>NC_090172.1:58616388-59326388 GCF_024679245.1 Pseudorasbora parva | reverse complement strand
TTTGATTTTAATAATAAAATATATTTTGAAAATATATTATTTTCTGCCCACCACGGCTGCATTTATTTGATCAAAAAATACAGTAAAATATGTAATATAATTACAATTTCAAATAACTCTTTTCTATATGAATATATAGTAAAATGTAATTTATTTCTGTGATCAAAGCTGAATTCTCAGCATCATTACTCCAGTCTTCAGGGTCACATGATCCTTCACAAATCATTCTGATATGGTTTGCTGCTTTCTTAATATTATAATTATTATTTCTCATTAAAAACAGTCGTGATGCTTAATATTTTTGTGGAAACCTGGTACATTTGTAGGAATACAAACTGCAAAAGAACATTTATAAGAAAGCATTATAAATGCCTTTACTGTCAATTTTAGTCAATTTAATGCATCCCTGCTCAATAAAAGTATTCATTTATTTTACTTTTTTATCTTCTTGATCCTGAACTTTTAAACGGCAGTGCATATTTTCATTAATAACATATATTACAGTAAAAAAACTAAACAAAAACACTAAGCTAGATATTTTGTGTGAAGACTAATTAATTCAATTGATTAAAGGGCCGGTGTGTCAAAAACTGGCTCAGTTTACCCGCTAATAAACAGTTGTCTTTATTTATCATTATTGTTCTTGGTGTGAGTGTGCCTTCAGGGTACGGTAACACGACAGTGGTTTACTAAATTTTGCATACAGATGACAAGATCACCAAGATATCCCGTCTTAATCCCTTATCCTAGTTTTGTGCAATAGGCCCCAGAACCTCACCACTGTTACACTTTTATCCAAAGCGACTTACAACTGAGGACTACAGGAAGCGCTTCTTCATGAAGAGGCAAAATTGTATTTAATTTAAATTATGAAATATTTGCCTTGAGTGATTTTTGTTGTTGTTGTTGTTGTTGTTGCTTTTTCTCACAGATTTTGTTTTTTTTCTCACAGATAGTTCTCAGTATCAGTGTACGCAAATCCTGATTTTGCCATCATTATCCCTGGGTCAACATATTTTGGTCAACATTCCTGTCCGAAAATGTAATCTTAACCATATCCCTAACCCATAAGTAATCTAAAATGTAATTTATTTCTGTGATCAAAGCTGAATTTTCAGCATCATTACTCCAGTCTTCAGGGTCACATGATCCTTCACAAATCATTCTGATATGGTTTGCTGCTTTCTTAATATTATAATTATTATTTCTCATTAAAAACCGTTGTGATGCTCAATGTTCTTGTGTAAACCTGGTACATTTTTAGGAAAACAAAACTTTTATTACATTTAGTATATTTATGCGTAATAGAAATCATAATGAATGCCTTTACTGTCCATTAGGGATGTCAACGATTAATCGATGATCGATTAATTGTCGATAAGACATTTGATCGATAAGACCTATCGATCATCGATTAAGCAGGGTCATGCGCGTGCGTGAGGAAACCCAGGAAACGGGAGGAAAAATTATGCGAGCGTGCCCGAGTTCTATTTGGAACCATTTTAGAGCTGGAGTTAGGCCGGGGACACACTGCAAGCGTGTCGTGAGCGTCTCGGCTGCGTGGCGTGTCCGTTTTTATTTCGGCTCCCATATTAACCGGTTAGCGCTTGCATACTGCCTGCGTCAGCCGCGCAGCTCACGCGCGGTCCGAGCCGCGCGGAAAACGCGTGCATGCTTCAAATAGAAGAGTCGCCTATTTTTCACGCGACACGCGAGCGTGTTGGAAGCGTTTCTAGGCAAAACAGCATAGGAAAAGGAGTTTATATGCCATTTTGACACGAATACATATTAATAAATGACATTTTCATGTGTGAAAGTCTTTAGGTTAACATAAATGCAGATATAGGCCTACTTGTAATAATAAAAAACAACATAATTATCGTTTTGAAATATTAAACCTGTCAATACAGAACGAAATATTCTGTAGCCTATTTTGCCGTCAATGTATGGTCAATAGGCTACTGCCGACGTTGTCTTTGCTGTATCAATAGGCAATATATTTATATTTAACATGAAGTATAGGGCTTCCCAGCAGCAGCAGCGCCGCGTCAGACACGCTTCTGGTGTGCAAAGACAGAGAAAACGCTGCGCAGCCGCCCCGCAGAAACGCCACGCTTGCAGTGTGTCTCCGGCCTTACTCCTTCATCATGACTGCAAGTCTGCATGTGCATTCGCAGCCTTTTGTTTTGTGCAAATGTAAGTTGTAATATTGTGTTTATTTTGTGCAGGCCTATCTTTAGCTGATTTATCTCATAAGGATGCATTTGGTTAATAATTAACGTTAGAGGCGAGCGGTAGTAAAAGCGTGGCGGTGATCAGCTTCAGCGTGCAGCTCCAACAGCACTAATAATGACTATGATTGGGACTGTCATATTAGGCTACACAACATTAATGAGCACACTATTGTAATAAAACATTGTGATTGTTAATTATTTGGGTTTGTTTTATTGCGTTGATCCAGGAAGAGCGCGTGCACAACATGAGTCATGCATTCTGACTCGCGCATGTAACTTAGTTCAAGTTCACTTGTGCATTCGCATCAGATTGTGCTGAAGTAATTTGTAATTTTACATTTATTTTGTGACGTTATATATGTGATCAATCATATAGGATGCGTTTCTTTCAGCGAAATAAAACGCACTAACAAATGGCTTCAGTCAGTGATGGCTACCGGTTTTCATTCAGTGCTTCGGCTTTAGCGCATACAGAGCAATGCATAATAACGATGATTGGGACGGTCATATTATATAACAGAAATAAGAACACTATTTTAATAAATGGTTGTAAAGTCATTGGGTTTAGGAACATTTATGTTCAGAGCGTTGTTTCAGGAAGAGCGCGTCTCCCATTCTGAATATGAATATCAGCAACTCAATTCAAGTTCACTTGTCCATTCGCATCATTTTGTGAAGATATATAATTTGTAATATTTTGTTAACTTTATATAAATCTGATTAATCTCATATAGGAAGCTTTTTGTTGAGTTAAATAACGCGCTACCAAAGCTTCAGTGTAACTTACCAGTGTTGATTCAGCTCATTGGCTTCAGCTCGCACCGTTCAAACAGCAACGCACGACTAATAATAACTATGATTGGGACTGTCACATTACATAACATTAATGAAAACAATATTTTAATAAATCGTTTTGAATTAACTGGGTTTAGGTGACGTTTCAGCACGTTGCTCTTGCAAGTGCGTCCACACATTCTGAATAACAGATCTGAGGCGGCGTTCGTGTTGTATTACATCTTATATTTGGTTATTAAATAAGTAATTTAATTAAATTATAAATAACATCGACTAATTTTACAATCCCATAGCCCTTTGTTTAGATTAAAAAAAATCCTTCTCATTCATTTGGTGAACATGGTGCTTTGAGCAGCATTGCACATAGGCCTACTGTCATGCTGTCGGCTATAAGCCACTGCTGTAGACGCATATTTCAGTATTATGGTTAACGATTAATCGATTAATTGATCGTTAATTTAAACGACGATCGATCATGGGAATTTGTGAAAATTGACATCCCTACTGTCCATTTTAAATAATACTTTTTTTTAATCTTCTTGACCCCAAGGTTTTAAACAGTAGAGCATATTTTAATAATAGCATATATTACTGTAAAAAAAAAAAAAAAACACTGAGCTGGATATTGTGTGTGAAGACTAATAAAACATCAGTAGTGCCTGAATTACAGGGCTAGTGTGTCAAAAACGTGATTTCGACCACTGTTACTTCTTGAAACATTTACATTATGAAATAATTGCCTTGAGTGATTTTTGTTGTTGTTGTTGCTTTTTCTCACTGATTTGTTTCTTTCTCACATAGTTCTCAGTATCCGTGTACATTACGCACGTCCTGATTTTGCAGTTATTTTGCCATCATTATCCCTGGTTCAACATTCCTGTCCGAAAATGTGATCTTAACCATATCCCTAACCCTACCCATAAGTGATCTGTAAAATCAGAGGGAAATGATAGGTGAATAACACTGATGTAGAAGCATCTGTCCCTGTTAGTAAGCCTAAAGTTGACACAAACTGTAAACTTGTCCCTCAAATCTGATTGGTTGATTGGAATGTTGTTCCAGGATCGCCGTCGATGTTGGTTCATCAGGTTCTGCATCGCTGGACGGCCTCATTAAGACGATTAGTCAGTATGTCTCACGTCAGCAGAACTGGTAATCACCTCAAATCTATCGATAAAAAGAAAAGCATGTACCCGACTAACCTGCTCAGTGGAGACGTGGTGTGATGCTAATCTCGTGTCTCTACGCATGTGTTTGGTCACTGCTGGTTCCTATAAAGTCTGAAACCTTCTCATCAACGCTCATTCCTGCTCTTCATCACCGTCCCAACAGTCTCTCTCCCACGGTAAGAACTTACCCTGTCTTTTGATAATAAAACCAAATCTTTGTATTTAAGGCACTTTTTGCATTTCTTCGCCTCTAAATGACAGATCGCTTCCTGTATTCCTCAGTTGTAAAGTCGCTTTGGATAAAAGCATCTGCACTCTAAAAAATGCTGAGTTAAAAACATGCCAAGGTGGGTTGAAAATGGACAAACCCAGAAATTGGGTTGTTTGAATGGATCCATTTACTGGGTTCAAACAACCCAGTTTCTTTGGTTTGTCCATTTTAAACACACCTTGGCTTGTTTTTAACTCAGCATTTTTTAGAGTGTGCTAAATGCATAAATGTAAAACCGGCTGTGCACATACGATCTATGGAGCGGGCCTTTTAAATGCTTCGGTGTGTTGTCTTTCAGAGCTCAAATCATCATGGCTACTAAGATGGTGATCCAGCAGCCCAGGCCACTCGTTTTGGCTCCGGGTTCTAACCAATGGTCCACCGGCATCTGCGAATGCGACCACCTCCAAGACTGTGAGTGCTTTTTCACTGAAATCACCATGCATGGTCGGACATCTTTTCCTTCGTGTGATTTTCCTCATGTTGTTGGGCAGGTTGCTTTGCGTTCTGGTGCAGCTCGTGTTTCGCCTGCATCACGGCCCAAGATCACGGAGAGTGTCTCTGCCTGCCTCTGCTGGACAGTTTCGGCCTCATCCCACCCATCACTATGGCAATGAGAGTGTCTGTCCGACGCACGTATGGCATTGAGGTAAATCAGGGATTTTTTCAGGTTTTCCAGGAGCTATTAAAAAAACAAGAATGTGCACTGCACAAAATGCTCTTCTTACTTAGTCATTTTGTCTTGTTTCTAGTCTAAATATCTAAAACAGTCTTAAATCAACATGCATTTACTAGATAAGTAAAACGACATAATATATGTTTTCTTGTTTTCTGAGGGGGAAAAGCAAAATTGAGTGAGTTTTTGCTTAAAACAAGCTAAATTATCTGCACTGGTCTCCAATTGAACATTTTGTAGTGACTGACCACATCTACATTTTTCAGTTTGCCGAATGAAATTTCTGTGAATTGATGCGATTTAATTCACAGAAATTCAATTTGGCCAACTGAAAAATGTAGATGTGACCAAATTTCCAATAGGAGACCTGATTTATTTTATTATTTTTTACAGTGTGCCAATGGGGTGAAAAATAATCTTGTTTCTGATTGAAATCTTGTTTCTTGTTTCCGTCCCAAACAGAAACAAGATTATTTTTCTCACCCTGTTGGCAGATATTTAGCTTGTTTTAAGGAAAAACTTTTCCCCGGAAATCAAGAAAAAATATATTTTGTCACTTTACTTATCTAGTAAATTCAAATTCAAATTCAATGTCAACAAGTTGATAGGAATTTGTCTTGGTACAACTCTCAGACGTAAATAACATAAAAGACAAACATCATAAGTACAAAAACAGACAATGTTCCCCAACAATACCCAGCAAAAAGTAGGACTTAAAGGGGACCAAACCCCCCACAGACATTAAAAAGACAATACCCCTTGACAAGGACAAGAAAGTGCACAGTGCATACAGTTGATAGTGCAGCTAGCTGTCAGTGCAAATTCAGATGTCTAATAGCCAGAGGGTAAGTACTGTCTCTAAAACGTGAAGTAGAAGTCTTAATGCTCCTATATCTTCTTCCTGATGGGAGGAGATTAAAGAGGTGGTGAGCAGGGTGAGAGTCGTCCGCTATGATTTTTTTTTTGCCTTTCTAATTATTCTGGTGGATGCTTCTTGAATTAAGAATTTTTAGATATTTGGACTGGAAACAAGACAAAAATATAAAATAAGAAAAGCATTTTTTGTAATATATACGTGAAATCATGTCAACTTCATTGTCGACTGACTGATTTCTCTCTCTCTCTCTCTCTCTCTCTCTCTCTCTCTCTCTCTCTCTCTCTCTCTCTCTCTCTCTCTCTCTCTCTCTCTCTCTCACAGGACTCTATTTGCAATGACTGTGTGTTATCCTTCTGCTGCGGGCCGTGCTCCTATTGTCAGATAAGACGCGAGCTGAAGTCTCGCAACCACCCCGTCACCCTCTTAAGCTGCCGAAAATAAAACGCTTCACCATCAGTCAGCGATTTTGTAACTTTGACTCCAAAATGAACTCGGTCTGGAATTCATCTCTGACCCGAGGACTGATGTGGATTTCAGCTATAGTCTGCTGAGGAATGAACACTGAAACCTCTTCTAGAAACGCATGATGACTCCTTAGACTTACTGCAACGCTGTTTGTATCAACTGTGAGATTGTGACTTGGAATCATGCGGCCCTTGTTAATTTTGTGTTTAATTTTATGAATATGTGTTTATGTATTATTTCACTGTATATGTTTAAATAAAAATAATTGTGATTAAAAGCTGCTCAGCCTTTTGGGGTTTTCCTGTTATTTTATTTATCCGATAACCCTAAACCTACCCATCACAGAAAACATTTAAAACCTAAAAAGAAAAAAAGATTTAACATGATTTCTGAGCTGTTTTTTACTCATGGGGACAAGACAAAAAACAAAAAAACATCCTCACAAGGACACACACACACGTGCATGCATGTATATTAGATATCAGTATCATATAGCATGTCTAATTATCTATCCTTGTCCCAAGGTTTATTCATTGTGCATCTTTAGGAGTTTTTCCTTGCTTTACACCTTTACAAGACACCTTTCATTTCATCTTCTTTTCCATTCCCTTTTATTCATTGTCAACAAACGATTTAAATTAATTGTCTCCTCATTATAATTTCAAACATGTCGAATTAAAGAAATAAAGAAGGAATTTGAACACAGTATCTTCTGATAAGTGATATTATTAT
Source organism: Pseudorasbora parva (assembly GCF_024679245.1). Lineage (NCBI taxonomy): Eukaryota > Metazoa > Chordata > Actinopteri > Cypriniformes > Gobionidae > Pseudorasbora > Pseudorasbora parva. Next base: position 59,319,169 of record NC_090172.1, on the reverse strand, counting down.
TATTATTATGAGACGGCATTACTGTCAGTTACTGAAGCCCTGCGGCTGGCTAAAGCTGCATCCAAATCATCAGTCCTCATCCTCCTTGATCTGTCTGCTGCCTTTGACACTGTGAATCATCAGATTCTTCTGTCCACCCTCTCATCACTGGGCATCACAGGGACTCCACTCCACTGGTTTGAGTCCTATCTCACAGGTAGGTCTTTTAAGGTTTCCTGGAGAGGTATCCAAAACACATGAACTGACCACGGGTGTTCCTCAGGGCTCAGTGCTTGGACCCTTTCCTCTTCTCCATTTACACTACATCATTGGGACCCATCATTCAGGCACATGGTCTCTCATATCATTGCTATGCTGATGACACACAGCTCTACCTCTCATTTCAACCAGATGATCCCACAGTAGCTGCACGAATCTCAAGCTGTCTGGCGGACATCTCGGCATGGATGAAAAAACATCACCTGCAGCTCAATCTAGCAAAGACTGAGCTGCTTGTTTTCCCTGCTAACCCCACCATACAACACGATTTTACCATCCAGCTAGGTTCATCTTTGATTACTCCTTCAGGGTCGGTCAGAAATTTTGGAGTAATCTTTGATGACCAGCTGTCCTTCAAAGACCACATCTCGAAGACAGCTCGGTCATGCAGGTTTGCATTGCACAACATCAGGAAAATCAGACCGTTCCTTACGGAGCATGCAACACAGCTTCTTGTCCAAGCCCTGGTCATTTCTAGACTTGACTATTGCAATGCGCTTTTGGCTGGACTTCCATCTTCTGCAATCAAACCGCTGCAAATGATCCAGAACGCTGCCGCACGCCTTGTATTCAATGAGCCCAAAAGGGCTCATGTCACACCTCTATTCATCTCTCTGCATTGGCTACCACTCGCTGCCCGGATCAAATTGACTAGAGAGGCATGAAATCCCTCTCTAGAACTTTTTCTTTCATTGTTCCTGGTTGGTGGAACGATCTTCCGTCCTCCATACGCACAACAGAATCACTCGCTTCATTCAAAAGACAGGTAAAAACTCATCTCTTCCATGAGCACTTAATCTTACATAAAAATAAAATAAAAAAAATACTCTTTCCCCCTCTATTTCTCCTTTCTTCTTTCCTTTTCTGGTCTTTGCTACTCTGAGCAGTGTACAAATCTTGGTATTTAGGGCACTTTTTGTGTTTCGTAGCCTCTTCTTGACGGATCGCTGTTGTAAGTTGTAAGTCGCTTTGGATAAAAGCGTCTGCTAAATGCATAAATGTAAATGATATTCAGAGATTGAGGTTTAAAGGGATAGACCACCAAAAAAATTTAATTTCTGTCATTAATTCCAACATAAACTTCAGGAGACTTACAGGCTAGAATGAAATTGAATAAAGTTGTTATTTTTGTTTGTTTTTGTGCACAAAAATTATTCTTGTCGCTTCATGACATTAAAGTTGAACCACTGGACTCACATGGACTTTTTAACAGTGTTTTAGTGCCTTTTTGGACCCTGACAGTGGTAATTAAATTGGCCTGAGAGCTCTCGGATTTCATCAAAAATATCTTCATTTGTGTTCTGAAGATGAACAAAGGTGTTACAGCTGAGGAATTAATAATACAATTTTTGGCTAATATAATAAAAGGGATAATAAAACTATCCATTTAAGGATTCAAATACATTATGTCACATTTGGTTCTCTGTTTGGATTCAGATTAATGTAATTAGTAATAGTAATTATGTTAAGGTCCTGCCCTCATGGTCTTGTCCTTTTTGTCGTCGTGTAATTTTGTTGTTTTGTTTTTTTGTCTTGTGCCTGAACTGTCTTTGTTTGTATGGTCATCTTCTCCCCCCATCTCTTGTTTAGTCTAGTCCTTGTTTGCTTAATTGTGTTCACCTGATCCTCATGAGCTCTGCTCCCTTGATATCGGCTCCTTTCCTTCGTGTCTAGCCGGTTTGTTGCATTTCTTGCTTGTTAGTGCTCACTACCTTGAGGGCATGTTTATGTGACAGCAATGTTAATGTTTTTTCCTTAGTTAGGTAGTAATCAATTTGTTCAAAAATCACACATGGCATGGGCTTGGTGGTTAGTTAGCTCTGAATTTGAAAAAAAAGAAGAAAACACAGCACCTGAATAGCTTAAAAAAAGGTGTTTTGGATTGTCAGGGTGGCCAGACGTCCCCGTTTTCTGGAGACAGTCCAGGTTTTTGGTGTTCATTCCCGAATGGAGCTGTCCCCGTTTTACAACTCGTTCAAAACAACCAGCAGATATTTGCAAAATAAGTGATGGCGCTGACTACTCACTAATATTCATGAAGGGCGTAACCGGAGGCAGGAGTGCCATTTTAAGAAACATCGCTATTTCAAGGTAGTAGGTATCATACTAACTATTCATGTTAAATTAAAGTAATACTGTTTGTGTGAGCTTTATAACAGAGCCACGACAGGGTGCGGGATTGTTTCGTCCCAAAAAGTTCCGCAGTCAGAAGCGATTATATAGTACACAGAGATCGCAAGCTTGCCCAGATTGCAATTACATTTGGCCCGGATCCGTTTTAAGCCCCTCCTCCGTTTCTATCTTAGAGATGTTTTCTGATTGTGATCCAGATCCGTGCCAGATAGAGGTTTCAGCTTAAACATTCTAAATGCCATCAGTTCAGTAGCCTATTCATATCATATTACAGATCTGGCCCAGATCACATAGGTAACCGAAAGACTGACACTGATTTGGTCCAGATCTGCAATATGAATCTGAGCCGAAACTGTTTTCACATAGGCTACACTGGTGTGGCCCGAATCTGTGATACATATCTGAGCCAACTGCATTTAAAAAAGGGCTAAAAACTGCTCTGGCCCATATCTGCAAAACGGATTTGAGCCAACACTGTTTTGACAGAGACTGCCTGATGTGGACCACATCCGAAATACTTTCTCAAACTGTGTAAAGAAATAAACATTTTCAAAACAACATGGTTAGGCTACCTGTCTGCATATTTTTTTTTCCTATCTAGAAATATAAAAAACTAAACAAATATGGCTAGGCCTACTTGCAACAAATACATTAGCAGACTATACATTCTGCTTAAAATAAGCCTTAAATTGCAAAATAAGACCAATTAAGGATAGTAAGAGTTAATTTCAAGCATCAACTTAACAAAACATTGTAAGTAAAAAAAAAAAAATTATATATATATATATATATATATATATATATATATATATGTGTGTGTGCGTGCGTGCGTGTGTGTGTGTGTGTGTGTGTGTGTGTGAAAATTAAAGTATAAAATACAAATATATTTGTTAAATAGTTTATTTATCATATTTATGTTTTGTTTTTTAAAAGTGTTTTTGTTATGTCATGTTTTGAAAGGCTTGCGATTTAAAGTGGTTACTGATATATTCGGCTAACTCTTTTCATTGTTTATGTGTTGTTGTTTTTGCAGTGTGTTGATTTGTATTAAAACCAGACCAAAAATGGTAATAATCAAACAAAATCATATGTTAATTATAATATTGGGAGCCCACAACCACAACAAAAATGTAAAAATATATTGTCCCTGTTTTTAAATTAATAGATAATAACAAAATAGAATTTTGTGTGTGTGTGAAATTTTGACCACTCAAATAGGAAATATTTCTGGTTTCCATTTTAGAAATCTAGTCAACTTATTCCATCAAGTTAAGAAAACAGTTTTTTTCACATAATTTGAACATCATGGAATGAAGTAATATTTAAGTAACTGGATTGAGTAGTCTCACAATGATTTTGATTTGGCTCCCTAACAAGAGAAGTGTGCACACTAGAGACCCTGCCTCTACCCCGAAATAAAAGTAAACTTGCATTTTGTGATTTGATTAACAAAACACAATTTTACTTTCATTTTGTCATTTAACTATACAAGAGTGTATAAATTAGCTTTCATTCTATTAGCCAGCAATGGCGAACATGCAAGTGCTAATATAATTTCTCTGTAATGTCATGTGCTGTATATCAGTCCACAGCCTAAGCAATCGCTCCGCTCTTCTCCACTATCAATGGTAACTCAGTGTAATTTAAATTATGCTAATAATTCCAACATAGCTGAAGATTAAACACTATCACTTAATTTCAACAATTTGACTCTACTCATCAAGTCCCAAGCAAAGCATGCTGTGAACTAGTTTCAGCAAAAATCATTTTCAAGTATAGGGTCACATTAACCCCAAATAATGGGGGTGAATAAATAATGCGGGTGAATAATGTGATCCACATTCTGGCTCACATTCACTCCAAATAATGTCATCTAGTCGATTGCACATTTTATAGAATTACATTAATTGAAAGCAAAGAAATCATGCTTAGAAAAGAAACACAAATTTGTTGTTTATATCGCAATATGATTAAATAAATCAGACATGCTGTTTTCCTGTTTTTTCAGATGCCTTTTATGCTGTACACTACTATTTACTGTAACCTTAAAGTAGGCTACATACCATGAGACATAATGTACTGGCAGACAACGATATCTTTACATAATCAGTACTGTAAGATCGATCGGATGATTTCATAAAACGTTCCTGATAAATATATGCACGGTGCATTAATTCTGTTGCAACGATTTTTTAAGTAGGCCTGAGTTTGCATCCATATAAAGATTGTGACATTAATCTCAGACACATTTTCACATATTTTAGGTACTTTCTCTTAATCACAAAAGACAAAATGTAATACAATAAGGATAACTAGCTACACGTTTACAATCGTGCTGTATTTCGTGTGAAATTTTCCAAATCTATTGATCTTGCATGCTTGACATTTTTCTCATTATTAGCATGCGCTGGTCTGATGAAAACACAGCTAAAGTTGTTCTTTGATAAGCATCCTTTACTATGTGCATACGTGTGTGAGTGAGAATCTACGTCCAGACATTCCCGACGTCCCTCCCGCCCCCTAAATAAATGACAGGGTCATCCTCTCAATCTCTCAGTCGCCTGCTGAACTTGCATCTGTCCCAGGTAAGAACAAATCTGCTCCTGAAGCAACTTTGAGATTTTTTGAAATTAGTTTTCTTTACGGGGGCAACAAAGTAACAGATTTTAGTGTGTACCTTTTGAAGTCATCTGTGTATTACATTCCAAAATTGTGCTTTAGATTCTTATTTACAGTTTTCTTCTGTGATTTCAGAGTTTTTTAATCTAAGAAACGTTCATCATGGCAAGCAAGATGGTGATTCAGCAGCCCAGGCCATTGGTAGTGTCTGCTGCATCAGACCAGTGGACCACCAGCATCTGTGAATGCGACAACGTCAATGAATGTAAGTTTGTGTGTAAAAAAACTAATAATGAATTAAAGGGATAATTCACCCAAACATTTAGATTCTGTCATCATTTACTCACCCTCATGTTGTTCCAAACCTGTATGAGTGTCTTTCTTCTGCTGAACACAAAAGAAGATATTTTGAAGAATGTTTGTAACAAAGCAAACTATTTTTCCCCTACTGTGGTAGTTAATGGTTGTTCTATCTGCCTGGACACCAACATACTTTCAAATATCTTCGTTTGTGTTCAGCAGAAGAAATAAACTCATGCAGGTTTTGGAACAACATGAGGGTGAATAAATGATGACAGAATTTTCATTTTTGGGTCTCTTTAAGGCTTTTAAGAAATTAAATTAAAAGAAATCTATGGGTGATTTAGAACCACTCTGGTGTTTTTTAGCTGGTGCACCGTCTGATTATTTAGGCAGAATAATTAATTGAACTGGTCGTTCTTCTGCAGGTTGTTTCTCTGTGTGGTGCTTCCCTTGCTTCGCCTGCATTACAGCCAGAGATCACGGAGAGTGTCTCTGTCTCCCTCTGCTGGACAGCTGCGGATGTATTCCCCCTGTTACTCTCGCCATGAGGGTGTCTACACGCAAACGTTACGGCATTACGGTAAAGACAACAACAACCAAAAAACCTTTATGATAAACAAAGCTTAGATTAGAAAGAAACTGTATAATTTTGTGTTATTACAAGCTGAATAGACCTTGATCAGGGTGGCGCAATATTAACGTTCTGACCGGAATGAAAACAAGGGATAGAGGCCTCCTGTTGTAAACAACATTGTTAGCGCTGGATATAGTTCAGCTAGTATAGTATAAAAATCACTAGACGACCAGTTTTGAAAGTTTAGTTAAAGTGTGCTCTATTGGAAAGTCTAAAGCTAGGGCACTATTTGATGGGACAGCCATTTGTAGGTGTGTCCAAAACGGGTGTAACGTTACAGTCGATGTATAGTAACGTATACACAACGACTGTCCAAATTCACTCACTGATATTTGATTTACTCCTGCAAGTGAACTGTAATAGTGGACTAACGTAGGAAATAGTGAATGGTTTAGGGGGTGATTTCGAGCCTAGGTTTAGCGTTATTCCTCAGCCTCGTTTTCACCTTTTCACCCACGTTAAATTCAAAATGGTGTCATTTTTGAACGGGAATAAAAGTGAGGCTGTGAGAGACAGATCTCTTCAGTGGGTTGAACTGTTACTTAATGTGTTTTGGAAAACTGAAAAACCCTAAATTATCCATGTTTTTATAATTGTAAAAGCATAGTAACCATTTTTTTGTGTGTGTGTGTGTGTGTGAAATGATTACCATTTGTATAACAACAGTTTTACTACTAATACTATGGTTAGTGTAGCAAAACCATATGTTTTGGTTACTATTGTTTAACTACAATTTTTTTGTTTGTTTTTGTTTTTTGTAATAGTTTTGAATAATTTCTTTAAAGGGAATATGTTTCAGAGAAATTTCAGGGTTGCCAACCGTTCCGTATAATACGGAATCGTTCAGTATTTAAGAAAAATATGCATTTTCATTTATTCATACATGGTTGCAACAACATTTAGTTAAACAAAATGTAAGTGCCATTGTTTAAAAAAGTTACTGGCTGAAATTTCAAAGACGTTCATTTATATGCTTTAAAATTGTATATGCTACTATGTATCTTCCTGGCAAAAAAAAAAAAACGGTCACTGCTGGCATATAATGCAACAAAGATTGCTAATGTCAACCAATTTACCCAATAGATCTACCAATCTCTGTGTGAAAATAAAATAATGATGCTGCCATCTTTCTAAAGCCATTTTTACACAACTGTGAAAATAGGCATTCTGACCCCACTACAAAATATTGAATTACTCAGTAAATATACATCTGTAAATATACAACCCTTGCCTCATTCCTCATTCCACCATGGGAAGTAAAAAACTATAAATAAATATTTTGATATAAACTATAAAAATAAGTGATCTAGGAGCTTCATACATAGACTGTAAAAAAATATGGACCTAGTATCCGTGTCGTCACCCGTATGTTTCTGAAGAGCAATTTTGAAGCCTAAAGTCGGCCGTTGCCATCTTGGCAGCGCGTCACTCCTGGATAACTGAAAATGAGCAAAGAGGCGGGACATGGGTGGAGCTGAGGTGACTAGTTGCTGAAACCACACCCACCTAGCTCTACCATAGTCACAATCCCCCCGTCCTTCAAGTGGCCATGCCCTTAATTATGCAGAAATTTAAGCTTTAATATAATTCAAAACAGTTGAGTTATAAAGAGAATTCATCCCCTCGCAGTTGTTATGAAGGGTAAAATTAGCTGTATAGACCAAACCCACTTTTTGTACTAGGCTGTAAACTGATTTTTTCCCCTTTTGGAGCCTGTCTCTAGTGGCCAGTCGGTGAATTGCCGTTTAAGTAATTTCCGTGTTTCAAGAGGGACCACCGCTTGGCTTAATATAGTTTTTTTTTTTTTTTTACAACGGACACCAATGAAAACTTGTTAATGTTTACCCAAAAATGAAAATTCTGTCATTAACTCCTCACCCTAATGTCGTTACAAAGCCCATCTCACTACAATCATTTATGAAGCCACGAGAATAGTTTTTGTGCGCAAAAAAAATAAAAATAACGACTTGTATAGTGATCGGCCGCTTTCAAAACAAAGACTCGAACGGTCATGAATCAGCGTAATGATTCATGATTCGGATCGTGTGTCAAACTGCTGAAATCACGTGACATTGGCGATCTGAATCATGAATCGATACGCTGATTCGTAACCGTTCGAAACGTTGTTTTGAAATCTTAAGTGCCTTTTATTGGTCTTGAGAGAGGAAAATACATTGTTGTCAATGAAGGCCTTTCTGACGGTTGTCGAATGACATTAGGGTTAGTCATTAATGACAGAATTTTTATTTTTGGGTGAACTAACCCTTTAAGTTTATCCCTCACAGCCTCACTTTTATACTTCTCATGGTGCTGCTCTGTATGAGGTCTATAAACGATTGAACACCATCACATTAGCACTATTGTAATGCAACAGAAGATAACAGTCCATTATAGGTCCAGGATCTTAAACCATGGTGCATTTTGTTTAACCCCTGTTCTCTTCACACAGGACTCCATCTGTAATGACTGCGTGTACACTTACTTCTGCGGACCGTGCTCATGGTGCCAGATCAGACGGGAGATGAAGGCAAGACTAACACCTATCACTCTGTTCAACAACAGGCCAACCTAACGATCACCATCACCTTCCTCACCTTCATTATCATTTTCACAATACATTCTGTAAAGCACTCTTTGTCCCTATCGGATCACAGTCATGTCAGTCCAAAACACATAGACTTGCTGTTCTGTGGGTATAATCAGAGTTTTTGATCTTCCTCCCACATGCACTGACCTGAGATCAGCCCTTTGGCATCGCATTGTGTTTTAGATGTTATTGGTGTACAACCTTAATCCAGGAAGTGAAGGATTCTGAACAATGGGTTCCCTTAAGGAATATGCCGATTTGGGATTTTTAGTGTGACAGCACATTAATTATTTTTATTATAGATTGTTGTCTTTTGCTTTCATTTTTAAAGACATAGCATACATTTTCTTTTTATCTCGCACTCTGGATCTTTATGAAAATGTCTGTTTAGTATGATGTTCACTGTAGTTGGAAAGTTGTTATATTGAGCCATTGATATGTGACACTGGAGGTTTGGTATTAGAAACATATGTTTTACTGTGTGTCTGTGTTTGTGCAGATCTGTAAATGATTAAATGTATAGAATATTAAAATGTTGGGGCACTCAATAAAGCTGTTTAAAAATATATATACAAGCGTTTGTTTCATGTTCTATCAACAACAACAAAAAGTCTTAGAAACATCTACACACCCTTAGGCTGCCGTTTTCCACTTTTACAAAAAGTGAATAGGAACTAGATCCAGACATTTTCTACTCTTACAGTTAAAGGTAGGATAGACAAAGGGTATTTTCACACCTATAGATTGTTTGTTTTGTTCCAAATTAGGAACAAATGCAACGATGTTGCATTGTCTTCTTGGTTCGTTTCGCTTTTACAAGGCAACCTTTTAAAGCAAATGCTGTTTAGCAATTCACATGTATACAACTGTCCTCTTATTGGTCAGAGTTGTATTGGTGTCACCCATCAAGATGATTCGCTCCATGCGCTTATTTTGGCCACATTATACCATTGGCACACATTATACCAATGTAGCTGTCACTCCTGCTATTAAATTATATACTACATTTTTATTAAAGTTGCTCTGTTGTATTTTTGCAGTAAAATATCCAAAAACCACTAGGCCAGTGTTATATATTTTGTTCAGTTGAGTTTTTACAATATCCCAAAGGTTTCCAACTATTTGTAAATTGTGAGAAAATTGCGATTTTAAGCAATGAGCCGGGACGTCTGAGGGAGTCGCCTGTTAATGGCGTCATATCTGCGTTACTCTCGGTTTCTGGTTTTATTCTGCAGAAGCGCTTTACTCTTAGCAGTGTGAACAAGTGTCACAGCAGCAGCTGAGCGAACACACAGAGTAACGTCATAGCACCAATTTCAACACAATTCAATATAAATGTACAGAGCTGCGTTACCTCATACTCATGAACGGAAAAGCAGAAATGGCCGCCGACATCTGTGTCCCGTCATAATATAAGTCCCGCTACTGGCGAGGCGTGTGTTTGTGTAACAATCGCTCCAGCAGCCGTGCTCAGCTCCTCAACACTCGGTCCTGCTCTGCTTCACACTACAGTAACGTTAATAATCTCATCCATCAACATGATTTCTGCCCGAGTCCTCTCCCGATTCTTTCCCATCGGCTGTGAGGTGAAGACCACATGTCCCAAGATTCTGCTCAAACTTGGCATCATCAAACTACGCCTTTGCTTTGAATAGGCGACCTCTAGGGGACACAAAAATTACATAGTGCAACTTTAATACTGCATCACTTTCAAACACGCTCTCTCTGGATCTCCCAGCGTGCCGCTGTCTAGAGGTAAACTTTGTTAAGACGCACAAACACTGTCAAGTCTTCATCGGGACAGCACTCTCGTAAAGAGAACCATGATTACACAACACTTTAAGATGAAGAGGGACACTTTTGGCTTTCAACTGTGATAACTAATGTTCTAATGTTCAGACTATTTATAAAGCACATTTCCTGTTATGAATTATAATACCATTTGGTTGTTGGTCCATTGGGTCCGATTGCTTTCATGCCTCAAGCATTCCATCCCAGAGTTTGTTTGCAGTCGGGCCGAGACCACCTCGATCAGGCGATCTCAGAGTGATTGTTTTGGTGCTGATCTGAGCGTGATTGCAGTGTTTGCATATGCCTAGACGAACTGAACCAAGGGAGAATCCACCAGGATCCGAAACAAACGCTCAGGTGTGAAAGCAGCCAAACGCTTTGAAAGTGTAAGATCCCACCCTCCCTGCAGAGCGTCTCCAAAGCCATACCTCCTCTACACCACAGGAACGCTTGACAAATCGGCCGTGAATGGTCAACAAGTGTTTATGAATTCCTTTGAATCCCTGGCAACACGTTCTCTCAATAATAATGTTATGATGACATTATGATCATTGGGACATTAGGATGATCTTCTAGCGGAAAGACATGAGCACCAGCAGCCATATCACCCTGTAGCCCAAGACTGGTTTTTGCCTGGCCAGTACCTGGACGGGAGTCCAACTGGGAAAACCAGGAGCTGCTGGTAGAGGTGTTAGTGAGGCCAGCAGGGGGTGCTCACCCTGTGGTCTGTGTGACTCCTAACACCCCAGTATAGTGATGGGGACACTATACTGACAAAGAGCACCGTCCTTCGGATGAGACATTAAACCGAGGTCCTGACTCTCCGTAGTCATTAAAAATCCCAGGATGTCCTTCGATAAAGAGTAGGGGTGTAGCCCCGGCATCCTGGCCAAATTTGCCCATTGGCCTCTGTCCATCATAGCCTCCTAATCATCCCCCTCTCCTGATTGGCTTAATCACTCGGTCTCCTCTCCACCAATCAGCTGGTGTGTGGTGAGCGTTCTGGCGCAATGTGGCTGCCGTTGCATCATCCAGGTGGATGCTGCACATTGGTGGTGGTTGAGGAGAGACCCCTTCAATGTAAAGCGCTTTGAGTGCCTTGAAAAGCGCTATATAAATTGAACACATTATTAGTATTATTATTATGAGGGACGCAAGACAGCTCAGGAGGACTGAGAAGAAAGAGAAATGAACATTTCAAGCGGCAAGAAAAGAAAACTTCTCCCGGTAAAGAATTGACCTGGAGTGGAAAACAAATGCTTACTCTCATTCGACAAATGGAGAAATCGAATAGACGTGTACCGAACGGCATTAAAAACCTTTTGTTGGAAAGTGAATTTGAATGCTCAAATTGTGAAATGTTTAAGCTGCGAGAGAAGCTCGGATCTCTTGATGCATAAGATGATCCGAACTTGCCTTGCAGAAAAGCTGCCCATAAGTGGTTTAACTATATTCAGATTTAGACCAAAGAGGTGTGGGTTTATTTTTACTAGATGTGTTAGTTTCAGTTTGACTTACTTAGACGTTTAACTTCTACCCACACTTTATATGAAGAAGGAGGGCCTGATTGCGTGTAAAGATATTAAGAAGAAAGGGGAAGTTCAACTTAACTAGATACATATTAAGAACCGGTGGTTTGAGCAGAGGCCTCCTGAGACTTAGAAAACCTTTAGCAAGTGATGTATTTTTTTAATATTTATAACCTGTTGCCGCCTTGGACGCATAGGAAGGTTTGTTCATAAGTCCAGAAGGCTTTTTTAACCATATAAGGGCTTGCTATATAAAAAGTGTGATGACTCATTAGGGGACCGGCCCAAGAAGTACTGGAGAATAAGAATAAAGGAAATGGTCTTTCGGGGGCCGCACTTCAGGTGAAGACTTGTTTTTGCATGTGATGTAGCCTATACTTTATATTGTTCTGAAATTGACTTTTAAGTGAACCAAGAAAACCATCCTGTGGTTATTCTTATAAACGTTTTCATTAAGTCTTAGAGTGATTTTTTTTCTTTCTGTTGAGAATCTTTATTGCTTACAATTTAAATATCTCTATATATTATAGCAACCTGACCAGTGCATTCAAATTCAAGACTGAGTTGGTTATAGGACACCGCCGGGGACTTTTGAAGCAACGTCTGACATCTGATATCTGCAGGTGAGATCAACTTATGGTTCTCATCAGTTTGGAGACAGGTCTAACTGCAGAACCGCAGAACCCATATATGTCACTCACAACAGTCTGAGGGCGACAACAGCGCCACGCCACAGTCTCATGCCGGAAGTGGGCGGAGCTGATTTATCTTCGCATACATTGCTCTATTTGGAGCGTTTCAAGCCCAAAGTTTAAACGATGTTAATAATGTCAAGTATTTAATTAATAAGTTCTAATTGAAGATAGATAGAGAGATGATAGATAGGCTAGATAGATATACTCACTCATAGTTAAATCATATAAATATGTTTTAAAATAAACAATACTGGATATTAATACAAAATAAAATAATTTACGTTAAAAAATGTATTTATAAAAAAAAAACATTGTAACGTTTTTAAAGTAAAAAGTTGCTATTATTTTTTATTTATTTATATTATGTCTTAAATATTATATTAGATAAACTGAACACAAATCTTAACACACAAAAAATGAAAACAAAGATTGAGCATTTGAACATTTATTTTTATGACACAATATATTTGTTTTTTACTCAAGCATCTCAGAATAAACCTTTTATTCAAAGTAGATAATATATATTACACAATTCTACACTGTTATGCATGATTCAGATTAATCAAACCCCAAAACACACAGAAATTGTTTAATTTTAAAAAATGTTCCTTAAAAATCCCCTTAAGTAGCAAAGGCATCATATACTAGCTTGGGTTTGCTTTAAAAAAATACACAATCAGACCAAGGGGAATAAATTGAACTAAGTTGAAAGTTATTGCACAGCAGGTACATGACAAATTAAATCTAAAATAAATGTAACCTCTATAAACATTGACAACTGTCTCTTTGGCCAGTTGTCGGTCAACCATTCAGCCTGTGAAAGTTGAAGGGCTTTTTCCTAGTCTTCCACTTTCAAATTTCAGAAATCAGGGCTCTTCCACTGAACTGTTGAAAACTTTTGGTTGTTCCACAGTCTTTACACTGCAGTGCAGAGGTCTTCTGTGATCCGTGGCTCCTTCATGAGACAAGGGTACAAAGAAATAGGATGAAATGTTGGAAGTGTTTTAACAATATCGTGTGTTGAAGTCAGGATGTAGCATGTATAATAAAGTTGTGAAATTCAGTTTCTCATGTCTAAATTTCTGACATAAATGATACCCTGTCACAATCAAATTAATTAACCATTTTCAGTTCAAAATGTATACAGAAACAAAGGCAAGCACTTCATAGGGCTTCTCACACTGAGCTTATCGTCATTCTAAACACACTTTTAACCTCAGGTAAAGTAACATTTCACACTTTTATATTTACGTGCTTTGGACAGTCACTGAAACACTGTGCACTCAATATAAATAATAAAGTCAGCATTGAAGAGGAAAAAACATCAAATGCAAACAGAAAACGCAATTGCAGTGAAGAAGAGACCATTTAAATTATTGTATAGTCTGAAATGTCCATTCAGGATAAACTTGTAATACAAGGACATGCAAAGCTTGAGCATTTCTGAAAACATATTATGTGCAGTGCAGTGTCTGTCAGTGACCCTGATTATGCACATACGTTATCCCATGGTTTATTAAAGTACAGTGTGGAACGGCAGTGTATGAATACCCCAGATTAATTGTTCATCTTGGGTAAATGATGATCAGTGTGAAACATGAAGCAAGATAACCCAAGATTCTGTATACCCAGAGTTTACTATTTCAAGTGTGAAAAGCCCTCATGTTTTTTATCCTAATGAAGGGAAGCTTGTATTTAAAAAAAATACCTTTTCCTTCTTTTTCTTACCATTAACATGAAGATCCTACTGTCAATAGAGCCATCCAACTGTTGTGGAACAGTCTAAACCAATTGAACATTATAGAATAGAAGAACATTCCTGGAAAATGTGACATATAACAACACACTATCTGTATAAGTAGCTTATGTCTTTATTAGAGCCTTTTAAAACTAACCTTGTTTTTGATCAGCTTCCATTATCCTGGGTGACAATCTGATTCAATTTACTGCAACAAAATCAAACAGATATATATAATGCTTGGTTGTGTACTTAATTTAATTTTAATGGGACACATTCAAACACATGAAATAGTGTTTGCATTTTGTTAGCTTAAGCACTATATATATATATATATATATATATATACACACACTTGAAACTTTATAACCAACTAATTCAAAAGGGACAACAAATAAATACTATTTCTTGCTACTGTGTAAATAACTCAAAATCTTCATACCTCCATGGACAGCTGCTTTTTGAAGTGAATTTGAAGGTGTACTGTGCCATCTGGTCAGTTTAAAACACTGGGCAGTAGAAACTGTTGCAGAATGTCTTGCATTGATGTAGATGAAGTAAAGCTGATCCTCTGCAAATCGTAATGCCTCAATAAATTAGTGGGAAAAACACATAAAACACTGGTCAGTATCAGATAAAAGAAAATAAAAAATACGGCGCCAACAACAAAATAAAATCACAAACAATTGTTACTTAAACCAAGACCATATCAACAGACGCGATAGACATCATAAAGCAGAGCACATTAGAAAAAAATAGAGCCACGTTCAGTATAAAGTGTTAATACAACAACGATGGATCAAATACACAACATAAATAAACTTGATAGATTAATACCACAACACAAAACAGCTGTTTACCGTGTCCTCTTCTTCCGCCGTGCCGATTGTTTAGTTTTCGTTAACTCCGCCCACTTCCGGCATGAGACTGTGGCATGGCGCTGTTGTCCTCAGAGCGTTGTGAGTGACGTATATGGGTTCTGCGGTTTTGCAGTTGGTTATTATTGTCAGTTTGGGGGATGTTTATAATGTTTTAGGATGTTAGAGCAGTATATAAAAACGCACAAAGCCAGAGCAGAGTCTGCAAAGCGCCAGGAGAGACGGCGTTAAACCACCTTGTGTCAAAGCACATCACATTACAATAATAATGAACAAACAATCACCTGACTGCTGCAGATTCAATTCGTCGTTCAAAGTGTTGGAAGTGAAACGCATAAATCTGAGTCTGAGGACGTGAACAGCTAAAGTCACAGGTTGCCGTCTGTTAATTGCAGTATTATGGCGTGAATGCAGTAAGCACTGGTTATTTTGGTTCAGGAGGGACTGTAAATGGCAGCTGCTGTTTTGATTGTGTGTTCTGTGACTGCCTAACTCTGAATAGCCTCATTCTTTTCTCAGTTAAGATGCTTTACTTCTGAATATCCGTCAAAGTATAGAATCTCATTTCACACATAGTATGTTTCTGTAATATTTCTATATTAAAATGTCGATACAATGTAAAGTATTTTCTCTGGCTCTTGTTTTTTTTTATTATTATTATGCTTGTTGTTGTCATCTGTTGCCGATGTACAAGCAGAATGTAGTGGTTTGTTGATATATTGTATTTTTCCCGCCCCTCCTCCCCTGTGATTGGACGGCTGGGTAAAAAGTGACAGTAATGAGCCAAAAGTGAACATTATTCAACATTATTCAACGACCAGTAAAAAAAATGGCTTAGCACTCAGCATGAAATAGACACTCAGCGCCTTGTCACAGTACTGCCCTTTTTAAAATCTAGGTAGCCTATAATATATTCTAATAATTTTGTCCTGGGCCCTGTGAATATTAATATTAATCTACATTTTGGTCTAGCATCCGTTAATTAGTTGATTGGTGCTTTTTTTGAGCTTGTATTTCTCCATTCCGTTTTTAGTAAAAGTAGAAACAGCTGTTTAAGAGAAATTTTATTTATTTTTATTTTTTTGCGCAAGAACACAAAATTCAATCATTTACAGAGCTACACAAACACTAAATGTAAATCTTTTTTCTAAATCTTATTCTAAACACTAAATGTTTTTTGTCTTATATGTGGGAAGCTGATTTGTTTTTGAATAAACATCCATTCACATCATTAGTCATCTATAATCATTGTAACGTCCAGAGGAATAGTTTTATCGAAAGTTACAAATTCAAAAACTGCTCTCCAAACACGTGACTTTCTTCCATGAAATCGAATGAGGCCTGTGGCTGTCAAGCTCCAGAACTAAAATATTACCTACTTTAAATTACAGACCTTTTTTCTGAATCACAATTGCCTTTCTGGTCCTGAGGGGAACCCATCTGCAAAAATATATATGGGTAAAAAAACAAGTACATTCTTCCTTCTTGTGTTTAAATAAGCCTTAGGGTGGGTTGCACCAACAAGGATTAACTTTAAATCTAGATTAAATCAAGGTTTATCTTATAATTCTGTTGCACAGAACTTTAAACTTTGTTTAAAAATAAGCAGGCTTAAATTTAAACCATGACTTTAATCCTGGATTTATTTTCATAATAAACCTGGATTAACTATAATCTTGTTGCTCCACAACTTTAATCTCAGATTAAAATTTCAGTTAGGGATTAAATTTAAACTTGCTACTCTCTAGCACTTTATAAAGACAGAGGACATTTTACACGTTTATTTCCTTTATCAGCGAGAGCTCCTTATGTCAGAGAGAGTGTTTCTGGTGTTCAATAAAGAAGGAAATTGAATGTAAGTATTGTTGCTGTCAGTGGCTCATCATGGCGGCGAAAATTAATATGGAGGTTTTAATCGCAGGTTAAATACTGCTAATACCAGATTTGTTAATCTTGGTTTAAAATTAAGTGGTGCAACACAACTAGATTTAAATTAAAGCCTAGATCAACAAATCCTAGATTAGCTCTAAACTGATCTTAATTTAATCCTTGTTGGTGGAACCCACCCTTAATGTCTTTCAGTTGAACCGTTAAGCCATAATAACACAGAGCACTTGTTCAGTTGAGTACCTACAGTATCCCAGATGTTTCCAACTATTTGTAAATTGTGAGAAAATTGCTATTTTTACTAAGGACCGGGACGTTTCAGCATAGCGTCTGAGGAAGTCGCCTGTCAATTGCGTCATATCTGCGCTACCCTCTGTTTCGGCTTTTATTTGGCAGGAGCGCTTTACTCTTAGCAGTGTGAACAAGTGAACGCTCGGAGTAACGTCATAACATCGTTTTAAACACACTTAAATGTATCTAATATGATAAACAGAGCAGCATTACCTCAAAATCATAACCGGAAGAGCGGATCTGTGCAGGCGTCCGGCGAATGTGTCCCGTCCCGTCATAATAAAAGTCCCGGTATTCGCGAGGCAGGTATTTGTTTAACAATCGCTCCAGCAGCCGTGCTCAGCTCCACAACACTCAGTCCTGCTCTGCTTTAGACTACAGTATGCAGTAATAACCGCATGCATGAACGTGATTTCTGCCCGAGTCCTATTTTCCACCGGCTGTGATGAGAAGACCACATCTCCCAAGATGCTGCGCTCACACTTTGCGTCATCAAACTACGCCTTTGTTTTGAATAGGCGACCTCCAGTGGACGGAAAGT
This sequence comes from Pseudorasbora parva, assembly GCF_024679245.1. Lineage (NCBI taxonomy): Eukaryota > Metazoa > Chordata > Actinopteri > Cypriniformes > Gobionidae > Pseudorasbora > Pseudorasbora parva. The sequence goes on along the minus strand of NC_090172.1, from coordinate 59,301,285 downwards.
TGCATAGTGCACCTTTAAATGTGTCTAATATGATAAACAGAGCTGCGTTACCACATACTCATGACTGGAAAAGCGGAAATGGCGCCGGCGACTGTGTCCCGTCATAATAAAAGTCCCGCTGCTCGTGAGGCGTGTGTTTGTGTATCAATCGCTCCAGCGGCCGTGCTCAGCTCCTCAACACTCGGTCCTGCTCTGCTTCACACTACAGTAACGTTAATAATCTCATCCATCAACATGATTCTGCCCGAGTCCGATCCCGATTCTTTCCCATCGGCTGTGAGGTGAAGACCACGTCCCAAGATTCTGCTCAAACTTGGCGTCATCAAACTACGCTTTTGTTTTGAATAGGCGACCTCTAGCGAACGGAAAAATGACATAGTGCAGCTTTAATACTGTATCAATAATGAATCAGTTTTTGGCTTATTTTATTCTTATTTTCTCCGTTGGCCCTGCAGTGGTTTCCGTGTAGCAGCAAACATGATGTATCAGCAGCCTCAGATCAGCTCTGTGACGACCACAAGCACGATCCAGAACGACCAGTGGAGCACAGGAATCTGTGGATGCTTCGATGACTGTGAAATCTGTGAGTTTGAAGTGACTTACCCTGCTCATCCCCATTTGGAGTGATTCATTCAGTCATTTATCTATTTTTGTATTTCCTTCTAGGCTGCTTCGCCACATGGTGCCCCGTCTTATTTACTTGTTCCACAACCTCAAATCTTGGGGAGTGTTTCTGTCTGCCCCTGATTGACGAGTTTTCCATCATTCCTCCGATATCTATGGCACTGCGGACTTCTGTGAGAGCTCGATACGGCATACAGGTAGCTTATGTGTTGCTTCTAAAAACTTAACAAGTACCAAAACATTACATGGGTCTATACCATTGGATTTTGGACATGCCCTACAAATACCATTGCCATTTGGACATGTCACATGTATTATTTGTATATACTATGGAATTTGAATATGGTGACCCAGTAGACTTGCAGTCTATGCCCATTTACCCCTGGTATTAAGATGCATTTTAGTTGATCGGATCACAAGTGGACGTCACTAAATACTGGTGTAAACGGGGTCTGAAATGTTTTGAGCTTGTCCACTTTTTTTTTACCACTCCCAGAGGTAATCAAAAACGCATTAGACCGGATTGCTTTCATAACTCTATTTTAATGATTTGAGCTCATGGTTTGAAACTCAAGCTGCAAGTGCACTTAGGGTGTGTCCGAATCAACTTTTGCTAATTTAACGACAGAAACAAGGTCAGCGCACCAGGCTCATGATCCAAAACGTCATGAGTGTGTTTTAGGCATAAAGTGCAATAAACCAATCAGAGTCTTATCTCCCATTTCCTTTAAAAGCTATAGTTGCACTTGCACCATGGCGGATTTGTCAGACAGGAATCCTTTTATTTAAAATATTAAAAAATGTGTGTGCCCTGTGTGTGTAATAAGCAGAGTGTATGTGTGTTGTGCACAAAAAATACTGTGCTATTAACTTTACACCCTTAAAGCGGGCGTACACGGTGCGATTTTTGCTGTCGTACGAACTCGCAGACGATTTTTTTTCTCGGGAGAAATCGCGTGGACATCGTGGATGCTCGTATGGTCGCGGCTCGCACCATGTGAGAGGAGCCGAGCACGTTAAGAGCACCTCCTGACCTTACGATCATTTTTAAACATGTTTAAAAAGTTCGGGGAGTCGGCCCGATTTTTACCAGCATATGACTGTCCCCTATTGGCAAATCATGCACAAGCACGTCACATAGGCTCAATCTATGAGTATCATTAGCTCAGTGGCTGCAAACACACAGTGTACACACACACACACACACTTTTTCTCTCTCTCTCTCACGCGCACCCTTCTCTCTCCCTCTGGTTGTTTCGGTTGAAAGGAATGGCTACTGTTCTCTGCTTTTCAACAAATCATTTGCACACATTTTTTCTTTATTTTTTGTAAGCTCTAGCAGCAACATTGAAAGCTCCCGTCTCTGTGTTTAACACGAAAGCTTGTGTGATCGCGGCCGGCTCGTGGTGCAAACAGTCGTGCCGTGTACCAGCTGATTTGATGCGATGATCAAGTTAAAGGACTCGTAGCGTCTGCAATATCTCACGAACTCCCGATTGAATTCGTACAGTGTCCGCCCGCCTTTAAAGAAAAGTGTCAGGAAGAAACATAAATAGGGTTTCGCAGTGATGCAATAGAAGAACCATTTTGGTTCCCCAAAGAACCGTTTTGTGAAAGGTTCTTTAAAGAACCATTTTTTCTAACCATTTTATGGTCTAAAGAACCGTTTGTGCAATGGAAAGGTTCTTTGGATATTAAAGGTTTTTCCTGGATCCTTTATTTTTAAGAGTGTAGATCAGGTTTTTGTTGGTCAGTGGCCCAGTCATTTTCAGTTTCTCAAAATAGCAACAATGCGCCTAAACACACCTCGTTTTCAGACCAGATGGACGCGAGTGCATTTGCTATTTTAACAACATGGCCTGGAGGAGAAAATGATAACTGCGTCAGGCTGAAACTAGCAAAAAACACTCGCATCTGCCGTCGCATTGCAACAGATGTATAATAGGGCCCAAAGTGTGCAAGTTTGTGTTACATTCGCCAAAAAATATTACTTTTTTTGGTATTAAAATACAAACAAGCAAACCCAGCCCAGGTGAGAAAAAGTAACCACATTTGACAATGACTTGACACATTAATTTCCAACATACACTGTATCAAATCAAAACGGAAAATGTTCTGGCAATTTTCTGCCAGTACAATATCCAGTAATTTTTACAGAAATTTACTTTAACCCTCAAAACACAAACTAATGCAATGTGTCATTCAAAATACAGGTAAAACACCTGTAAAAAACCAATACAGAAAATTCCTTTATATTTATACTGTACATTGTGCCCTATTTTTACAGACTTTTGTTTACAGTGTAATTAGTTAGTTACTTTTAATGCAGTATTGTATTACTATTCTAAGCTTGAGTTTAAAATCCAAAACTTGTCATAACAACTTGAGTTGAAGAGAAGAAATACGTTCAACTAACTATGGTTGACTTCTCTTACAGGGGGATTTGGGATCTGACTGCATGTATGTGACCTTCTGCAACATTTGCTCCTGGTGCCAAATAGCGAGGGAATTAAAAAGACGTCATCCAAATCACATAGTGGTAAATGTTCAGTCTGCGGTCATGCCCGCTCCCCCAGTGATGGTACCCGTCCCACAGCCAACTGTTGTGACAACCCAGGTAACAAGAGTGGGTTAACTGAGGACTCGATGAGATCGACCCATTCTGGAAGTTGGTTGAGATTCTCCACTGGTGGATGAAGTGATTTAATATACCATCAATTGCTTAAGTACATAATCAACTCTCTATGCTTATCTATGCTCTAAATTTTTAAGCAAATTTTAGCACTCATAGAAGTTTGCAAAATATGAGAAATCATTAAAGGGTTAGTACACCCAATGTGTGTCATTAATGGCTCTCCCTAATGTCGTTCCACACCCATGAGACCTCCGTTCATCTTCAGACACAGTTTAAGATATTTTATATTTAGTCTGAGAGTGTATGCACACTATACTGTCCATGTCCAGAAAGGGAATAAAAACATCATCAGAGTAGTCCATATGAGACATCAGTGGGTTAATTAGAGTCTCTTGAAGCATCCAAAATACATTTTGGTCCAAAAATAACAAAAACTACGACTTTATTCAGCATCAGTCTTCTCTTCCGGGTTTGTTTTCAATCCTCAATTAAAGTTTCGAACGGTAATGAATCAGCAGATTGATTCATGATTCGGATCACCAATGTCACGTGATTTCAGCAGTTTGACATGCGATCCGAATCATGAATCAATCCGCTGATTCATTACCGTTCGAAACTTTATTTGAGGTTTGAAAACAAACCCGGAAGAGAAGACGATGCTGAATAAAGTCCAAAGTAAAGACCAAAATTATTTCCGATGCTTCAAGAGATTCTAATGAACTAACTGATGTCTCAAAGGGACTACTCTGATGATGATTTTATTCCCTTTCTGGACATGGACAGTATAGTGTGCATACACTTGCATACGCTTTCAGACTAAATATAAAATATCTTAAACTGTGTCTGAAGATGAACAGAGGTTTCATGGGTGTGGAACGACATTAGGTTGAGTCATTAATGACACACATTGGGTGTACTAACCCTTTAATGATTTCTCATATTTTCCCTCTCATATGTCCCTTTCTGGACATGGACAGTGTAGTGTGCATACACTTGCATATGCTCTCGGACTAAATATCTAATATCTTAAACTGTGTGTGAAGATGAACGGAGGTCTTACGAGTGTGGAGCGACATTAGGGAGAGTTAATAAAATAAATTTCCTTTTTGGGTGAACTAACCCTTTATGGTACCATATTCTCAGTCATCTGCAAATATAACATTAGTAGTCCCAGAGGCAGCATGTTTTTGTAGCAGGTAATATGAACTATAGAAAGTAACAGAGGAAAGAGGAAGCTGTGGCTTTGTGATAAGTGAGTCATAGCCTGGAGTCAAAGTCAGCAATTACACCTGCCTTTGTTGCTATATTGGCAGCTCGCCTCACCAACAAACATGAATGCTTGAGATCTTTCCAAGATAAGTCATCTACAAGTTGTATTGTGTCTTAAAGGAACATGCCACTATTTTTAAAAATAAGCTCATTTAGAGTTAAACAGTTGAGTTTTACACAATTGCTATACATTTTGTCCTTACTTAATTTGATTGTGTTCAATCCACTTAAATAGAAGTCACATTTAAGTTTACTTAATCCGTTTGTGTTGAGATTACATGAATGATTTGTTGCATTAACTGAAACTGGGCGGGGTTTGTTAGTTCCCAGCATGCTTTGCATATGGCTAAATCAAGAGTGAGTAAATGTTGTTATTTTATATGTAAAAGTGTTATTTTGTGTATTTTTTGAGTAAGACGAGAAAGGAGACTTAAGTGTTGAATATTCAATTCAGTTAAACAGTTGCGTTTTACCGTTTTTGAATCCATTCAGCCGAACTCTGGGTCTGGCGGTAGCACCTTTAGCATAGCTTAGCATAGATAATTGAATCAGATTAGACCGCTAGCATCACGCTCAAAAAAATGTCCAAAGAGTTTAGATATTTTTCCTGTTTAAAACTCTTCTGTTGTTACATCGTGTACTAAGACCGACAAGGAGCTTTCTGCCGTAAATGAATGCAGCGGCGCAATGGTATTACGAAGCGTCTGAACAGCCGGATCTCACGAAAAATGCGTATAAATAGTACGAGTGTGCAATGTCGTGGAATGTATACGCCAAAACTCATTTTGGTGTGCATATGATACGCTGTTTTTTGCGTGCATATGATACGCACTTTATGGCGTATTATACATACGAACCCCCCACCCCACTACCCTAAACCTACCCCAAGAGAGCGTGTCATATATACGCCATAAACTGCGTATCATATGCACGTGAAATACAGCGTAATATATGCACGCCAAAATGAGTTTTGGTGTATACATTCCACGACATTGCACACTCATACTATTTATACTCATTTATGTGTGATCGGGTTGGTCTGAAAATAGGCAAACTTCCGTCAACATAGCCAACGTGACAACCTGCTTGAACAGAGAGCGTGCCTTAAGTTGCAACCATGAAAATGTTTGTGAGAGACGATTCAGAAGATATTTACTTTGGTGCAGTTCCGGAAACGTATCTATTTGAACCAGAATAACAGATGAGCTTTTGAAACGTGAAAGGCAAGAAAATGTGAACAGACTGTGGCAGAAGGGACGAGGAGAGCAGATTTGAACTGGGGGTGCAAGTGTGGGGCTTGCCGGTGTTTTGAGATCTATGTTAAGAGCAGCCGAACCATTCCTTGTTTTTCGCTGGTATTCTGTACAACTTCGACTTAATACTTACGACTCACAGCCCTTTACAACACACAGAACATGGCTAATCGCGCAGGTAAATCCACTACCTAATTTGCCGCTGCAACTCTGCAACTACACAAACTTAGTGCCGGTCAAGTTGGAAGTTACCTATGAAAAAGAAAAAAGTGTGTTGGATTTACATAATTTAATTGAGTATATTGGTTCCACATGAATCATTTAAGTTTAACAAACATCATTTGTTCATGTAAGTTCAACATCATGGAATGAATACATTTTAAGGGACCCAATTAAGTAGTTTCAAAGTTAATTTTATATGGCTCCCATGCAGGCATTCAATTTCATTTTATCCGCTTCAATTTCATATTTTAATGTTACGCAATTAAATTATAATATTGTAATAGGTGGTTGACAAACGTTTGACTATGTTACGAACCCTATTGGTCTAGGGGTGGATTGCAGCAGAAATAGATATGGTTGGTGGTAAATTAATGTGCAACAGCAGAGGAAACCCCATCTCCAGAACCAGAATGACTACAATAAGCTCAACAACCAGTCAGATGTAACATAAGAGAAGTTTATTTACATAATTCAACAAGCAAAAAGTAATGAAAAGGGTATCAGCTTCAGAAGGGGGCAAGGCCAAAACACAAAGCTAACTCCTAAAAAACAACTAACTGTTACAAAATAAAGAAAGCTAAATACAGCAGGCTAAACTAACTCCCTATCTAACATAACCAGGGGAAAGGAGGTAATCGAAAACAAAATGGCACCCACCTTGGCTTCCTACTAAAAGAAAACAGAGACATCATATAATAAGGCTAAATCAGTACCTAACTCAAATGAAGGGTCACTTCTCTTTTTGAAATATCAGTCATTGACGTAAGACAACGGACAGAGGTTTAGGCCCAACACAATGGAGACCGATACACCAAATCAAACTAAAAGCTTGATCACAGCCAAAGTCAGTCTGGAGATGAAGACAAGACCTCAGCCTTTGTACACCATCAAGCCACCACCAACACTGCTCTGTAGGTAGCTGCAGTTTAAATATGCTCTCCTCTCTTCCATCATCCAATCACAGCAAATCTCCAATTAGTAGCATCAGGTGGTGATAATGGTTCTGCAGGGGGAGAGAGAGGCTGCGTCCCAATATGCCTACTTAGACTACGTCCTAAAAGTGTACTCTTGTATGAAGAAAAAGTATACTTTTGAGTGTGTAGCAGAAAAGTACGCAAGCTTCGGGACATACTACTTTGCCATCTTTAACGGACTCTGTCGCTTAGTTATGTGCATCCCGTCACCGTTTAAACTGCCCTGTAAGGCATCGTCAGATTCGTCACAGTTCAAATCCTCCACGTTCAGTTTAATCTCCATCCGTATCGGAGAGAAATGTAGCCGCTCGTTGATCTGCCATTTGTGGTCTTTAAAGGGTTACTTCAGCGATTAGATGTGCTTCCCCTCCTCAAATCCCCCTGAGACAAGAGATTTATGCATTTTATTTCTGGAAAAAATCCTCCCATGATGCAAATATCGTCAATTTGCGCCATCGGAGGAATTGTTGGCCAGAGGCTACAGACTACAGCCAGCAGAGGGAGCCATTTCCGCATGTTTTCAACTCGCGCGTGGGGGACGGGAGATCACACTCACAGCACTCAGCTTGCAGCTGCAGCCTCAGGCATTCACGTAAGTCTTTCAACTTCTCAAACTAATTCCTATGAAAGTTAAGCTTTAAAAGGCATGAACTGAAAACGCGGCAGACTGAACATGCGCTGTGAATCTATGCCGCGGACGCGTTTACCTCAGCTCTCATCACAAGCTCATCCATGACTGTCAATGTAATCTCACTCTCAGCGTTTTAGGCTGTGAGACTCCCTCAGTGGCTAATTCACATAGTGAACACACACGTTCAGTTTTTAATTGTAGTGTCTGTTCTCTAGCTGAACTGATTTTATGAAAATAAACACAGTCACAGTGGGAAAGTGATTCAGTAATCTAGTAGCGGTGACTTTGGAAGTGGCCTCGTAGGGCAGTGAAGCATTCTGGGAATTGTTGTCTTTCATCCCTATAAGACAAAAATACATTTTCTGTCTTTTCTCAGTCTAGAAAGCACTAAATTAAAAAATAATTTCACATTTCTACTACATGAATGACCCAGTTTAAATACAGATTCATCTTTCCAGCGCTGAAATACTCCTTTAATGCAGAGACTCTCCTCATGTGTTTGCAGTTTAAATATAATGATGCATTCAAAAGTTAACACTATTTGTTTAAGTCCACAGCCTAAGCAAATGCCTCACTCTTCTCATGGTAACTCAATGTAATTTAAATTGTTCTAATAATTCCAACATAACTAAATATTAAACACAATCAAGTCTCCGTTCTCATCTAACTCAAAAATACACAAAATAACACTTTTACATATAAAATAACAACATTTACTCACTCTTGATTTAGCCATATGCAAAGCATGCTGGGAGCTAACAAACCCCGCCCAGTTTCAGTTAATGCAACAAATCATTCATGTAATCTCAACACAAACGGATTAAGTAAACTTCAATTTAGCTTCTATTTAAGTGGATTGAACACAATCAAAATAAGTAAGGACAAAATGTATAGCAATTGTGTTGCTTTAGCTCATTAAGCAATGGGAAGAAGAAGTAAAAATCTCTTTTTTTGTGTGTAGCTGAGGACATCTTTCAGTTGCTGTAATATATTTGTGCCGCTGCACCCATGGGACGGCAAAAAGCTCCCTGATTATTACGCAGGAATGAGAATATAGTTCCTAGCCATATCGGTCTTGAAAATCACAACTTTTCATTTTCCGTCAGTCTTAATACAGTCTTGTTCAAAATAATAGCAGTACAATGTGACTAACCAGAATAATCAAGGTTTTTAGTATATTTTTTATTGCTACGTGGCAAACAAGTTACCAGTAGGTTCAGTAGATTCTCAGAAAACAAACGAGACCCAGCATTCATGATATGCACGCTCTTCAGGCTGTGCAATTGGGCAATTAGTTGAAAGGGGTGTGTTAAAAAAATAGCAGTGTCTACCTTTGACTGTACAAACTCAAAACTATTTTGTACAAACATTTTTTTTTTTTTTTCTGGGATTTAGCAATCCTGTGAATCACTAAACTAATATTTAGTTGTATGACCACAGTTTTTTTAAAACTGCTTGACATCTGTGTGGCATGGAGTCAACCAACTTGTGGCACCTCTCAGCTGTTATTCCACTCCATGATTCTTTAACAACATTCCACAATTCATTCACATTTCTTGGTTTTGATTCAGAAACAGCATTTTTGATATCACCCCACAAGTTCTCAATTGGATTAAGGTCTGGAGATTGGGCTGGCCACTCCATAACATTAATTTTGTTGGTTTGGAACCAAGACTTTGCCCGTTTACTAGTGTGTTTTGGGTCATTGTCTTGTTGAAACAACCGTTTCAAGGGTATGTCCTCTTCAGCATAGGGCAACATGACCTCTTCAAGTATTTTAACATATGCAAACTGATCCATGACCCCTGGTATGCGATAAATAGGCCCAACACCATAGTAGGAGAAACATGCCCATATCATGATGCTTGCACCTCCATGCTTCACTGTCTTCACTGTGTACTGTGGCTTGAATTCAGAGTTTGGGGGTCGTCTCACAAACTGCCTGTGGCCCTTGGACCCAAAAAGAAAAATTTTACTCTCATCAGTCCACAAAATGTTCCTCCATTTCTCTTTAGGCCAGTTGATGTGTTCTTTGGCAAATTGTAACCTCTTCTGCACATGCCTTTTTTTTAACAGAGGGACTTTGCGGGGGATTCTTGAATATAGATTAGCTTCACACAGACGTCTTCTAACTGTCACAGTACTTACAGGTAACTCCAGACTGTCTTTGATCATCCTGGAGGTGATCATTGGCTGAGCCTTTGCCATTCTGGTTATTCTTCTATCCATTTTGATGGTTGTCTTCCGTTTTCTTCCACGTCTCTCTGGTTTTGCTCTCCATTTTAAGGCATTGGAGATCATTTTAGCTGAACAGCCTATCATTTTTTGCACCTCTTTATAGGTTTTCCCCTCTCTAATCAACTTTTTAATCAAAGTACGCTGTTCTTCTGAACAATGTCTTGAACGACCCATTTTCCTCAGCTTTCAAATGCATGTTCAACAAGTGTTGGCTTCATCCTTAAATAGGGGCCACCTGATTCACACCTGTTTCTTCACAAAATTGATGACCTCAGTGATTGAATGCCACACTGCTATTTTTTTGAACACACCCCTTTCAACTAATTCAACTAATTGCCCAATTGCACAGCCTTAAGAGCGTGCATATCATGAATGCTGGGTCTTGTTTGTTTTCTGAGAATCTACTGAACCTACTGGTAACTTGTTTGCCACGTAGCAATAAAAAAATATACGAAAAACCTTGATTATTCTGGTTAGTCACATTGTACTGCTATTATTTTGAACAATACTGTACATGATGTAACTACAGAAGAGTCCAGATTTAAATAGGAAAACATTTTTTATTTGTAGCGAGATGCTTTAATGAGATGATTTTGTAGCTTGTTTAGGACTTCTTCATGTGTCAAAAAACATTTCTGACTTCTTCTTGCTCACTCAGTTCTGAAAGATGAAATGTTGAAGTTAGCCAATATTAACTGTTGTTTAAAAGTTATTAAGTTCCGGTCACCTCTTTTGAGCATCAAATTAACATTTAAACATTTGAACTTTGCACAGTTAGTCTATAGATCATGGCAGTGTGCACTCGTCCCAAAGTGCGCAAATATTTAGTTCTCTTTCAAATTTTGTGCTTGAACGGACAAACTCACAAAAAGTATGTCAACATGTCCATCTTGATGTATCCAAGCAGACATAGTCTGAATATGCCTTAAGTGAACTTTATGCAGTCGAGAAAGACGACACATATCCTGCATTAGAGCTTGTGTAAATTTAATAAGGATTCATCTTTAATTTAAACAGTGAAATATGCAATTATTTCACATTTGATTACTTTATTCAATTTCTTTAACTAAAAACGGATGTTAGACCTAACTGAAAAACCTGAAAAGCATTGTTCATTTTATCAGTATCTTTGCGCAATAGTATTGATTTGTGCTGCTGCTTGTATTTAAGTTATTTGTTCTTATTTTCTTTATTTTTATTTGACATTAGTACTTTTTTCCCTAATCATAGTCAATACAGAACCGTACCGAAACCGTGAGCCTAGAACCATGATACAAAAACGTTACACCCCTAGCGTAACGTAAGTGAGAGTGTAGCACACACACACTGAAAGCCTTCGGCAGAATTCAGATGAGCCATTTTAATCTAGATTTAAAAAAATTATCTATGCCCACCTCTAATATATATATATAATCATATATGTGATGGTACGTTGCAGGGACCATTTTCCTCCATGAAAATGTACAGCACAGAGAGCGAGATTTAAATTTGAACCATTGTTCCCTATAACTCCCCCCGTCCCTAGGAAGGCTGAACAAAGTTTCATCAAAGGCTGTAGTTGCCTTACCGTTTGCTGTAGTCCTTAAAAATTGATTTTTTAAAATCATATCTCCCTTTGCTTTAAACTTTGAACGTTGTAACTTTGCAGATGTTGTTTATGCTCAAACAGCAACATTACACAATAGCTAAAGTTAGAAAAGTGAAATTGTGTTTTACCACCCCTTTAAAACAACAACAAATCAGAACGAAATAGAAAGCAGTAATTGTAAGGCCACAATATTTTATTTTGTGTATTTATTTATTATTTCAAACATATAGTATAAGATTCTGATATAATTAACTCGTTATTTCAGAAAAACACAGCAAAAACTATATTATATTATATTATATTATATTATATTATATTATATTATATTATATTATATTATATTATATTATATTATATACATGAGACTTTTTTTCCTCAAGTGAATGCAATACGCTTCCAAACCCTTTGCAATAGTTTTTACTTTAACAATATAACTGAATTAAACCACACACTTAAAGTTTATGTTTTACTAGGAAACATCGAACCCACTTTATATTAGGTGCACTGTAAAAAATTATATGTTCAATAAGTTATGACAACATATGTGTTTACATTGTTTTAACTCATCAAAATGAGTTAAAAAATGTTAAACTTTTTTTTATTAATTATACAAGATGTAAGTCATTCTTTAAAGTCAGTTTAACGTAATTTAATTTGAAATAACTTAAAAATCCAAGTCGATTGTACTGCAAAGGTTAAAAATTTGCCTTTTTTTACAGTGTGGCCTTACACTGTAAAAAAAAATGTGTTGGTTTTTGTTGGTTTAACTTAAAAAAGTAATTAACCTGGCTGCCTTAAAATTTTGTGTTTATTGAAATTAAAAATTTGAGTTGATACAATGAAGGAAATTTGTTTAATAAATAGAAACTCCAAATATTATTGTATCTGAACTACATAAAAATTTTGATAAATCATGAAAATAGCACTATTTGGCATGTTTCACTGCGTCATCAGAAATAACACACACACAATTACTCAATATGCTGACAAAATCTTTTAATATTTTAATAAAGGTTGTCAAATCTCAAAAAATGTTCATTGTATTAACTCAAATTTAAGGCAACCAGGTAACTTTTTTTCTAAATAATTTTTATAGTGTATGTACTTACATTAAAAAAATAAGTACAATGTACTTACTGTGTTCAAATTGTATTGCAAAGCACTTATGCTGATATTGAGGTGGGATACGGGTAGAGTTAGGGACAGGTGTGGTGGGGTGGGTCAGTTTAAGGGTAGAGTAAGGGTCAGGTGTGGTGGTGTGGGTCAGTTTAAGGGTAGAGTTAGGGTCAGGTGTGGTGGTGTGGGTCAGTTTAAGGGTAAAGTTAGGGACAGGTGTGGTGGTGTGGGTCAGTTTAAGGGTAGAGTTAGGGACAGGTGTGGTGGTGTGGGTCAGTTTAAGGGTAAAGTTAGGGTCAGGTGTGGTGTGGTGCTGTGGGTCAGTTTAAGGGTAGAGTTAGGGACAGGTGTGGTGGTGTGGGTCAGTTTAAGGGTAGAGTTAGGGTCAGGTGTGGTGGTGTGGGTCAGTTTAAGGGTAGAGTTAGGGTCAGGTGTGGTGGTGTGGGTCAGTTTAAGGGTAAAGTTAGTGTCAGGTGTGGTGGTGTGGGTCAGTTTAAGGGTAGAGTTAGGGTCAGGTGTGGTGGTGTGGGTCAATTTAAGGGTAGAGTTAGGGTCAGGTGTGGTGGTGTGGGTCAGTTTAAGGGTAGAGTTAGGGACAGGTGTGGTGGTGTGGGTCAGTTTAAGGGTAGAGTTAGGGTCAGGTGTGGTGGTGTGGGTCAGTTTAAGGGTAAAGTTAAGGACAGGTGTGGTGGTGTGGGTCAGTTTAAGGGTAGAGTTAGGGTCAGGTGTGGTGGTGTGGGTCAGTTTAAGGGTAGAGTTAGGGTCAGGTGTGGTGGTGTGGGTCAGTTTAAGGGTAGAGTTAGGGTCAGGTGTGGTGGTGTGGGTCAGTTTAAGGGTAGAGTTAGGGTCAGGTGTGGTGGTGTGGGTCAATTTAAGGGTAGAGTTAGGGTCAGGTGTGGTGGTGTGGGTCAGTTTAAGGGTAGAGTTAGGGACAGGTGTGGTGGGGTGGGTCAGTTTAAGGGTAGAGTTAGGGTCAGGTGTGGTGGTGTGGGTCAGTTTAAGGGTAGATTTAGGGACAGGTGTGGTGGTGTGGGTCAGTTTAATGGTAGAGTTAGGGACAGGTGTGGTGGTGTGGGTCAGTTTAAGGGTAGAGTTAGGGACAGGTGTGGTGGTGTGGGTCAGTTTAAGGGTAGAGTTAGGGTCAGGTGTGGTTGTGTGGGTCAGTTTAAGGGTAGAGTTAGGGACAGGTGTGGTGGTGTGGGTCAGTTTAAGGGTAAAGTTAGGGTCAGGTGTGGTGGTGTGGGTCAGTTTAAGGGTAGAGTTAGGGTCAGGTGTGGTGGTGTGGGTCAGTTTAAGGGTAAAGTTAGGGTCAGGTGTGGTGGTGTGGGTAAGTTTAAGGGTAGAGTTAGGGACAGGTGTGGTGGTGTGGGTCAGTTTAAGGGTAGAGTTAGGGACAGGTGTGGTGGTGTGGGTCAGTTTAAGGGTAAAGTTAGGGTCAGGTGTGGTGGTGTGGGTCAGTTTAAGGGTAGAGTTAGGGACAGGTGTGGTGGTGTGGGTCAGTTTAAGGGTAGAGTTAGGGACAGGTGTGGTGGTGTGGGTCAGTTTAAGGGTAGAGTTAGGTGTAAGGGAAGTGTCATCTGTGTAATGACAAATGTAACTACAGAAATTAATTACATGTAATTACATGCAGGTATTTTTAAATGTAAGTACAATGTAAAAACATGTATGTACACAATTAGTGCATTGTATCAAATGATTAATCAATGTTAGTACATAGTAGTTAAGGCCACCTAATATAAAGTGGGTCCGAAACATCTAACAAGTAAATAACACAATAGGGTTACACTTTATTTTATTTTAAGGAGTCATTGTTACAATGTAATTAAATATTACGTATGGAGTAATATTAATTAACATGTACTTACTATAGGATTAGATTAAGATTCGTCTGGGAACTAAAGAGACAAGTTGCTCAAGTTTAGGGATAGGATTGTTGTCCCATTCTTGTCTAAAACAGGCTTCTAGTTACTCAACTGTCTTAGGTCTTCTTTGTCGCATCTTCCTCTTTATGATGCGCCAAATGTTTTCTATGGGTGAAAGATCAGGGCTGCATTTCCCGATAACGTTGTCTCTTAGAGCGCTACGAAGACTCTAAAGGTTTAACTTAACTGAAGGTATACCATTTCTAGGTGTGTTCCCCGAACTATACCTTAGGAGGTCGCTTAAGGTATACCTTCTTAAGTGCGACGTTAGCGGGTGCTGTCCGTGGCGGCGGTGCTGAATTGGCTTATATCAATGGCTCAATAATCGATTATTTACTCTATTCCGGGGCTGTTTCACTGCCTTATGCGAAAACATTATGTTCTTTATAAAAGAAGCACTTCAGAAATAGTTGAACTTTCATTTATCATACAAAATTGGAATCATACAAATATGGAAATGCACCATAGTTTAGGAATGAATACGATTATTAATTTATTAGGCTTTTCAGCCCAATCAAGTACCATAATAATAATAAACAAAATACTCTTTAATTGTCAAGTTCATAAATTATTTTCAAAACTGATTTGGAAAAAAACCACAACATGCACACAAAATTACTTTTTTTCAATATACAAAATGATTGTGGGTTTTTTTTTTTTTATACCTCTTATCACATTATTGAGCATGTCAAATATTAGTAACAACATTAGATTTGATGCATTGTTAGTTTTTGTACAGGATCAGTTTTTGTTTCTCCCTCATTTACCGTTTGTGGCAGTTTTTGCCCCATTGACTTCCATTATAACCACATTTTTTGATTGTAAAGCCATAATGCTATATAATCATGCACAATCACTTTTTAAATTGAAAATAAGTTATTTTGTGTGTAAGTTTTTTTTTTCCAAATCATTTTGAATCAGTTTTTGAAAATCATGTATGAACTTATGGCATTTAAAGAGTGATAGTAGTGACAATTAAACAAGGACAACAGCTCAACAATAAACATGGAATCAAGTAGGCCCGTAAGCTTGCAACAGAACACATTTTATATTATTTTACATTTGATTATTTTATTTATTTCTAAAGAACTATTTAGTAGCCTATATTGGTGCACTTTAAAAGGGATGGCTCACCCAAAAATAAAAATTGTCATTATTTACTCGCCCTCATGATGTTCCAAACCTGTATGAGTTTCTTTGTTCTGCTGAACACAAAAGAAGATATTTTGAAGAATGTTTGTAGCCAGGCTGCTTTGGGGGCACCATTTACTTCCATGGTAGGAATTCAACATAACAAAGAAATGTATACAGGTTTAAAAAGGAAATTGTCAGATTTTTAATTTTTGGGTACACTGTCTCTTTAAGCAGTTATTTTGAACCAGTAACCACTTTACTGACAAAAATGTTCTGAAATTCAAAAATTTAATTAAATTTTCTTTATTACTTTACTATTATGACTATATTATTATGCAATTATTTGTCCCATTTTATCTAAATATTTTTTAAATGTCAAACTTTATATGACAGAGTTATTTATTATTAATATAGCTAAATGATAAATTAATAACATTAATTAGGCTATAATCTATTAATGAACCGGTCTAATGTCTAGAAAAATAAGTCTGCCAAGCTTTGATAATGTATGGAATATTATATTAATATATTATCCATTAAAAAAACAATAGGCCTACCTAGAAGCACGGATGTGCCCGTCATCACTGCTGCTTCCAGTCAGACAGTCTGAGACACTGAAATGCTTCTCCAGAGGTTGCAGTTTGTCTTAGGTTCATCTTAAGTTACTGGACAGACTCACTGATACATTTTTTTCTATTGAACCCTATATCTGGAAATCCTCTTGCGTTTAAACGGTGGACATGAGCTCGACATGTTTTTAAAAAAGCGCGCAAGTTTCCAGCGCATATTCTCGAGACTCCGTCGCTATGGCAGCAAAGCTGCTAAAACCCAATCTTGTGCATCGCGTCCGTATTGGTTTGATTCGGCGGGACGCGTCATTTTGCTTGTAAATACAGGACGATACAGAATCGATCCATATAGCAGCACGAAGGAGTTTGCTAAAATATTGGTGGGGACAATTTTGCCATCTTAAAATATTGATTGGGACTAGTACCTAGCGTCCCCCCCCCCCCCCCCCCCCCCAAACCTACGCCC
Organism: Pseudorasbora parva; assembly: GCF_024679245.1. Lineage (NCBI taxonomy): Eukaryota > Metazoa > Chordata > Actinopteri > Cypriniformes > Gobionidae > Pseudorasbora > Pseudorasbora parva. The sequence goes on along the minus strand of NC_090172.1, from coordinate 59,284,644 downwards.
ATGATTAACGTTAAGGGATACCTTAAGGTATAACTTAAGAATGGCGTAGAGTTAAGAACGTCTGCAGCCCTGGACTGCAGGCTGGCCATTTCAGTAGCCAGATCCTTCTTAAACGCAGCCATAATGTTGTAATTGATGCAGTATGTGGTCTGGCATTGTCATGTTGGAAAATACAAGGTCTCCCCTGAAAGACACGACGTCTGGATGGGAGCATAGTATGTTGTTCTAGAACTTGGATATACCTTTCAGTATTGATGGTTAATGTGTAAGGTGACCATGCCACACACACTCATCCAACCCCATACCATCAGAGATGCAGACTCTGAACTAAGCGCTGATAACAACTTAGGTCGTCCTTGTCATCTTAAAGAACTTCAAATTTGGATGCGTCGGACCACAGAACAGTTTTTCACTTTGCCACAGTCCATTTCAAATGAGCCTTGGCCCAGAGAAAACGCCGGTGGATTGTGTTCACGACAATGTTTTCTGGAAGTATTCCTGAGCCCATGTTGTGATTTCCATTACAGTATCATTCCTGTATGTGATGCAGTGCCGTCTAAGGGCCTGAAGATCATGGGCATCCTGTAGGGTTTTCCGGCCTTGACCCTTACGCACAGAGATTGTTCCAGATTCTCTGAATCTTTGGATGATATTATGCACTGTAGATGATGATGACTTCAAACTCTTTGCAATTTTTCTCTGAGAAACTCCCTTCTGATATTGCTTCACTATTTTTCGCCGCAGCATTGGGAAAATTGGTGATCCTCTGCCCATCTTGACTTCTGAGAGACACTGCCACTCTAAGAGGCTCTTTTTATACCCAATCATGTTGCCAATTGACCTTTTTTGGAATGTGTGGCTCTCATGAAATCCTAAATTAGCCAATATTTGGCATGCCATTTCAAAATGTCTCACTTTCAACATTTGATATGTTATCTATATTCTATTATGAATAATAAATAAGTTTAAGATTTGTAAATTATTGCATTCCTTTTTATTCACAATTTGTACAGTGTCCCAACTTTTTTTGAATTGGGTTTGTATTTACTCCATAGCAGTTTGTTGCAATATGTGTAAAAATAAGATGCTATTTATACTATTTATATTTATTCTATTTATTTTGACACGTATGTACTATTTGCACCTCAGTATAGTTGTGCATTAGCCTAGAAATCTAGACGCACCCTAGCGGCAGCAAAACTAATCTGCCCGCAGGTGTCGTCTAGCAACTCTCAATACCCTTCTGAGCTGTAAACGCCAAACTCTGGTCGGGCCAATCACATCGTGTATAGAGTCGGCGGGCGGGGCCATAATGACGACAGCCGAGTTGCGTTTGCGTGCTTCTAGTAAACACAGAAACTGGCGAACGGCGGTCTTTCGAATCAGCTCTGACCGCGACTCTGGAAGACTTGGAGTTAAGCTTTTCTCTGAGAAAAGAACAAAGAACGGCACTGAAGTCATTCTTAAGAAGGGAAGATGTGTTCTGAGTTTTGCCGACCGGGACGGCGAATGTTTAATCTGTCAACGAGCTCTGTTTCACCTGCGTTGCTCTGGTTGGTTGTAGCGCTATCCTCTCGCGTGCAGAGGGAGTTTGAAAGACAACCGTTTATCCGCCCCTCAGATTGAGCTGTCAATGGTGAGTTTCCAGACCAAACATCTTGATGTGGGTCTGGCTTGTCAGGTTAGTTTAATAAAGTCAGGCTAGTGTATTAACAGGATGCAATAATAACAGTTGCATTTAATTATACATTTAATAATATTTTTATTAATCAAAGAAGGTTGTTGCGCTCTTCAGTAGGAAAGATTCTTTTTCTTTCAGGTGCGTAGAGCCAGAGAAGACTTAAGCAAAACAAAAGAGATGGCTCCTCAGCACTGAGGATAGCAACCTGCTGAAACGTTTGCTCATGCTCCTCTGTTTTTAACGCACTTGCACTTTGCACGTTATTGCACCATGCAATTGAAAAAATAAAAATGATATAGTTTCTTAGACTTTTTAGTCTCTTTTGGATTCAGTGTGCGGTCAGCCATCTCTTTTATAATATTTTTATTAAAAATATTAAATGGATGGCATCTGACAATAAAAACACTCCCTACACCTACCCCTAATCCTACACAAAACATTTCGTTAGGCACTTTATTTTCACTTTTTAGAAAAATTTTATTGAAAGTAAATGCCTTTCCGATGTGATGTGTGATGGAAAAAGGGAGAAGAGTGAGCTCGGCAAAAGGAGGATTCGAATCTTGCTTGTTCCATATGCTGCTTTACTGACTGCACCACTGAAGTAAGTATGTCTGTTTTTATTCTTGTTTGGGCCAACCAGGCATTGTTAAGCAGAATTAGTGCGAATAGCACTTGCCAACAAGGCTGTTTGTTTTTCTGTACCGGTATTTACTTCACCACAGGATCGTTTTTTATCAGTGTACATAACTGGCTGCTTACTGAATATTGGTACCGTGACAACCCTTTTTTAAACAATATAAAACGATTAGACAATGGGGTACAGAAAATAATTCCAAGATATATTCTCAGAATGTGCACAAATTTGTTTGTCAGGTAAATTTATCCTGTTTTTAGGATGCTCAGGTATTTTTGTTGGAAAATGACAAACACACTCTTTTAGAAAAGGAATTTTGAATTTTCTGATCTCCAAACCCCTACTGATTATGACTTTATAGCTCTCAAATATTCAAGACCATTGCCATTTTGCTCTTCCATTACAGTGAATTATTTTAAAATGTTTTGATACAAATTATGATGATGAATAACATTATAATTGTAAAGGTGTAACACAAATTGACCATTCTAAATAAAACAAATGTAATGTAAAATGCATTTAAATGTAAAAATACTGCGTTGTAAAAGCACATGAATCTAAAGTACTCAGTGTCCTGGCTTTTGCTTGACACAGAACAGATTAGTGACCTTACAGTGTAAACGTTAAAATGCACTCCAGCAAGCTGTTTTTTGGCAAACAGAAAACGGTGTGTGAGCTGAGTGTTGATAGCCCTTCTTTTGCTGTCCCAGTTTTGCCTGGCGATTCAAACCTCACACTTCACACTGATCCACGTGAAGGCAGACCGGCAATCAGTGAGGATATTTCACTCTCTCTGAATGAAAGCTAATCAAAAACTGAGACCAGAGCTCACTTTAGATCTCATGTTACAGAGCATGAGAAGGAGGTTTAACAAAGAAACACAGCCTTTCGCCTGTTTTTGCGTGTCTTACGCAGTGTGGCTGTATGTGATTACATCTGTGTTGAATGCATGTACACATTTTGGAAATCCAAAGCTTGTTTTGGCAGTGTTTGCCCCAGTCTAGACAACCAGAGCGTCGACAGGATTGGCGTAGAGTCATACAAAAGGTAAAGTAAACTTCACAAATGTTTTAGTCAAAAATCTGCTATTTTCATAATGTGTAAGGCAATATTAAAATCCTTGATCTATGGGCACATAGCGTGTTAAAAAGCCTCTTGGTGGTGTGTTTATTTTGGGATTAATAGAGTGTTTGAGGTCATCTGTTGTGCTGAATGCAAATATTTGAGCTACAAAGACACCGTGACAGGGCAGATGGGTTGCAAGAGAAAGCCAATGGGAGGAGCCGGAGAGGATGTGATGTGTGATTTAGGAAGAGGGAAGTTCTTGACAGTAAGGACTTGGCCATTGTGGATGAGACGAATATCTTGCACTGAACAGCCGCAGAGCATTTGTTTTTGCTTGTTAACTGAAGATCTGGAGATTATCACTCTGCACACGGTCACCGGTATTGCTTGTTCCAGCTCACAAATGGATTATTATCTGAAAACACAAACAGGTAATTCCAGTATAGCCATATAGATGCAGGACAGATCAAACTCAAAATCACAAATGCTCTAGTTCTGACTGTTTTCTTTTTAGTGTGCTCCTATAAATCCTTCCTGATGCTTATTGGTAAATATTATGCTATTCATGAAACGTGTTTATATGGGCAGGGCAAAATGTATTGCACTTTAGTGTTTTCAGATATGTGAAACATTACTAATGTGAAGTAAATATTGGTCTAGGTTGTATATAAAACGCTCAAACTGTGCCTTCATTTAACTGTTTAGTGACAAAGATTGGGAGGGGCATGATAAGATAATTGAGGCAAGTGAAGAGCACTCAGCCAATCATCAATAAGAGAGGTATATACACGCAGTCTTACCTCCGTTTGGTAACAGTTTATCAGCAGCACGGACGGCATTTCCTGCAGCTCGCCCCGCCCGTCCGCTCCCGCTGTGTCCGTCTACATGACTCCTCAAGCCGCGAGAATGTCCGCAGCCTCCCCATATAGCACACGCCGCTCGAAGCGATTCTAAACAAGCCGATTCATTTCAGCGAACCGGTTCTTTTCGGACATTTCGGCTCAATGAACCGTTTCAAAAAGGCGATTCATTGGTTCCTGACGTCATCGTGCATTGATGTCTGCATTTCTCAGTGTCGTGTTATGTCAAGGAAACATTCAAATAAAGTAATCTGTGTCAATGCATATTGAAACAATCGGATAAACTTATTTGTGTGAGTGAGTGCGTTTAGGCTACCGACCCTCAAGGTGTTCCAAACCTGCAAGAATTTCTTTCTTCTGCTGAAAACAAAAGTAGATATGAATAATGCTTGTAACAAAGCAAATACAGCAACCATTGACTACCATAGTGTTTTTTCCATAGTGTCAGTGTTGCTCTAGCTGCTTTTTTTTTACAAACATTATTCAAAATATCTTCTTATGTTTTCAGCAGAAGAAAGAAACTCTTACAGATTTAATATATAATTCATTTAATATGATATCTTACAGACATTATGACAGGATTTTTATTTTGGGTGAACTATCCGTTAATGGTGTTTGTGTAGTTAAATTTCATTCAATATTGACTATCCTAGACATGCGTAAAATGTTACATGTCTAAATTAACCTATAGAAAGAAATATAAACTCGTTTATATAACTTAAAATATAATCTGCATGCACAATCAATTACAGTAAAATTTATTTTTATCTCTCGACAGGAAGGTTGTTGCAGGTTTTTAATTAAATGTTATGTAATAACGGTAGTCATAAGCATATTTCCAGACTTTAGTCGCCAGCTCAATCATCAGAGTCCTCGGTAATCCTCGGCAAACTTCGACAGCTTGTTGAATCGGACGTGCTACTTTTGTATCTTAAATTTACTTTATAAATTATATGTAAGTGTGAACTCGTGAATTTTATGTATAGCTTATATGATATTGTATGATACACTACCCGGTTTGGATTTGAATAATGCTTAAAAAGTCTATGATTTTAAGAATATTGCAATGATTATTACATTTCAAGCAACTTCTATGTTTGGCAACAGTTCTTTTAACCCTAATTAGTGGTGTGTGTATAGCTTTTTATTTCTTTTAAACAAATAAAGAAAGTGTGACAAATTCTTTGAAAGTCTTTGGGATGTGCTGGAGGAGACTTAAAGGTGCACTATGTAGGATTTCTGCAGTAAAATATCCAAAAACCACTAGGCCAGTGATATATATTTTGTTCTTACAATACCCCCAAATGTTTCCAACTATTTGTAAATTGTGAGAAATTGCTATTTTAAGCAATGAGCCGGGACGTCTGAGGGAGTCGCCTGTTAATGGCGTCATATCTGCGTTACTCTCGGTTTCCGCTTTTATTCTGCAGAAGCGCTTTACTCTTAGCAGTGTGAACAAGTGTCACCGCAGCCGCTGAGCGAACGCACAGAGTAACGTCAGAACATCATTTAAACACACTTAAATGTGTCTAATATGGTAAACAGAGCTGCGTTACCTCATACTCATGACCGGAAAAGCGGAAACGGCGCCGGCGACTGTCTCCCGTCATAATAAAAGTCCCGCTGCTCGCGAGGCGTGTGTTTGTGTAACAATCGCTCCAGCGGCCGTACTCAGCTCCTCAACACTCGGCCCTGCTCTGCTTCACACTACAGTAACGTTAATAATCACATCAATCACATCCATAGGACTCGGGATTTCTGCCCGAGTCCGATCCCGATTCTTTCCCATCGGCTGTGAGGTGAAGACCACATGTCCCAAGATTCTGCTCAAACTTGGCATCAACAAACTACGCCTTTGTTTTGAATAGGCGACCTCTAGGGACATATTACAAATTACATAGTGCAGCTTTAACAGAGTGCTGCATTGTCATTACTCTTCCAAAAGTGCTGTCTGTTTACATCTACATTTGAAACATACAGTGTTTGCTCATAACCATGTCTATTGTATACATGAAATATTTAAATAAATCTCTCTCTCTCTCTGTGTTTATTTACAGCTTTCTAAAAAATGGATTTGCGGTCCACACAACTATCTGCACTGACTTGTCTACTCTTTGTGTCGTGCTGCTGTAATGGTGGAAATATCCTGGTGTTGCCTGAGGATGGCAGTCACTGGGTGAACATGCAAGTCATCTTGAGAAATCTCCACACCCGCGGCCACAGCCTTACAGTGGTGCGTTTGTCTAAAAGTTGGTACATCCAAGATAATCCGTCCCTCTACAGCACCATCACTGTCAACCCAACGGATTATGAAGACGTCGGCCTTGACTACTTTAAGTTTTTGATCGAGAGGTCGCTAGCACTACAAAGGATGTCCCCCTTCTTTCGCTTCTTTGAACAGCAGAAAGATATCACCAACATGCTAAAGGTATTTCACAACGGAGCGCTTCGAATGATTTCTTCCATTTTGGATGACGCAGGGCTCGTCGAACGCTTGCGAGAGGATAAGTTTGACCTGCTTCTAACAGACCCGGCGTTCCCAGTCGGAGTCCTGTTAGCCAATTTCCTCCGCGTTCCCATGGTTTACAACGTACGTTGGCTAAATGCTGGGGATTGCCACATGCAAACTGCTCCATCACCTCCATCCTACGTCCCAATGTATAATTCACTGCTCCACGACCAGATGAGCTTCCTGCAACGGACAGAAAATTTCATACGGTATTTTTTCAGCCTACTTCAGGAGCGATACATCATCATGCCTATTTACACCCAACTGCTTGAGCGTCACTTCCCACCTGGTGCTGACCTTCTGTCGATGCAGCAATCTGCGGACATTTGGTTAATAAGAATGGACTTTGTTTTTGAGTTTCCACGACCCAGCATGCCTAACTTGGTCTACATAGGCGGCTTTCAATGTAAGCCGGCTCAAGCACTTCCTGTGGAACTGGAAGAGTTTATGCAGAGCTCAGGAGAGCATGGAGTAGTCGTCATGTCTTTGGGAGTTGTGGTCAGTGCTCTCCCTAAAGCGATCACAGAGACAATCGCCTCCGCCTTTGCGGAGATCCCTCAAAAAATCGTATGGAGGTACCGCGGGGAACGACCCTCGACCCTGGGAAACAACACTTTACTTCTAGACTGGTTTCCTCAGAATGATCTCCTGGGCCATCCAAAGACTCGCGTGTTTGTATCTCATGGGGGCACCAACGGTATCTTCGAAGCTATTTACCATGGAGTCCCCGTCTTAGCTTTGCCGCTCCTCTTTGACCAGTTTGACAACGTTCTGCGCCTGCAGATTCGAAGCGCGGCTCGAGTGCTTAAAGTCGCAACACTTACGTCGCAAGAATTCCTCGAAGCCCTCAGAGACGTCCTGGAGAACCCGCTGTACCGAAACGGCATCCGCAAACTGTCCGAGCTGCATCACGATCGGCCCATGTCTCCTCTTGATAGTGCCACTTTTTGGATTGAGTTTGTCATGAGACACAAAGGAGCGGCTCATCTTCGCTCTGAGGCCAACAATTTGCCTTGGTACTCTTACCACAACCTCGACGTATTGGCATTTCTACTGGCATTCACTGCGATTGCTCTTTTGACATCAGTATATGTCTGTATGCTTTTGTGTTGCAAGAAGTCTATCAAAAAGAGGAAGGTGGACTGAGCTTTTGATATGCACTTATTTTATAATTCCAATACTTTTAGCGGTAACGCGCATGTAACTAAATATATATTTTTAAATAAAGTAGCATAATTACAACTAGGCTACTGAAATTGAAATGAGTTTGTTACTCGCTGTAAGGAAGTTCGTAGATATGGGAAGAAGGAGGGGGGAACCGGCGGACGTTTAAACACACTTAAACAAACCAAAATGAATAAACAAACTGAAAGTAAAACCACAGGTAGCCCCTCATAATAAAGTGTCAAAATAACATAAAGTCCAGGCCTGGTCCTCTCTCGTCCCTTCACTGTCGTCGCTCCTTCTTTACCTTTTTTTGAGTGATCAGATTTAAATCAATTTCGAAAGAATGTCGGAAGGCATTTACCCTTGGTCTTTTCGCAATCGGATTGATATCTGGTCAGAGAAAAATGAATGAAGTGAGCAGGTGTAAAAAGGCCATAAGGGTGCTTTCACACCTGCCTCGGTTGAATCGTACTCGAGTTCCTTTCCCTCTTTGGTGCGGTTCGTTTGGTCAGGTGTGAAAGCAGCAATCGCACTCGGGTGCGCACCAAAAGCGGACCAAACAAGCGTACCGAGACCTCCTTGAAGAGCTGGTCTCACGACGCTTTCAAACGAACTCTGGAGCGGTTTGTTTGTGGTGAGAACGTGATCCGACCTCGAACAGAACCAAATGCAAAAGTACTGATCATTTTTGGACTAAACCAGCTGCGCTGACATTATGTGCATGCACTCTAAAAAAATTCTTCGTTGTTTTAACGCAATGTTGGGTCAAATATGGACTAACCCAGCAATTGGTTTATTTTAACCCAGCGATTGGGTTGTTTTAACCCTGCAGTTGGGTTAAATATTTGCTTAAGACAACCCAATTGCTGGGTTAAAACAACCCAATTGCTGGGTTAGCCCATATTTGACCCAACATTGGGTTGTTTTTTACCCATAATTTTTTAGAGTGTGACATTACCTGATAGATCGTCGGCAATATGTTTGCAAGATGAGCATGTCAGAGTTAAGAATAATTAATGCACGCCTCCTCTTGAAGTGACGAGCGATGCGCGCTCGCCGTCTTCAGTTTATTAGAACGTTGTTTTCAAGTCGCATCCGCGCTTCATTATAGAAATGTATTGTTTGCATACTGTGGTAAATACACACCGTGTAGTAGATTATGGCCAGGGACAAAACCAGCCCGCGCAGTCGTCTCTCCATAGTGTTATTATAGTTTGCTGGCTTTTCCTCTTCTGTTGGTATTTTCCCAAACGTAAATTCTGGCCAATCGAAAAGCAGTTTAGGAAATACGCCATGGCCAATGAGTGATGTGGATGTTGTCACGTGCCTGCGTTTTGGTTCGTTTCAACTAGTTCGGAACCAAAGCAATCAGTGTGGTGTGAAAAGGAACCAAAAAAGCTGGAAAATGAAACAATGTATAATTGTTTGCCCTTGGTTCGAACCAAACGAACGGAACTAGAGATGTGAAAGCACCCTAACTCTCCCAGCTGCGCTAAAGGAGTGCTGGACACTAAACACCACGATACTGCTTGATTTGAAGGCCTGTTGCCCTGTTAATGACAATAAATAGGTCTAACAATTCTGTTTATTGTGTTTAACTATTCACTTCATATTTACATTTAAAAAGCAGACATAAAAGTAGCCTAAAAGGTACTGTAACAGATTCAACCCGGCGCTCTGGTGGAGTTAAATAGTCTGTAATCGGTGCTCTTGGGAAAGGGAAAAGTCAAATGGCTAGAAAGGCAGGTCCAAGGCACTCAGTTAAGTGAAGGATAAGGAAATAATTAAAAAGCCTTTATTTGGTATGGCTTAAGTCATTTTAAAATACAAGAGCCAACATGTTTCGACCCAAATTGGTCTTCATCAGGGCAAAGCAACACAATGAATGAGAATGATAACAATTTATATGTTACACCCCACCCATAACCCAACCACATCCAATTAGCCTAATAAGGACTAATATGAGTAATAATATATTAGTAATAACTAATAATGAGGCAATCAGGTGTACAGGATTGGGGATAATGTAATAGGGAAAGAGGGAAAGAAAAAAAAAGACAGACAAACTCCCCAATAGAGTTTGGCTGTTTTTTTGTTTGTTTGTTTTTCGTGTTTTTTCTTTCCCTATTACGTTGGTATCCCCAATCCTGTACACCTGATTGCCTCATTGGATTAATTGATTGTATTAGTCCTTATTAGGCTAATTGGATGTCGTTGGGTTATGGGGTGTAACATATAAATTGTTATCATTCTCATTCATTGTGTTGCTTAGCCCTGATGAAGACCAATTTGGGTCGAAACATGTTGGCTCTTGTATTTTAAAATGACTTAAGCCATACCAAATAAAGGCTTTTTAATTATTTCCTTATCCTTCACTTAACTGAGTGCCTTGGACCTGCCTTTCTAGCCTAAAAGGTACTTTCCCTATAGTAACTAATTACTTTTGATATACTGTAATTGGTAAAGTAATTTAATTATTTTAAAAGAAGTAACTATAGTAACTTTAACTAATTACTAATTTTCAGTAACTTGCCCAACACTACTTATTTCAAAACTGGGTGAAACTAAATTAAACATCATGCAGTTTGCAAAAAATGTTCCCTATCCAACTCTGGTCCATTTCATTTATTTTTTGGTAGTCTGTACAAAACAAAACAAAAACAGCATGAAATCTGTTTTTTACCATGTTGTGCAATAACAAAACATCTGCTGCTAAATACATTCTGGGTTGATTCCCAGGGAATGCATGCACGGAGAGCCTCATGAATGGTGTCTGGAAAAGTCTGATCTGGCCTCATGTAAATTGTAAATGCAATGCCTGAATATTGTTTATCAGTATTTTATAAAGTGTGTATTTTTTACAGTATCAGAAGAGGTATCAATAAGTATAGTTTGACTGACTTTATGGTTGTGACAGCTCATTAAAAACTCATATAAATGGAATAATAAAGCGTATATGCATCGTTGTACTCTGAATGCTGTTCTAATTTTGAAGTCTTTACCAAACACATAATTTAGTGCCTATAAAGAAGCCACTGAGATGTATTCAGTTCAGCCTTGACATTGTTCCTCTGCTCTCTCACTGTGTTTTAAATCATCATTAAAAGTTCAATGGGCCACTTCTTTGCTTGTTTCAGTTCTAATCCACTTCCTGGTATTTCTTATCTCAGGTCATGAATTTTTTCCTGCTCTCATTCATTTACCACATGTTCACATCTGCATAATAAAGCAAATTTAGCAGCAGTCCTCCAAATGATGGTGGCTCGAAAGAGAGCTCAATTCAGTGCGTTTTTTTCTGTGTGCACACATAAAGCTGCTTCTCAGACGCCAGAGTACAGAACTGTAGTCGATCTACTAAAATCTTATATTTAACTAAAACAAAATATGACTAAAACTAAATGGCATTTTAGTCAAAAGACTATCACTAAAACTAAATCAACATTTGCTGTCAAAATTCCCCCTGGTGCATCAATTAAAAAAATGTACCATACACTCTAAAAATGGCTGGGTTAAAAACAACCCAATTGGCAACCCAGCGCTGGGTAAATATTGGACCGAAAACAAGCTGGGTTAAATTAACCCAGTGGCATTTTAACCCAGCAGGCTGGGCTGTTGAGAAAACCCAAAATGTAGTCAATATTTTACCATTAATAATGGATTTGCTATTCTGGGTTATTCTTGCTGGGTTGTTCTTAAAATTTCTCCTGTGCATTGTCCTACTGTAAAACTAGACAATCATGAAAGAACAAATGAAGAATGCATGTTTAGACTGTTAAAACAATCATTTTTATTGCTTGACAAATGGTACAATACACAAATTAGTTAAAATTGGCAACAATGACAACTACCATATTCTGTCAATTTATTCACGTTTAAATCAAACTTTTATTTTGACGGGTTGCCTTGACTTTTGAGTGTCTGTGTTCATGATATGACACGCGCCCCCGTCATTCACACAGAGACGCAAAACATGGAAGAGTAATATTTAAATAATATTTAATATACACAGGCACTGGTATATATTCGTCTACAGTCTGGAGCCCTGCGTGACGCGTCACATTTTTAACATTTCAGTATGTAGTTGGTACCGAAGTACCAGTAGGCCTACTTGTGACATCCCTACATAAAACCATGTTTAATTTTTCGTAAGGGGATCATGGTTTCGTGTAATTACAAACTGTATTAATCTATCGTCTCACATGCCTAGCCTACCTGAACTAACACGAGTCAGTAAGTTACATTGCATCGGATTCTGAGGTAAAACTTTTGTCGTCTTCACGTCATGTCAGCTTAAGGATTGTTGCCGCGAAGAAGAAAAAAAACTATAACTATGCTAATTAAAATGATTATTAATGAAAACATATGAACATATCTTAAAACATCTGCAACCAGTGGCTTTGCCTTTAGCATTGTCCTTTCAAAATGACAGTTTGGGAGCTAATTTAAATCAAGGCGGGAAGCACGTGAAACAACCAAGCGCAGGGGAGAATCAACCAAGCATTGCGACCCAGCAGGTTTAACCCAACGACTGGAAATTTGAAACTACCCAATGGTGTTTAAAATGTGATCAAATAAACCAACAAAAATTACCCAACAGTCTTAACCAAGCATTTTGGGTTAAAAAACAACCCAGCATTATTTAGAGTGTAGATGACAAAAATGCCCACGTCAAAAAAAAAAAAAAAAAAAAATACTGGGAGACTTAAGTTTAGTCTCATTTAAAAAAAGACCATTGGCAGATTATTGTTGAAGTCAAAAAAGTTTACAAAGTGAAACCAAAAAAAAAAAAGTTTAAGTTTATTAAAATGTTTTATGAATAATGTTTTATAAAAACTTCTGGGTAAAAAACAGCCCAATGTTGGGCCAAATATGGACTAACCAAGCAATTGGGTTGTTTTAAGTCTTAAGCAAATATTTCACCGCAGGATTAAAACAACCCAATTGCTGGGTTAGTCCATATTTGGCCCATCACTGGGTTAAAACAACCCAACATTTTTTAGAGTGTATAAAATACATATTTTATGAAACATGTTTGCTTTATAGGCCAAACCTGAGAAAATGGCACCATCTGGTAAAAAAATAGTAACATTTTTAATTTTGAAGCAACCGAATGAACGCCTATTAACAAAGATTGCATAATTTATAGTTAAATGTCCAAATATATATATATATATATATATATATATATATATATATATATATATATATATATATATATATATATATATATATATATATATATATATATATATAGTTTTGTCCAAAAGGTAATGAGAGGTAGAATGCTGTGTACCAAGTGCAAAATTTATTTATTTTAAAGGAAATGGGGGTGAAATAGTCCAATTCCAATAAAATGCATACCTGTGCCAAAGTATGTTAGCATTAACACAGGCAAAATTATTACAAAAAACACACAACTGAAAAAGACAACGACAAAAAAACATTTGTTTATTTTTATGGATTTGCCTGCCAAGTTGCATACCATTATGGATACACTGCTAACACGGGTAAAGTTTGACGATGACGTTAGTTACCATGCAAAAACATAGTTGGTCTAATAATGTAAACTGAAGTCCTTTTAGAAATATGTTTTAACATAATCTTGTCAAATAAACACACTGTAGAAACCTTTCTTTTAGTATGATTTTGACATTGATAAGAGCTTTGTGACTTTTAAACAAGCATTGAAATTAGTTTATCAATGACTGGCTTAAACAACATGATGGCACAGCGTGCGTTCATCAATGCAACCTTAATACAATAATGTGTTTACTTTTGATATAGTACTTTTAAATGCACGTACTTCTGTAAGTTTGCTAAAGTAAAAATCTATCTTTACAACTTTCACTTATTTCACCAGTAGTCAAGTAAAGGCGTTGTGTAGTTTGTCCACCTCTGATGTTCAGCATCAATACTCAGGTAGGCTGTGGTGTTTAAACGATACTCGATTGATACTAAGGAGCACAAAGTTGCCAAGAAAATAGGCTGCTGGTAGTGTGGGATGAGGATGAGGCAGGATGGGTCCATGCTTTCATGTGGTTCACGCCAAATTCTGACCTTAGTGTCGCACCTTCTATTGTCTAGTTTTGGTGTCCCGTGTGAACTGTAGCCTCAGTTTCCTGTTCCTGCATGTGACCTTGGTTGAGACAAGTGATTATTAGAGTTACTGTTGCCTTTCTATCTGCTGAACCAGTGTGGCCGTTCTCAACAAGGCATTTTCCCCCACAGAACCGCCGCTCCCTGGATATTTGATCTTTTTTGGACCATTCTCTGTAAACCCTATAGAGATGGTTGAGCTTAAATAATCAGCAGTTTCTGAAATACTCAGACCAGCCCAAAGGATTACTTTGTTCACAAATGTACATTGGCTGCTAAAACATCTATTGTTTGGGAACTTTGCTTTTACTTTGTGTAGATACACCAATCAAAACAGTGTCCTGAGCAGGCCAGGGGGGCATGGGGTAGAAGGGTGTCACAGGGGACATTTGTAAGGGTGTTACGGCGTGTCTCTCAGTGGCCCTTCCGTCTGAAAGAACAGCCTGGACTCTCTCATATCTCTGCCTCACATAATGGCCAGCAGGCAGGAGGCTGTTTTTGTTCTGAAGGAGAAAGGCTTCAGGATGTTGCTGCTCAAAAGCAGTAGAAGTGGCTTCCTGCTGGGGGAAATGATCAAAAAGCAAGACAAGCCCCTGGTTGGACACTTTCCACTCTGATTCTCACACACACACACACACACACACATACAGGTTCATGCACATGTAGTGGAGCTGGACATGCCGAAGACACTCTCAAGATCAAATCGAGGTGAGAATATTTCTCCTTTTGTAATAAATTGTGCATTATGTTCTGGAACAGCAGTTTGTTGATTGTTCTATTTATAATCTTATGTCAAACATTAATTCTATAGCAGAACCGTGTCATGTGACATTTCTGTGCTCTGCTAAGGTGGCTTAATTGTCAGCAGTGATTGGGAAAACTAAGAGCAGTGGAGAGGTTTGGTTCAGCATGTTTAATGAAGAGTTTGAAGATTAAACTGTCATGGACAAGTCACAGCCCTAGAAACCATGCTTCTGAGTAAGTTATCATCCCTCTGCACAATATCCCTAAAAACAGCCAGAGATGCACATTATTAAAATTCTGGCCGGTAGGGTATGATACATTTTTCATGTTATGGTTGATGTTTAAAGTGGTACATCAGAACATACACTATATGAAAAATACACTACCATTCCGAAGTTTGGAATTGGTATGATTTTTTTATTTATTAATAATATATTTAAAATATGCACTCTCCAAAAAAAAAGAAGAAGAAAAAAAAAAAGAGGAAAGGTACAAGTGAATGGCCGACACTGGGGTGGTACCCTTAGGGGTACATTTTCGTACCTCTAAGTAGAGGTAAACAATGGCAGATTTATACCCTAAGGACCATTTGTCTACCTTTAAAGGTACAGTTATACATTTTGTTCCTCAGCATTACTTCAGTGTCACATGATCCTTCAGAAATCATTCTAATATGATGACTTGCTGCTCAAGAAACATTTCTGATTATCATCAATGTTGAAAACAGTTGCTCCGTCGCAGCTTCATATTTTTATGGAGACTCTGATGCATTTTTTTCAGGATTATTTTATTTGGAATAGAAATCTTTTGTAACAAAGTAAAAGTCATACTTTCACTTTTGATAAATTAAACATGTCCTTGCTCAATAAAAGTGTTAATTTCTTCTTCTTTTTTTAAACCTTTTGAATGATAGAATATAGTGATTTACTAAAGCGGTTTTTACATAATTAGTGTTTTTTTAAAGGTTGTACGTTAGATGATGGTAAAGTTCATTGTAATGTAAAAAATAGTAGGCACAATTTAATATCCAGTATGATTCAATATCAAAAATGACTAATATCTTCAGATTACCAATTTGGTACCGATATATTGTGCGTTCCTGTTATATACACCCATAAAAATAAAGGTACCAGGAAGAACCAAAAAGGTGTTTTCACAATGATGCCATATATAGAAGAACCATTTTTGGTTCCCCACAGAACCGTTCTGTGAAAGGTTCTTTAAAGAACCATTTTTTCCCAACCATTTTATAGTCTTTTTTCACTACAAAGAACCCTTTTGTGCATTGGAAAGGTTCTTTGGATATTAAAGGTTCTTCATGAAACCATTAAAAAAAACTTTACTTTTAAGAGTTGTGCAATTATTTCCCTAATTTTCCACAGACATGACCAATGGGAGCTGCCAAATCCCTCTGGCAAATGACCGAGTAGGTCTGACCTACATCTACAGCCTCGCCTTCTCTCTGGGACTCCCAGCCAACCTGCTCTCCCTCTGGGGACTGTACCAGCTGGGCCGGTCTGGTGGAGGCGGCTGCCAGCTGGTCTATATCCTCAATTTACTGCTTTCAGATCTTCTCCAGCTCCTCACCTTGCCACTGTGGATCCTTTATCTGCAGGGAGACCACCACTGGCCTTACGGGTCTGTGACATGCCAGCTAGTGGGCTACGTTTTCTACGTTAACCTCTATGCCAGCGTCATTTTTCTTTGCCTCATTGCCCTGGACCGCTGTCTTGCAATCGTGTATCCTCTAAGCAGCCGTGGCGTGCGGAAAGTGCGCGTGGCAGCCTTTTCTGGTGTAGTAGTGTGGACTTTGATATTTCTGTTCTGCCTGACGGGCCTCTACCCATCGGTGTTCGAGCCCCAGAGAGAGCTGTGTCTGGAGCAGTACCCCGTGAGCACCAGATATGCTTACTTCAAAATCGCCACAGTTGCTTTAGGGTTCCTGATGCCCTGCTCTATACTAGGGTAAGTGAAAGGCACTTGCATTCATGCTTTAGTGTTTCAGTGAAGCATCTTATTTGGTCCACAACTAATAATTTATTTAAAGAGGTCATGAACTGAGAAATACGATTTTCCTTGAGCTTTTGACATATAAAGAGGTCATCATACTATAAGAATATCCTGTAAGTTTCAGAGCTGAAAACTTCGCTATTAGTCCAAAAACCTAGTCTGACGTGGTCATACTCAATTCTAGTCAGAATATGAATCTGATACTAGCCTGACAAGTCAGACCCACATCAAGATGTTTGGTCTGGAAACTCACCATTTACAGCTCAATCTGAGGGGCGGATAAACGGTTGTCTTTCAAACTCCCTCTGCACGCGATAGGATAGCGCTACACCAACCAGAGCAACGAAGGTGAAGCAGAGCTCGTTGACAGATTAAACATTCGCCGTATCCGGTCGGCTAAACTCCGAACACATCTTCCCTTTTTAAGAATGACTTCAGTGCCGTTCTTTGTTCTTTTCTCAGAGAAAAGCTTAACTCCAAGTCTTCCAGAGTCGCGGTCAAAGCTGATTCGAAAGACCGCCGCCGTTCGCCAGCTTCTGTGTTTACTAGAATCACGCAAACGCAACTCGGCCGTCGTCATTATGGCCCCACCCACCGACTCTATACACGATGTGATTGGTCCGGCAAGAGTTAGGCGTTTACAGCTCATAAGGGTATTGAGAGTTGCTAGATGACACCCGCGGCAGATTAGATTTGCTGCCGTTAGGGTGCGTCTAGATTTCTAGATTAGTCTGATACTGCTCCATTATGGGGCGTTTCAACCGAACCAGGAAAGACCTCAATTGGATAGACCTAAAACCAATCAGAGCAATGGAGAGACGCATAACGTTAGTTGTCAAATGTCAACAGAGCTCAACTGCACTGTTGTCAAGTCTGCGTTTTTTCCCAGCGGGTTGTTTTCCATGTCGGTGGGTTGAAGCGACCTCAATTATGTGATATATAGACCCAGGAATGCACATTTTAACAGGCAACCTTGCCAAAATAACACATTTTACCCACCAAAAGCCATTTTTTTCTGGAGAACCCTCCATGAGTGGCTATTGTTTAGGCTAGTAGTTGGCATGTTTTGTTGTAAAAACTTGGCAGCCCTGTCTGTACACACACTGGAATACACGATCTTTGCCGGTGTTGAAAAAAAAAGAATTTGATTACGTTACTGTTGATCATCTGTCAATCATCGTCTAAAGCCCGCCCTGATGATTTCATTGGTTCGAACAGTTTCTGTTCAGGCGTAATCACTCCTCTATGGATCAAGTCCAGACCGAACCGCCCAAGCTCAAATGTTGTGGGCGGTCCTGAGTAACCAAAAACCTAAAAATGTATCTAAAAAATTTAAAAAACTAGGTAAAGCGGCAGCCCCTCATGGACAACTGCCACACAAACATTAACAAAACACAGTGTAAAGTCCAGGACTGGTCTCTCTGGTCTCTTCTCCTTTTATCCTCACGGAGCTCCTCCGTGAGACTCATTAGCACTCACACCACACAGGCCTCGTTCTTTCTCTCGGCCTCGGCCTCGGCCTTGCCCTGCTTGCCACAAGTGTCTGTCGCTTGTTGTCAATAGATCATTTGGTCTTCAACTCATGTGTTGTTTGGACTGTTTTATGTGTGATTTGTGTCTTACCTTCATTTGTAACTGTGCCCAAGACGCGAGGAGTAACTCCTCAGGTCATTCTCTCGCTGTTCTCTGTCTCATCTCGTTCTCTGTCCCGTTGGCGACTGCATCTTGTGTGGTCTCCAAAGCCTGTGTGACCGCTGGTGGTTATACAGATGGCTCTGGAGCTGTAAAACACAATGTAAAGTCCAGGACTGGTCTCTTGTCCATGGATGGCTCTGGAGCTCCGATACTATCCTTTATATTTTTTATCACGTGTCACTTTGGATTATGTTTACTACTTCATATTCAAACCTATCAAGTCCTCTGTTCATATACCTTGACAAGTTCAGACTGTAAAATGACCTGTGATTAGATTCCTTAACACCATGTCCAGGAATGAATACTTTGTTATATATATATATATATATATATATATATATATATATATATATATATATATATATATATATATATATATATATATATATATACATTTTAAATCTATAAATTAGATTTAAAATATAATTAAATCTATATTTTAGATTTTTATCATGCGGTTTCATCACAACTTTTTTAGCATAATTAATTTGATATTTTGGATGAAAATGGTATAAATATTTTTCAAAAATGAAACTAACATGAAGTACATGAGTACATTTCTAAGAACTTGGCACGTGTTTTAAAGGTTATTTGTTAAAGATTTATTATCGTAGACACTTATGTTTGTTACTGCCCCTACAAACTTTTTAGCAACCCGTATTTATTGCCACATTAAAGACATTGTTTCAGAACACAGGCCCAGGAATGAATTAGCATACCAGCAAAATGCCATTGTAAAGATGATAAACACAGATACAGCGTCTGTCTCTTTACAGGAATGCTACTGTAAACACAATCATAACTCAATCATTCTTAACCTTTTGTCCTTTATTTTCTCTTATTCACATTCAGTTACACCTCTGCCCGGATTGGGGTGACTCTACGAAACTCCCCATCTGTCTTGGATCACGAACGCCGCAGGATCGTCGCCACCCTGGTCGTCATCACTGTCATCTTCATTGTCATTTTTGGTCCTTATCATCTGGTGGTCGGCTACAGGTTTTTCACCCTGCTTCTCACCGAAAGTGAAAAAGACCAGTGTTCAGTGGAGGTTTCCCTCTACCTTTACTATCGAATCTGCTACGGGCTCACAAGCCTCAACACCCTCCTAGACCCTCTTTTCTACATCTTTCTTTGCAACGATGCTCGCCAAGAGCTTCGCAGATCTCTTCTCTGCCCCTGCCGGGCTCATAGGGTGCACCAGGGATCGCGAGTACAGACTTTTCCCAAAGGCCGTCTCAACCGCAGTCCAGATGTTTAGCTGGTGTGTGCAGATGCTAATCAGGGTTAGTGTCTTTGAAAGGCATGCATGTGCTGAAAACCAAGATTGTTTTCACACAATGACGTGAAAATGTCTTATCAGACTGAGATTTGACTAATAACCTGTCGCCACTGTGATGACATCAGTGTTGTCATTAAGAAATGGCTGGTATGAGACATTGGCACGTCCTCTGGATTGCTGTCAATGGGAACTACACGTGTTAGAGCTCCACCCGCATCTTCAGACAAGCTTTTAGATTCCTAGACAGCCTGAGGAGACTAATACACAACTGTCTCTACACTGTAAAAAAAAAAAAAAAAAGTCTGTAAAAACAGGGTACAATGGAGGCTACTGTATAAATATGAAGGAATCTTCTGTATTGGTGTTTTACAGGTGTTTTACCTGTATTTTGAATTACACATTGCATTAGTTTGTGGTTAAAGGGTTAACGGAAATTTCCATAAAATTACTGGATGTACTGGCAGAAAATGAACAGTACATTTTCGGTTTTTATTTTTTACAGTGTATGTTGCTGCAAATACTTTATTACATCTCTGAGTTGAGGTGTAACTTTACACTCGTTCAGAAATTTGGGTTTTTCACTGTTTTTTAAAGAATTGGCCTCTGTGATGCATTTCCAGCATCATTACTCCAGTTTTCAGAATCACATGATCCTTCAGAAATCATTTTTAATATGCTAATTTAATGCTCAAGAAAAATGTATTATTATTATTATCAATGTTGAAAAAAGTTGTGCTGCTTCATGTTGTGACACGTTCCTTTCAGGATGTATTTGAAATAGAAATCTTTCATGAGAGTGTAAAGTTTTTTGCTGATAATTTTTTTGCACCCTTGCTGAAGAAAAGTATTTGATTATTTCTTTCAGGAAAAAAAACTGCCCCCAAACTTTTGTATGGTAGTCTATTTTGTCTGTTATACTCGTGTAACGTGTTGACAGTGACGGAAATTAGAAATAAGCATATAGAAGTGGCTCAGCATTATAGAGACATCTGCATAAAAAAAACAAAGATCTTGGCCCGAGCGACACTGAAACCAGAGCAAAGGTTGAGCCCTTTTAAAATGGTTTTAAGGATTTCCAAATCATGTCTGACACCTACTGGAAGATATATGCAAAGGCAGATTAAATCAGATTGGGTTGAGCAATGAGTATTGCTCTGAGAATATGAACGTAACTACAGGCCTAGAGAGAGACTGCATGTGCTTGCTTTGGATGCTTTTATACTATGGGCTGAAATGTATTTATTCCACCATACTGCAGCTATCATGTTCACTTCCACAAGAAACATCCACCTTTTTCCTACTGCGTTTTAGATCCAGAAAGGCACTTCCGGTTTGGGAAAGCTCCACTCAAAAAGACTGAAACAATTCATTTAAAACCATACGTTTGCACTACAAATAATCCTTTTCCGTGGGTTTGACTGAATAAGCTGCAGAATTTCCTTCGTGGTCTGGTTTTAGACGTCAGAAAAATAATAATGTAAAGTGTGGTAGGCTATTTTAATCTTGCCTTTGTATTCCGCTGAAACAGTATGAAAAAGGCATAGGAAAATGCCTACTGCGTGTGAAAGACCTATGGTAGTCTCCCGATTTAATTTGCGATATTTCACTGTAGCAGCCTACAGAATATAATTTTTTATAATTCTTTCCTGATTTGATTTCACACGGGTGTTTCTTCAAAATGTAATTGTCTACCCTTTTCGTTTCTAATCAGTGTTTAATATTTCTAAAGCAAATTTGAATTGTCTATCAAAATGACGTAGGACCTATATCACTTTGAAATGTTAATGAACATTTGTGAATATTAATAAAGATTAATAAAAATGAATAAAGCTTGCATCGCATGCTATGTCACAAACATTGTACATAATGCTGCGAAAATAACTGCGCTTTATGGGTTATTCATGGTCTGTTTTCGTAATTAGTTAATGATTTCACAAGTGTAAATTTCCTTTTAATGTGCAATGGTTTAAGGGTAGAATACGTCATCTCACTGTACCCAGTTTTTTTTTTTTTTTTTTTTTAAATGCCATTCATTGAGTCAACCCATGGAGCCAACTTATATACAATTTAGCGCAAGTTAGCTACTCCCACAATTCGCGCTAAGCATCATGGGGCGTAGGAAAAAGGTGGCTATTCAGAACAGAATAATGATGTACTGCTTACTGTGCAGTTTATGCCTACTGTTTTTAAAATAGAATGTGAAACAGTGTGATTATGCATCAATAAACACTTATAAACAGTAATCTGCCGTGTTGTTTTTCATATAACCTCACTACAAAGACCACATAGCCTACCATTTGATTTAAACCAGTGATTATTGTGCCTTATGCACTGCTAAAAAAAAAATTAAGGAACACTTTTTAATCAGAGAATAGCATCAAGTTAAACTCCTAGGATATTGATCTGGTCAGTTAAGTAGCAGAGGGGGTTGTTCATCAGTTTCAGCTACTTTGGCGTTAATGAAATTAACAACAGGTTCACTAGATGCGCAACAATGAGACGACCCCCAAAACGGGAATGGTTTTTCAGGTGGAGGCCACTGACATTTTCTTTCCCTACTCATCTTTTCGGACTGTTTTTCACCAGTTTTGCATTTGGCTAGGGTCAGTGTCACTACTAGCATGATGCGATACCCCACCCGTTCTCACTCCCAAGGTGTCAAAATCCGAAGCATGGTAAAGTGCCTCACAATGTAAAGTATATCACAATGAAGACGCTAAAGGCGTCATTTATCGGCGCGCTGGGTGCTCCATTCATTTCAATGAGAAACATTTGGCGTCATACACAGATGCATTTAATTCTTTGCGTTTTTAAAAGCAGACATGATTTCATTAATATTTAAAGGCTACTTTTTTATTTTGGAGCAACTAACCCAACTCCTACCCTAAACCTACCCACATCTTAACAATATAAAACACATAACAGGCAAAACAATTTACAGTCACAAAATAAATAAAATAAATGTAAATGAAATTATATTTGCTTATTAAATTGAGAATCACACTCTAACATGTCACAATGGCAAAATTATAAACCAATAAAATTTCACTATGACGATAACATTCCCATAACCAGTGCACCTGTGTATGACGCCAAATGTTTCTCATTGAAATGAATGGAGCACCCCGCGCGTCGAAAAATTACGCCAAGGGGCACCTTTAGCGTCTTCATTGTGACGCAGAAGGCACTTGACCATGTTTTGGATTTTGACGCCTTGGGAATGAGAATGGGTTGTGATACCAGCACTCTACAGATGTTGCACAGCCAGTCCAACTCCTTTAGGAGGGCACATCAATACGTGCCGTTACCAGAAGGTTTGCTGTGTCTGCAAGCAGAGTCTCAAGAGCATGGAGGAGATTTCAGAAGACAGACAGTTACTCAGAGGGAGCTGGACAGGGCTGTAGAAGGTCCTTGACCTATCAGCAGGACCGGTCTGCTCCATTGTGCAAGGAGAAACAGGATGAGCACTCCCAGAGCCCAACAAAATGACCTCTGGCAGGCCACTGGTGTGAATGTCTCTGACCAAACAATCAGAAACAGACTTCATGATGGGGGCCTGAGGGTCCGACGTCCTCTAGTGGGCCCTGTGTTCACTGCCCGTGGAGCTCGATTAGCATTTGCCATTGAACATCATAATTGGCAGGTTTGCCACTGGCGGCCTGGGCTTTCCACAAATGAGAGAAGGTTCAGCCTGAGCACATGTGACAGAGGTGAAAGGGTCTGAAGAAGCGGTGGAGAACGTTGTGCTGCATGTAACATCGTTCAGCATGACCGATTTGAATCGGAATATGCCTTTTTGGCACAGAGTTGGTGCAGTAACACAAGCTTTGACTTGTTAAGGGGTCCTCTAAAACTGTTTGGAACTGCTTTGAATCACAGCTCTTAAAAAAATAAGGGTCCCAAAGGTTTATTTTTGTTCCTTCTTTTTTTGCAGTGAAAGAGCCACTGTTAAGAACATTTTACATTTCTAAAGACCCATTTTCCACTAGGCCTATAAAAAACATTTTGTGGTATCATGGTAAGGTTCATCGAATGTTAAAGGTTCTTCATGGAACCATCAATGCCAATAAAGAACCTTTCATTTTTCAAAAGTGAATTGCCAGACCACTGGACAATACCAGAAACCCTTGTGTTTACAGTTCAGCTTTTTAGTTGCACTCAATACTGATGCTCTGTGGATAAGTGTTCCACATCCAAAAAGTTATGAGAACAGGCATTGTGGCGCTACAGTACCATTAATATACATGTGTGTGTTTACTACAGAGTCATTTCATAAATAAGGGTAGAATTGTGTTGTTTTCTAGCCATCACAGCTCATTTATAACGGTTTTCCTTGCACCTGTTCAGCAGGCTGAGAGCAGCGTTATGCAAAATGACAAATCTCCCTGAGTGAGAAAAATCTTCTTGAGCAGCAAACCAGCATATTTGAATGATTTCGGAAGGATAATGTCCAAATTCACTTTATATCCCATACTTCAGAAACGCAGTGGCTTGGATCTGTTCAAACGTCCTGTGATGTTTGACACATGTCCTCAAGCATCTGCTCTTCAGCTGTTGTGCCTTCAACCCCCTCCTGAGCTCCTCACCTGCTCATTTGGTCAAAATGTTGGACGTGTCATTCCTCACCCATCAATAAGTCGCCCAGCATCCTGGAACAGTTCACACCTTCAGTGTTTGTTGAGAAGTATCCCAGCATCGTAGACTGATGCATTTTTAGGTAACCTTAATGGTACTTTTGTTTCCTTTTGTATGCCATAACGTGCAACAGACCTGAAGCAAGAGTTCACAATCCAACATCTGTTTCAAACAAAAGTAGCCTATTGTAGGAATGTTTTGCAGTGGTTATGCATGATTACATAATGGTATTTTAATGTTGCCATGAAGTATTTCAAAGCGGTTATAACCAATTTCAAGTGTAACGTTAAGATAAATCCTGATTTTAAAAAAAAGAAAGAAATACACTGGATATTTTAAATGTTTGGCATGAATCCACCTTAAAAAAAAGTGTTTTTTATTTCAGTAGGCCTACATTTCATGAATCTTTATGTGGTTGCATAGGGTGTTATAAAAGACCCAAAAACATCTGGCATCGCCTCATGTTTATCAAACATTATCATATTTCCCCAAGGTAGGGGAGCTTTTTGGAAACTGGGGTAATAATACAAATAATAAATGTTTTTTGTATTGCATTTTACATTTGGAACAAATCTCAAAGTGCTACAGTTAAGATAATTTAAAAATGGCAAAATACTAATAGATTTAATAGCTAAAAGACATAAGCGCTCCCAAAAAAATACATATCATAATAATATATAATAATGTATACATATCAGAGTTTTTGTGAATCAGTAGGTCTCGTCAGAAAACCAGAGCCACCCAAATATAGCAACTACAACTGTCGCTAATAGGACAAGCCCGGCGAACCAGGAGCCGCGAGCACAGGGTCCGCGTCGACCAGCCCTCGACGATTCCGCCAATCACAACGCGCAGCTGTGCATGAGTGGCAGCTCAGTACACCAATCACAACCACGAACACCACGATGGGCGGGGCGTAGAGTGGAGAGGGGTGGGGATTTCGGGGTCATTCACAGACTTGCTGCCCCACTCTGACGGCGTGTGTTGGAGGGGAAGGGAGAAGCAGCACAGCATTACAGTCTTAATAAAGAACAAACGTCCTAATCAACGGCGTTTTCAGACATAGCAGAGAGGATTCCCACGAAAATCATATGCAGGAACCGCGAGTTCAAGCGGCAGAAGGTGTCGGTGACCGTTGATTAGCGGCTGCGCTAGCTGTTGTGCTAACACCTCGTTTACATCCACCGTCATCAGACAGCATCAGTCCAGCCCCAGACCCGAAACTATCTGCACTCCCGCGAGCTCCCCTCGCGCTTTACGCCGCAGTTATTGAGTTGATTTGCCCCGCTGGGAAGGGTGTCGGAGCCGAACCCCTCCCTGTGGCTCCTGTGCTCCCCCGTCACCTTTGCCCCCCTCTATCACCCGAAACACTGGACACACACAAGCGGCCGGAGAACGGCGAGAGGCCCGTGAAGCTGGGGGTGGTAACGTTACCGGACTCGCACGCTGTCGGACCGCCTAAAGAGAGGCACAGCCGTGGGGACGCGTCGCCGACGAACATGGACGGGCTGGCGGTGGAGGTGCGCGGCTCTAACGGGGCCTTCTACAAGGTAACGTTAACCTCATTTTAAACAACAACATGAAACCTTAAAGGTCAAGTGTACGCGTTTACAAACGGGTCGGGGCAGCTCAGGTGGGATGCAGTGATGTGTATCACTTTCAAACAGGCCCAAGATGAAAGGGTGCTCTCTTCTCTCTTTTTTTTTGGACCTGCTTGCTAGTCATCGGCCTGTTTGGATAACGTTATATTATTGGTGTTATTTCTTTGCTGGTAAACAGGAGAACCACCGAGCCATGTTAGCAGGTTAGCTAATGAGTCTGTTGACAAGAAGCCAATGTCCGTGTCTCAAAATCTAGTGAGTTGCCCTACCTAGACAGCATCACAGGGGCTTTCGTAAGAGGACTGGGTGGCTCACTTTGTTTTGAGACACATGATGGGACACTCCATCAGTGCTTGAAGGGATAGTTCGCCCAAAAATTAAATCTGTCATCATTTATCATCCTCATGTTGTACCAAACCCTCTCTTTCGTCTGTGGGCCACAAAAGGAGATGTTGACAGCGTTATACCCTTTCACTGCAGCTCTTTTTTTTCTTCTCCCCAGGCAATAAAAGTGAATGATGTCGTCATTCTTCCGAAATGATCTATTCATTTAAGACTAAGGCTGTGGTTGATTTTTATACATATCAAAGCGTCAAATATTGGGGGTCTGGTGCAATTGGTGGTGTTGTTCACAAGCCTTTCCTCTTTGTCTGGCCCACTTGAGTTCAGGTTAGACTGTGGGAAACCACTCACTTCAGCTTTTGTGATGAAGAAAACAGTGTTGCGTCAACCAAACGGGTTGTTTGGACCGAGGGCTTTTTCCAGAACTCCTATTGCCTGTGCATTTATTCAGGCTGAGTTGAAATCAGTCCTAGTAGGTGATGAACAGCCCCTAATCACAAGGTATTTAGGTGTTGTGACCCCTCCAGTTTTTATCGGACTGCAGCTGTGAAGTCCCACGTTTCATTCATTTCTTTAGATGTCTGAACAGATATTCAACCTAGTCTGACCCTGACGGCATTTTTATTTTGTATTGATGGGCATGTTTTTCCCCTATGTTGTGATTTTTCTTATTTAAGGATGCACTATTTTACGGGCGGCTGTTTCAAGCTGTAAAACTCTGAGGGGCCAAAGCAGGTGGGAGAGGAACAGGTGATCTCTGCTGACACCCAACACTCGACAACCCCCACCAATACTATTACTAACACTCTCCTATCTGGTCGTATCCTTTGCTCTCTTCATGCCCTGTGCGATTTTTGGGCTGTCCCAGACGAAGGATGACCAATCGTGGTGATTTCTGCGGTTGTGGCTCCTGAGAGGGATTCAAAGATGGCCGTTTTCACTGTCATGCGACCCAAAGATAGCCTGCGATCTTTCTCTGAGCGTGTCAGAAATTCAGCATGATCATCTCACAGCGGTTTGCTGCTACGTCTACTGACTAGCCAATAGAAATGCAACATGAAATGGCGTATTAACATGTCGCTAAAACTAACCATGTTGGCTTTTTGTTCCCCTAGCCATGACTGTCCGTATTGTCCTCTTTTGCTTCCTCCTTTTTTCGTCGCACATCATAACCACAAAAGTGAGATCGATCTCGCTCGAATTGTTTACCACTAGCGCATGCTTATGACACTTTATTCTTCTATACTAACTTACTATTCAATAGATGTCATCGTACAGTCTATTTATGCCGTACCCAAATTTATTAGATCCATGTCGTACAGTGTGATTTTTAATGATCTTAAGGATTGCAGGCATTACTTTACTTTTCCCTTCCACGACCTATTATGATGTGATGGTACGTCAAAGAGGAATTCTTGCCATTTTAGCACATTTTCTGCACTTGTCACATGGTTTACTAATTCTTAATTGACTATTTAGCATGTAATCCCAACAAGTGTCACCACTTTCCCCTTCTGATTTGAGATGCCCATGAGAATTGCTACTAAGTCTTAGTTTTGTGACCGTTTTTCCAACTCTTTTTTTGCAGCAAGTAGACACTGAAGGGGAAAGTCTGCCCTAATATTCAGAGTAGAGATCAATGCAACCAGTATGTGCAGATTATTATTTATGCTCCTGTCTTGAATATGCATTTTCAGTTTTGTTGTCAAGCTCTTCTCCCCCGCACAATGTAACAGTCTTTTTATAAGACCTATTCATAAGTGAAATAGGTTTTATAAAAGAATGATTCGGTCAAATATGAAAGTAATTTCTTTCAGACGTGCAAGTTAAGCTTCAAGGTTTCAACGAGGTTCCCTCGCGAGGGAATGAATGGAGGATGCACATGGCCAAGGTTCTCCGTCATAGATTAGTTATCTGCCACTCATCCCGTCGGTAGCGTCACGTTCCCAGAACTGCCACCCTAACGTAAGGCCTCTCAAGCGGTCCGCAGACATGGGAGTATGCAACTTCACTTCGGTAGGGCGTTGGAATGGCTTCAACACAGGACAGTCTGTATTAAAAGCCTGCCCAGTTGCTTTTCAGATTTTGCTGACTTGTAAAAGCAGGGATTTAGTTCATAAATAGAGCTGGTTTGACAGACATACAGAAAGAAATATCTCAGTCAGTTGATAATGTGGATTCAGATTCGTCCATTAGGCGTTTGTACGTGAATGCATACTCTAAATAGGCCTTGTTAGTGTTCCTGAAACCGGCCCGTCTCTTTTAAATCAGTCTCGCCTAATTTTCTCTCTCGTCTCAGTCTCTCCGTCCCATATTAGGCATTGTCTGTATGTAGCGAAGCTATGATGGGGGTGGCGACCGGAGCAATCGTTTTATGGCAGCTCGGAGAGATTTGTGGCGGAAGGAGGAGTGATGGATGAGGAACAGATTTTGAGGAGGGGGCTTTGGGTGCCTCCTCCCAACTCCCCAATTACGTCTCACATTCACAAGCTCTCACACCTGTGACGTGCTTGTGGCCACGTTTTGTGGCACATACTGTATATGCATGTTGCTTTATCAACTTAATGTGATATAGCACATGTTTTTGGTGGCTCACGCGGGTTTTATGTGCAAATATAACGCCCTCGACAACCGGTATTAACTTGGTACCATACAGAACACTTTTGCTGATCAAATTTTCTTTTTTTTTAGGGTTTCATCAAGGATGTACACGAAGACTCCCTCACAATAGTCTTTGAAAACAAGTAAGTTGGCCGAGCGCTTCCACGCTCTTTCCCAAAGCCTCTGTCTGTTCTGACAAGGTTTTGCTTGTGTTGAGTGTTCACTCTCTGCCACCTACACAACCAACCAAATATAAAGTTAGCCAAGGAGAGTTTTACCCTGTTTTAAATGCAGTGTATGTATCTCTGGGGTCTTTAAAAGAGGCGTAGGAATGGTACTGCAGGCTGGCCCATCAGTTATCTTGAAATATTCACATACAATACGTAAACACACACTAGCGTTCAAAAGTTTGGGGTCGTTACGATTTAAAAATTCTGCAAGGATGCGTTTAATTGATCAAAAGTGAGAGTAAAACATTTATAATGTTATATAGGATGCTGTTCTTTTTAATTTATTAGGCAGATCATAGGTTTTCAACATTAATAATAATAATAAAAAATGCTAATTGAGCAGCAAATCATCATATTATGATTTCTGAAGGGTCATGTGACACTGAACACTTGAGGAATGATGCTGAAAATCAGCTTTGATCACAGGAATACATTACATTTTTAAATAAATTTAAATAGAAATGTTTTAAATTGTAATCATATTTTACTGTATTATTTTTTTGTATGTATGCATTATCTTTCAAAAACATAAAAAAGTACCAACCCCAAACTTTAAAAAAATGAAGATTAGGGATGCGCTGATTCAAAATTTAGCCGATATCGATAATTACTTAGATTTTAAAAGCCAACTGCCAATATTTTGGCCAATAAATAATTTTTTTAATATTTTTTGAGCCTGATTCCAAAACCAAAAGTCTCACCATTAAAAGCCATGTCCCAAGCACAATTATAATAATGTTCTCATTATGATTTTATGTATCCTAAGCATAAATAAAATCACCTTTATTTTTATAGTGCTTTTAAAAGTTCAATGGTTTCAAAGCAGCTTCACAGTGTTAACAGGAAAATAGAGCTACATAATTTGATTCGGCTGTACAGCCGCTCTGGAGAAATGGTGTTATCCAGCTAATTTTAATGATCATATAGTGTCAATGTGGGCAGATCGGTAATACATTTGAAATGTAGATGTCCCCAATTGAGGAAGCCAAAAGCCAAAGGTGACATAACATCACAAATGAACAAATATCGGCCGATACCGAAATGGTGGCCAATATATTGTACATCCCTAATTATATAGTATGAACGTGTGTGTACAAGTAGATCAATCTGGATATGTCATTTATTTAAATGCATGTAAGATGGGGTCACTGTCAGCTTGTTTTCTTTAGCGCTTAACTGATAGATCACTTCCACTTTTCATCTCTCTCTCTCTCTCTCTCTCTCTCTCTCTCTCTCTCTCTCTCTCTCTCTC
Source organism: Pseudorasbora parva (assembly GCF_024679245.1). Lineage (NCBI taxonomy): Eukaryota > Metazoa > Chordata > Actinopteri > Cypriniformes > Gobionidae > Pseudorasbora > Pseudorasbora parva. Next base: position 59,254,240 of record NC_090172.1, on the reverse strand, counting down.
TCTCTCTCTCTCTCTCTCTCTCTCTCTCTCTCTCTCTCTCTCTCTCTCTCTCTCTCTCTCTCTCTCTCTCTCTCTCTCTCTCTCTCTCTCTCTCTCTCTCAGCACCTGTGCTAACTCTGTCGGGCAACTGTCAGACAGCTCTTTATAGTTCCCATGTCACCGTACTCCTCCCATCTTTATCTGTCTTTTTTTTCTTCTACTCTCACTCCCCATTTCGGGCTGACTGAGATCCGTAAATAGCCCGGGTGAGGTATGCAGGCAGGGGAGTGTGGGACAGTAGCTCTGCCATTCTTGGGACGGTTCTGCTGACCCATGGACAACCAGTAGCTCTATCATCTCTCTGATACCATGTGCTTTTGGATTTTATTAGATTATAGTGTCTGAGTTTAGTTGATATGGTCCAACAGGGATAATGTAAGGGATTTCAATAGAAGTGAGGCTATTCAAAAAAAGTGATTTATTCAAAGTGGTGAACTTTACATGCCCTCATATCTCAGTGTCGACACCCCTCCTCACACATTTACCCCTCCACCAGGGTGATACTAAATTGACTAACGTTTGCCAGAGTAAACGTATCCAATTAAACTGTGCCGAGTTTCTTTCTGCGTTGAGTTTGTTAGACCAGTGAATGTATATTTTTTTGTAGGGGGGGGTGTCAAAGAAGTGAAACTAGAGTCATACCTGTCATTAGAAAGATGACTGACGTGTGTGTGTGTGTGTGTGTGTGGCTTCTTTCCACAAGTTGGCAGCCGGAGAGACAGCTGCCGTTCAGTGACGTGAGGTTGCCGCCCCCACCCGATTACCACAAGGACATTTGTGAGGGAGATGAGGTGGAGGTAGGGATACATTCACTCCTAAAACCTTTGGAGAACTCCTCAAATCATCACCCTGAAAGCCACCACATATGAATCACCGCTGGAGAAATAGCCCTTTGAAAGGCTCTGCTTACAAACACACTTTAGACTGTCATCTGGCATTACCTTCCTTAGCTCTAAAACACAGGTCGTTCTTTAAAGACCACATGAAATGCACTTACAACACATTCATCTTAAAGGGGGGGTGAAATGCTGTTTCATGCATACTGATCTTTTTACACTGTTAAAGACTTGGAATCCCATACTAAACATAGACAAAGTTTCAAAAGTTAAGGTGGACGTTTGATGGGAGTATTTCTTTGTCAAAAATACTACTTCCGGTTAGTCATAAGTTTCGGCAAGTTTTTTGAGATCATGCGTCCCCATTGACGTTAGTGGGGGCGGAATTTCCTTGTATGGGCCTTACGGACAATTCTACCGGAAGCGCGTGAGAGAGAGCGAGGGAGAGAGCGAAAGCAACAGCCTACGCCCATCAAAGCGGGGCTTGTAGGATGCTGGACAGGTGACAATTACACATAGCACATAACAATGTCACCAAAAAAGTGGGTTTTTGGTTGCCAGACCAAGACAGTCCTGCACAGATTCGCCAAAAACCCCGCGTTAAGGCAACAGTGGATGTAATTTGCTTTTCCGGATCAGCAACTGAGTTGCGCGAATGTTTATATCTGTTCGCTGCATTTCGGTGACTGTTTCATAAACAAGGCCCAGCTCGACGCCGAATTTTCCCAATCGCCTAATGCTGAAGGAAGGAGCAGTCCCAACGTTAGAAGGGTGAGTGAGACTGCTTTTAGTCCGCTTACTGTCTACACAAACCACGCGTAAACACACAAACACACGTGCACAACTGCACTTCCCACATGTACACCTTCAAAGACAAAAATACGACGATATAATTCAAGTATAAATATGTAAATAACACAAGTCGCTAAGCATATTATATAGTTAGTGTATAACTTGTAACTTACCACATACAGACATCCTGCTCTAGTCGTTTTTGCTGCTGCTCCTGTTCAACTGCAGCCTCTGGGTCTGATTCCGGATCATAGATGTATGGCTGTATCTGATTAAAAGCCATATTTTTATTTTGAATAAAGTTTTTTTCCGCTGTTAGGGATGACGCTCGACTCAACACACAGCGCGCTGCTGCACACGTCATTATTTAGCTCCGCTCACACGACACGCCCCCACCCGCTCGGCTTTTTTCGGAAAGACTCGGAACAGCGCATCTTTCTTATATAATTATTAAAAAAATAAAAACTTTTCGGAGATATGCAGGATGCAATGCTACTCTATAGGTACTCAAGATTGACATGACACTGACTGAAACTGAGTGTTTCACCCCCCCTTTAAGTAGAATGGCGTACTTTGGAGTGAAACAGGAAATGATGTATAAAGGGGCTTTGTTTATAATAAGATTTTAATTGGATGCCCATGCAGCCTTAATGTGAGCAGAAAAGTCATTTCAGAGGTGACCAAAAGTTATATTTTGACTATAAGACTATTTAAGCCCAAAAAAAATTATTTATTTATTTTTGTTCAAAAACCTTTATTAACATAAGTGAAACTATAGGAACATATTAAAATAATTTAAAGAGTCATGACCCCTTAAAAAAGCATTTTTACAAAGCATGATTGACAGTTTGATATTGCCCTTTATCTGTACCAATATCTGTTATTGACTGATATTAGTGTTTGTGATCTATATTGTAAAATAATATAGCATTTTTATATCTACTTTTTCTGTTATTGGTTATAAGAAAATAATTATTAGTTTATTGGTATCAGCCAGAATTTTAAAACCATGCACTACTTAACAGGTCTAAATCTGATCCAAAAATCTACTGACTACAGTCAATGAATAATGCATGTTTTGTTTGCGCTAGAAAATAGTGTAAAATAAGTTTTTCTGCAAATGTATGTGCATTGCTATTGTTTATTATATATATATATATATATATATATATATATATATATATATATATATATATATATATAGGGCATCCTAATCTCAAGGTATTGGTGTCTTCTATTAAGAAATCAGTTGACCATTAGATTCAAACATGCCTTTATTCAACACATTCCTTTTACAGTACAAACAAATACTGATTGTTTTCCTGCTTACACACACACACACACACACACTCACCTGACCTGCTCTTTCTCCTGCAGGTTTACTCCAGAGCTAACGAGCAGGAGCCCTGTGGCTGGTGGCTGGCGAGGGTGAGGATGATGAAGGGAGAGGTAAGTCCAGTCCAGGTGTGTGAGCTCTGCACGTGAGCATGTTTGATCAGATCTGTGTTACAGGGTCTGCATTTTCAAGGGTTCTGTCCCTCATTATTCCCTCATTTGGCCAGTCCAAAGTGAATGTATGCATATTAAAGAAGGGTGTTTCAGGTCTTTCTGGGACTTGCTGCTCCAGTAGGTCTATAACACACACATCTGCAGCACTGACCCAGTTACCCATAAACACTAGAGTGATCTCATTTATTGAGTCAGACTGAAGCCCCTGGTGATCTAACAGCAGATCGCCCGAAGCTCTAGAATATGTGTTTAATATGCATAAGCAAGATGTGCGACTGCAAAATGTAGGTCCATTTAGACATCTGGGATCTTCTATATGGTTCCCACTTAAGCCCTCAGATTAAAGCAATGTTCTGGATTCAATACTAGTAATGCTCAAATAGCCGGATCAATAAAATAATATTTACCTATTATTATCTATTATGACTAGAAAAGGACTAGGACTCTACTAGGAAAGGTTTTCATTCTTGAATAAGGGTTTAACGATACTTTAATACATTATCTATCTATCTATCTATCTATCTATCTATCTATCTATCTATCTATCTATCTATCTATCTATCTATCTATCTATCTATCTATCTATCTATCTATCTATCTATCTATCTATCTATCTATCTATCTATCTATCTATCTATCTATCTATCTATCTATCTATCGCAATATAAAAATCTATGTAAACGATATGATTTGTGATATAGTAGTTTTATCCAAGGCTCAACTTGCTGTATTTATAAGGTATAATTCACCCCAAAATGTAAATTGTTGACATGTAATCACCCTTATGCTGTTTCGTTTAATTTCCAAACACAAGTCAAAATATTTAAGACACTTGAGAGATTTCTGTCCATCCTTTTAAAGCCCTGCACATTTTTTCTCCCTCATTAATCACAACTGATTCAACTCATCAGCTCGTTAGTAGAGACTGCAAGAACTAACCCTATCCATACTAAATAGTATTCGAAAATAGTAGTAGTCATATGTTGAAAAGAGTATTCCAAAGATACCCGGATGGTTTATTATTTCCGGTCCGAATTCGAAGTACGTATCGATGGGCACTCTAGCAGCTGATATTGCCCACAACCCATTGTGAGTGAGACGAGGATTCGATTAGAACTACAAACGCTGATAAAGTGTTCAAAAACTAGAAACATGACTGATGTGGAAGTCCCGACGGTTAAGTAGAGGGATTTAGATAAAGGGGTTTGATTGACCAACTATTAGTATTTAACCTGGCAAAAATATATATTTATTCAGTGTTTTCCACATAATATTTCACCTTCAGCAGCATTGTGAACTTTTGTAATGACATGTTTGGCCATTTACTTTTAAATGCATCATTATATTTAAACTGCAAACACATGAGGAGAGTCCCACACATGGAAGATCAACGAGCGGCTACATTTCTTTCCGATACGGATGGAGATTAAACTGAATGTGGAGGATTTGAACTGTGAGGATGATTAACTAAGCGACAGAGTCCGTTAAAGATGGCAAAGTGGTTTTTCCCAAAGCTTGCATACTCTTCTGCTACACACTCAAAAGTATGTACTTTTTCTTCACAAAAAGAGTACACTTTTAGGACGTAGTATGAGTAGGTGAATTGATACAGAATATATTTGGCGTGTCTGATAAGGGAGACATACAAACTGTACAGGTGACAGGCGGACCCCTCATAGGGAAGCGCTGGGACACGGCCTTCTCCCTCTTGCACACTTTACTCTGATACTGGGCCAGTCGAACAATAGCACGAATTTAGACTTGACTTTTGACTGCATTCTAGGTCATCGAGTGTAGTCGCGTGTCACGCTGATATTAGATTGGGCCGCTCCGTGTTATCACAGGGTTTGTTTTTAGGCAGGAAGGGCCGTTACCCGATTATCTTCAAATCAGTTTTCTTCCTCTCTGCTTTTATTTGCATTTCAGGCAGAAAGATACTTAATGTTTGCCTAATGCTTCTGCCTGCAAGATGGCTTCGGTCTCACTGAGCGTGTGCTGTGCTAACGCGTCTCCTCAGAGTGACTAATTAATGTCATTTTGAGCTAGTGGTCTAACACAACAAAACCGTCTTTGAGCAGCTTCAGTCTGTTTGCCGTGTCTTTAAAGTGGCGAAGCTGTGAAAGAGGCCATTGTGACTTGTATGAAAAACAGTCAGCTGGTCATTACTGCAAAATAAACCCGACAGGGTGATCAGGAGCCAGATTCAAACATGACTGTACATTTCTCCTGCTTATTACATGGCTAATTGCAAGTAATAGGGCATTGCAAATTGCTTTTGGGGTTAAATGGTTTTAAGTTGTCATATTAGCATCATTATACAAACATATTTGATCCCAGAGTGCCATGTTTGACCAATGATTAATAATACAATTTAACCTAAAAATATTAACAAGTATAGGTTAGCATGCAGACATTATCATGTGTATGTGTGTGTGTGGTGGCCATTGTGATATGTTCTTAATTATTTATTTTGTCCGTTCAGTTCTATGTGATCGAGTATGCAGCCTGTGACGCCACATACAACGAAATCGTCACAGCGGAAAGAATCCGGCCAGTCAATCCCAACAGCTCCTCCTCTCAAAACTCCTTCTACAAAGTCCCAATCGCTGTACCCGAGGATCTCAGAGAGATGTAAGTCCACATGCGGTGTTCTGATGGTCCACTTTTAAATGTTCATGCAACTCTTTTATTGCAATGGTTCTGATTCTGGTTATCGATTCCCAGTTTTGATTGTCCTTTTGCAAAACATTTTGTTGCAGCTGGATGCCATGAATCAAAATCAGCAGCCTAAAGTAATAACATTATTGAAGAAAAGCATACAGCCTGTAATAAAATAAGAATAAATTTAGCAATAGCACAAATAAATACAACTTCAGAAATTTAAATAAAATGTGAAAAACATGCATAGTTTTCTTTTTATTAATAAAATATTGATTTATCCTTATTAAAAGTTACAAAAGTTATTCAGTCAAGATCAGTGAGTGAATTTAATTTTTTTTCTTTGGTTTACATTAGTGACACAGGCAGTAGCAGGATTGTTAGTCTGCTGTCACTTTAAGACCAAATGCACTGATAAGCCAATGTACGCATGTTTCTTTCTCAACAGTTTATGCTCACTTAAGACATAACTAACTGTGTTCATTTGAGGATTTTGTTCGTTCAAGTGCAAGATGATGCGAAGGAGAACTCAGTTGGTCCTTTTTTGTGTATGGCGCGCCCTTGATGTGTCTAGCACAGAAAACATGTGCCAAATTGAGGTCTCTATTGTGTTATCTTGCGCTTTAATGGTTTAAAACCACACTAGAATCGATTACCAGAATCAATTTTAACATTACCGTATCCGTATGCAGGTTAATATTTACCGTATTTTAAGTATCCGGTTCATGAACAGAATTGGGCTTGATATTTGATTCCCAACCCTACACAGCAGGGGAAATAAATGCTAAATGCAACTAATTATATAATTGTGCATAGTTAGGGTGGAAAGATAAATGGGCTTTTTATAACGTTTGAAATATTTATCTTGCACTACAGTCGGAAAGTTTGGGTGTCAGTAAATAAATGAATGAAATTAAAATGATGTAATATGACAGTAAAGACATTTATAAAAGATTTCGATTTTAGTTTAGTATAATTCTCACTAACTAATGATTTACTATGACTTTCGCCTCAATAAACTCCTAATTACTGCTTATTAATAATTTGTAAGGTAGTAGTGGTTTTGGTTAAGTTTAGATATTCAGTAGGATTACCGGTAATATCCTAGTATTATGCAATGCTAATAAACAACTAGTTAATACTGAGAATTTGACCCTAAAAGATTTCTATTTCAAATAAATTTTATTCTTTTGATTTTTCTAAGAAAATATATATTTCCATAAAAATATGAAGCACCACAACTGTTTCAACATTGATAATCATAAATGTTTCTTGAGCATCAGATCATCATGATGATTTCTGAAGGATCGTGTGACACTGAAGACTTGTGTAATGATGCTGAAAATTCAGCTTTGATCACAGGAATATTTTAAATTGTAATATCTCAGTGTTACTGTTTTACTGTGTTTTTGATCAAATAAATGCAAATAGTAGTGTGTATGTGCACATTTCTTCTGTTCACATCTGTCTTGCATCCTCAAAGCTGATAGTTGTTTTAGGTTAACCAAATTAAGCCAATGCCAACCGCAACAAATGGTGTGACATGAAAAAAATGATCCATTGCTGTATTGAAAGTAGGGCTGGGCGATAAAACGATAACGATAATTATCACGATATAATTTCCCTCGATAAAACGATAACAACAGGTCGATAAATTCTCGATATAATGCTTACGCGCTATGCGTAATGCTGCGCATGCGTATTGCAGACCGGGCGTCTGGGTGCTGCACGCGGTAATGTTTACAGTCTGTGGCTGACAGGCTTGGAGGATCGGAGATAAGTGGAGCGATAAAAATGAGCAATAGTGAAGAAAATGCAGCGCTCACGGCCAGCTCGGAGGACACAGATATCGTTGACAAGTTAGTTCGCTCAACTTCAGTGGTTTGGAGATATTTTAGCGATCCCATCCGACATAAAACAGAGCGACGTGCGTGGACTGCTTATCATAGGTTCACGTTCACCACACAGAATTTAATTATTAAATTATCTTGTTTCTTCAAAGTCCTTCCATATAACATGCAGCCCAACACAGCGGTGAATCTACATTAACTACATTCACACACCGGCTTATTACCTTGTTAGCTGTAGTGGGTGACTTATTTACAACAGGCTAACGTTACCAAACTATAATCACTAAAACATCGGACTTGTACATCGCTATCATAATTGTTTGTCTTTGGTGATGTATTAATGACTCCGCATCGCCTGTATCAAAAGAGAAATAATGTCATCTGGTGTTTAAAATGAATAAAATAGACTAGACAGCCCTTACTGGAGATCCACAAATACTTAACTTTTCTCTCTCCCGACCAGCTCACTGTCGGTGAGGTGTGTTTGTGTATGTGTGTGTGTCGGTGAGATGCACGGTGGACCAATCCACTGTGAGGCAAGAGAATGGGCCTCAAAATGTTTCTTAAAACGCTTTTTTTTGACCGATTGCGTTCTTAGTGTTTTACTTAGACAATTAAATATATAAACGCTCAATATTGCATTATTTGTTCTGTTTCAGCTGCGAAAATCGTTCACAGCAGAACCGCAACGCGTCTCACAACAACGTGTGTAAATGAACGATTCATTGTTTGAATGAATCGTTTGAATGAACGACTCAATGACTCGCTCATTAAGACGGCCACCTGCTGCCGCCTACTGGTGGTTTAATTTGATCTTTAAACATACTTTCCAACATGTCTTATTTGTCTATTCAAAACTACAAATCTCAAAACATTATTTAATGCTGTTGTAATTTTTCAGTGTAAATTATTTAATTTGATTGGTAACAGCCCTTATAGTGTTTTATTTTAATTAAATGTATTGATCAAAATTACAAATATAAAATGAAACATGAAGCTTAGCCTATAGTTAATAAGATTAAGGGAAAATGCCCTTTATAAAAGGTGAAAATATCACAAATTTCAAATGATTCAATAAAAATAAAAACCACAAATATGCAGATTTAAATATGTCAAAGCTGATTGAACACTGGTGAGAATATTGCTTCAGAATAAATTATATTTACAACACACAAACACACACACACACACACACACACACACTTTTCCGGACAAGCTAATTTTTTACTTGGACAAGCTTGAACGATGTACTTGTTCCAAGGACAAGCACATGAACATGCTTAATGTCAAGCTCTGTATAATGATATATTATTGATATATAGTGTTGAGTAAAAAAATGCTGACCACAGTTAAGATTTTAATAAATAAATCTACCTCAGTTTAAATAAATTGTTCACTTGTTTGGGAAGTGTTTGTCATGTTTTGACAATAAAGGATAGTTTAAAACTACAGCTAACTGTCTGTTTTCTACATATTTCACTCATGAGCAAAAATATGCCTTTAAACTTTAAAGAAATAAAGATTTTACATTTATCGTGATATTTATCGATATCGACTGATATGCTAAATTATATCGTGATAATTTTTTTGGGCCATATCGCCCAGCCCTAATTGAAAGTGTATTTTGGAATTATTTTAATACATATATTTTTTATTTAATCATGCAGCTGTTTAACTGAGAACATCCACAAAGACTTCAGGAAAGCAATCGGAGCCAACTGCATCTTCTACAACACCTCTACACACCAACTAATAGTCCTGGTGAGTGTTTAATTCTCATTTATTCTCGCTTTGTGATACTGAAATGTGTGCTCCTGTGTCTGACGGTGTTTTTCTGTTTCTCCTCAGTCCACAAACGAGTCCACAGTGAAACGAGCAGCCCTACTGAGTGACATGCACTTCCGGAGTATTCGCACCAAACTCATGCTGATGTCCCGTAACGAGGAGGCCACCAAACACTTAGAGGTCAGCAATTTGTACTAGGGATGCACGATATTATCGGCACGACATCGGAATCGGCCGATAAACGCTTAAAATATAAAAATCGGCATCGGCGCCGATGTGAAAACATTATGCCGATATGATAACGTGTTGATATGCGCCTGCAATAACTCACGTGTGCAAGGAGTGCTACAGATGAGACCATGTCAGCACTGCAGTCATTCTTCAAGTGAAAACAAGAAAATACATTGCATGTACAGTGATTTATATTTACTGTTTTTAAATTCTTCCTTGAATTTCTGAATGCACGTACAGAAGGACGTGACCGTCAGCAACAGATTTGCCACGTTTTCACAACAAAACTAGCCCAAAACAAGCCCAATCGCGTCTCCCCACTCTCTAGCGCCTGCGGCAGCCTCCACAGCAGCAGAAGCTCCTCCAGGTCCTAGTGCCCTCCAGCTACACCGCTATATATTTATACATGTAGTGGGGGCGCTGTTGTTACACTAATACAATGAAAAGTAGAATACACAAATAAATTGAAGTTACTTCTTGTTCTGAATAAACAAATCAGTAATGATGTCATAAATCACAAGCATGACACTTGTAAATTAAATACTTTTATATACCGTGTATTAATCTGTAATAAAATTTTACGAAATGGATGATGAAAAATAATCCAAGGAGCTCTACAATAATTGTAGAATTAAAAGACAGCATCAATGGATGTCATGCCACCCCCACTTCATGTGCACAAACGTTAAATCCAAAAATACAATATTTAGGTTACAGCTGCATACAGCTGTAGTTTTTGCGCAAAATGGTGTTGTTTCCAAACAAAGGGGAAAAATAAACATGCATCGGTATCGGCATCGGCCAAAATGAGCTGAAAAATATCGACATATCGGATATCGGCAAAAATCCAATATCGTGCATCCCTAATTTGTACTTCCATTCAATACTCACTTTACCATTTAAATCGGTTAGCCTGTCCTATGATGAAATAATAGCTGGTTGAGATTATTGCATTGACGGGTAATAATATCCACTTGATCGATTAACAGAAATGACAGCTCCCCCTTGTTTCAGTTTCAGACTTGATATTTTCATTTGTAGAGTAGTTTTTATTCAATTGAGTAAATATTGTGGAAGAGTATTTTTCAGGGTATCCGCGGGGTCTTGAAAAGTATTAAAAGGTGATAAATCAATTTTGGGAAAATTAAGACCCTTATAAAGTATTTAAAAGTCTTATCATGGCTTTATAAAGTCTTAAATTTTGGAAGTATTTTGTTCAAGCTTTGTCAAAAGAGTTTGACTCCAAAAAGTATTTATGAATATATTTATTTTCATCCCCATAAGTATTAAAAAACAACGGGGCGATCAGTCTGAGATCGGCTCGGAGCGCGCGCACCAGGGATGGAAATTAGCACCGCCACCAGCCAAATGCGGCTGATTTTGAGTTGTGGCGGGTAAACTCGCTTACCCTACCGAGCTGTTTCACCTCTTTGTAAACTTTGTTCAATGCATGCGAGTGCTGCCGTATGTGCGCATATGACCAGTCATTTTCTCCGTCATCACTCGCGTGAAGACGCTCTGTGAGACTCGCGCGCTCTGTGAGAAGATCTGACGCTGTGCATCATCCGAGAGCGAGCGCTCGTCTCACAGCACGCAAATATTGAGTTCTCTTTCAAGTCTTGCGCTTAAACGGACAAACTCACACAAGAAGAAAGTCAACATGTCCATCTTGATGAGTATCCTAGCAGACATAGTCTGAATATGCCGTAAGTGAACTGTATAGTATGCACAGTCGAGAAAGACGAGCATATCCCTGCATCAGGTCTTAAAGGTCCCGTTCTTTGCGTGTTTTTAAAGCTTTGATTATGTTTACAGTGTGCAATATAACATGAGTTCATGTTTCGCGTGTAAAAAAACACAGCATTTTTCACACAATTTACTTTAATTTAATTGACTTATCTGCACAGCGCTGTTTCCTCTGTCCTAAAAACGGCCTGATGATTTCCTTGTTCTATGAAGTCCCTCCTTCAGAAACACGTAACGAGTTCTGATTGGGCCAGCGCTTCCCGTGTTGTGATTGGACAGCAGCTTAGCGCACTTTGCCCGGAAAGGTCCCGCCTCTTACCATAACGGGGAGATGCTGAATGCGCGCTCTTCTCCACATGAGAGAGCAACGAGACCACGCCCCCTATTTTGCGTGTTCTTGTGGGCGGAGGGTTAGTCAACAAACGGTTTTAGTTGCGTCATTAAAGCAGGAAGTGCAGGGGTGTAGTTCAAACCGGCCGTTCGCTGTAGGCTTTGAAAGGGAACTTTTGTTAAATAAAATATCTCGCTTGGCATTGAACTTTGAGCTTTATAATTTTACAGGTATTATTTATGCTCTAACAGGAACATTACACACTAACTAAAGTTTGAAAGATGGAATCGTGAAGAACGGGACCTTTAAAGGCGCAGTAGCCTTTACTGCTGCCTGAGTGATCTCCTTATATTTAGTTTGACATTAAACAATTGATTGAATAGCTTTTGTAAGTTTAATAAGGATTAATCTTTCATTTAAACAGTTAAATATGCAGTTATTTTACATTTGATTACTTTATTCAATTTCTGTACCTTTCTGCAGGCCAGTAGGCATGCGCATTATTATTTAATGTACACATGAGTGAGGTCGAGTTAAACATTTTAGTTAGAATTTTATTTTTCGTTTTTTGGCTTTGGTTTCTTCTTTTTTGGTTTCGGCCAAGAATTTTGATTTCGGTGCATCCCTACTGACAATGTTCTGCTCGGTGTGTCGTCAACACGCTTCAAAGATGCCAGAACAAATAGTTTCATTGTTGGGACTAAAAACCATAAAACTGGAAGCCATAAAAGACCACAAATCATCGTGAAAATGTCAGCATTTCATTGAGACTTGAGATTAAATAAACTGCTTAAGTATTGTAGAGCTTGTAGTATTAATTTTCACGTGCAGTTATACATTGTCAGTTAAAAACAAAAAAGTGGCTGGTAAAAACGTTGAGCGGTAGACTTTGAAAAAAGTTAATTTCCATCCCTGGTGCGCGCCGTCTACGGGTGACGTCATGTATTTTGCGAAATGTGCAGTTTTGTAATGTGTCGCCCTCCATATGTTGCGAAACAGATATGCAATATAAACGATACAAAATTGGCCTACGATAGAGATTTTAAGTCTACATTCGACTACAACTGTTTATTAAAGGTTTGTTGCCGATTAGAACTTGTGCAATGAGGTCTTAAAATATTTTGAGACGGTCTTTAAAAGGTCTTAAAAAGGTATTGAAAAGCTGATGATGATATATAACTTGATTTACTTTTTGTTCAACAATATTATTATTCCTCAAATTCTCTAAGTAAACAAACATTGAGCCATCTGTGCTTTTTTGAGCAGATTTTCCCCCTTAAGCATTACAATTCAGAAAGAATTCGTCTGCAGCTCAAACTTTGTTGCAATGTTGATTGTTAGTGCAGTTTTCTTTCTGTTGATTATTTTTTTGTTTATCATGATATGCATGTTCCTGTAAAAGTGATTCTGGTCATGCCGGAATCCCCCTGTGGCTTAATTAAACAGACAGCCAACTCAACGTGTTTTGTGTGTGTTTTGTGTGTGCCGCAGACAAGTAAACAGCTGGCGTCTGCGTATCAGGAGGAAGTGAGGGTCCGTGAGGATCTAATGGGACTGGCCATCGGTTCTCACGGTGCCAACATCCAGCAGGCCCGCAAAGTTCCCGGCGTCACTGCCATTGAGCTGGAAGAAGAGAGCTGCACATTCAGGATCTACGGAGAGGTTCATCCGTTCTTTAAAATCTGCTTAGGGGTATAACGGTACATGCATTCGTACCGCAAAGCTTTATATGGGTATTTTGGTTCGGTGTGCATGTGTGCCAAACGCATACAGTGTTGATTTAACAGCTGCGCGATAGAAGTTGAACGACATTAAGTTGAGATTTGTGATTTTAAAGTGAAGTCGCTGATGGTGCCATTAAATAAAGATAAATATTATTTACAGATAATATATAAACACAAATAAGCCTGAACTTTGAGCTGAGACACTGCACACAAGGCTATTGCTCCTACAGCTTTTTATCTTTGGGTAAGGGTTGTATTTCTCACAGATTTCTGCTCGTTCTAAATCATACAGATAAAGTAGCACAGTAAATATTACATATATTAATGCATTAGTGAGAGCGATTTGCGTGTGAATTCACTCTACCTGGCAGGCGTTTCTGTCTGTGTGTGTGTGCGCATGTTATAATGCAGCAGCGCATTCATTTAGAGCGGCGATTAACTTGCGTGTACAATGAGCTGTTTAAAAATGTTTGTTTCGATCGATCAAGCGTATCTTGTGGAGCGCTGTGAGTATGCATTTGTCATTTTAACTGTTGGAGAAGGAGCATTAGATTAGAGATGACAGTCACCGCCTCTGAATTGGTCTATTCTTGTTAGTGTTGTCACGATACCAAAATTATGACTTCGATACGATATCAGACTAAAATATCGATATATCCATACTAAATCGATACCACAGTAAAAAAATAAATAAATAAATAAGATAAGATGCTTAATATGACAACAGAACTTATTATTCATTGTTATTTTTTACTAAAAATTCATGTGGCCAGCATGTTCCTTAGGGTTGAGCATCGTTTTGATTTGAACAATTATTGATCAATTGATCAATTACTATTAAAATTATCTCACAAATTTTTGCTATCTCAATGTATTTTTTACAATGGGGTAATTGTGTTGCAATAGCTTACACACAGCACAAGAAAGCTTGATTTCGAATGGTAAATTGAATTTAAAAAGACGAGTAAACAGTAATAAAATAAGAACAAATAAACAGATTACAAACAATAGCACAAATAAATGCAATAGAATAGAAGATACAAATTAAACAGACTGCTTTATTTTTTCAGGTAAGTCTAACATTCAGATAAGAAACTGAATTAAAAAAAATGCATAGTAATTACATTTAAAACAACATTGGATAATGTTCTTTGTAAAAAAAATTCAATAGCGTACAGATGAAACTGTTAAAGTTACACAAGTTGATCAGTCAAGAGCATAGACCGTAAAAAAATAAGAGAGCAGATTGATCGTTTGTCTTTTTGTAGTTTGAATAGCATGACTGCGGTCCCTTTAAGACTAACAGACGCATGGATCCTAAACACTGTTCCTGTTACTCGTTCTTCCTGAACTGTTTGCGACTGTGTTTACGTTAATACTCTTCCAGATGTGCACTGATAATTCTTTGAGTGTATTTGACCAATAATAAGCTGGAAAAGGAAGCAAATGTTTGCACTTGTATCATGTCAGAGGCGGCTTTATTACGGTAGGCTATGTGTGTGTGCGCTTCAGATGTGGAGCACGAAATCTGCGGGGATTAGTAGAATTAATTTATGTGCAATCCCGCGCGAAATTCAGACCGATCACACACTAACACTAACACACTGTCATGAGGAAAAAGTCCAGCAGAACGCGTGTTCACCGTGCTCAGAGGTTAACCGGGCTGAGTGAGAATATGCCGGTGTGTGTGTCAACTCGCTGACGGTGAGAGAGGAGAGCGCAGCTGATATCGATACTGTAAAAACTGAGAATCGTATCGTTTCAGATATTCCAGTATCGATATATATCGAAATATTGATATTTTTGACAACACTAATTCTTGTATGTTTTTCTTTATCTATTGTTTGCTAATGACCATGCAACTTTTTGTAAGATTCATCCTATCTGTTTCCCACTATTAAATCTTACTCCTCTCATCTGTCTCTTTACTTGTGGAGACCTGCCAGTTGGACATCGTTTTAAAAAATAATCTTTCTTTTAATCTTAAACTGTGCATTTCATATAAGCCCCTTTCACACTGCACGTCGGACCCGCAATATTCCCGGAACATTGCCGGGTCGCCTTCTGTGTGAAAGCAGCCACGTCCCGGCATTGATTACTGAATTGAACCCGGGTCGGGGACCTAGTAACGTTGCGGGATTCGACCCGGGACGAGCGATGTGTGAACAAAAGCCGAAACTAATGCCGCAACGTGTACGTAGTTATCGTGCGACTCCTAGAGCTTGTTTTTTCAATAACACAACCCTGCAGTGCCAGAAGAGCTAGTCGGTGTTTTAAACGCAGAGAGTGTTCGTATACAAAAGAAACTAAAATGAAACTAGCAGAAATGTGCGCAAACTGGACACAAGTCGAGACCACCGAGCTCCTTACTATCCGCGCTGAAGCTGAGATCGCTCGCCGTTATACGTCACATCCGGATGTCACGTGTCAACTCGACCCGGGACCGTTAAACGTTGTGTGTGAAAGCGCACATATTACGGTATTTCACTGGCAGTGTGAATGGACCAAATCTAGCGGCCCGGGAACAAATGCCGGGTCGCATTATCCGTGTATTTGCCGGAATCGCAGTGTGAAAGGGGCTATAAAGGCAAAACGAGTCTGACAGCAAACGAGTCTATTTAACTTTCCAGACTTCAATGCACAATTGTGAGCGCAATAATTATAACCTTATCCTTAAATGGTTGGCTAACATATTTTGCATCTAAAAGTGTAAGCTCTTCAAATATTTTCAGTACTGGTTCGTTTAGTAAACCAGTATAACCTGGTGTGTTTTCCCCCTGCGTTACTGGAAACTGTGCATTTAGAACCGAACCGTTGTTTTTGTGTACCGTTGCACCCCTCGTTCATCCATCTTTTGTGGTTTTATAAAATGTGAGTGACCGCAGTGTTTTGACGGGTTTTCTCTTTCTGAGTCCAGACCCCAGAGGCAGTAAAGCAGGCCAGAACCTTTCTGGAGTTTAAAGAGGATTCCTTCCAGGTTCCCAGGAATCTCGTAGGTGAGTTATTTTTGGCTTTTCATGAGGAGTTCTGGACGAAGTTTGTGGACAGACATTATCTATCTATGCAATAATTGTGAAAGTCTAGCTCAAATGTTCTTACACAGTGATTGTCTTTTAAACAGGCAAGGTCATTGGCAAAAACGGCAAAATTATCCAGGAAATAGTAGACAAATCAGGTGTGGTTCGGGTCCGGATCGAAGGGGACAATGATAAAAAGCTGCCCAGGGAGGAGGTAGGCAGGCAGGGGGCTGGCAGAGACAACACTGTCAGCAGCCAAGAGGTGAATGAGCCGCCCGCCTGATACAACAAACCTCTCACTGATACATCTAAATAAAACCTCAGTGCGGAAAACAACACATTAGTAACAAGCTGTTTATTTTCGTGCGAGTGTACACACATATTTGGACATGTTTTTAACCTTTACATCCGATATTGCTTCTGATTTTACTAACATCACAACGGCTGTTCCTGCTCCCCTTCTTTTGTTTTTTTTCAGGGAATGGTTCCCTTCATCTTTGTTGGAACCAAAGAGAACATCAGTAACGCCCAGGCCTTGCTCGAATACCACGTGGCCTACCTTCAGGTCAGTCACCAGTTATAAAAAAAAGGTTGTTCAGCTTCTGAACTGATTGCAGTTGCTTAAAGGGTTAGTTCACCCAAAAATGAAATGTATGTCATTAATGACTCAGCCTAATGTCGTTCCACATCCGTAAGACCTCCGTTCATCTTCAGTTTAAGATATATTTAGTCCGAGAGAGTGCCGCTCCATTGAAAACGTATGCACACTACACTGTCCCTTTCCAGAAGGACAAGAAAGGTAAAAACATCATCAAAGTAGTCCATGTGTGACATCTGTGGGATAGTTAGAATCTCTTGAAGCATCGAAAATACATTTTGGTCCCAAAATAATTCATGATTCATAAAAAATTATTCAAAATTATTCAAAACTGTTCAAATCTTTATTTGAGGATTGAAAACAAACCTGGAAGAGAAGACAATGCTGAAAAAAGTCGCAGTTTTTGTTATTTTTGGACCAAAATGTATTTTCGATGCTTCAAGAGACTCTAATGAACTAACTGATGTCTCATATGGACTACTCTGATGATGATTTTATTCCCTTTCTGGACGTAGACAGTATAGTGTGCATACACTTGCTTACGCTCTCAGACTAAATATAAAATATCTTAAACTGTGTCTGAAGATGAACGGAGGTCTTACGGGTGTGGGACGACATTAGGGGGAGTCATTAATGACATACATTTAATTTTTGGGAGAACTAACCCTTAAGGGTGCCTTGTTGAAACCTTATTTGCAACGTTAAATTGCACTGTACCACTAAAGACTGCTGTCTCTTGACTGGTCAGCTGATGTCCACCTTCATTAAAAAACTGTTGGTCACCCTTAACCACAAACTAATACTAAAAATACCCCATTGGGGTAGATTTGGCGGGGGAGGGGGCAAAGTGTGGATTACATGCCATCGACCCAGGCACCTCTCAAAATAGATGTTTCCCCTTCTCTGTCCCGCCCCAGCTCCACCAGCGCTCAGCTGCTGTTTCAAACCCACAGCTGTCACATTCTGGTTCAACACGTTTACAGACATGTTGTATCTCTTGAAAACCCACTGCAGTAAATGCTGTCTGTGCAGATAATCCTGCCACACCGATGCCAATCGCTTCAGCAGCCTCCTCTACTGGAGAGACACGTGTTGTTGTTTGTTCAATAGTAAAACAAACTAAATATTTATTAAATATTATATTATTGATATTATATATTTGTTGTCTTTTATACTATATTATCTTAGTATTTGGTAAATGGATAAAATAGAAAAGTGGTTCTCAACCTTTTTTTTTTGTGCTGTACCCCCTGTGAAATATTTTTTTCTAACCAGCGCAAAGCATTTTTGGTTGGATAAAATACTTAGAACACTGTGCCGTCAGTGTCTGATTGATTTATTAAACTGTGGAACAGATAAACGCATACAAAATGTAAACATTTCAAAGAAGAAAGAAAAACGATCTCGAACACTCAATCGTCAATCCAAGTGGTTTAAAGGTGATGCCAGGCGGCAGATGACGGGTTGGGTCAAACCATCTTGGTATGGGGGGATTCTGGGTTTGTAGGATAAGGAAATTAATAGCCTACTAAATATAAAATTCATTTTATGAACTTGAACTTATATTTTCTTGAAATATTTATTAAATAATTATTTTTTAAAGGATTATTGCATGGATTCTGTTTTTTTTAAAAACTTGTATATTTTAAAATCTCACGTACCTCCTGGGAGTGCCTTTACGTACCCCCGTTCGAGAACCACTGTAATAGAATATCATGCATACATATGCACGCACGCCCCATGTATAGCTATATCCTTCTTTGCTTTAAAAAAAAAAAAATATATATATATATATATATATATATATATATAGTTCGTTGTCTTTTATATAATTTATACTATATTATTTTATACTCAATTATCTTATAATATTTTATATTGTGCTACAAACTGTATTATATTATCTTGTCAGCAATATTAATATATTATTAATTTTGCTTTTATATAATGAAAACCAGTAATTATATTTTATTATAATGTTTATAAAGTTTTTTTTGTATTTTACTTTATACTATTTATTGCAATTTATGTTCTGATTTATAATTATATATGGTTTTATATTATTTATGCTATGTTGAATCTTTTTACTTATTGTGTTATTATCATATAATACTGTCAGCAATATAAAAGCAATATTTGCGTTAAAAAAATTAAAACCTATATATATATGTATATATATGTATATGTGTATATATATGTGTGTGTGTGTGTGTGTGTGTGTGTGTGTGTGTGTGTGTGTGTGTGTGTGTGTGTGTGTGTGTGTGTGTGTGTGTGTATATGTAAAAGTGTGTATGTATATATATATATATATATATATATATATATATATGTATATATATATATATATATGTATATATATATATATATGTATGTATGCATGCGTCTCAATCATTTGTGGATGGGAGACCAACTGGGAAACCAGGAGCTGCTGGTAGAGGTGTTAGTGAGGCCAGCAGGGGGCGCTCACCCTGTGGTCTGTGTGGGTCCTAATGCCCCAGTATAGTGATGGGGACACTATACTGACAAAGAGCACCGTCTTTCGGATGAGATGTTAAACCGAGGTCCCGACTCTCTGTGGTCATTAAAAATCCCAGGATGTCCTTCGATAAAGAGTAGGGGTGTAACCCCGGCATCCTGGCCAAATTTGCCCATTGCCCTCTGTCCATCATAGCCTCCTAATCATCCCCCTATTCTGATTGGCTTCATCACTCGGTCTCCTCTCCACCAATCAGCTGGTGTGTGGTGAGCGTTCTGGCGCAATATGGCTGCCATCGCATCATCCAGGTGGATGCTGCACATTGGTGGTGGTTTCCCATCTAGAAGAGATTTCCCCTTTTATGTAAAGAGCTTTGAGTGCCTTGAAAAGCGCTATATAAATGTAATGAATTATTATTGTATATATATATAGTTTTTGTGTATTTTATATTATTTATTGCATTATTTATTGTATTATATTATACATTATAATTGTCATATAATATACTATTACATATTGTGTTATATTGTCATATATTATATTGTCAGAGATAAGTGTTTTTTTTCCTCTTTTTACTATGGCTGTATTATATTATCTTTTGTGGTGGTTTTCTCTAACTCTGCATGTGCGCCTGACAGCTCTTTCTCTGTGATTGACAGGAGGTGGAGCAGTTGCGTCTCGAGCGTCTACAGATCGATGAGCAGCTCCGTCAGATTGGGGTGGGATATCGCGCACCCCCCAGCCGCTCGGGGTCAGGGGTCGCGGGCGAGCGGGAGCGGGGCTACCTCACGGACGACAGCACCAACTCCCTGCAGACCACACGCACCTACGGAGGAAGAGGACGAGGACGCAAACCTAACAATACCTACTCTGGCTATGGTGAGACTACAACTCCCATGATGCTCCTCTGTCTTGGACAGTCTAGCCAATTGATAAAGGGTTAGTTCACCCAAAAAGGAAAACTGTCATTAACTCCTCACCCTAATGTAGGGCTGCACGTTTTCAAGTTTTTCATTAACCGTTAACCGAGGCCCTTAGCGGTTAATACTCGGTTAACCATAGTGTGCGTCAGGGTTATTTTTAGCTTATTAATTTGACGACCACCATCTCCGTAGTAAACGTGCCTATAGAGAGAAATGCACATCATGGATTACACAATCAGAGAGTAGCCTTTTTCGTTTATTATTATCATTTCTTTTCGTTTTAAATTGTTAAAAGACATTTCAAGTTTCTTAAGATCTATTTCATGTCTGCGAGGCGTACGCTGAGTTTCGTTAAATTAGGATGAGATGCGCTCCAGTTCACGAGCAATGCGAGTGGCCGCGAGGGCGCTTGCACGATTAGAGCATGTAACGTTAGTAAAATATGCAGCCGAGAATGATTCACACAGACTCAGCGTTTGACTCGCGCGGCTGATGAGCCTCTCCCGGCAGAGATCAAGCATCTGTGGACTCGTCCCTTCAGCTCTGGCCATCTTGCTTTCAGTCCGCGATCAGCTTTTTTGTTTTCTTCATTACAGTTAAAATAACGTCTGCTTTTCTCTAGTCATTTACAAGTTTCTCACTTCAAACTTTCTTTCTTCTGATCCGTTATGCACAGCGCGCACGGCTCCCGCTCTGCTTCTGCCCTAATGCGACTTTTAGTCCAGTGCGACGTATGTTATTTTCCTCTTCATGACGCATATTTTGACTGATGCGACTCATACTCCGGAGCAACTTATAGCCTGAAAAATGCGGTAAGCACTGCATTGCAATACTTGCATTTCGCCCCGTCACTCTCATTTTTAAAGTGCTCCCACGCTTTCTTTGCCCGCTTAGAAAGCTGGTCATGACTTCTTCTTGTGGATACTACCCTAACCCTATGGATACTACAAATGTCTGGGAGCGCTCTGGCGGTCTATAGGGGTGCAAACATATATTACAACTAAATTCAAGGCACGTCATTGACGCCACTTAACCGAGCAAAATGTTTCACTCGGTTACGCAATTTTTAGCGGTTAATCGGTCAATCGGTTAACCATGGACACCCCTACCCTAATGTCGTTGGACACCCGTCAGACCTCCGTTCATCTTCAGACACAGATGAAGATATTAGTGTTGAAATCCGATGGCTCAGAAAGGCCTTCATTGACACCGATGTCATTTCCTCTCTCAAGACCCATAAAGGCACTAAAGACGGCGTTACAAACCCCATCTCACTACAGCGGCTCTACAGTCATTTATGAAGCGAAGAGAATAGATTTTGTATAGTTGTATAGTGATGGGCCGATTTTAAAACAAAGTTTCAAATGGTTATGAATGAGCGTATGGATTCATGATTCGAATCGCCAGTGTCTCGTGATTTCAGCAGTTTGACACGCGATCCGAATCATGAATCAATACGCTGATTCATAACCGTTCGAAACATTGTTTTGAAATCGTCCCATCACTATGTAAGTCATAATTTTATTTTGCGCAGAAAAACTATTCTCGTCGCTTTATAAAATGATTGTAGAGCCGCTGTAGTGAGATGGGCTTTGTAACGCCGTCTTTAGTGCCTTTATGGGTCTTGAGAGAGGAAATGACATCGGTGTCAATGAAGGCCTTTCTGAGCCATCGGATTTCAACACTAATATCTTCATTTGTGTCTGAAGATGAACAGAGGTCTTACGGATGTCAAACGACATTAGGGTGAGGAATTAATGACAGAATTTACATTTTTGGGGGAACTAACCCTTAAAGTCTGAAGTCAAGCATCACATTTTCTGGGTCTGAACGCTGTATCAGATCCCAAAAGCAAACAAATGGTACTAAACTAAAACTACTGAAGAATCATGATCCTAACTTTGATCTCCAGACAGTGATTCATCTTTTTATGAATCCTTAAAATGCTTTCCGGGACAGTGGGAGTCCAGAGAATGTGGTTTTTATACACAGGCAGTTTATAAAAGCTTAGTAATATGATTAAATAGTGCAACAAGTGGAGGCTTGGACCCAGAAACAGTATTCCTTACATCACGACTACAAGCGCAAACATTTTTATTATATCTCTGTCTTAGGATTATGTATAACAAGATTTACAAAGGGCTGCCTTAACCCTGTTGTACAAGGCATATTTGCTTTTAATTTCCTCTAAACCACTAGATGGCACAAACCGTCCACAGCACTTCTCTTAACTCCTGCCTTTTGCTGTTCACCTGGAAGTGTCTGATACCTGACACAATCTCTAGCAACAACACAGTGTAGATTTTAGGTGATTTAATGTTACTTTTCTTTTTTTTATGCTATGAAGTGGTTATTTTGAGCAAGCATTCTCTACGATATTACTTCCGGCGGTCTTTTAAACAAACCAAAGTTTTATTTTTATTTTCACAGCACAATGTGTTGCCTCATCAAATAGTAAATGACTCCTTTTCCTTGTGGTGTGCCTTCAGCCATATTAATAAAATGTATATTGGCATTTATGAATTCTCAAAATCCTTTGCCAACTTAATATCTATCTTCAATAAATTTATGAGAAGCTCTACAAATAAGTCCATCAATAACTGTGAACCTATAATCCTAAATGGCTTCAAATGATAATGCAATCACAACCTGTTTTTTTACAAAACTTGTCACATTTAATTGTAAAATAAAATTTTCAATCTGCTCAACATTTGCTGCTTAACACACATCTTTTTTTTCTTCATTCATCCTTGTCTTCTCCGCAGGAACAAACTCTGAGCTGTCAAATGCCTCCGAGACGGAAGAGACGGGAGAGCGGGACCTGAGGCCTAAAGGTGTCGGGGCAGATGACCGGGGGTCCAAGCGCGGGGGTCGAGGTCGGGGCTCCAGCACTGGCAGGGGCCGCGGAGGACCGGGGCCTCGAAACACTAACACCATCAGCTCGGGTACATGCCGCTCGTAATCAGTACAAAATTCAATCTTTTAATAGTTAATATAATGTTTTTTTTCTAGTACCGTATTTTCCGGACTATAAAGCCGGGTGCACACTTTTTTCCTAAGATTTGGTCGTCTGAGACAAATTTTGCAAATCCTAAAAGATTCCTCTGATCCTAGTCCATTTTTAGATTCTGAACATGCAAACCCATCTGATGACAGTATTTCGCAAGATATGTTGTCGAAGGGTGGTTTAGCTTATCATGCAGGTCTTGCAACAAAGTCCTCTCACTTTTCTTAGTCACCGCACGTACACTAATGTATTCGTCGATTTCTTTGTTCCCCTTTGCTGCTTCCGTTTTTTTAACAGTGTGGCTTGACTGATGCAATACCCTGGGTTTAACAATTTTATAATTCTCTTGTATATTTTTCCATAACTCTCTCTGTGCTAAAGGTTTCCCTCTAGCATTATGGAAACTATTTTGTTCCCATGTAGCTAGGTTCTCAACGATACCCAGATACATGTATTCGCTATCAGTCACCAATATACAATCTTTGTGATTGTTATTTTTCATATGTGTAATGGCTCTATCCACAGCTGTCACCTCAGCTTCCTGAGCGCTCTTATCATCTTCTAGCCTGCCTTTCTCTCTGTAGATGATTTTACCATTTAGCTTGACCAAAAATCCCCATCAAATCTGATCCTTGTCCGAACTCCCATCCGTAAAGTAACACAGTTGCTTTAGGTTTATTATGGTCTGCTTTTCCTTTTTAGGAGTCTTTTCATTTCTAAATTCGATTTGCCTATCAAAGATTAATTTCTTACATTTCGCCCAAGTAAAAACATGAACCATCTTTTGTTCATTTACTAGGTTTTTGGCTTCCCTCACCACTAAATCGATACCATCACCTTTAGCTACAACTATTATCAATTTTTCTGCAGCCAGTGATTTAATTGTAATCAGATTTTTTGCTATTGTTGCCAAGATATCTACCGATGACATATTTTCCAACTTCCTGTGGTTTGCTGGTTTTTCTTGTGAAATGAACATTACCGGTGATTTTGAATTACCTTCGTTATATAATATAACCTCCATTTCTTCAGTTGTGTTATCAACTTTGACAACAAGGTTCTTATCAGGATTTCTCCTGATGATTCGCCCTGAGCTTAAAGCCATGTCAATAAAGTCACACTTGATTTTTTTCTAAGTTTTAATCCCATTTAAAGCTGTCTCCAGCCGTAGCTTTATACAGTGTTTTAGCTTTAGCACTGTATCCTGGAATCAAATCTCTTACAAAATGTAATCTTCCTAATAGGCTTTGCAACTGTTTTAAGCTTTCGATCCGTGTTTTCCTCAACTCTGTGAGTTTTTCTTGAGTTGATTTTGCAATGCCACTTTCAGTTCCTGAAATTTCAAATCCTAGAAACTCAACCTTTTCTTCTAATTCAAGTTTTTTCAGGTTTAATAAGAAGCCAGCGTCAGCTAGTCTTCTTATGGTTTCTGTCAAAACTTTCATCTGTTCTTCCACTGTTTTCGTGGCAATCAGAACGTCGTCAATATAAACTGTAATTGGAAAGCCTTCCAGGATTTCCAATATTATTGCCTGGAAAACATTCGGAGCGTTCGCTAGTCCTTGTGGAATTACATTATAAACATAATGCTTTCCTTCAAAAGTAAAAGCGGTAACCGCTCGGCTTTCCTTAGCTAAAGGAACTGACCAGAACCCATTAGCTAAGTCGATTTTAGACAGTATCTTACCATCATTTAGACTATTTGTTGCATCCCTCGCATTAATAAGATATCTTGTATCCGGTATTGTTACCTTGTTTAATGCTTTGAAATTCGTAACTAGCCTATAGCTCCCATCCGGTTTTTCCACGGCTTGAATTGGCAAATTTGTTGGACAGTTTTCCTGTATACTTATAACCCCTTTTCGAGATAACTCTCCTATGGTTTCTTTTATTTCTGCATAGGCGGCTTTGTTTAGAGGATACTGCCTTTGTTGCGAATGGATTCCGCCCACGATAGTGTACTCATATTTATTTGATAACTTTCCACAATAATTTTTACTTTTTGCACAGTTACTTATATATTTTTCGAGTAAATCTCTTACTTCATTTTTTGGTAACAGTTTTGTTTACAACTCTATCTATTTCTTTCCCCAGGTCGATTATTTTACGCCAGTTAATTTTCTTTATTTCCTCAGGAACTTTTTCTGTCATTTCTTTGATCCTAATTGCATCTTTTAGACTCATTAAATTGGAGCTGTCAACTATACAGTGTATTCCTTCCCAAAAGTATCTATCTCTTGATACAGGGTTCATTTCCTTGCTAAAGCCATATACTCGATATTTTCCATCTAATTTCCTGGCCCCTGGAGGTAATTTTGTTATTGGTGTAATTTTTGCTCCTGTGTCCAAAAGGAATCTAATGCCTTTATAATTTATATAAAAATCTCTTTCTTCGGTTTCTTTCACTAATTTCGACGCTATAGTCGCTTTTCCTGGGGTTTCTAATTCCTATTTGTTTTTCTCTTTAATTGTTCTA
The DNA here is from genome assembly GCF_024679245.1 of Pseudorasbora parva. Lineage (NCBI taxonomy): Eukaryota > Metazoa > Chordata > Actinopteri > Cypriniformes > Gobionidae > Pseudorasbora > Pseudorasbora parva. Next base: position 59,228,242 of record NC_090172.1, on the reverse strand, counting down.
TTAGACCTGACTCTACGAGCACTGTCGGTTTTAGGTTCTGCTTTTTTATCCCTCTTGCTCATATGGGCCTTTTTCTGATCATCAGACATCTTAACCCATTTTTCTGGTTCAATGTAATCATTTTTCCCTCCTGGGTTTTTGAACTGTGCTGGCCTAGCCTGTGGTTTAGATTTTTGATAAGCCGTTTTACGCTGTTCATTATCATTAGGTCTTCCTTTATGCCTGTCATTTGATCTGACTTTATTTTTCTGATGGCTAGATTTTTGCTTTATTCTAGCCCCTTCTGCAGGTCTATTTCTTTCTTAGAGCTTTCTTTTATTCTTTGTCTTCCATTTGTTTCTCTGTCATATCGTGCAGCAAATTTAGACAATTCTGTCCAGTCAGTTTCTGACCCCCAACTTGCGATCTCCCTGCAGCCTGGTAGGTCTACAACAAACTTTTTAAACCTGGCTAGCATTTTTATCTCAGTCCAGCCCTCTCTGGCTTTTTCAGAAAGGTATGGCCACAATCCTGTGGTTTTTATAATCTCTAATTCCTTCCTTTTTTCGGCTTCTTCATCTATCCCAATCACTTGTGAGGTCATTCAATGTTTCTAGTCTCAAAGATAATCCTGTATGATATTTAATCATTTGTTCAACTAGGCTTTTTGTGACGTTCAATGTTTCCCCCAGTTCAGCTACCATTTTAGCTTTGATCATGTTGTTATTATTATTTGCCCCTGGAAATCTCATATTCTGCAAAAGCTGGATTGAAGTGATGCTGTCACTTTTGGCCTGTATCGCAGGTCCACGTCTAGGCCTAGCAGTCTTATCTTCCTTATCTGATTCTGAGTTTGTTCTTCCCCTTTCTTGCCCTGCGATGGCTGCCATCAGAGACAAATCTATCTGTGGCTTATGAGGAATCATTTTTTTGTTTTCGCTCTCCTCCTCACTTTCATAATCCGAGTACTCAGACCTAGACAGTGAGTCAGAAGATTCTTCTTCCTCTTCTATTCTTTTTCTATAATCTTTATCACCTTTTTGTTGCTTTCTAGGAGCTTTGCCTTTGTTGGGCGGCGACTCCTTGTGAGTGGCCTCTTTCAATTTCCATACATCATTTATCGTTGGTTCTCTTCGGTCTCCTTTCTCATTTAACAGGAGGTAACAATGATTTTTGCATACAATCCAATTGTTCTGCTAGCATATCTGTTTTAGCTTTTGAGCTTGTTCCTGGCATATCCAGGATTTCATCTGCAGTAGGCCCGCAGGCTAGTTTTATTATTTTCTGACCTGGTCTCTTAATATTAGCCAATTGCGAATCTTTTAGTGATAAAATTAGACCAGGACAGGTTAGAAACGTTCTGCCTCCCAGTGTATTATGCTCCCTCTGGTGAGAACTGCTTCGCCTTTCGCCAGATTAGTTTCTAGATTTTCTGTAATTTATCCTCTTCCTACGAGGTATTTCCTCATCCTCAGTATATTCTGAACTTGATTTTTCGTCATACTGTTTCTCTACTTGTAGTCTGTATTTATCTTAATTTTTTATTTCAGTGGAGGTCTGACACGGCCTAAACCTAGTTCCTCCCGTTTCCCAATGTTCACCCTCTATTATCTGAGGACTAAATTCAATAGCAAAATCATCATGTTTAGGAATAGTCCCTGTATCTCTAGGTACTATATTATATTCTCTGCCATCTTGGCTATAATCATACCTTACTGCCCCTTCTCTTTCGGTGCACGGGCTTGGTGAGCCACACCCAGTCAGCGCATCCTGATAAGGGGTACCGTTTTTAGTCACTCTTATGTTGATTCCCGTAACAATTGGAACGGTGGCCTCACTGTCTCCAATATCTACAGTAAGCTTTTTACTTTGATTTTGACATCGAAGCCTTCGATGTTAGCGGTGTACAAAGTATTTTCAGTGGTCAATGTTTCCTCATTTCCACCCTGACCTGCCTCTTTTAGTCGTTTAGTCAGTTTATCTTGTGGGAGCATGACGATATTAGTTATCTTTTCCATGATTGTGTATCTTGGTAATTATCTCTTCATTGAGGTTTCTTGTTGGGTACTCTCTGGTCCCACAGCGCTGTCCTCGAGATTTTATTACCAGTTATTAACAAGAGAAACCTTTTTTTTAGGCGTCCACGAGACAGATTTCTAATGTTAAATGAAGAAGTCACTTTCTTAGTGAATTTTCTTCCCTGTGCTATAGAGACTCTGTTGGAGCATGACAACGAACGCTTTATTGATTGAGCTTTTTATTGTTCACTCGGATTCCTTTAGATTGGACAATATCAAATTGCGCAATCCCGGACGAGCCCCCATGTAGTGAGATCTGGGATTTATCTCAGGTCCTGATTAACCCTTAGGATACAATAATAATAATTGCAACTAAGTAGCCTTGTGCTGTCAGGTCAGAATTAGGTCTAAACCTACACTAGCTTGTTTATCATATACCAGTGATCTAGGTGGATGACCTTCTACCCTTTAATGAACAATACATAATCAATAATCGGTCAATAACCATTTCAATGAATTCATGCTTACCCTCCAGCAGGTTCTCTCATGGATGGTTGGTTGACCTTGGCCTTGTAAGATGCACTATAATGCTCTTTCTATTCTTATAGAACTGTCTTTATAAGCTGAAGTAAAAACTGAACAGTACTTTGTCTTTATAAAATACATTTATTTATACAAAAGATAAAAATATGATTATAAGTTACACAATAATCAATAGTTATTAGCAAAATATCAAAAGGTTACAGATTATAATACTTCAGCTTTTCCAATCTCAACAGGGCAGTCCTGTATGAGTGGAAGAATACGAAGGATAATTACCTTGTATCCAGTTCAAAGCAATAGATGTAAAAATACCGAATTTTCCTTTGAGCAATTCAAGTTAGTTATACAGCAGAGCAATGAGCAAGTATTCGTGGAGAGAGATTTCAATCAATCAAATCAAAAGATGAACACCCTAGAGTCCAAAAGCATATATATACACAGTCTTTGGGTATTTCCAGAGGAACTTAAACTGCTGACTAACTATTAGTAAGTTGTTCACCGGCTATCCGTTGATTTTTATCAATGACCCAGGTTATCAGGTGATCTTGTCAGAGGTTGCTGGTTTCTTTGTTCTTTCTTCCTTTCCTTCCTCTTTGCTTAACGTTCTTTCTCATGTGTGTGCGTGTATAAGTCTGCAAGTGTATTTGTAAGTTCACAATACCTTTTTAATATTTATATTTGAATCTTCCCTTACAAGTTTGAAAAAACAATCAATACAATTTCATAAGATACGATTCAGAAATCAAAACAATTGATAAGATATTATAAACAATTTATTATTATTATTATTATTATTAACCAGCATTTTTTGTTGTTGTTGCCAGCCACCTGTAGCATTTTTTTTATTATTTTCACAATTTCTTGCCTTATCTGAATATCTGAACACGCATTATATCAACAGAAAGAACAGATCCTCTGCTTTTAAACGACAAACAAAGCCTTTTATTCCAGCTTCATGCATTTGTTTTTTATCAACACTTGAATGCGGGTACGTTTCGTAAAAAAGCAACCAAAACCGAACAGATGGGCACGAGTGCTTTTGCCATTTAAACAACGTGGATGTGGAAAATAACGGTGTTGGGCTGAAACTAGAAAAAAACACTTGCCTGACGTGACAGGAGGCTTCATCTGGATCAGATTCAGAACGATGATCAAAACAGATGGAGTAGATCGAGTCCATCAAGCTAAGCACAGCTCGTCCTGGGTTGACGTTTTATTCAGTAAAATAAACAGCATGTAAATAAATTAACTGCCTAATGACTGCGTTATTTTACATGTGCAATAAGCAATGCTTTTATTGTTGCTTCGCCTGTGTTTTGATCCAGATTTCAGATGATGCATAACAGCGCCCCCTACCGTATAACAGTGAAAACATGGATTTTTAAAAATCGCACTACTCCTATTGTGCTTGTTTAGACCCGACTCTGAAGTAGGAACCAATTTAGTCGGCTTCAAATCGTTCCTAGTTCCAGTGGTGCAAACGTGCCATAAAGTGCGGGAACTTCAAGCAATAGTTACAGGGACTTTGAAAAGTTGTCTCCTCATGCAAACTCCTGCCTGTGGCCTTTTGTGCCCTGCTGATCTTCTGTGTTTTTTCCAGTGCTGCGAGATCCAGACAGTAACCCGTACTCTCTGCTGGAGGGAGACGGTGAACTAGGCGGCGATACAGACGCCAGTGAGAACATGGCCGGCATTGACCGCAGGAGGCGATCACGCCGTCGCCGAAATGACCAGGAGCCCAGCCTTATGGATGCAGCCGCTAACGAATCGGACAGTCAGGCGGCCGCCAGCGAGAACGGACTGGGTATGACAACATTTCAGAGTTTATTTAAGAAGGAAATTTGACCCCACGTAATTAGTGCCCTGTATTTACAAAGCAGGATTATCTTTTTTTTTTTTCTTTTTTTTTTATGGTTTCCCCTTTTCCCATAATTACATTCTAATGATGTCAATTAGGGGTGTGATGATATACTTAACTCACAAGACAAGATGATGCATGATTTTGGGTTCGCTGTATTTAAGAAATGCACCGATCAGGCATAACATTTTGACTACATGATTTCCCTCTACTTGTAATAAAGAAACAAATTAAGCAGCTAATAGTTCTTTCAACAATCACTTCAGGGCTTTTTTAAAAGAACTGAATTCAATTTTTTGTTTGCGTTAGGAATGTATTAGCTAAGATAAAATTAATCTAGCATAAAACTACATAGTCTCAAACATGGCAAAGCAATGTTTAACTATGCCTGGCATTTGATCATAACATTGCCGATGCCGATCAGGAGTAAAATTATAACCGGTGAAAGGAATAACACTGATTATCTTTTCATCACTGCACCTGTTAGTGGGTGGGATATATTAGGCAGCAAGTGAACATTTTATCCTCAAAGTTGATGTGTTAGAAGCAGGAAAAATGGGCTAGAGTAAGGATTTGAGCGAGTTACATTCAAGTGTAAACAGTCAAGTGATACACTTCACTTGATTGTTTACAAGGTGAAACCAGACAGTCTCATGCTGTTGTTTCTTTGCAGCTAAATTAACTGGAAATACTGAATTTGGATAATCATAAGCAAGGTGGAAATTAATGGGGTCTTGAGGGAAATAATGTATTCATGGGTCCTCTTCTGTGGAATGTGCCAATTTTGGTAAATAATTTAATTCGATATTTAATTGAGGAATCGTGACAGCCCTACGCTAATCATCTCAGAGCTGAAGTGACATTCATTACACTTTCTGACTATGAATTATCATGCAACAGAACAATATAATGCAAGCACTGTTAAAGGTTACGCCTAATCTGGCTATCACCAGACCAAGCTCAATCTTTAAAGATTGATCATTGGTCTGGAGAGTCTGCTCTGTATTTGCTACTGCTCAAGAGATGCGATAAACGAGCATTGTTCAAATGACTCTGTATGCAATTGGATAGCCCTTCAACCAGTCAGACCAGCGATCCATCGCGTCTCTATCCGTCGTTGTGTTAAACCCACCAATAGCGCGTCAGGTGGATAAGCCGGTTTGTGATTTGTCCGTGCAAATTTGTAACAAAAGCAGAATAAAACATGTACGTTTCCAGCCTGAGCTGCAGAATGATATCAAATTGTCAGCAGAATGGGCTGAGTTTACCCAGTCTAGGTTACTCCACAAACTCGCCTCATATGGCGAGACACCTCAACCAGAAATATCGTCACGTTTTAATATTGTGAGCACTTGTAACACGAGAGCTCGCCTCACCCCTAAAGTCAAGGGTATGCAGTGCAGCAGCGAAGCAGTGGTTTCTGTGCATCTTTCTTCATCCGTGCTCTTGTGGTTATTCACTTTCACCTCACTAGCTGGCTGCTTCTAAGGGTTAGTTCACCCCAAAATGAAAATTGTCATCATTTACTCTCCCTCAATTTGAATTTCTTTCTTCTGCTGAACACAAAGCAAGATATTTGGAAGAATGTTTGTATATAAGCAGATTTTGAGCCCCATTGACTACCATAGTATTTTTTCCCCTGCTATGGTAGTCAAAGGGGCTCAAAATCAGCTTATCTACAAACATCCTTCCAAATATCTTCCTTTGTGTTCAGCAGAAGAAAGAAATTCATGCAGGTTTGGAACAACTTGAGGGAGAGTAAATGACAGAATTTTCATTTTTGGGTGAACTATCCCTTTAAAGGTGTGATGAGGTTTATTTCACAACTGTTTTACAAAACGGACTCAAGCCGAGTGCAAAAACAAACTTGTGTCCAATCAGCAGCAAGGGGCACGTCTACTATTGATGGGGAGAAGTGCTCAGTGCACGTCATTATTCAAAACACAAGACTAACATAAAAACGTACATTAGCCGAGAACTAATATATGCTGCTTCTGCTCGTGTCATGTTCACTTGTTTGTCCAAGTTTGTGATCGTATTGTGGCTCACTTTAGAGATGATAAAGATCCGTTCATTTCTACACTGTATGGAGCGTCTAAATCTCCTCACTGTCTGTCTCAAGCGTCATCTTACAAAAAATCTCTGACAAGTAAGATACTACACTCCTAATATGTAGTTTTTTTTTCCTCCTTTCATGATCTATAATACCCTTATCTGGTCGTAATTGCAATATGTTCATTAGTTAGACTGTCGAGGCTCGTGTACTATCGAGTTGTTCATGAGAACGGTTTGTGTTTTTGTGATGGAAGGGGTGACGTTTTCATTGAATATTCGACCTAGATTAGTAACACACAGATTCTGCCATTGTCGTGGCCTGGGTTGTGTATGTGTGGGGCGGAGCTATTTAAATAGGGCAGAGACCCTTTTATGGGTAGGGACGTGTTTGTTTTGGTGAGTTGAAATCTCAACAACAGTTGGCAACAACAATAACTTTTTTTTCTTTTTTTTTTTGAAGAGTGTGGTGAGGTGACCTACTTCTAACGTTCACTAAGCAGAATTCAACTGATTCCACTTCTCTGATTTGTAGATCTCAATCTGATTTTAATAATGTATTTTTAAATGTTGAAATAAACTAATCAAGGCAATAACTGCCTAATCAACTAAGATCAGTAAATGTTTCAGAAGTATTTCTCATTCTTCATTTTTTTTTTTTTGTGGAAATGAATCAACAATCGAAAATGGAGTAAAAACAGTAAACACAACCGATTTTGTTACCAGAGCAAAAACTTTTGAATTAAAGAATGAATTCACTCCAGAATTAAAATTTCATGATCATTTACTCATCCCCTTGTTATCAAAGATGTTCTTCAGTCGGAAATAAATTAAGATTTTTCTCCATATAGTGGATTTAAATGACTTCAAGGTCCAAATTGCCATTTAAATGCAGCTTCGAAGAGCTCTACACGATCCCAGCCGAAGAATAAGGGTCTTATCTAGAGAAACCATCAGTCATTAAAAAGTCTTGCACTAGCATCCACAACTTCATGCATTACATAATCACGCTGGAAAGGTCACATGCACTGAAAACGAAAACTTAAGTAAACATCCTGTATGCGCACATGTCATTCAACATTAGGGCTGGGACGGTGTGGATTTTTTTTTTTTACCGCGGTTGAAAAGCAAGAAACTACCGCGGTAAACCGGTTTTAAACCCGTGATATAAAAGAAAAGACGTGCAATAGGCGTGGCGCCGCGCACCCTCTTGTGCATCTTGTTGTGATGCCACACATTAATCTTTTTCTATAGTTTGCTCTGTAAATTAAATTGAGAGTATAACTAATGCATATATGGTATTTTAAATACTGTACTGTATTCCAGATATATATATATATCCTACATTTTACAATAATAAACGTGCAAACATCCATTTCATAAGCATGGGTGTAAATAATGGTTAACTTAAGAATATAAGAGAATTAAATATTTGTTTAAAAAATATTTGTTTTATAACCTATTGTCCCGCAAAGATGTGTCACACCGCTCGACGCTTTGAGATGAATGTGGGACACGAGCTGGATAGACTCCTGCTCGAATATCTTCGTCTTCGTTTTCTCCTGATGTTGTAAAACGTCTGAAGAGTGAATTTTATCTTCCACAGGGTCAAGACATTTAGGCTATGTTTGATTATTCACCGCTAGAGAAAACGAAAGTAAAACCGCTGGGTGCACGTGAATGGCGCTATTCAAATAAACTTGACGCGCCTCAAGTCTAAAAACAAGCACAAACTGTGTTAAATAATATTACGTCCTACAGTGTTTTTCTACTTTACCGCAGTAAGATGTGAACGGGTGTAATAGACAAAAACGAAAGCAAAAGAAAGGAAGAAACATTTATAATTCCCTGCGATAATTAGTGTGCAGGGAGTGAAGATTTGGGGAAAGAAACAAGATGTCCCGTGGGATAAAATGGACTAACGTTAGCCCTATTGTTAAGATTTACGGAAATCGAAATATCGGCCGACCAGATTGCAAAACCGATTTAAAGAGCTGGCGAATCTTAAATTGGGCTCAGCCTCCCTCTCTCATTCGGCAGGAATCCATAGCCTGTTTTCATGGCTGCGATGTAACATCTGCAAATGTATTTCCCTTGTAAAAGCTTTGTGCTTCACCCCTGTGGTAAAAATCACGTAAAACAGCGTTCACAAACTAGCGCGAATGAGGCCGGAGACACACTGCAAGCGTGGCGTTTCTGCTGCGTGTCGGCCGCGGGGCGGCTGCGCGGCGTTTTCTCTGTCTTTGCACACCAGAAGCGTGTCTGACGCGGCGCTGCTGCTGCTGGGAAGCCCTATACTTCATGTTAAATATAAATATATTGCCTATTGATACAGCAAAGACATGTCGGCAGTAGCCTATTGACCATACATATGGTATTGATGGCAAAATAGGCTACAGAATATGTCGTTCTGTATTGACAGGTTTAATATTTCAAAATCGATAATTATGTTGTTTTTTATTATTACAATTAGACCTATTTCTGCATTTATGTTAACCTACAGACTTTCACACATGAAAATGTCATTTATTAATATGTATTTGTGTCAAAATGGCATATAAACATATTTTCCTATGCTATTTTGCCTAGAAACGCTTCCAACACGCTCGCGTGTCGCGTGAAAAATAGGCGTCTCTTCTGTTTGAAGCATGCACGCGTTTTCCGCGCGGCTCGGACCACGCGTGAGCTGCGCGGCTGATGCTGGCAGTATGCAAGCGCTAACCGGTTAACATGGGAGCCGAAATAAAAACGGACACGCCACGCAGCCGAGACGCTCACGACACGCTTGCAGTGTGTCTCCGGCCTGAGTCTTTATTCGGGTTAGTAAAATAACAAAATGTAGTTTTTAAGTAGAAAATATATTTATGTAAAGAGAGAAAATGAGTAGCCTATAGTAAATTATATATTTTTATACAAATAAAAAAAAATCACGATAAAGTGAACATGCTAGTTTTTCTAGCAAAAAATATGAAGGCTAGAATGTAAACCTTTTTTTTTTTTTTTTGGTGGTGATAGCGGTGATGATCTCAGACCCGCGGTAGGCATCACGTGACTGCGGTAAAACGGTAACCGTCCTAGTACTATTCAACATACAACTTTTGAACAGTCCTCCTTTGCCATGTAAACACTGGCTCGATTCTTCTGCCTTCGTCACGTGTGACCTTTTCATCTTGACTACGTAATGCTTGAAGTTGTGGACGCTAGTGCAAGATGAGCGTTTTGGGTTAAATTTGTTTTGTTTTTTTAGAAAATGTTTGGCTAGATAAGACCCTTATTCCTCTGCTGGGATCGTGTTGCGCTCTTTGAAGCTGCATTTAACTGCAATTTATACCTTCAACCCATTAGTTCCCACTGAAGTCCACAATATGGAGAAAAATCCTGGAATGTTTTCCTCAAAAACCTTCATTTCTTTATGACTTGTAGAAAGAAAAAACCATGAACATCTTGCATGAGAATGGAGGTGAGTAAGTTTCTCAGGAAATATTCATTCGGGGGTGAGCAAATCCTTTAAGTATTTCAAAAACACCTGCGTTTTCACGGCCCACACTACAATGTGAAAATGCCGTTTTCAGATTTATCCACTTTGGAGAGCGTTTTTGCCAGACAAAGGACAAAACGGAGAGAAAAAGATGGGATGAAAAGCTAGGCCTTAGTGACTATCCCTGCTGATTGGCCAACGAGCTCAACAGATGAGATGGTGATTGGCTACAATGCTCAACGCTTGTAAAAACATGCTGTAAACAGAAAACGGAAGACTTTTACACTCAGAAAACACTCAAACAAACACGAGTTAGAGCGTTTCAAAGCAATGTCTATAATCTGGTACTTGGTCCTACCGGTAAATGGCAACCTTTCTCTCTTTGTCTCTTTTTTATAAAAACATTTTTTTTTTTTTTTTAAATTACAGTACTGACTGTCACCAGTAGTGGCAGTATGTTTGACAACCCTAGTCACTTTTGCTCACTATAATGCATCCTTGCTAAACAAAAGTATTAATTTAAAATCTTACTGACCTCATTCTTGTAGTGCATGTCCCTCTTTTCAAATAAAATAGTTTCTTTGCTTTGAGTTTAAGGGGATAAATTGTCTCAAGGATAAAAGATAAAAAAAACATGACTTATTTCCAAGGTAATGGCAACTAAAACAACTCTTAACTGGATTTTTGGAACGAGTTATATTTGTAAAATGGGGATAATCTGCATGCTTGAGAAAATGATTAAAGTCTGTCCACCTGAAAGCCTTCAGGTCGTAAAGAATCCTCAAAGGAATGTGCCTCAGAAGATAAAATGAAGACAAATTGGTCCCCTTGCATCTCATGCTCTCTTTGCCTTTCCTCATTTCTCGCAGAAGAGGAGGGCCGGCCCCAGCGCCGCAATAGGAGCCGCCGTCGCCGTAACCGTGGCAACCGTCCTGAGGGAGGGTCTACTAGCCGTGACAGACAGCCAGGTGAGAGAGTGGGAAGAGGGCAGATGCAGGGAGTAAAGAAAGAGAATCATCCAGCTGCACATTTAAAGGGTTAGTTCACCCAAAAATGAAAATTCTGTCATTAATTCCTCACCCTCATGTCGTTCGACACCCGCCAGACCTCCGTTCATCTTCAGACACAGATGAAGATATTTGTGTTGAAATCCGATGGCTCAGAAAGGCCTTCGTTGACACCGATGTCATTTCCTCTCTCAAGACCCATAAAGGCACTAAAGACGGCGTTACAAAGCCCATCTCACTACAGCGGCTCTACAATCATTTTATGGAGAGACGAGAATAGATTTTGTGCGCAAAAAAAACTAAATAACGACTTGTATAGTGATGGGCCGATTTCAAAACAGTTTCGAACGGTTATGAATCAGTGTATTGATTCATGATTCGGATCGCCAATGTCTCGTGATTTCAGTAGTGGCTTTCATAAATGATTATAGAGCCGCTGTAGTGAGATGGGCTTTGTAACGACGTCTTTAGTGCCTTTATGGGTCTTGAGAGAGGAAATGACATCGGTGTCAATGAAGGCCTTTCTGAGCCTTCGGATTTCAACACTAATATCTTCATCTGTGTCTGAAGATGAACGGAGGTCTGACGGGTGTCCAACGACATTAGGGTGAGGAATTAATGACAGAATTTACATTTTTGGGTGAACTAACCCTTTAATAGACCCTTAAGGGTTATTTCCCTCTTTATTATGCAGATTTAGTAGAGAGATAGACAGGATGGTAGAGAAGAGGATTGGGCGGGATTGTGTTGCTGACCAGATTCAAACTTGCATGATCATTTTTTGTGCATTTATAGTATTTAAGCTTTTGTTTTTTAACAGGACTATGTTTTCTGCAAAAACACATGTTTATTGGTCTTTTATACATTTTTCCTTTTTATGAATCTTATGGCTTTCCACCGAGTAGTACGGTATGCAATTATTTCCAACTCCACTGTCAGAAGTTGTGAATGGTACCTTAGTCCTGAAACGTATCGTATCTCTTTATTTTGACCCCTTCCAATGGGGTACCTAATAGAGGGTGATACGGCCCACGGGAGAGGATTTTCAAACCTCTACCATCCCACTCCCACTCAAAAAATCTCTTCCCATCCCAATCCCACTCAAAAAATCTCTTCCCATCCCAATCCCACGAAAAATTTCCATTCCGTCCCAATCCTAAAAGAATGACTAAAATCACATATCTATTAAACTGACGATAACAAGGTCACACTGTTGACGCTCGCGCAACCTCTCGGGGATAAATCACAACACATGAATGCCGCTCACACAGAGAAACAGCGCTAAACATTCAAAATGTTGTTCTTATATTTATATCAAATGATACAATTAAACAACATCACTCAACCAAGAGTGTCCTGAATACCATCACGACTGAAAATTACACTGATTTCATATGACAGTTCCGTAAACAAATTAACATTAAAGGGGTACTTCAGCGCTGGGAAGATGAATCTGTATTTAAACTGGGTCATCAATGCAGTAGAAATGTGAAATTATTTTTGAATTTGGTGTCTTCTAGACTGAGAAAAGACAGAAAATGTATTTTTGTCTCCTGGGGATGAAAGACTACAATTCCCAGAATGCTTCGCTGCCCTGTAAGGCCATTCCCAAAGCCACCAACTTGATTACTGTGACTGAGTTAGAGAACAGACACTACAATTAAAAACTGAACGTGTCTGTTCAATATAATGAGTGAGTCGCCGCAGGAGTGAGATAAATGAGCTGATGAGCTGTCGTGATGAGAGCTGAGGTAATCGTGACTACACTCGCGGCATACATTCACAACGCGAGTTCAGTCTGGCGCGTTTCAGTTCATGCCTTTGCAAGCTTAACTTTCATAGAAATTAATTTGAGAAGTTAAAAGACTTACATTGCTCACCATAGCTCCGTTTAAATGAGTGCCTGTAGCTGCGAGCTGAGCTCTCAGTGTGATCTCCATCCCCCATGCGCGGATTCAAAACATGCGGAAATGGCTCCCTCTGCTGGCTGTAGTCTTTAGCCTTTGAGCAAACATTCCTCCTATGATGCAAAAATCGTCAATTTGCATCATAGGAGGAATTTTTCCAGAAATAAAATGCATAAATCTCTTGTCTCAGGGAGATATGAGGGGGGAAAGCACAATCATTTGAATATACTCCAGGGTTTCTACTGATACAAAGCCATATGCTAATCGCTGAAGTAACCCTTTTATGTCACTTACATTGTAGATGCCGGAGTGTTTTTGTTTTATTTCAGCAGTGAAAATAGTTCCAAACAAAGATTAAAAGTAACAAAGTTCCAAACAGCAGAACCATAAATAACGCGTCTCACAGCAACAGTGTGCGTTACTGAATGATTCAGTGTTTAAATAAATCGGTTGAATCAAAGATTCAATAACCTGTTTGTAAACGACTGCCTCAATCGTGAATGAATCAGCCTTTGGAATGAATCGTTTGAATGAATGACTCAATGACTCACTCATTAAGACTCACCTGCTGCCACCTACTGGAGGTTTAGTTTCATGTTTAAACACTGTCTAAAATTTCTTATTCATCCAAAAATACAAATCTCATAACATTATTTAATGCAGTTGTAATTTTTCAGTGTAAATTAATTTAATTAATATAGCCTAGTGTCTTATTTTAATTGAATGTATAGATCAAATTTAAGAATATAAAGTAAGATTGGGGTTAAAATGTCCTTTAAAAAAGGTAAACCTATCAAAAATATGCAGTTTTCAATATGCCAAAGCTGATTAAACACTGTTGAGAATATTGCTGCAGAATAAATTATATTTACAACACACAAAAAAATACAAATATACATTTTTTCTGGAAAAAAGTGAATGATTTAATGAAGTGATGATTTACTTATTCGAAGGACAACCACATGAACATGCTTAATGTCGAGGCCTGTAATGAATCGTGGTAAAAAAAATCCAATGAATTATTAACGCGGGTATAATGCACGCGAATGAGTACAATTATGCAAGTTTTGAGTTTATAAAGTGGGAAATTACCACAAATGTTTAATAGTAAATGAATCAACAAATAACACATTATCACATCAAATCAGTCATTTGAAAACGTTCTTGTGATAAATCATTTCAGCAAAAATCTCTCAAAATTAGCAAATTGCTTCTGGTTTCAAAAGACGTCGCACCTACACTAAAGCAATCTGCATAATCCGATTCAACAGTTCACGCTCGTCTCGGGATGGAGAACGGAAATCAATTGAACATGCAAGCGATTTTTAGCATTTCGTAATAACAGTTACAAGAGATATGAGCTCATAACCACACACACACAAGCCTGTAACTTAGAGCTCGTACATTACAAATTAAGTTTCCTTAAACACTCAAATACACAGAATTATGTAAAAATGTCCGCCTTTAGTGAGTATTCACATAAACACAGTCGAGTCGGTTGTGTCTAACGTGAATGTAAATAGTGCAATATTACGTATGCGAATATTATGAGATCTAAATGTCATTGGTTGAAACGAACGCTGGAGATTTTGTGTTATTCGATCTCATGTTAGGCTATGTGTGTGCGTTGATCAGTGTTAAAAGGAAATAAATGTCTAAATTAAACGGTTTGATTCACTGACCTGTCGATCTCTTCAGAAGTCTTAAAGTCAGGATAGTGACAGATGCTTCTTGCCTAGGTTTGATGGTTCTTCATCAGTTTTATAAGCAAAATAATTACAAATTCCACTTCTACCCCTCTCTTTATTAATTCGTTTTGGGCATCGAGTGAGATTCAACTGCTTTATACATTTGTTCGTCTAAGTTGTCACAATTGCCGGTTGTTTCGGGTCAGTTTGTGTAGCGCGCTGCCATCCAGCGGTGAACTTCAGGAAGGCAGCATATACCGAAATGTGCAAAATCATGATATCATACCGTTTTAAATAAAATATATACCGGTATTTTTCCAGTACCGGTATACTGCTCATCACTAGTGTGTGTTTCTCCCCTGCTGTACCGTACCAAACCGTCAGTTTTGTGGACCGTTACACCCCTAGTGATGTTTGATTATTCACATTGTGTAATTTAGATTACAAAAATGTTATCACTTTTATTATATATATCCAAACTTTTATGTTAAACTCAATTAATTGATTTCACAGCCCTAGAATCTTATCCATCTTTATGACTTCTAGATTCTTATGTAGCACGATGTTTCCTGTGTGTGTTGGTTTTTTGGGCGGGTGTATTTTCCATCAGAGTTGGTTCAAAATGGTTATCAAAATATGTTTCCATCTCTGCAGATGATGCAAGATCTGCCATTGTCTCTTCAATGTGTTAACCACAGTTCGTTTTTCCGGTCCCTGGCTAAGGCGATATAGACAGACACACTCTCAGACACAACTTTCTTCTCTTTTTTTATAGTTTCGTTTTAAGCATGTAATGACAAATCTCAAGAGCACATGGCTTATTTCGTCTAGGGCACCAAATAAGCCGGAACAGCTACTGCTTATAAAGACCATAGGGAGCTGGTGTCGCTTAAATGGTTGAGAGAGAAATACAAAGAATCTCACTGATTACTTTCCTGTAAAAAGTCCCCTCCTGTTAAGTAGACACAACATTAAAATGTGTAGTTTCACTCTTGGCTTTGTCTCTTCTCCCTCTGCAAATATCTTCTTTTGGGCCTTTCTTTCGCTATACTCTAATCTTCATCTGTTAGATGCACTTCTTTAGATATTAGACTTGATTTATTTTCTCTGTTATTTTGAATCTTCCTATTACAATGTTAATGTCTCTAATTTTACATTTTCTTAAATGTCATTCCTGTTCTGCCTGGGTCTCGCTGCATCCGTATGTTAATCTTTAGATTGTGGCTTCTGCTGATTTGATTGGTTGAGGTTAATTTCAGAAGGTGTCAGGTGTGTATACGAGATGTTTTCATGCTGTAGGTTATCAGTTTGCTGCTCTTGTTTGATCTCGTGCCGTTTTTCTCCCCATCTGATCTGTGTTGATTTAGTTTCTGTTGCTGACTTCATCTCTCGTGCCGATTCCCAGAGCAGACAGAATCTCCCAGGAAAGGAAGAGGCGACGCCGCACGTGTCCCATCCCAAGGTCTGCGAATACTACAACACTATTGTTTTAATTATTATTATTATTACTTTTATAAAAAATTTCCAGGTTTGCTCTGTTTGCCTTATAGGGCTGCACATTTTTGACCAAAATTGTTTAATTTACTTATCAATATGATTAACTAAAACTAAAAAATAACATTCTTTTTAATTGAAATTAACCTAAAATAAAATTAAAATATTACTTGAAAAACTTAAACTAAATGAGAATTAAAAATGTTGTGATGGCAGTAAACTATAATACATTTGAGGCAAAAATGTTTTTGGGGTTTTTTTTGTACTGAAAATTAATAAAAAATGGTGCTGTCAAATCAATTAATCGTGATAAATCACATCTAACAGGCTTGTCTCTATATATTTATCTACATTTTTATACATTTTATATAAATATTTATTTATTTATTTATTTATTTACAGATAATGTTTATAATGAACACTAGACTGTTAGATGTGATTTATCGATTCACAATCCTTATTTAATCGCAACTTTAAACACAGTTTGTAAATATACACACACTTTTATTTTCTATTTATTTTCTATTCTATCAATCTATTTGACAGCACTAATAAAAAGTAAAACTGAAATAAAATAAATGAATCCTACATAGCAGTATTTTTTTAAATGTAATTGATAAAATGACAAAAGCACATAATGAAATATTAATAGAACATTAATACATTTAATAAATAAAAAAAAGCAGGATTTAAGAAAATATAATCATTTTAAAGTACCACCTGACGCGCGCGTGTGTGTGCGTGTGTGTGCGCGCGTGTGTGTGCGCGCGTGTGTGTGCGCGCGTGTGTGTGCGCGCGTGTGTGTGCGCGCGCGTGCGTGCGTGCGTGTGTGTGTGTGTCCATTATAAAATGTTAAAAAGCTTTCCTTTGGGAAAAAGGACAATTTCATTAGGATCAGGCATAGAACAAACTCCTCAACTGCATTTCGTTCTCTGTTCTTCAGGAAAACGGGACCAGTGTGAGTAAGGAGGAGCGCACTCCCTCCAAACGCTCGCCGAGCAACGGCGTGGCATCGCCCGGGGACGCTGGAGCCCTGGTCAACGGGGTCTCCTAAAAAGTCATCTCGCCCCCTCAAGACCCACGTCTAAAGCAAGACACCATGGCAAACTCTGTCCCTGCTTGCATTCACGTAAACCTTTAAACTGACGAATGAAAATCGACTAAAATCCTTGAATTCATACAAGTCTACGAGAACAAAATGATACAAAAAAAAATGACGAACGCATCTACTTTAAACCACACATAACGGTGTATGTTTATCCTATCTATCAGTACTTAGTGCATATTTAAGACAAGCTTGCCAAAAATGAGCTGATGGATATGACTCAAAATTTCTGACATAACACAGAAAACAGGACGTGACTATTTGGGTTTTATTTTTTTTGTTTTTTTTGTTTTTTTGTTTTTTGCTGTTGTTGTTGCTGTCATTGTTTGTTTGTACTCACTGGTGTGGGATTGTAAAAACACTCCCAAACAGACGCATCTCTGAAAAACAGTGTTAACTAAACGAGGGCGGAGCTAGCGGAGAGCCGATGGGTTGAAGGCGGAGCCTCTCGCGAGTGATTGACAGTCGAGTCTGTGGTACTCTGAGTTTAAGGGCAAAACGGAGAGACATTGTGCCTTGAATTTGAAAAAAACTTGAGTATTTTTTTTTTTTCCTTCTCCTTAATATTTGCGTTGTTCATGAGATGAAGTAGATGGTTCCTGTTTGTTTGGTGTTTTTATTTTGTGTGAGGAAATGACAGGATTATGCAGAATAAGGGGTTTCGAAAGAGCGATAATTAATGCCAAACATGAAATTAGGATGTTTGTCCGAGGTCAAGTCGTTATTTGAAACGTGTGTTTGTGTGTACGAGTGTGTGTCCGATTGTACATGTTGTGAGCATATAAATTGGGAGGAGCGTTAAATGATCCGGGAGACAACTCAGAAGAATCCCGAATGGATTCAGTCTCTTCGGGTAAAGTGGGGTGAAAGTGGCACAAGTGTCCAAACGGAGCTAGAGCGAGAGAGACGCCAATGAACTAACTGACAGGATGAGAGTGTTGATTTAATTTTCAGAGTTTCAACATCTCTTTCCTCAGCGGTCCACCGGCCCTTCTGGGAAAGGAAGGCAGGATGAGTGTGAGCGTGAAAGGAAGCGCGCACACACTCGACCGCGTCCGGAAGGGTAGTTTATGCCCCTCTGGTGTGAATGGTCTAGAAGGCACTCTGAGAACAGTGAAACCCTATTAAGATGAAGCCAGTAACACTGAGACAGATGCTGTAGTTCACACACACACACACACACACACACGTGCATGCACACACATGCGTCCGAGAGCATTGTAATGCACTCCAGTTTGTTGTAAAGGAGTTGTGGCCTCTTCTGTCTCTGCTGGAGAGTTTGGTGCCGTGGCAGAGAAGCTGTTCAAGCGTTTGTCGTGTCCCTGGTCGTCAATGTTAAAGGGGAGGGGCCGTTCCTTCACTTTATTACTGTCATCTCAGTTCCTGCTCTCAAAGGTATTTTTTTTTTTTTTTTTTTTTTTTTGGTTGTACTTTCCACATCGTAGTAAAAAAAACAAAAAAGATTAAAATGGAAGTGAAATAAATTATTTCTGGAATGACACCTGTGTGCAGTCTTGCTTGCCTTTTTCTCTGGTTTCAGTTATTGGCTCTTTTCCAGAAATGGGGTGCACAATACCGCAGAATACGTCAGAAGCGCTTTAACAAGAAATGCGCATCCCTCCTGTAAACGACTAGTAAAATAAAGTGGTCAAACTAAATATAATATGAACTGGTTTCTGAACACATCTAAATAAATCAAACCCCCAATTTGAGGTTTTAAGCAATAAACAAACTAAAACCCCCCCAAATAATTACATATTTAGTTTAAAAAAAACATTAAAACAACTATGATACCTAATGTTGATATGGATAGATGAATTTCTAATGTATATCAGTGAAAGTTACTTTTAGAAGTCATTTTGAGGTTTTGTTTTGTTTTTAAGCAACACACGAACTAAAAATCCCCAAAAGACTTACTTTAATTCAATTTTTAGTTAAAGAAAACCATTAAAGGGGTCATATAATGCCATTTTTGTACAAGTTAATATGATTATTTAGTGTCTAAATTAAAACTTTGTAATATACTTTAATTAAAAATTATATTTAGTATTCTAAGAAATCACTTATTTAACCTGGTGCAAGCAGTTTCTGTGCATGTGTGTTTTATGCTAATGAGCTTTGCTCACCCCGCCCCTATGTTCGGTGGGGGCTTTGAGTGTGAAGCGTTGCTTAGGCAACAGGAGAAAGTTTGACAACGCGAGTCTCTCAGGACACATCTGTGCCAGTTCAACCGTATCAATTCGAGATATCAGAGATATCCACATCAAAATGACTGCTGTGTTCATTATTACACCCAAGAACAGAACGCCACAATCGCTAAGATGCCATTCTGCTCCAGCGTATCCACAATAGACCTTTTTCACACTTCCGCATTTTTAACTGGAAGTTAGTTACGGACGTGCAAAGACACTTCCTGTTACCGTAGTAGTAGCTAGCGGGAAATGCAAAAATGGGTGAGTCAAAAAACAGGAGTTTTTGTTGTGTCCTGGGTTGTTCATGTTGTACCCAAAAACAACCATACCTGTCTTTTCACTCATTTCCGTCTGGTCAAGCAACAAGAAATTTGTGGATTCATGCTATTAGAAGAGAAGAAGGGCCGAATTTCTCTGTGAGAAAAGGCAGCACTTACGTCTGTAGCAGACACTTTGCCAAGGAGGATTACTTCGGTGGAACAACCATCAGTCACCTTAAAAGTGGTGTTGTCCCAAGCCTTTTCCCTTGGAACAATTTTACAGTACCACTCAAAAGGGAATCTGTATTTTGAAAGGGTGAACAAACGTCAGCTGGTCCCTCCCAGGCGGAGGGCAACGGTGCAGCTGCTAAAATGGATCACGATTATGTGAGGTAAGGTTTAAATAACGTCTAAACATTACAGTTGTGTTAGAAATATAAAATGTACACATCATTTGCAAGTTTTCTTGCCATATTGACGCTTTTTATTGTTTATCTTTGCGAAACAACATGTTTTAAGTTGTTTAAAATGTGATACATCAGCATCCTCTAATGGTATTTATGGTGCCTGCGAAATTTGTAGCCTTTGTCCAGTTTATTGGTCTTGGTGGAGGAATCTGCGTCAAAAAAGGCTCAGAGAAAACACTGCCGGTATACATTTTGCTTAGTATAAGCGCGAAGCGGAAGAACGCCTACGCGACAGTGACGTATTTCCATTTTTTTGTGAAAAAGGCCTATGGCGGACAGCTTGCACTCGCTCAGGGCGGGTCTGAGATGAAACGCTGCTGTCAATCGACAGTTGTGGGAGGGGTGTCCGATCGTGTGACGTCACACATCGAACGGCTTAATTTCAGACGGGAAAACATAAGGAGATTTAAAAAAAACACTTGATGGATTTTTATCATTATAGGATGGTTGGGTAAGGGTACACTACCAACACGCATTGCTGTATAATCAACTTGTAAAAGTGCATGTACCATTATATGACCCCTTTAAAAACAACTATGATACCTAATTTTGATATGGATAGATGCATTTCTAATATATATCAGAGTTACTTTTAAAAGTAATTTGTTACAATACTTAGGCCTGTCGAAATAATCTATATATCGCACAATATATGTAAATGACCTCAATAATTTAGTGTGTTGCAATATATCGCCCATTATGTTTACATGATAATGAATGTCACCAACATTTTACTGTACTGTGTTTTCATCTTGTATGTTTTCCATGACGGAGGCGAGAGTGGTTCTCGAGCGGTTCCTTCATATACACAGACAGGTGGAAAAAGGTGCCATTTGAGGCGTTTATAGTGTTTTCCGGACAGCTGCTGACAGTCCGGAAGAATAAGCCCAAATGGACTCATTTCAAAGCCGCAATCCCCTGTCCCGGTGCACATATAAATGTCAATACAGAATGACGAGTGTCAGACATTTCACAAGGGAAAATGTTTATTTACTATTGATACTTTTTTTTTTATTAAGGATATATTTTTAACCCTTAATTTCCATGATCTCTAAAGAATTAAAAGTTTGTCATTTGAAAGTGTGTAGGTCTACTTGCATTATGCTGTTTAATTAGGATTATATATTCAGTGGCATAAAATAATCTTAAAATGACTAATGTTTATCGGCAATTGGACGATATATCGGAAAACAAAAAAAGTAGTTATCGTGACAGGATTAAGAATACCGTGTTACTACCTAAAAAAGTAACTAATTGTTTTAGTTACCAGTTATGTTACTTATTAATTTCTTTTTTACCTAAGTAGGTTAACTTACGGTCTCATAAACCCTGAACTCTCAGCTGATTAACCCAAACTTGCTTACTCGAGGTGTGCTGG
Organism: Pseudorasbora parva; assembly: GCF_024679245.1. Classification (NCBI taxonomy): domain Eukaryota; kingdom Metazoa; phylum Chordata; class Actinopteri; order Cypriniformes; family Gobionidae; genus Pseudorasbora; species Pseudorasbora parva. The sequence continues at coordinate 59,206,816 of NC_090172.1, read as the reverse complement.
ATCCAAAAACGTGTCTGTGAGTAAATTCAGAAAACTCAAGAGTACGTATAACACAAGACAGAGCGACGAATCGATGATTCACAGTGGAAACAGATGCTAAGAAAAAGCCATTTTACTTCCTCGTCTTTTGTTTAATGACAAAAGATGCATACCGCCACATATTTGGTGGATCAATCATTTGTTCAATCTTTTCGTTTCATCTTTATTCACTGAGAATGAGGATTCGATTGTTTGTTTGATGCTAATTAATTGAATGCAGCGATGACAATAAAATAAAGAAAAAATATATTTGAATTGAATTAACATTTAAACATAAGCTTGTTATAATAGTGATTTAGAATCAATATATAATATTGTATATTAACTAACTTCATAGATTTAGTTATATTAATATAACCATATTGATTATATAACGCATCTGAATCCTAAATCGTAATTTATTATTAGGAAAATTGTATCTTAATTAATTTATATCTCCTGTTTAACAAAAAGGACGATATTAATGCATTATATTTAAAAAGGGTGTCTGTGTTTTCATCTCAAAATGTAATTTTTAAATTGTGGAAAATGGGAGGAAATAAGTTAAAACATGAGGTAAAGATGATGCGTGGCTTTTTTAACAGAATTACTGCCGTAATAACGGCCCATTTCAAAATGTTTACGTGCTTTTCTTCTCTTTCTCTTCTAAGCAGTGATGAAATATTGTACTTGTAAATAATTTCCTGCATTTCAGTAATACAAGTGTAGCCTAGATCAGGCGTTTCCAAACATGGGGTCCTTCAGAAGGTTCTAAGGGGTCCCAATTTCAGAGAATAAAAAGACAAAGCAAAAATGGAGTAAAAGTCTACCAAACAATCGAACCGTTTCATTTCTAACTGTTTCTCTCCTTTCTTGCCGTATACATTCCAGAATTGAATATGTTTGATTTGTGTCTTGAGTTATTTTTTCCTCTTTATCTCGCTCACTGGGTTTGTAAGGCAATTTTCTTAACATAGTATGTAATAATAATAATAATTCATTACATTTATATAGCGCCTTTCAAGGCACTCAAATCGCTTTACATAGAAGGGGGAATCTCCTCAACCACCACCAATGTGCAGCACCACCTGGATGATGCGACGGCAGCCATATTGCGCCAGAACGCTCACCACACACCAGCTGATTGGTGGAGAGGAGACCGAGTGATGAAGCCAATCAGGAGAGGGGGAAGGGTAAGCCGCTTGCATACATTTATTGTGAAAGTTGTATGCAAATAAAAAGTTGTATGCAAATAAATAAAATAACTCTTCCTCCTCTATTTCTCATTTCTTCTTCCCTTTTCTGTTTTGCTACTCTGAGTAGTTTACAAATCTTGGTATTTGGGGCACTTTTTGTGTTTCTTTGCCTCTTGACGGATCGCTTCCTGTTCTCCTGAGTTGTAAGTCGCTTTGGATAAAAGCGTCTGCTAAATGCATAAATGTAAATCATTTTTAATTGAAAATGTTCTACAGGCTTATACATCCAACATTAATTGAAGATGGGAAACAATATGTTATATTTATAATGTCACATTTACTATTTATCAAACAGTTTAAATGTTTTTTGTACATAAAAACAGATGGCTTTTAGGAAGGGGGTCCCTCATGAAGGTTCATCATATTTGGGGGTCCTTGGCAGAGCTGGACAGTAACTTAGTACATTTACTTGAGTGCTATACTTTAAGTACACTTTTTGAGTATCTGTACTTTACTTCAGTATTATTTTTTCTGTAAACGTCTGATTAACAACGTTTGAAAGACAAATATCGTACTTTTTACTCCACTACGGTCCTCAAAGTCGAAAGTGATTTCTGTAGAAACGTTTGAAGTCAGCGGATGCTTTTTATCTTTGGGTTTTTGCAGAAAGCTTATCAGGAATCTCTCTTGTAGGGTCTCTTGAAGTTCAATGATTTCCCAGCATCTTTTGAACACTCATTTATAGTTTATAGCAAAATGGAAGAAGACGGATGTCAAAATGTTTAATTGTATAACATGATTATTTCTTAAGTGAACATAAACATTTGGGAGAATATCAGATGTGTATCCGTGTATAGGATCCGTGCATTCGGCCTTAAAGTGACAGCAGCTTTGTAACTTTTGTAACTTTTTTACAAGTATTTGTTATTAGTCTATTATATGCTAGCATGTCAGATTGGAGCATCACTGACTGGCTTAAACCCTGATGGCATAGTGTGCATTTTTACAACAATAATATAATAATGCGTTGACATAAAAAAGGAAATTAACTTTTGATATTTGAGTACTTTTGAAAACAAATAAATCTGTACCTTTACTTAAGTGAAAATCTGTTTTTACAACTTTCACTTGTAACGGAGTAATATTTGACCAGTTGTACATTTTCTTTTAAGTAATGAAGTTGTGTAATTTGTCCACCTCTGGTCCGTGACCTGATAAAGTTTGAAAACCCCTGGGCTAGATCATTAAAATCCAAATTACAGCAGATCACAATTGTACGGTGTTCTGCAGTGGTCAAAAAGGATTTTAACAATGGGTTTTGAGGTGATCTCTTGTAAACTCAGAGATGTGGATTCGGACGGCAATTCAATCACCACACGACCTTGGTGTTTGTCAAAAAAAACAGGAGGTAATTCGGCCGGGGATTTTTACACGGGTGGTGGGAGAAAAACACTGACATTCTGGATTTAGACTGCAATAAAATCACAGACAATCCTCTGCCAATGTTGAAAATTCCCACGAGAAACAATTACTGTTTGAATAGGGTTTAAATATGCTTTAAGACAAACGGTGTGTAAACTCATCAGTCAACACTATTCACTGTAAAAAAAATTATATGTTCAATAAGTTATGACAACATGTTTTTTACATTGTTTTAACTCATCAAAATAAGTTAAGAAATGTTAAACATGTTTTTATCAGTTATACAAGATGTAACTCATTTTTTTAAAGTCAGTTTAACATAATTTAAGTTGAAATAACTGAAACATCCAAGTCGACTGTACTGCAAAAGTTCAAAATTTGCTGTGTTGCTGAGTATTTTCTCCTTTAAACTGCAGTGAACCAAAGACTTGATCAAAAGCTCAGTTTGAAATCGCCGGTGTTTCTGAATTCACAAACTACCTGCTGACCAATCACGTCACGAGGGCGGGGCTTAGCATATCATTAACTATTGTCTTAAGCAGAGGAGTCTCAAGAAGCAGGCTATCCTGGTTGAAGCAGCACTAGGTAACTTTTCAACCTTCATAATATATTTTCAAGACTTGTGATGATAAATCGACTTACAATAGGTTGAATGACACGTCTGCCATAGCCTGAGGGGGTCTGTATCGGTTTTAATCGTACTTTTAAACTTCGGGTTTCGGGTAGTAACCCGAGAGCAAAAAGAACTACAGAATTCGACTGCTTTACGGCAAATACGTCACTTCCACCAACACCCACACTTCCTTACATTCAGACGTGCGAGCCCAACTTTGTTTGGCGGATAATATAGTCATGTCCGAAGCAGCAGAGACAAATAAGAAAGAAAAGGTTTTGTTGGAGGAAAGCAATAAGAGGAAACGAAAAAGTGATGGGACCTGATCACAGGTGCCCGACCGATGCTGTCCTGCTTGTTACGGTGAGCTACCACTCAAACATTGAACTGAAGTATCATATAGATTCTGTAAAACGGTAACCAATAGACTACTATAATGACGCTGGCTTGTAAACGTGAGCATCGCGATTATTTGGCGTTTGAAAAAAATAAAACCCATGAACTTATATTCATATGACATGCTGAAACATAAGCCACTGACTGTACCTGGGATGAAGACATTTCACACGCGACGCCAGAAGAACACCTGCAGTGAACTCCTCCTGCAGTGTTCAGGGGAACTGTTAGTGCTGCACCAACCCGCGGCGCCACTTTTATGAAGTTATTTGGCCCGCCCTGCACCACTTTTTACAGTGGTGTAACGAAAAAGTGGTGTAACTAAAAAGTACATATTTTTACAACCCGCCCCGCTCACCCGCGACCATTAAATAGACATACGGGGTCTGCGGGTTATGAGACGACCCGCGCATCACTAGTTCAGGGCTATCAGGGCTGTCATGTCAACAAATGCACGCACGATGGCATCCCCTGATGTAGGATGACAGAGTTTACGACAGCAGTTGAGGACATTATTTTTTCCCAACTGTAGGGGGACCCCGAGAGCAAAAGTTACCTAGTGCTGCTTTAATTTTACTGGTGATATGAAAAATCGGCTATATTTAGCGTTATAGTGAGTGAATTATGTATATGATGTATATTTTGATGTTATGATGAACTATATGCCTTTCTGCACTGACTGCGTTTCTACGGATGCTGGTTTTCAGAAGAGCTCTGACTCTGAGATGGCGAACGGGAACATTAGCATCACATTATCAGCGGTTTGAACATAGTCAAGCCAAAAGCGAATCATATTATCATGTGTAACATTAGCATCACATTATCAGCGGTTTGAACATAGCCAAGCCAAAAGCGAATCATATTAATTACCGTTATATGTCTGATGATGCAGAGAGTGATACTTAAAATGCAATACATTTCTTATATATCGAGCCTGTATAATTTACTCTTCCACTTCTTCTGAATCAGGTTGAAGCATATATGGCTGATTACACCAGTATTTCTCTTGCCATTGTGCAGCATTTACTACAGGTTGAACCGACCGAGTGGATCTCTGAGCTGCTGTGAGTGGAGGCGGGGATCATTTGCATATTCTTGTATCCGCATACTAAATGAGGCAAAGGTGTAGAGTTACATCCAAGTTATTTTAAGGCATAAAGACATTTTTTCAGAGGTGTCCTTTTGGTGATCGATGATGAGTTTTAAGGGATAAAGTTATTGAGGGGGATTTTAATATGTATTATGTAATATTCTGAGTGCATTTCAGTGTTTTCATTCATTACTAAAGCAGCTCATGTTTACAGAGCGTACACGTCTCTGCAGTTTCAACACGGGGAGAAGAGAGCTGACAGTCAATAAACGGGAAAACACTTGTATTACTTGTTTGAAAAAGTAACTCAGATATTTTGTTGTAAAAGTAATGCATTACTTTACTACGTGAAAAAATTAATCAGATTTTTTTTTGTGCTGCCACACGATTAATCACATCCAAAATAAATGTTTGTTTTAATTATTATGTATAAATACACACTCATATTTAAATTTTAAAGAAAAATGTATTGTGTGTGTGTGTATATATATATATGTATGTATGTATGTATATATGTATGTATGTATATATATGTATATGTATGTGTATATATATGTATATGTATGTGTATATATATATATATATGTATGTATATGTATATATATATATATATATATACACACACACACACACACACACACACACACACACACTGACAAGGCATAACATTATGACCTATGTCCTAATACTGTGTTGGTCCCCTTTTTGCTGCCAAATCAGCCCTGACACGTCGAGGCATGGACTCCACTAGACCCCTGAAGGTGTGCCGTGGTATCTGTCACCAAGATGTAAGCAACACATTTTTTAAGTCCTTTAAGTTGAGAGGTGGGGCCTCTATGGATCCAAGTCAACACCTCAAAGCTCAAACTCATTTTTGTGTGGCAGGAGCATTACTGCTGAAAACCGCTGCCAGTGAATACCTTTCAATGAAAGGGTGAAAATGGTCTACAATGCTTAGGTAGGTGGTACTTGTCAAAGTAACATCCACATGGATGGCAGGACCCAAGGGTTCCCAGCAGAACATTGCCCAAAGCATCACACTGCCTCAGCCGGCTCGCCTTCTTCACAGAGTGCATCCTAGTGCCATGTGTTCCCCAGGTAAGCGGACACACACCTGGGCATCCACGTGATGTAAAAGAAAACATGATTCCTCAGACCATGCCACTTTCTTCCATTGCTCCGTGGTCCAGTTCTGATGCTCACGTGCCACTGTTGGTGCTTTCGGCGGGGTCAGGGGTCAGCATGGGCACCCGGACTGGTCTGTGTCTATGCCGCCCCGTATGAAATAAACTGCGATGCTCTGTGTATTCTGACACCTTTCTATTGCATTAACTTCTTGAGCAATGAGCTACAGTAGCTCGTCTGTTTGATCGGACCACACGGGCCATAGATAGAGAGATACTGACCACTGCAGACCGGGAACACCGCACAAGAGCTGCAGTTTTGGAGATGCTCTGACCCAGTCGTCTAGCCATCACAATTTGGCCCTTGTCAGACTCGCTCAAATCCTTACTCTAGCCCATTTTTCCTGCTTCTAACACATCAACTTTGAGGACAAAATGTTCACTTGCTGCCTAATATATCCCACCCACTAACAGGAGCCGTGATTAAGAGAAAATCAGTGTTATTCACTTCAATGGTTATAATTTTAAAGTATATAAGGTTGAGTGGTTTAGCTTGGCAAATAACCAAATGCCAGGCATAGTTAAACATTGCTTTGGGCCATGTTTGAGACTACCTAGTTTTTATGCTAGATTAATTTTAGCTAATACATTCCTACCGCAAACAAATCATTGAATACATCTCTTTTTAAAAAAGCTGAAGTGTTTGTAGAAAGAACTATTAGCTGCTCAATTTATTTCTTTATTACCATCAGAGGGAAATCATGTAGCTTTGCTAACCACAGTTAAATAGAAACTGGCGTTTGAGTTCTCGTGTATTGATCAAGACAAACTATGAAGTCCATGTGGGAGTGCCTCATGCATTCAAACGCAAACTAAGCTATCAAATCATATTTAAGTTTTGAATAGCTTGACTTTATAAAGAGGAAAAGGCTTATTTTCCAGAGGAAACCGGACCACCGATAATTATAAAAGTAATTATATTTGCGTTTATAAATGCTAAACGCACAATAGAGGTTTATACCCAGATAGCAAGCGGATGTGGGCCACTTCAGGCAATGATGCGGCACTGCAGGCCTTCTTATGGCCCGGATAAAATGTATGTGAGCCTGATGTGGCCCACAAGTAAAATGGCAAATATGGCCCAAATATTTTAAATCACATGTGGGCCTTTTTAGGCAAAGATGCGGCACTCATGGCAATGTGTAATCTGAATATGAGCCTAAAGTGGCCCATATGATAATTAATGAATATGGCCCAAATATCACAAACCAAATGTGGGCCACCTATGGGAAAAATCTGGCAAAACCGACAATGACTAATCTGGGTGTAAACCAAATATGGCCCACATATGTTGCAGCAAATGTGGCCCAGTTATGTTATAACATATCTGGGCCAGTTTTGGCACATATGAGGGACAGTAATCACTGGCAAATCTGAATGTGAACCTAAAGTGGCCCACACTTGGCAAAGAAAATAAGGCCCGGATACTTTACATCAAATTTGGGCCACATTTGGCAAATATATGGCAAAGTCAGCACTCGCTAACCAGGGTGTGAGCCTAAACTGGCCCACACATAGTGCAGCAAATAAGGCCCAATTATGTTAAAACATATCTGGGCCATTTTTGGCAAAGGTGAGGGACAGTAGTCACTGGCGAATCTGAATATGAACCTAAAGTGTGCCACACATGGAATTTGCAAATATGCCCTGGATACATTATACAAAATTTGGGCCACATTTGGCAAATATATGGCAAAGTCAGCACTGGCTAACCAGGGTGTAAACCTAAACTGGCCCACATATAATTCAGCAAATGCGGCCCAATTAAGTTAAAAACACCTGGCCCAGTTTTGGCAAAGATGAGGGACATTGATCACTGACGAATCTGAATGTGAACCTATTGTGGCCCACACATGGCAGAGCAAATGTGGGCCGAATACATCACAGCAAATTTGGGCCACATTTGGAAAATGTATGGCAAAGTCAGCACTGGCTAACCAGGGAGTGAACCTAAACTGGCCCACATTAAGTGCAGCAAATGAGGCCCAATTATGTTAAAACATATCTGGGCCAGTTTTGGCAAAGGTGAGGGACAGTAATCACGAACAAATCTGAATGTGAACCTAAGGTGGCCCACACATGGTATAGCAAATATGGCCCGAATACATTACATCAAATTTGGGCCACATTTGGCAAATATATGGCAAAGCCAGCACTGGCTAACCAGGGTATACACCTAAACTGGCCCACATTGAGTGCAGCAGATGAGGCCCGATTATGGTAAAACCTATCTGGGCCAGTTTTGGCAAAGGTGAGGGATAGTAATCACTTTCAAATCTGAATGTGAACCTAAAGTGGGCCACATATGGCATAGCAAATATGGCTCGAACACATTACACCAAATTTGGGCCACATTTGGCAAATTTATGGCAAAGTCAGCACTGGCCAACCAGGGTGTGAACCTAAACTGGCCCACATATAATGCAACAAATGTGGACCAGTTTTCTTAAAAAATATCTGGGCCAGTTTTGGCAAAGATTAGGGACAGTAATCACTAACCAATCTGAATGTGAACCTAAAGTGGCCCACACATGGCATAGCAAATATGGCCTGAATACATTACATCAAATTTGGGCCACATTTGGCAAATATATGGCAAAGTCAATACTGGCTAACCAGAATGTGAGCCTAAACTGGCCCACATATAATGCAGCAAATGTGGCCCAGTTTTCTTAAAAACATATCTAGGCCAGTTTTGGCAAAGGTGAGGGATAGAAATCACTCGCAAATCTGAATATGAACCTAAAGTGGGCCACACATGGCATAGCAAATATGGGCCGAATACATTACACCAAATTTGGGCCACATTTGGCAAAAGTACAGCAAAGTCAGCACTGGCTAACCAGGATGTGAGCCTAAACTGGCCCACATATAATGCAGCAAATGTGGCCCAGTTTTCTTAAAAACATATCTGGGCCAGTTTTGGAGAAGGTGAGGGACAGTAATCACTAACAAATCTGAATGTGAACCTATGGTGGCCCAGAAATGGCATAGCAAATATGGTCCGAATATATTACACCAAATTTGGGCCAGATTTGGAAAATATATGGCAAAGTCAACACTGGCTAACCAGGGTGTAAACTTAAACTGGCCCACATTAGTGCTGCAAATGTGGCCCAATTATGTTAAAACATATCTGGGCCAATTTTGGCAAAGGTGAGGGACAGTAATTACTGGTGAATCTGAATTTGAACCTAAAGTGGGCCAGACATGGCATAGCAAATATGGCCCGAATACATTACACCAAATTTGGGCCACATTTGGAAAATATATGGCAAAGTCAACACTGGCCAACCAGGGCTTGAACCTAAACTGGCCCACATTAAGTGCTGCAAATGTGGCCCAATTATGTTAAAACATATCTGGGCCAGTTTTGGCAAAGGTGAGGGATAGAAATCACTCGCAAATCTGAATTTGAACCTAAAGTGGCCCAGACATGGCATAGCAAATATGGCCCGAATACATTACACCCAATTTGGGCCACATTTGGAAAATATATGGCAAAGTCAACACTGGCCAACCAGGGCTTGAACCTAAACTGGCCCACATATAATGCAGCAAATGTGGCCCAGTTTTCTTAAAACAATATCTGGGCCAGTTTTGGCAAAGGTGAGGGATAGAAATCACTCGCAAATCTGAATATGAACCTAAAGTGGGCCACACATGGCATAGCAAATATGGCCCGAATACATTACACCAAATTTGGGCCATATTTGGCAAAAGTACAGCAAAGTCAGCACTGGCTAACCAGGATGTGAGCCTAAACTGGCCCACATATAATGCAGCAAATGTGGCCCAGTTTTCTTAAAAAAATATCTGGGCCAGTTTTGGCAAAGGTGAGGGATAAAAATCACTCGCAAATCTGAATATGAACCTAAAGTGGGCCACACATGGCATAGCAAATATGGCCTGAATACATTACACCAAATGTGGGCCACATTTGGCAAAAGTACAGCAATATCAGCACTGGCTAACCAGGATGTGAGCCTAAACTGGCCCACATATAATGCAGCAAATGTGGCCCAGTTTTCTTATAAACATATCTGGGCCAGTTTTGGAGAAGGTGAGGGACAGTAATCACTAACAAATCTGAATGTGAACCTATGGTGGCCCTGACATGGCATAGCAAATATGGGCCGAATACATTACACCAAATTTGGGCCACATTTGGAAAATATATGGCAAAGTCAACACTGGCTAACCAGGGTGTAAACCTAAACTGGCCCACATTAAGTGCTGCAAATGTGGCCCAATTATGTTAAAACATAACTGGGCCAGTTTTGGCAAAGGTGAGGGACAGTAATTAATGGTGAATCTGAATTTGAACCTATGGTGGCCCAGACATGGCATAGCAAATATGGCCCGAATACATAACACCAAATTTGGGCCACATTTGGAAAATATATGGCAAAGTCAACACTGGCCAACCAGGGCTTGAACCTAAACTGGCCCACATTAAGTGCTGCAAATGTGGCCCAATTATGTTGAAACATATCTGGGCCAGTTTTGGCAGGTTTTGAGGGATAGAAATCACTCGCAAATCTGAATATGAACCTAAAGCGGGCCACACATGGCATAGCAAATATGGCCCGAATACATTACACCAAATTTGGGCCACATTTGGCAAAAGTACAGCAAAGTCAGCACTGGCTAACCAGGATGTGAGCCTAAACTGGCCCACATATAATACAGCAAATGTGGCCCAGTTTTCTTAAAAAAATATCTGGGCCAGTTTTGGCAAAGGTGAGGGATAAAAATCACTCGCAAATCTGAATATGAACCTAAAGTGGGCCACACATGGCATAGCAAATATGGCCTGAATACATTACACCAAATGTGGGCCACATTTGGCAAAAGTACAGCAATATCAGCACTGGCTAACCAGGATGTGAGCCTAAACTGGCCCACATATAATGCAGCAAATGTGGCCCAGTTTTCTTATAAACATATCTGGGCCAGTTTTGGAGAAGGTGAGGGACAGTAATCACTAACAAATCTGAATGTGAACCTATGGTGGCCCTGACATGGCATAGCAAATATGGGCCGAATACATTACACCAAATTTGGGCCACATTTGGAAAATATATGGCAAAGTCAACACTGGCTAACCAGGGTGTAAACCTAAACTGGCCCACATTAAGTGCTGCAAATGTGGCCCAATTATGTTAAAACATAACTGGGCCAGTTTTGGCAAAGGTGAGGGACAGTAATTAATGGTGAATCTGAATTTGAACCTATGGTGGCCCAGACATGGCATAGCAAATATGGCCCGAATACATAACACCAAATTTGGGCCACATTTGGAAAATATATGGCAAAGTCAACACTGGCCAACCAGGGCTTGAACCTAAACTGGCCCACATTAAGTGCTGCAAATGTGGCCCAATTATGTTGAAACATATCTGGGCCAGTTTTGGCAGGTTTTGAGGGATAGAAATCACTCGCAAATCTGAATATGAACCTAAAGCGGGCCACACATGGCATAGCAAATATGGCCCGAATACATTACACCAAATTTGAGCCACATTTGGCAAAAGTACAGCAAAGTCAGCACTGGCTAACCAGGATGTGAGCCTAAACTGGCCCACATATAATGCAGCAAATGTGGCCCAGTTTTCTTAAAAACATATCTGGGCCAGTTTTGGAGAAGATGAGGGACAGTAATCACTAACAAATCTGAATGTGAACCTATGGTGGCCCACACATGGCATAGCAAATATGGGCCGAATACATTACACCAAATTTGGGCCAGATTTGGAAAATATATGGCAAAGTCAACACTGGCTAACCAGGGTGTAAACCTAAACTGGCCCACATTAAGTGCTGCAAATGAGGCCCAATTATGTTAAAACATATCTGGGCGAGTTTTGGCAAAGGTGAGGGACAGAAATCACTTGCAAATCTGAATATGAACCTAAAGTGGGCCACACATGGCATAGCAAATATGGCCCGAATACATTACACCAAATTTGGGCCACATTTGGCAAAAGTACAGCAAAGTCAGCACTGGCTAACCAGGGTGTGAACCTAAACTGGCCCACATATAATGCAGCAAATATGGTCCAGTTTCCTTAAAAACATATCCAGGCCAGTTTTGGCAAAGGTGAGGGACAGTAATCCCTCGTGAATCTGAATATGAACCTAAAGTGGCCCATACATGGCATAGCAAATATGGCCTGCACATAATACACCAACTTTGGGCCACATTTGGCAAAAGTACGCCAAAGTCAGCACTGGCTAACCAGAGCGTGAGCCTAAACTGGCCCACATATTATGCAGCAAATGTGGCCCAGTTTTATTAAAAAATATCTGGGCCAGTTTTGGCCAATAGGGACAGTAAATCTGATTGTGACCCTAAAGTGGCCCAGACATGGCATAGCCAATATGGCCAGAATACATTACACCAAATTTAGGCCACATTTGGCAAATATATGGCAAAGTCAGCACTGGCTAACCAGGCTGTAAACCTAAACTGGCCCATAAATAGTGCAGCAAATGAGGCCCAATTATGTTAAAACATATCTGGGGCAGTTTTGGCAAAGGTGAGGGACAGTAATCACTGGCAAATCTGAATGTGAACCTAAAGTGGCCCAGACATGGCATAGCAAATATGGCCCGAATACATTACACCAAATTTGGGCCACATTTGGTAAATGTACAGCAAAGTCAGCAGTGGCTAACCAGGGTGTAAGCCTGTTAATAGTTAATAACATTTACAGCCATGTTTGCCAAATATACAGTACAGTTGACATGTAGCCTGACAAGCCAGACCCACATCAAGATGTTTGGTCTGGAAACTCATCATTGACGGCTCAATCAGAGGGGCGGATAAATGGCTGTCTGTCAAACTCCCTCTGCACGCGATAGGATAGCGCTACAACCAACCAGAGCAGCGAAGGTGAAGCAGAGCTCGTTGATAGATTAAACATTCGCCGTATCCGATCGGCTAAACTCCGAACACATCATCCCTTCTTAAGAATGACTTCAGTGCTGTTCTTTGTTCTTTTCTCAGAGAAAAGCTTAACTCCAAGTCTTCCAGAGTCGCGGTCAAAGCTGATTCGAAAGACCGCCGTTCGCCAGCTTTTGTGTTTACTAGAAGCACGCAAGCGCAACTCTGGCGTCATTATTTTAAGCCCCGCCCACCAACTCTATACACGATGTGATTGGCCTGACCAGAGTTTGGCGTTTACAGCTCAGAAGGGTATTGAGAGTTGCTAGACGACACTCGCGGCAGATTAGATTTGCTGCCGTTAGGGTGTGTCTAGATTTCTAGGCTAGTTGACATGGAAAATATGCCATAAATATAATTACAGTTAATTTAGATGTATAGCTAAAAATGCCCACATTTGAAAATATGGCATAATACTTTGTAACGAAATTGGGCTATGTTTGATAGGATGCAACTCTTAATTGTACAGTTTAATCTGGACAAAAAGACTATATCAGTTGTGGATTGGCCTTGCTAGGCAACGTGGGGGAGAGGACGCTGGCGTTGTCTGTTCGCCGCTTCTCCACCCACAAATGATCATGTTAATGTACTATTAGATTTACATTTTATTTTATTTCCTTATGTTTGTGACTAGTCTAACAGTCAGAGCTACAATTGGGACTGTTGCTGATTGCTGGCAGCCACTGAGAGGTCATTGTTGGTCGTTTCGCCGTTTTCAACCGCTTCTCTAATGTTTACGTTTGAATTGCTGCGGTTGGTTTCTGGTTTGGAGGACATTTGATGTTTCTCGCCGCGGGTGCTCACTGGTGGTCTCCCTTGGGCTTGGGCTGCATGGTGGCTGAAGTTTGCACCGGGCTAGCGTCATCCGGGCTCTCGTCGTCGGCGTCCGGCATGATGTTGGGATGTTCTGCTTCTCGGCTGCGTCGCTGTTCCGTCCTGCACTGCGACCGTGGAGCGGCTTGGACATCTGCGCCGGCCCCGGTGTGTCCACAGAAGTGCCCGGAGGAATGTTCTGACTCCTGCATGGTGCTGCGGCGATCCCCATCGTTTGAATCGTCATGAAGACCCATCATCTGGTTTTCAGCTGTCGTGCCTCGGCGATGTCATCGGGACACTGCCGCTGGGAGAAATCTGAAACATGGAGTGGACCACAGTGTGCTGCGGAGCTAACAGAGACTTCCACCATCAGCTGTTTTCTGTCCACCATCAGCTCTGTTTCTGTTCACCATCAGCTCTGTTTCTGTTCTGTTTTCTGTGTTGGTTGACTGTTTGTAGTATTCTATATTTTTACTTGTTATTCATTTTTTGTTGTTATTCCCCCCCCCCGTTGCACTTTGAGATTCTTCGGAATGAAAAGTGCATTATAAATAAAATCTATTATTATTATTATTATTATTATGTTTTTTGAAAATGTAAAACTGCAGCATGTTTCCTGTGATTAGTGGTAGGGGCAGTGTAGGGGGATATAATGTACAGTGTAAAATCCATTACGCTTATGGAAAGTCCCCACAATTCACACAAAAAACAATGTGTGTGTGTGTGTGTGTGTGGTCTAGGTAAACCCTATGTTATGGGGACACAAAAATGGCAATATTTGAAATCCTTGTCCATGTGGGGATGTTTTTGGTCTCTATGAAGAAAACTAAATTAAAAATTATGCTTTTTGAAATTTAAAAAAAAAGTTTAGATTTCTCTGTGAAGGGTAGAAGTTTTAGGGGTAGGTTTAGTGTAGGGTGATACAATATACAGTTTTTACAGTATAAAAATCATGTTTGTGTGTATACTGTGTACACACAGACAGCTACAGGTTGAAAATATGTGTGTGTGTGTGTGTGTGTGTGTGTGTGTGTGTGTGTGTGTGTGTGTGTGTGTGTGTGTGTGTGTGTGTGTGTCTGTGTGTGTGTGTGTGTGTGTGTGTGTGTGTGTGTGTGTGTGTGTGTGTGTGTGTGTGTGTGTGTGTGTGTGTGTGTGTGTGTGTGTGTGTGTGTGTGTGTGTGTGTGTGTCTGATTATGAATTGTTTGCAACAGGTCAAATTTGTGAACTGTTTTAAATGGTCCTGACTTGAATATTTGGCTGAGATACATTTTGAGTTGCTGTATGTGAAAATCTTTGTCATGATTTTAAGTAGGACATATTCCTGGGTCAACATATGTATATATTTATCCTGGAACACAATTCCTGTCATGAAACATTGTCCTAACCCCCTAACCCTAACCTAACCCAGAGGGAAATGATAGGTAAATAACTAGCACCAAACCCTGCATTTAAACATAAACTTGACATAAACTTTAAGCTTGTCACTGAAATATGATTTGTTGATTGGAATGCAGGATTAACAATGTTATAAATATCCAGAAACAGTCTTGTTGAAATCACATTCACCTGTAAATGTATGGAACTGTAAGGCAGTGTCATCTTATAAACCGCTTCAAGTGACCCTGATATTCTAAATTATTATAAATAAAATATTCAATTTGTCTTTCATTTTTGCTAAATATTGACTTAAATATTGAATATTATCTGTATCATTTATGTCCTGTCCTATAACCTGTCAGTATATTAATTGAGATATGCATTTAAGAGTAAGCTAAATGAATGACAAATCAGCAAAACCTGCTATGAGAACATTTTATTGTTATTTTGAAGCCAACTTTTTTCAACCCTAACAATAATAATAATAATATATATATATATATATATATATATATATATATATATATATATATATATATATAATATAATATATATATATATATATATATATATATATATATATATATATATATATATATATATATATATATATATATATATATATATATATATATATATATATATATATATATATATATATATATATATATATATATATTTAAAATCAAATGGTTCGAGTTCCTATTTCCGGCCCTTTAAATTTAAAAAATAGCCGCGGAAAAGGCGCCCAAAAGACGGAGCTGCAGAAGAGGGTTGTTGTTTGGAGATTTGACGGTGGAAAACGGCAAAGAAAGTTAAGGTAAGATTTAATAAAAAAAATATTGCTTCGTTTTAGGGATTGCTTCGTTATATTCAGTTGGAGTAACTTACTGCATGTTATGTGATATTAAAACGTTAGCTAATGAAAGCTACAATTGTTAGCTATCAAACATTAGTTATTTTGTCAATTCAAAACTTTTGCCATTGCCTGAAGGATTTTGTAAGTGACATAACGTTAGCAATTCAAGTTGATTATCGTTAGTTCACCTCTCTTTCATACATTTGTCACGTGATTTTTGATAATTACTAACTGCTAAATAAATGGTGATAAAATATTAATATCTGTCTGTTTCATTGCTGTACTAACGTTAACCTATGCGGCTCTCACGTGACAAAAGTATGAACAAGGCCTAACGTTACCAGAATAACCTAAATGAATCATCTGTTTCTCATAATTTGTTATTTTGCCTGCAATATGTATAGTTTTTATTATCATTATTTTATTATTTATTTTAAATATGAAGTTGTTATCAAAGTTTGCGCTACTTGAGGTGATTGCTAAATGATTTAAAGATCCAAGTCAGTAAAATGATCTGATCTTCCCATCACTAACGTTACAAAGAAGTCCTTCGAACTGAAAATCACATTGTCTTCTGCTGAAAAAAAAGCATAGACCAGCATGATTTCACTTTCACTCACTGTATACCAACCTGCAGTCAGTTCTGTATGGTCAACGTATTTTCCCAATTATAATGTTATAATTATAATGTATAATTTTGAAATTCATCTATGTATAAATTTGACATTAAACTGCACTAACTAGTTGTATTACAGAAACAACAGGATCACAGAGCAAGCGAGTAAGCTGTAGAATCCCACTTCAACAGATGGCTTCAAATTGCAAGTGAGACAGAGGGAGAAGAGAAAAGGAGTAACGAAAATGGACACGCAAGTAATTTACACGGTCTATTTTACTAATTGTTTGTAATCATTTGGAGTAAATCCGGGACTACACTTCACTTCACTTGTTAGGTCTATCTCATCTATTTCATCTTTGTTAATAAAAATTAGAAGAAATATGCAATAAAAAACAGTAATAGAAACTGTATATATATATATATATATATATATATATATATATATATATATATATATTTTTTTTTTTTTTTTTTTTTTTTTTAGGGATGCAACAATACAGTTAGTCCACGGTTCAATACATAACCTTACTTTGGTTTTTAACCATGGTTTTCCGGTTCGGGTTTTTTTTTTGTGCTCTTCTATTCTTAGGTGACAGGAACAGAAAAAGGTTAAGGAGAAAATGGTTTTTATTGCAATACTCTTTCTTTATTTTACTTAAAAGACTTGAAAACCCTTACTTAAACTTAAAACTTTACATAAAAAAATGTATACACATTCCCAGTGTATTGTATTAAATAAAATAAATATATATAAAGATTTACAGTGGCAGCTCAGAGATGTACAGTAGCATTTAAGTATGAAATTGAATGAATAAATGTAGAGTATAAACGTAAATGCGGGTAAACACCCTTAACTTTAGTGCATATGATTGGATATTTGCTCAAATCAGCGCATAGACTCAGGCAAACCATTAAAAAAAGAGCAGAATAAATAAAGAGGAATATTCAAGGGGGTAATCTAGCGCTCGGAAAGCGTTCCACCCATAGGGTGTTTAAATATTTTCTCCCGTTGCTTTTGGCTCACTATGGGCTTCCCGATTCTTCTCCCTTGACTTGATCAGACCATTGCTAACCAAGTCATCACCTGCTGTTAGCATCCCATTGACTCCCATTCATTTTTGCGTCACTTTGACAGTGAATAACTTTACATCAGAGGCGTTTAAAGACTCCATTTGTCCATTGTTTATTTCTAAAGAAACTCGACAATGCATAAAAGGCTCCATTACCTTGTATCTTACACTATCGCCCCGCAGAAGCTGTTTTTGTAAAAATAGGCTAACTATTGCGTCATAACCAACGCGACTCTGTCGCACAGTTGAGAAATTACCGTATAGACCAGAGGAGACGCTCGCAGGCAATCTTTTACTGTCTATGAGACAGTCGGGGGGACGAGGAGACATAAAGTCTGATAAAGTCAAGGGGGAAAAATGGGGAGAAGCCCATAGAGAACCAAAAGCAACGGGAGAAAATATTTAAACAATGTGATTCAGATTTCACTTTCCACATCTACTAGAAGACCTACAGCTGTCAGACAGGAGGCTCACGTCACGTCTACGTCGTCAAGCTCAGTCTGACCCTGCGCAGTTCGCTCAGCCATCAGGAAATGAGTGCTCCTTTACTGATCTCACTTTCCGCCGTCGAAGTCAATGGGATAGCTCTGTCCATTTCTTTTACTGTCTATGGGAATATTTCAAACGGGGGGAAATGGAAATAATTAATTAAATGCAAAACCGGCGCAGATTGAACCATGAATGCGTACCTAACGGTTCAATATTATATTGAGTATTGTGGCATCCCTAATATATATATATATATATATATATACAGCTCTGGAAAAAATGAAGAGACCACTGCAAAAAAAACTAGTCCTCAGAGTTGGGGAACATTGTCAGAGCAGAAGGAAGCATGTTTTCTTCTACACTCTAAACACGCTGGGTTACTAACAACCCAAGTTGGGTTGAAAATGGACAAACCCAGAAATTGGGTTGTTTGAACCCAGTGAATGGACCCTTTCAAACAACTCAATGTGTGGGTTTGTCCATTTTCAACCCAACTTGGGTTGTTATTAACCCAGCATTTCTTTGAGCGTAGGACAACCTTGTACGTGGTTTAATTCATGCGTCCTTCACAAAGACAAGTCTGCCCAATTCAAGCATTGCTGAAGCACTCCCAGATCATCACCGATCCTCCACCAAGTTTCACAGTGGGTGTGAGACACTGTGGCTTGTAGGCCTCTCCAGGTCTCCGTCTAACCATCAGAAGACCATGTGTTGGACAAAGCTGAAAATTGGACTCATCAGAGAAGATGACCATACTCCAGTCCTCTACAGTCCAATCCTTATGGTCTCTTGCAAACCTCAGCCTGGCTCTTCTTTGCTTCTCATTGATGAAGGGCTTTTTTCTACCTTTCAACAACTTCAGCCCGTTTCGAACTGTCCTCGCCGTGAACTTCACCCCAGCTGCCTTTTGCCATTCTTTTTGTAGGTCACCTGAGGTCATCCTATGGTTGTTGAGTGACATTCGAATGAGTTGGTGGTCATTCCAGTCAGTATAGAGTCGTTTTCGCCCTCTGCCAGTCTGTAACTTTGTTGTCCCCAATGTCTGCTGCTTGACGTTGTTCTTATGAACCGCCATCTTTAAAATTTTAAGGATGGAAGCAACCCGACGCTCACTGTATCCCTATGCCAGTAAAGCCAGAATATACTTGTAGGCTTCCATACTTGTAGAGATGCTGATTTAAGAAAAAAATTGCAGTGGTCTCTTAATTTTTTTTCTCTCCCAGAGCTGTATAGATATTGTAGTGTTTTACTTATCTAAACTTTTTAGGAAAGAAAAACAAATAATCAAATAAAATAAAAATCAATGTTTAGTCTTTAGTGTGTTTATTACAAATGAATTGATCATTATTAAAGCTACAAATGTAGTTCAGTTAAGAACAGTGAGTGATTACCTTTTTTCTTTTATTGTTTCATTAACATAAATATAAAGACCTAATTCACAGATCTAATATAATGTTACACATCATTTCCCCAACTGCTCCCCAAATGTTCACTTAAAACTGCATTAAGTTAGCCTGACAAGCCAGAGCCACATCAGGAAGTTAGCTCTGGGAACTCACCATTGACAGGGCTCAATCCGAGGGGCGGGATAAACGGTTGTCTTTCAAACTACCTCTGCATGCGATAGGATAGCGCTACAACCAACCTTCTCGGAACCTTCTCTGCCGTCATTATGTTAAGCCCCGCCCACTGGCTCTACACACAATGTGTTTGGCCTGACCAGAGTTTGGTTTTTACAGCTCAGAAGTGTATTTAGAGTTGCTAGACTAAACTCATGGCAAATTAGATTTGCTGCCGCTAGGGTGCGTCTAGATTTGTAAAATAGCATTATGTAACATTTGCAGTAAGATATCCCAAAACCACTAGGCCAATACTACATATTTTGTTCAGTTGAGAACCTTCAATATCCCAAATGTTTCCAACTATTTGTAAATCGTGAGAAAATTGCTATTTTAACCAAGGAACCGGGACGTGTGAGGGCGTCGCCTAACGATGTCATCATATCTCTTAACCCTCGGTTTCTGGTTTTATTCTGCTGATGCGCTTTACTCCGACTGTAGTGTTAACAAGTGTCACAGCAGCCGCTGAGTGAACGCACAGAGTAACGTCATAACATAATTTAAAACTCACTCAAATGTGTTATATGATAAACAGAGCTGCGTTACCTCATACTCATTACCAGAAAAGCAGAAATGGTGCCGGCGACTATGGCATAATCAACGTTTTTCGCGCTGCTCGTGAGGCTTTTGTTGTTCATCTCATTAACAATCACTCCAGCAGCCTTGCTCAGCTCCACAACACTCGCTCCTGCTCTGCTTCACACTGCAGTAACATTAATAGGGATGTAATGATAAATTGTTATATCGCATTAATAAAATGTGACTATATGTATCGTTGATGGAAACGATATGATTTGCAATATAGTTGTTTTATTCAAGGCTCAACTTGCTGTAGTAAGCCTATTTATAAGGTATAATTTACCCAGACACAAATTTACAAATGTACCTCAAATGTAAATTCTGTCATAATTCTCACCATCAAGTCGTTTTTCGTTTAACTTCCAAACACAAATGAAGATATTCTTTATGAAACCCATTTTTAAAGTCCATTACTCTCAAACTTAAACGATGCAAAAAATAAAGTAATCAAGTGGTCTAATCCAAATCTTCTAAAATCTTCAAGTCTTCTGAATAGACACAATGGCTTTATGTGGTGAAAATATTTAAAGCTACACTGTGTGATAATTTCCCCCATCTAGTGGTGAAAAGGTATAAGACCAACCAGTGATTATTAGTTTCTGTTCCTCTCAATTGTTTTAACTCCTACAGTGGCCAATTTAGTCCAAGATTCACATGGCATCCAGTTCAACCTCGTCCATGAGTGCCATCGAGTGTTAAAACGCGAAAGGCGAAGCTTGAATTTACGGGTATGTCCCTCTTTGGCTAATGTACTTTAAGATGGAGGAGCAACATGACGACCGGCATTCGAACCCCTCACCCGTATGTATTTTCAATGGCATATTATAAACTTACGAGAATACTTTATTACTTGAAAGAAGTGCATTACATCACATTACATACATTAATGAGCACATATTTTTGAAAGAACTAAGTGTTTTTAGCTAAGAATAAACTAAAAAAGTTACACAGTGTAGCTTTAACACAGTGAACATTCTGTAGTAAACAGATGTTCAAATGATTGCGTGACGTGCAAAAACAACATGAGAGTGAGTTAAAATTCTTGGATGAGCTAAACATTTACAGTTTGAGAGCGGCCATTTTGACACTTTCTTGCGATTAGAACTGTGATTGATTGCATTGATCATCTGAAATGCATGCACTGCTGGAATGACCCTCTTCAAAGTGAGAGCGCAAAACATTATTTAAAGTGGCACTCTCCAAAGTCAAAGCGCAAACACCATTTAAAGCGGCAATCCTTAGTAAAAGCGCAAACATAATTTAAATCACCAGATCACATTTAGTTTTAGTAGTATGATTATTCAAAGCAGTTTAGATGGTTCATTCTTATACTGCATTAATAGCAGGAACAGCAGGACATAGCGAGCATGAGCAATGCTGCCTGCATTGAAAGTGTGAGTAATTCGTGAGGGATTTTTGTTTTTTAATTTACAGATTACATAGAATCATACAATGACAAAACATAATGTTAAATATAATTAATAATAATGCAATGGGGGAATATTTGTGGGTCCTGATAATAATACACAAATAATAATATAATAACAATAAAAAAGTACAAAATAAAAATAAAAACTTTATTTCGGCTTATCGGGATACATATCGTATCGGGATACATATCGTGTCGGGAGTTCAGTATCGAGATACATATTTAATCGTGACACGAGTGTATCGTTAAACCCCTAAATGTTAATAATCACTCCCATGAACATGATTTCTGAGTCCTATCCCGATTTTTTTCCTACCGGCTGTGAGGTGAAGACCACATGTCCCAAGATCTTTCCCAAAACTGACCTGATTGTCGCTTGTGCAGATTAATATTAAGATCTGTTTGATCTTTCTGAATTGTAGAAATTAACCAAATGATACAAGGATCAGCAGTTGTTTCTGCACTGAAAGTAAATCCAGACACGATTAAAATCAACGTTTGGGAAGCCAAATTTTCAGTATTTTTTGCACAAAATAATAAATCATGTCAATAAAACCCTAATTTTAGTGTTTAGGATGTTATAATCTATATACATAAAAGTGACATACACATTTTTTTATAAATATGGCAGCGATAAGGTACAGTAATGGTTTTATTTGGTGTATTCTTTGCTAACAATCTTTCATTCTTATCCCGAGGTAACCATTGTCAGCTGGATCTGCTCCAAATCCAGATCAGATGGTGGACCTGCACCTAGACATCAACGCAGCCCTAAATGTCAACAGATAACATGTCAACTAGACAACTCCTAGAGACGGATCCCCTGTGAGGAACTTGCTAACAGCCATCAACACAGATCCTCTGTCCTCTGCACAGACCCCTAAGGCCAGCTTCAAGTCCATGTCGGCATGTTGTATCCTGATCTTCAAGCTGGTGGATCTAGATGAAATATTCTGAATTATTGCAATCCATAGTCTGACTTGTAATGCAGCCTGAATCATATTCACACCATGTTCGTTGGCCAGAGACAACTGGTCCCTCGACTCAGCCTGGTTTCTACCAAGGGTTTTTCTTCTCCATTTCTGTCACCTGATGGATTTTGGGTTCCTTGCCACTGTCGCCTTAGGCTTGCTTAGTTTGGGACGCTTAATATTCTACAATAGGGGTGGGCTATATACTGGTAGATATGATTAACTGGTAGAAATGTATCAACTGCTACTGATTTTGGACCATCATCTCTATCGTAGTTACGTTGCTGTTCTGCTTGTGTGGTAATGAAATCTTATCATCTGCCTGCATTTTTAAGCATTATGGTTAAAAAACAAGGGATTTTAAACTGCTAAAGTGCAGTAAGCAGTGAAAGACACCTCATTTGACAACATGTGCACGCTGTCAGAGAGACTGTTTCTAAGCACAATTTTTTTGTATCATTGGCAGCAAGAATTACAAAATGTCTATGGTATTTCTAATGTCTATATAATATTGATTTAATTGCACTGATGCTATTGGAGGAGAACTGAACAGCGCTGGATCATGTTTTCTGCAAAGCTGCTTTATAGCAAATTGAACTGATTTCATAATTGATGAACCTTACACAGTTATTGAACAGAACTGAATCAACACTGACCTGACTTCAGCTGTGACACTATTTTCTTTTTAGGGCTGCTTTACTGCAGAATTTAACTCTGTTTGAATAATTAAATAATTATTTTCATGTTTATTCCTGTAAATCTGCTTTGAAACTTTATAAAGCATTAACAAAGAAAGGTAACTTGAATTGTGCAATGGCCTGATTGTGGACCAGATTTGGCAAACAGCATGTGGGCCGAATGAGGATTGTGTAAAAGACCAACTGTGGCCCACATTAGGGTCAGTTCTGGTTTATATCGGCCAAAGCAAGGTATTAGATCTGGGCCGGACCTAGGCCAGAATTAAATTTAACTGTGAGCCATATGTGGGCCATTTCGGCTTCATGTGTTTTGTTCATGGCTGACATGTGGCATTGCTATTGCTTGATTGTGGCCCAAATCTGGGAAACAAAAGTGGACCACTCAAGTGCCATCATTTCACACGGTATGTGGGCCAGAGCAAGGTATTAGATATGGGTCGGACCTGGGCCAGAATTAAATTTAACTGTTAGCCAGATGTGGGCCATTTCTGCTTCATGTGTTTTGTTCATGGTTGACATGTGGCATTGCTATGGCTTGATTGTGGCCCAAATCTGGCAAACAAGAGCGGACCGCCCAAGTGCTATTATTCCATGTGGTATGTGGGCCAGAGCAAGGTATTAGATCTGGGCCGGATCTAATACCTACACATGAAGCAGAACTGGCCCACATCTGGGCAACAGTTGTGGGCCAGTTCTGCTTCATGCGTTTTGTTCATAGCTGATATGTGGCATTGCTATGGCTTGATTGTGGCCCAAATCTGGCAAACAGGAGCGAACCGCCCAAGTGCCATCCTTTCACACAGTATGTGGGCCAAAGCAAGATATTACATCTGGGCCGGATCTGGGCCAGAATTCAAATAAACTGTTGCCCAGATGTGGGCCATTTCTGCTTCATGTGTTTAGTTTATAGCTGACATGTGGCATTGCTATGGCTTGAATGTGGCCCAAATCTGGCAAACAGGAGCGGACCACCCAAGTGCCATCATTCCACGTGGTATGTGGGCCAAAGCAAGGTATTAAATCTGGGCCGGATCTGGGCCAGAATTCAAATGAACTGTTGCCCAGATGTGGGCCATTTCTGCTTCATGCGTTTTGTTCATGGCTGACATGCGGCGTTGCTATGGCTTGATTTTGGCCTAAATCTGACAAACAGGAGTGGACCGCCCAAGTGCCATCATTCCACGCGGGTAGTGGGCCAGATGAAAGTGTCAAGTGTGGGCCGGATCTGGGCCAGAGCAATTTTGCTATCTGGGCCAGATGTGGGCCAGTTCTGCTTCATGCGTTTTGTTCATGGCTGACATGCGGCGTTGCTATGGCTTGATTGTGGCCTAAATCTGACAAACGGGAGTGGACCGCCCAAGTGCCATCATTCCACGCGGGTAGTGGGCCAGATGAAAGTGTCAAGTGTGGGCCGGATCTGGGCCAGAGCATTTTTTGCTATCTGGGCCAGATGTGGGCCAGTTCTGCCTCATGCGTTTTGTTCATGGCTGACATGCGGCGTTGCTATGGCTTGATTGCGGCCTAAATCTGGCAAACGGGAGCGGACCGCCCAAGTGCCATCATTCCACGCGGGTAGTGGGCCAAATGAAAGTGTAAAGTGTGGGCCGGATCTGGGCCAGAGCAATTTTGCTATCTGGGCCAGATGTGGGCCAGTTCTGCTTCATGCGTTTTGTTCATGGCTGACATGCGGCGTTGCTATGGCTTGATTGTGGCCTAAATCTGACAAACGGGAGTGGACCGCCCAAGTGCCATCATTCCACGCGGGTAGTGGGCCAGATGAAAGTGTCAAGTGTGGGCCGGATCTGGGCCAGAGCAATTTTGCTATCTGGGCCAGATGTGGGCCAGTTCTGCTTCATGCGTTTTGTTCATGGCTGACATGCGGCGTTGCTATGGCTTGATTGCGGCCTAAATCTGGCAAACGGGAGCGGACCGCCCAAGTGCCATCATTCCACGCGGGTAGTGGGCCAGATGAAAGTGTAAAGTGTGGGCCGGATCTGGGCCAGAGCAATTTTGCTATCTGGGTAACCTGATCCCGGGTCCAGGCAATTGAGACAATGCATTCTGTTAGCGGAGAAGACTTAATCTGTGTATGTTTTCTGATTCATTACCATATTCATTGCAGTGTTTACATTTGGCATCACGCTGTTGTTTAGCAAACCTTTATTCCGCTCAGTGCCTGCAGACCGGTTTTGTTTCAGGATCTGTTACTGTGCAAATAAGACTTTTTACAAAGATCTTTATAATATCAACTCATAATATCAATTTTATAAATGTCATGTTAACTGGTTTATAATCAGTATACATAACAATGCCTAATGATTGTCAGAATGATTTTCAGAGTTGCAAAAGAAATGCACCTGCTTGTCTATTATTATTCTGCATTCATAATGGTGAAGGGTAGGGGTTGTGTGACGTGCACAATCATCTGTGGTCACGCACACTGGCGCTCCACCTTTCAACCTGGTGGCTTTTTGGTTTCCTCCCCTCGTGAACATCACTGCATCAACACACGTCTCTCTCAAACACACACACACACACACACCCTCTGAAGACCAGGCTTCAGGCAAGTACGTCGTTTTCTAGACTTGTGCATATAGAATATGCATCGCTTGTATTACTTTTCTGAACTCTTTCTATATCTGATTACTTTTTGTTAGATAATTATTTTTTAGATGTTTTTGGGGCTTTTTGCTTTTAAAAGAGCTTTTGCACCTCAACATGTAATGTAATGTCTTTTTTAAACAGTATTAGTTTAGGCATGTCCAGGCTTTAATTGTAATTGCGCCTCTTAATACTTTATGCTAAAGCTCTTTTTTTTCTAGCAATGTCAAATGCTTTATGCTGAATGTTTTCCGTCCATGAAATAAGAGAACATGGCGACAATTTACAAGTAAAATGAGGAGGAAAATATGAAAAACCAGTTCCCTGACCTTGCTTGTGTGTTTTCATTTCATGTTGTTATGCGGCCATTGGCAACCATTCTCTCGTTTTCCATCTTTTCTTCCTTCTCCGTCATTATGCTCATTATGCTCTGATACTCTTTGCCTGAATAAAGGTGTGGAGATTTGCATTGTGTTTCCTCTATGCTGGGGCAAGGAAGCGGGCAGTCCCTGCGGGTGGAGAAAGGATTTTTATTTTTCTGTCCGGCTCCAGTTTCGCCATGATCTCTGAATGTTATGGATATAATAGATCATGGCAGACTGAAGACTAAAAGCAACCATATATCTCTTTGCTGTTTCCATTTAATGTGATGCTATTTAAATCCTCTCCACCCAACTTACAGAAAGTTTTCAAACGTATGTTTGGACTTTGGCTTTCTTACAAAAGATTCTTACAACTGACTCAGAAGCCTAAAAAATATGGACAATAAATACTTCCTTTTAGATCGTTTTTACTTTCTATCTTGTTTATTGTGATGCTACAACCATCAAAACCAATGTTACTTTGCTCTTTCAAGACTGCTGCTATTCACACAATCTGTTTTGTCTTATATAGTGGGGCAGTGAATGTAAAATGATGTAAAACCCTTTAACTTTAGATAGTCTACCAAATGTAATCTAATCTCTGTGAAACTGAATAAAGTAATCAAATGTAAAACAACACCGGATAGTACTATAAATTCAGTCAAGAGCAGAGACTGATTTTTTTCTTTGTCCTTTGTAGTTTGATTAACAAAACTGCTGTCACTAAAGGCCCACTGAAATCAAAATGAAGTATTTTAGCTTTTAGTATGACTATGTTAGCCATAAAGTTATGCATAAACTGGTAACACAACAAAATTTGCATTTAGGAGATATAGGCATTCAAAACGCACAGTCTCTCACTTCCGTTAAAACGAATGACAGATTTTGATGACATCATCGCAGACTTCACCTTCTCATCAAATCTTCTGTCCAATCAAATGCTCTCTAGAATCTAAAGCCCCGCCCCCACGGCTGAAGTTATAGCTGAAATCGGTCAGTTGGTCACACATTTACTAATTTCTACATGGTGAAAGGCACATAGCTCACTATATATGCGATAGGAAACGATTCAGTGTAAATATGCTTTCGTTTGAGGCGAATGAAGTCTGTTTTCACGTTAGTTTCACACAGCGCACACACACCAACGGCTCTGGTCTAAAGTTCATATGGCTCATATGTGCGAGTCAACGCAGACAACAAACATATCGACCCATTTGAATTCTGCACAGAACGCTGCATTACAAAGCGATGTGACAAAAAGATTATGACGATAAACAGCTCGAGGAAACTGGCTTTACCCATAGAACGTAAAAATATATTGGCTTTACCAAACAGAAAGGCTCTAGTCAAACTGTGTATTAACGAAACGCTATTGGCTGTTTCACAAAAGGGGAGGAGCTGCTAACAGCTGAAGCCGTTTCAGTGGAAATTACGTCAACACATTGAATAATGCAGCGCGTTTCAAGGCACTTCAGTGGGCCTTTAAAGCCCCTTTAAGACTTGATGCACAGATCCAGTACACTGATACTAATCCTGCTCTCCAGGCAGGTTTTTAAGCCCATAAATTGCAGGCTATGTGACGTCAGAACTCGATCTAGATAGAGTTCACGGGTGGGAAGTCATGGGTTTGATGGCTGTTTCAGTGCAGTTTCATGGGTAGATTTTTGGAAAAACATAGGTTACAAGGTTGCCTGTGTTGTCTTTCTCTACTGTTTATTTCCCTTAAGCCAAAAACTTTGTTTAACAATGGTTACTACTCCGAGACGGGTATTATTTGACATAATTTTATGCGAATTTGTCTGTGCAAAAACTTGAAACTTAGCTCGATTCAGTAATCGCAAGCTCTGAGTCGCACTGTTCTGGGCACGCGTTTCAGATGTGTGCGTACGCTTTCCACACAGGTCTACTTGTGCATTAATATTTAAATTACCAAGCCTTAAACTCTTATAAAGATGTCAGTCCTGAGCAAGGACTGCCGGGTGGCCCGGCGAAAGTAGCCCAAAGATAGCCAAGTGCGATTTTCCCCATCGGGCTGCCGAAGTCTCATCTAAATTATTATGTTTTGGGGTTGATGGAGTGCTAAATTATACATGCAGGGTTACCCACGGCAACAACTTAAAAGTAGCCCACTTAGCAACACTGCTCCTGAACATTCATCTTCTCACAACAGTTTGAGGCCACACCCTTCCCCCATCGGTAAAATGGACTAGTCTAGTAGACATAAATTAAGCCTTTAAATTAAGTTATTGAGCTGTTTATACTTACAATAAAACAGCATACACAGCGACAGGATATAAAAATAAACTAATTAAATAAATAAATAATAATGCCTAACTTACCTTACACAACACCGAAGGTTTACTTACTCAGGAGTAAGAGCTGCAAGGTCATAATATGACGCCACACTCAGCGAATTTTTTTTAAAATAAACGATTTAACATATAATAACACCTTTTAATAGCGCACTTAAAGTATTTATTACAAATAAAATAGTAAATGCTACAAAATGAATAAATGTAAATGGAACAAAAGCGTTGCATTTACAGTCCTGTGAAAACAGGGGGTGCTAACACCCTAGTTCCCGCGCGCAAAAATCTTCTCATTCGGGGCTGGAGGTAAGTTGATAAGGACGTTTGAGAGACCACATTTCTGAAGTGTTGAGGGAATATATTTTACAAGTTTTCTGTTTCAGCTATGATACTGTATGTTCATCGAGTTATATAGATTAATGGTGCTTAAAATCGCACTGTACCACGAACAGGGGGGGTTTAAACTACAAGACGGAGAGAGATAGGGGGGAAAAAATCATAAACAAATAAATGACACAGCGCGGGAGAATAGTTCCTAGTAACTGTTTTTATTTGAGCTCCATCATTTAAGGCATTACAAGGAACACTTGCCGTTTACTCGGAAACGGAAGGAATGGAATTGAATTATTTTACTTAAGTAATTACATTTCGGATTAAATATTTGTTATTACCGTCTTATAAAAGCAATAAGGTCCCCAACGGGGCTAAAGGCTCACTTAAAGAAAATGTTTAGCTTTTTTTTTTTACTAGTGTTTGATTGCAGAAAAAGAAAATAAGTGCTATGTTTGTATTGAACATTTATGGAGCAACATATTCTGTGGAAATAAATCATAAAAGTGGTTTATTTTATTTAAAAAAAAAATATATGAGGTGGTAAGGTGGGGCTTTTTACCCTCACAGAAAAACCAGAAAGGGGCAAAACAAAGGCAAAAAGTATACAAATACACTTTAGGCAAAATGATACGTTTTTAATAATCTCTCAGTTACTTGCTCAAAACAATCATTTTGGCAAGGTTTGTGCTATTTTCTGTTTATTTCGATAAATAAAATAATTATTTTTTATTCTACACAGTGTGTGCATAATTAAAAGGTAACCAAACGTCCTGTTTTCCAAGGACAATAGTATTTTGTAATATAATCATTTTCTATCCATACAGAGGGGCATAATTTAAATGTATTGAAATTAATAAGGCATCTTTGAGTAAACTGCAAGGATCATTTGAGTATCTCATTGCCAGGCCGAGTGTCCTGGTTTTTGGTAAGCAAAATATAATCACCCTAATAATTAGGCTATACCAGCAAATAGATATTCTGATCATATTTTTTTCCAAGCACATTTGATCAATTCTAAACCTCATCAATCTTAATAACTAATTCATTTTGTATTTAATCATTTATAAGTGATATGTAGTTAAGGAAGGCTGGAAGTGAAAAATACCTTATATTCAGGTGTGCATAAGCAGTTTTTTTTACAGGTAAAATAGGCCAAAAAAGAGATTTAACTCGCAATGAAATGTCAAAAATTATTAAATGCTCATGAGGAGGATGCAATACTAGACATTGCAAAATGAAGGTGTGACCAATGGGCAGCAAACCGCTCATTGGTTCAGCAGGGTCAAACAAAAACAGGCCAGGAAAGAAGAGACACATGTTAACTGAAAAAAAAGACCAATTATGGTGAAGCATCAGGTGTGAAACCATCAGGGACCCTTTAGTCTCCAGTGCCACCATTTTCCAGAACTGCAACCAACCTGGAGTCTCCAGAAGCTCCTCAGAGACTTAAGAAACCTGAAATATGACCTACACTTCATAAGAATCACAAGCTGAAGTGTTGTGAAATACATGAAAACTGTTTATAGATGACCTATCAGAAGGCTATAATAAGGCAGTAATAGTAGTAGTTAAGATTGATCTAAATGTAATGTAAAATGTGCAAAAAAGATCAGAATAATTATGCACACACTGTCATTAAAATATGTTAATATAAATAAATATAATAATAAATAATATGTCAATATAAAAATATAGTATTTTTTTAATCTATATTTCATTATTAAAATGGTGATTATCACTAAGGCGTTCACGCAACGTAATATGATATTTCCCATCTGAATCTAGCCATATAATAGCCTGACAAGCCAGACCCACATCAAGATGTTTGGTCTGGAAACTATGGAAACTGGTCTGGAAACTGATGTTTGGTCTGGAAACTGGTCTGGAAACTATGTTTGGTCTGGAAACTATGACGTTGATGTCGTGCGCTGCAGTCTATTAGCCTGACAAGCCAGAGCCACATCAAGATGTTTGGTCTGGAAACTCACCATTGACAGCTCAATCTGAGAGCCGGATTAACGGTTGTCTTTCAAACTCCCTCTGCACGCGATAGGATAGCGCTACCACCAACCAGAGCAACAAAGGTGAAACAGAGCTCGTTGACAGATTAAACATTCACCGTATCCGGTCGGCTAAACTCCGAACACATCTTCCCTTTTTAAGAATGACTTCAGTGCCGTTCTTTGTTCTTTTCTCAGAGAAAAGCTTAAGGGGTTACTTCAGCGATTAGCATATGGCTTTGTTTCAGTAGAAACCCTGGAGTATATTCAAATGATTGTGCTTTCCCCCCTCATATCTCCCTGAGACAAGAGATTTATGCATTTTATTTCTGGAAAAATTCCTCCTATGATGTAAATTGACGATTTTTGCATCATAGGAGGAATGTTTGGCCAAAGGCTAAAGACTACAGCCAGCAGAGGGAGCCATTTCCGCATGTTTTGAATCTGCGCATGAGGGATGGAGATCACACTCAGCTCGCAGAGAGAGCTCAGCTCAGCTACAGGCACTCATTTAAACGGAGCTATGGTGAGCAATGTAAGTCTTTTAACTTCTCAAATTAATTTCTATGAAAGTTAAGCTTGCAAAGGCATGAACTGAAACGTGCCAGACTGAACTCGCGTTGTGAATGTATGCCGCGAGTGTAGTCACGATTACCTCAGCTCTCATCACTCCTGCAGTCAGTGCTCGGTGCTGTGAGACTCACGCGGTGACTCACTCGTTATATTGAACACACGTTCAGTTTTTAATTGTAGTGTCTTCTCTAACTCAGTCACAGTAATCAAGTTGGTGGCTTTGGGAGTGGCCTCACGGGGCAGCGAAGCATTCTGGGAGTTGTAGTCTTTCATCCCCATGGGACAAAAATACATTTTCTGTCTTTTCTCAGTCTAGAAGACACCAAATTCAAAAATAATTTCACATTTCTACTGCATTGATGACCCAGTTTAAATACAGATTCATCTTCCCAGCGCTGAAGTACCCCTTTAACTCCAAATCTTCCAGAGTCGCGGTCAAAGCTGATTCGAAAGACCGCCGTTCGCCAGTTTCTGTGTTTACTAGAAGCACGCAAACGCAACTCGGCCGTCGTCATTGTGGCCCCGCCCGCTGACTCTATACACGATGTGATTGGCCCATCCAGATTATGAGGAATACAGCTCAGAAGGGTATTGAGAGTTCCTAGACGACACTTGCGGGCAGATTAAATTTGCTGCTGCTAGGGTGCGTCTAGATTTCTAGGCTAACCATATAATGTTCTGCTTAAGTTGTGTGTCTCTGAGGTTGCACCCTTCATAACACATATGGTTAACTGTAGTTTGTTGTCCGGCGTTGTTCCTGCAGATCTAAAAATGGCTCCGGTGACGCCGATTATTAAAAACCAGGCCTAGACCACCTAAACATGGACAATTACAGACCAATATCCAACTTACCATTTATAAGCAAAGCCATTGAAAGAGTTGTTGCTTCGCAATTGCGGTCATATTTGGATATAAATGGCCTTTTTGAACCTTTTCAGTCTTGTTTTTGTCCATCACGCAGCACTGAAACGGCTCTTCTCCGGGTGGTTAACGACATAACTGTCCATGGATGCAGGGCTGATAAACATCTTGCTTTGTTTTAAGCGCTGCTTTCGACACAGTCTGCCATGAATTAATGATCTCTAGGCTTTCTGACATTGGCATCACTGGCTCAGCACTTTCTTAGCTCATTTCCTACATTAGTGACAGAAAGTATATCACTATACAAGGGTTTAGATCTGCTACTGCTTCACTCAGGGTGTTCCTCAGGTTCGGTTCTTGGCCCACTGTTATTTATCATCTACATATATCCACTCGGTGACATCATACGCAAGCATGGACTTCAGTTCCACTGCTAGGCAGATGATATTCAAATCTACCTCACCACCAGCTCCAGTGCTCCATCTCTGCCTGACTCACTCACAGCATGTATCAGGGACATTAAGTAGTGGATGTCCCGGAATTTCCTTAAATTGAATGATAAAAAAATGAGATATTATTGATTGGTTCTACTGCCACAGTCAAAACGATGAACCAGTCTTTTGTGTTCTTGGAACTCACATTAAGCCTTCGTCCTTGATCCGTAACCTTGGTGTTTTATTCGATTCAAATCTTATCTTTTGGCCCTCACATTTCTTCTCTTGTTAAAAACTCTTTTTTCCATCTTCGTAATATTGCTCGTCTCTGATCTTCTCTCACCATAGCTGATACTGAAACCACAAAGGGATGTCAGTAACCAAACAGTTAACTGCAGCCATATTTTTTACCTACTATTGAAGTCAATGGCTCCAGTTAACTGTTTGGTTACTGACATTCTTCAAAATATCTTCCCTTGTTTTCAGTTGAAGAAAGAAATTCATACAGGTTTGAAACAACTTGAGGGTGAGTAAAGGATGACAGAATTGTTATTATAAAGTGAACTATCCCTTTAATTCACGCATTAATCTCTTCACGTCTGGACTATTGCAATGACTTATTTCTTGGTCTTCCCAAAAAACGTATCGCAAGATTACAGTATGTTCAAAACTCAGCAGCAAGAGTTCTCACCTGCACTAGGGGCTCTGCTCACACTACTCCTCTGCTTCATGACCTTTACTGGCTACCTGTTGCTTTAAGGTATTGCTTCTAACGTTCAAAGCATTAAATGGTCTTGCTCCCCAATATCTGTCTGACCTACTCTCCCCTTACCTCCCGGTCCGGTCCCTTAGATCAGCTGAACTTGGTTTGTTGTCCATCCCTCGTTTCCGTTTGTCTACTGTTGGTGTAAGGTCATTTAGTATAAATGCTCCTCAATTATGGAATTCGCTGCCTCTTACACTACGAAACATCTGTGGGTGCATTTAAGTCCCAGTTAAAAACATATCTATTTAACAAGCATTTCGGATAATGCAATTATATGGATTATGTGATGTGTATATATAGATGTATATGTAAGTGTTTGAATGTACTGCTACGGAAAGGCGCTATATAAATAAAACTTCTTCTTCAACACATGAAAAAATGTCGGCCAGTTGTTTATTATCATGTTAATTATTGTGCCTTTCGCCCCGAAAGCAGGGGCACTTTTTACCACAAATACCATATTTTTACATATACTTCCGTTAATTAAAAAAAAGTTTGCTTTTATTGACCTTGAGCAAGAAGACCTTTGTCTTAAAATATAGACAAAAAAATTATCGATTGTCATTTGCTAACTAAATCTATATTATTTTTTAAAACACTTCAAAAGTAGATCAAATTAGTGCAGAATCAATTTTTTGGGAAAGTTATGGAATTTGTCACGTAGATTCAGGACAGTCTGAAATGTCGCCATTGTAAATTTGGAGTCTCTAACCAAGTCCCTCTCGTGCCACCAACTGTCCAAAGTTGCACTTACGTTTGTGCTAATAACTTTTGAACTGTAAGGGCTAGAAACACAATTATTTTCTCCCTCTGATTCCTTGGCTCAAGACGCTTGTTTAGACTATGACGTCATTTGTAGTGAATCATCTTCAGACAATGCCAACAAAAAATTAAAATTTTTGTTGATTCATCAAAGTGTTTTTGAATAATGTGTGAACGAATTTCAGGTAGCGCGTTGCGAAAATAGACACAAGGCTTTAACTCCGCAATGCTTTATCGTATTCATGGCCCGAGGCTACATGCTGGATTTCGGCACAGTGCCACCTACTGGTCCGGAGATGAGAAAAATGTCTAACTTCTAACGGTTTGCCCAAAAATCATCAAGTAGAGGTAACTACAGACTGCAGCAATGGGCGTGCCATGAGGTCGGAAAGGAATGGGGCGTGCAGAGAGGTATGGGGCGTGCCGAGAGGTCTTTTTACAGTCTATGACCAGGACGCGAAAAGCTTCCTGATCCGCATAAAAGCGAGCCATAAACTGAATCACTATAATTACACAAGACAAAATACATTTCTTTCACTGTAAAAAAGCAATAATGATAATAAGAATACATTCAAAAGTATGTTACCTTCAAAACCTTCTGTATGGCGCGGGTTACGTGACGTCATCGCCACCGCGAGTTTTTTAGGATCAATCATTAAAAAAACATTCATACTGTTTGTGATAAATGCACTTTTTTAACACATCACTTGAATATATTAAACATTTATTTTTGTATTGCCCTTTTTCTATTTCATTTGGACTGACTTTAAAATAGATATCCCTAAAATAGACATTCCTAGTATTAGAATTTAGATCCTCATGACATTTTACTTTGTTTCCAAAACCCATATTTTTCTGAAAAACTAAATTATATAATTATATTATTTTGCCGAAGTTTTATATGCATGACACAAATGAAAGAACCCTTCTTATATTACCTTTTATAAGACTGATCTCACAGTATACTTTTAAACCTTTTCAAACATGAGATCACAAAACAAAACGTTTTCTACCTTGATTCATAAACTTCTATTTTTGTATTTATTTGTATTGTTCATTTTATACTTGTTATTGTTATTCTCTAATTTACAAATTTTGAGCTGTATTCACAATGCTTTGTATTTATCGTTTTTATTGAATTATACTTGAAATGTCTGTACTTGAACTAAATAATACAATTTAAAATAATCAAAAAACTAATTATTATTTTAAAGATAAAAATGTCTCCTGACACTATTAAAGTCATACTAATTTTGTACTTTCATTTAAAGTACATACAAACTAAAAGTAATGTTATTTTTATAATAATGGTAAAGCAAATGTTTTTGCTGTATAAAGGCATACATATATATACGTGTTTGATCAAACACTCACCATATAATATTAAATGAAGTAAAACCGGTTTAATAAACTACTTTTAAGTGACATTAATCAAATAAGCAAAACAAACAACATTTTATCCCAAAAAACATTTATTAAGTAGTCATTTTTACAATTAAGTTTTTTAAAACGTCAGTTGAATTTGTCATCAAAGGCTTGTGTTCTCATTCCTCCATTGGTTACTGCTGATTGGCCAACGCAGTCGCCAGGAGGAAGCTCCTTTGACCAATGAGAAACCTCTCACCACGCCCCTACCTCCAGCCACGCCCCTACCTCTTGCCACGCCCATTACTCCAAGCTGCAGCTACCCCTGTCTCAAAATCATAAAAGTGGTCTTATTAGATTCACAGAGTCAAATGAAATCCAATTTTCTATACCATGTTAAAATTTTGTAGTAAAATGCTGTCTTTCATGAATGCATTAGCTTATTGTTATGAAACTCGCTATGGGTCAGCCTTGTGGTAAAATCAAATATTAACATGCTTACAAATTTGGATTTGGTTGATTTATTTTCATGGGAATCCTTGCCGAATCCACCAATACCAAAAATGTCAGGTTGTACCTCATGGTTTGTTTAACATTGTAAATTTAGCATTTAAACAACTTTTATGAATATCTTCGAAAACGTTTCTCCGATCGAGACGTTAATGGTCAAATGTTAAAATTTTGATAAGTGGCAAAAAATACAATCAAAGTCGGGTGTGGCTGATTTTTTTATTTAACTCCTAAACAAAATTAGATATATTCACCAAATCTGACACAAAATGTACATTTGCTTAAACAAACGCCTCATACAAATCTATTTATATTTATTTATTAGAAGCATATGTTGAAGACAAGCATTCTCACTTGCCTGTGGATTTTTCCCTGTGTTTTCCCATCTCAGTCGAATAATGATGATGGCACAGTCAACTGTAAGTGTCCAGCCAGCCATGGTATTGACCTCTGATAACTTCAAGGTAAACCAATGGAGCAGCGGAATGTGCGACTGCTGCGAAGACATGGGCATCTGTAAGTGTGTTTTTAATGTTGTTTTTTAATGCTTTAAGAGTAACTTCCATATTACATCAGAAGGACATATCACGATTCACAATACATCAGAACGGGCATCTGTGTGTGCTGCACACTGCACCCTAACCCCACTCACTGCACCCTAATCCCCACTCACTGCACCCTAACCCCACTCACTGCACCCTAACCCCACTCACTGCACCCTAATCCCCACTCACTGCACCCTAATCCCCACTCACTGCACCCTAACCCCACTCACTGCACCCTAATCCCCACTCACTGCACCCTAATCCCCACTCACTGCACCCTAATCCCCGCTCACT
Organism: Pseudorasbora parva; assembly: GCF_024679245.1. Taxonomy (NCBI): domain Eukaryota; kingdom Metazoa; phylum Chordata; class Actinopteri; order Cypriniformes; family Gobionidae; genus Pseudorasbora; species Pseudorasbora parva. Next base: position 59,169,706 of record NC_090172.1, on the reverse strand, counting down.
GCACCCTAATCCCCGCTCACTGCACCCTAATCCCCACTCACTGCACCCTAACCCCACTCACTGCACCCTAATCCCCACTCACTGCACCCTAATCCCCACTCACTGCACCCTAATCCCCACTCACTGCACCCTAATCCCCGCTCACTGCACCCTAATCCCCGCTCACTGCACCCTAATCCCCACTCACTGCACCCTAATCCCCACTCACTGCACCTTAATCCCCACTCACTGCACCCTAATCCCCACACACTGCACCCTAATCCCCACTCACTGCACCCTAACCCCACTCACTGCACCCTAATCCCCACTCACTGCACCCTAATCCCCACTCACTGCACCCTAACCCCACTCACTGCACCCTAATCTCCACTCACTGCACCCTAATCCCCACTCACTGCACCCTAACCCCACTCACTGCACCCTAATCCCCACTCACTGCACCCTAATCCCCACTCACTGCACCCTAATCCCCACTCACTGAACCCTAATCCCCACTCACTGAACCCTAATCCCCGCTCACTGCACCCTAATCCCCGCTCACTGCACCCTAATCCCCACTTCTGTGTGTGCACTAGGGATGCAGCAATACAGTTAGTCCACGGTTTAATACATACCTCGGTTTTTATTGTAATACTCTTTAGGGCTATTGCAATATTAAAGTGCGATATCGAAGAAAAATGTGATATGCAATATCTTGTGAAATAATTTAATATAAGATATGCGATACGATATTGCAGTTAGTGTGTAAAATTTATTTAAATTATGTTAAAAAATATTATTTAAAAACTGAGAATTAAACCATTTATGTTTCACATTCTTTCTGGGAAAAGAAAGCATCGCTACAACTTCTGAAAGTGACCTGCAGTGTCGTTCACGTTTTGGTGTGTGTGTGTGTGTGTGTGTGTGTGTGTGTGTCAAGCAAGTCCCATAAGTAACAGTCGTGTGCCCAGTCTATTCTCTGCTATATGCGTTGACCTAAAACGTGCACTTTTCACAATGTTGAAGTAGCCTATTAGAATCATTCAGATATTGCGTGCCGTTGCGATATGCATATTGCGATATATACATTTGCAATATTTCGATAATTTTGAAATATTGCACAGCCCTAATACTCTTTCTTTATTTTACTTAAAAAGACTTGAAAAACCTTGCTTAAACTTAACTTAACTTTAAAAAAAAAAAAACTTCCTGGTGTATTGTATGATATAAAATATATAAAGATTTACAGTGGCAGCTCAGAGATGTACAGTAGCAAGTATGAAATTGAATAAATAAATGTTGGCTAAAATTAAAACTAGTAAATTAAAACAGTCTTCAATATGCAATATACATTGATTGACAGCTACTTTATATACTTTATTTAAGAGCAGTGAGTGAGTTTTCTTTTTGTTTTTTAATTTTTAAAAGTAATTTTTACTTTAATTTAGAGGTAAACTGTTTCTTTAAGTACAAGTGTTCACAGTCACTAGGCTGCGCTGCTAAGACCTGCTCGGATCTCATATACAAACACGCGATTTTACTTTCACTTTAGACATAACCGACTGTGTTTATATATGTTAACCTTGTGTGTGTATTTGACAGTATTAGCACAGTAAGACTACTTAGTCCAGTAATCACGTGTGTTTGACAGGTGCGCACGCTCAGCGCATGTAAAACACGAATGAATTGTTTAACTGGTGTGTGCAAACAGCGAGGCGAGGGACCGTGAGAGTGATAATGAGCGCCAGCTGCGCGGAACACACCGGTCTCGTCTCACCACAGCGGGGTGACGGGATTATAAAAAGAGGAGCAAAGACAGTGGAAGACGAGACCGGTGTGTCGCACAGCTGGCGCTCATTATCACTCGCCACCGGCCCGCTCTCACGGTCCCTCACCTCGCTGCTTGCCACAACCGGCAAGGCTTTAAAACGCAGCTAAACAACCCCTAACTTTAGTGCATATAATTTTATATTTGCTCATATCAGCGCATAGACTCACAGACACACTCAAAAAAAGGCGAAATAAACTGAGAGAAATATTTCAAACGAAGAGAAATAGAAATAATTAAATGAAAAAAACAATTTCAACGCAATTCACAAGCGCGTATTGAACCGTGGATGCCGTACCGAACGGTTCAATATTATATTAAGTATTGTGGCATCCCTAGTGTGCACATGTTTGTGTTTGTGATGTGAGATTGCAGATGAACTGAAAGTGTGAGAAACTCTTCAACATTGACAGCTGTTTTCCTGTGGCAGGTTGCTGTGGTTTATTTTGTACATATTGCCTCATGTGCAAGACCAGTGAGGATTTTGGAGAGTGTCTCTGTCTCCCCTTGCTGGAGATTTGCTTCGGGGGCATGTTGCACCCAATTACATTCGCCATGAGGAGCAGCATGAGAGAGAGGTACCACATTCAGGTAATCACTGTTGAATTTCAAGTTTGACCATTACTACTATTTAAAATAAGTACACTTTCAGCATCATTACTTCAGTCTTCAGTGTCTCATGATGATCCTTCAGAAATCATTCTAATATGATGATTTAAAGCTCAAGAAACATTTCTGATTATTATCAATGTTGAAATATTTTGCTGTTTAAAGGCACAATATGTAATTTTTCACTGCTAGAGGTCGCTTATTCAAAACAAGAAATATATACGTGCCTGAGTCCAGCGTGCGAAAGGTACGTTCTGTTAGACACGTACACATAAGCAATAGGGATGGGCATTTTTGTCAATTTTTCATTTCGATCATCGATAGGTCTTAAAAATGAGTAATCGATTAACCATGTGCGGGGGGCGGGGCGTCTCCGTCATGGAGATATGAAACTATTTTAAGACTGTTATGAAAATGTATGCTACAAAAACATGAGATGTCTATGCAAATATGAACATATGACTATAAAAAAAATAACTGATACATTATGATGCATAAATGTCTTACAGAGGTGGGTAGTAACGAATTACATTTACTTCGTTACATTTACTTGAGTACATTTTTTGGGTAACTTGTACTTTTAGAGTATATTTAAAAATTGGTACTTTTACTTTTACTCAAGTACATTTCTTGTGAAAAAACTGTACTTTTACTTTGTTACATTCGGTGGCGTTCCTCCGCTACTGTCAATAGTGATAATTAATTATATATTTTAAAATAAGTATGCAATGACTTGTTCGCAAGTCTCGCGAAACGTTGGAGAGGCTGCTTCGTGAGAGGTGGATACGCATCACCCGCATAAAATTAGCACGCGTTTTGTCAGAAGATGATGGCCGAAGCAGAGGGAGATGTGTGTGAGCTACGGCAGATCACCCGTACGTGGCCTCAAGTTTAGCCTGTTTTCAGTCCAAAATGTCAAAAAGAACAGTTTCATAATTTAATGCATGCTGTGTGCACCAAAATGAACTGACATCTCAGCATACAATAATTCCAGCTCCAACCTGAGAAAACAGCGGTAAGTGTAACAATGAAGCCTATATTTGAACACTTTTAATGGTAATTTGGTAACTATGGGCACTTTTCCTTTATTGTAATACTATTTCACACACTGTCCGAGTGTTTTCCTCATATGCGCTCTTGTGCAAGCATTACAAATCGTTTGAATCCTCCGAATACACGTCCACAAACAAACGTTCACATCTGCATTTACATATCTTTTTTTCTCACAAAACGAGCAACCTCATTGGCAAAATGTACCTGTGACAATGTTTTTGCAAACCACAAAATACGTACTAATACACACTGCAGTTTCCAACAGAAATGAACACTATCAGAAAAACTCGACCACTGTTGCCCATCCCTAATAAGCAAAATGATCTATAACAATGCAATACTATTACATATAAAAACACGTTTTACTCACATAAGTGTGTTGCACCATTACTGTCGGATCCAAAATAGAAGGCACAGCATTGAGTTTTAATATCAAATGTCTCCAAATCCAGCATCGACCTGAGATTTGTTTACAAACGATCCCGCAGTGAAATTAAGTGAACATGTCTTTCCCACGTGAGCTGGAACTTCATTAAAAATAAAGTTCAACCACTCATTCCTAATATTAGGATCTGAAGGAAGCTTATGCAGCGACTGTGTTCTTCCACAACCAGGAATAGCGCAATATCTAGCGCTAGCGTGATCCGAACAGCTCGCTGAGTCCGTGGGCGGGGCTACCGAATTACACGTGATTATTGTCCTGTAGAGGCGGCATTTTGTCACTCGATTACGTAAAGATGAAGCAAACGATTGTTTTCTGGGCCTGGTGTCTATAAAAGCTTTTCTTTGACTAACAAGGAAGTTTTCAGCTCTGAAACTTACAGGATATTCTTATAGTACCATGACCTTTTATATATCAAAAGCTCAAGGGAAAGTTGATTCCTCAATTCATCACCGCTTTAACCAATTATTTGTTTGCTGCATTCTTAAATATTCACTAAATATACCCCGTCTCCGGTGTGATGACTCTGATCCTTCGAATATTCAGATCTAATATAATTTCTGACCTGTAAGGTTGCCAGAATCATAATCATACACTGTTAATTGGCCAGAGGAGAACAGAGCAGAGGATATAGCGTATAACACTGAATAACATTTATATATAAAAAGAAAAAAGGTCCTGGCTCTTCCAAGCTTTATAATGGCAGTGATTGTATCCATATTTAACACGTTATAAAGTAAAATATCTAGCTTCCAGTGGACCGCCATGCATATTAAACTTACGAAGAAAGTGTAGCGCTTCTCACAGTTCAAAACACTCACACTGTGTCCAACATTATACGCCGTGCGATTTACTCTTTCTTTAATTTGAATACAGAAGGTGGTCTGACGTAAGCTAGATATTTTACTTAATAATGTTTTAAATATGGATATTTTTCGTACACAAACCCTTCGATTGTCTTTAGAAGGCCTTTATTAAACCCTGGAGCTGTATGGACTACTTTCATAATGAATGGAGGCACTTTTTGGAGCTTCAAATTTGGGCTGCCATTATAAAACTTGGATTGTCCAGGACTTTTTTAGTATAACTCTTGATTGTGTTCGTCTGAAAGAATAATGTTATATATACCTAGGATGACTTGATGAGTAAATCATGGGATCTTTTACTTTTTTGGGGGTGAACTATCCCTTAAAGGGTTAGTTTACCAAAAAAAATTAAATTCTGTCAATAATTCCTCACCCTAATGTCGTTGGACACCCGTAAGTCCTCCGTTCATCTTCAGACACAGATGAAGATATTAGTGTTGAAATCCAATGGCTCAGAAAGGCCTTCATTGACACAGATGTCATTTCCTCTCTCAAGACCCATAAAGGCACTAAAGACGGCGTTACAAAGCCCATCTCACTACAGCGGCTAAAAATAGTTTTTGTATAGTTGTATAGTGATGGGCCGATTTCAAAACAAAGATTCAAACGGTTATGAATCAGATTCATGATTCGGATCGCCAATGTCACGTGATTCAGCAGTTTGAGACGCGATCCAAATCATGAATCAATACGCTGATTTTGAAAGCGGCCCATCACTATATGTCATTATTTATTTGTTGTTGTTTTTTTGCGCACAAAAACTATTCTCGTCTCTTCATAAAATGATTGTAGTGAGATGGGCTTTGTAACGCCGTCTTTAGTGCCTTTATGGGTGTTGAGAGAGGAAATGACATTGGTGTCAATGAAGGCCTTTCTGAGCCATCGGATTTCAACACTAATATGACATCGGTGTCTGAAGGTCAAACGACATTAGGGTGTAGAAATTAATGACACAATTTTCATTTTTGGGTGAACTAACCCATTAATACCAGGTGTAAACTGGGCCTCAGTTTGACATTATATTGATTATGTTGTTTCCTCTCCTCATTAAGGGTTCAATTCAGAATGACTGCTGTGCGGTGACCTGTTGCCCTGTGTGCGTTTGGTGTCAGATGGCGAGAGAGATAAAGGCTCGACGGCACAATCTAGTGGTCATTAACTCCACTGTGCACACGGTTCACCAGCAGCCACAAGCTTTTAACCAGCCAACTCAAGCTGTCAATATGGGCTACCAGCCTCCGCAGGCCATCAATCCTGGATACTAAACCTCGAGCTCCCCAAAGAGCAAAAACCTGCAGTTCTGTTGAAGTTACGTAATTCTCAGGAAATCTATTGAGATGTTATTTCTATATTCATAAATAGCCTACCTGTTTAAGAATGCTAATATTTTTTCCTGAAGATATTAACAATAAAAATGTTCTGTATTTTTTTTAGCAAGTTCCTTTATTGACAAATTTGGGTATAAACCTATTTAAGTAAATAAATTATATATTTCCTCACAAAACTGTTTGTTTCTTGTGTGTATATTTTTTAAGTATCATTCTTATTATAACATGCTAAAAAACAGAAAACAGTGTAGATCTCCAGTGTTAAAGGGATAGTTCACCTAAAAATGAGAATGTGATGTGTATCTGCTTACCCCTATGCAGGGCATCAGATGTCGGTGTGTTTGTTTCTTCAGTAGAACACAAATGAAGATTTTTAACTCAACCGTTGCTCGTATAATGCAGGTCAATGGGGTGTATTTCTATGAGAGTAAAAAACACACCAATCCATATTAAACCCTGCGGCTCGTGGCGACACATTGATGTCTTAAGACACGAAACGATTGGTTTCTGTGAGAAACACAACAGTATTTATTTAAAAATTTTTACCTAATCAAACAAATCATCCTCAGCACCATTACTTCCATCGAGGAAGGTAAAAATCTCAGCATGATCCTAGATATACAGCCTCATTAGAGCCTGCTCGGATCGGTCGAATGAGGCATCTATGTAAATAAATATATCTATGATCGTGCCGGTCTTTTGACCTTCCTTGACAGAAGTAATGGTGCTGAGGATGAGATTCGTCTGATATAAGGTAAAAAAAAAAAAATACTGTTGTGTTTCTCGCAGAAACCGATCATTTCGTGTCTTAAGACATCAATGTGTCGCCAGGAGCCGCTGGGTTTAATATGGATTGGTGTGTTTTTTACTCATAGAAATACACCCCATTGACCTGCATTATACGAGCAACGGTTGAGTTAAAAATCTTCATTTGTGTTCTACTGAAGGAACAAACACACCGACATCTGATGCCCTGCATTGGCGTAAGCAGATACACATCACATTCTCATTTTTGGGTGAACTATCCCTTTAACATGACAAACTCAATCACAAGCTATGGTGTGGATCTTTCTTTTTTTCCAGCCGGTGATTGGACTGTTGTAGCTTGTCCAAACGAACGGTTTCGACACAGCAGAGCTCATGTGGGCAGTTTAATGAGACGCTGAAATTAGTCTTAGGGGAATCTGGAGGCGAGGAGTGGACTAATGTACAGAAACACAATTGATTCATGTAACTGCAGCAACCAGCAAATCCTTGTGACCACACACGGTGTTAAAGAATTGAGACACTCCTACATATTTCTAGCGAAACTACAAACAGGAAGATGATCCTTTTCAAGTGGCTTTCATCTAGCAGTTATTAATAACCGCATACTCGTCTGGCAAGCCTGTTGGCAAAATGAGCACTGATTTAAAACATTCAGGAAATAATGAAAGTTTATTAAGTCAGAGGTTTGGGACGACATGAATGCGAGTGAATGACAAAAGAACTTTAATTTTTGTTAGTCATATTTATTTATAAAGCACATTTTAAAAACAACACCTGTTGGCCAAAGTGATAAACAGAGTTTAAAGAGTAATAATTAAAATCAGGACACAAACACAGACAATGCACACAAATGTTACCACTGCCCCTACTTACCATAATGAATATGAGATTTAAAGTCATCATATGTTTGTAAAGCGTAATTTTATTCAAAGTAGCCAGTTTGGGGTGAACTGTCCTTTTAAGAAGATATTTAATATCCTCCTTTAGGGGGCAGTCATGTAACAAGAAATCCCTTCCTCCAGCTCCTGAGGGCCCACAGATATGAAATAACTAGCATCAAAAACAACGATTCAATTTAAAATATTACAAATCAAAAATAAAATAAAACAAAGACTAGTTTAATGCATGTATGCTAATGATTTTAAGGTTGAGATTTAAATATTTTTTTATTACTGCAATATTTAATAACATTTTATAACCTTATTTTGGATTTCACATAAATTATATTCCACCGACCCCTCCTAATCTATAATTAGTATTTTATTATTTTACTTATTATGTTCAGCTGATGTCATTATCTACATTTTAATTTAAGTTGCAAGAACGTAAAAAGCTTATTTCTCTTCATACTATATTTTGATGTCCCAAAATTTAGGAACTATTGGTTTAAAAGTCCCCATTTAATGATGTATTAGCAGTGACCCGTGATAGATTTATTGACATTTACAGCTGCTTACATATTATGGACTGTCATATTCAAAGAGTAAAAACGTGTAAAAGCAAATTTGCACTTAGTAGTGGTGCCATTTGGAGTTTGTGGTGCATCGCCATATACTGCTCACAATGGGCCGCATTCATGAAACATCGTGAATTTATGTAAAACATATGGAAAACTATTATTGTTCAAATCCACGTAATGATGCACTAGAGCTGTCATGACCCTCAGATGCGTTTTTTCTGTTTTGTCGTCTTCCTCTGTCTTTCCTCGACCCGAATGTTACTAGCTGGATTCACCACACAGCTCTTTCTGTAATAGTGATCCAGGAGTCTGTTCCACAGTTTACAGCATCTCAACAGGTCACTGTTACCTAAGAGATAACAAAAATAGGAATATTACATGAGTGGTAATATATGACCATATACACCGATCATCAGGCACAACATTATATTGTGTTGTTCCCCTTTTTTCTGCCAAATCAGCCCTGACCTGTCGCGGCATGGGCTTCACTAGACCACTGAAGGTGTGCTGCGGTATCTGGCACCAAGATGTTAGCAGCAGATTCTTTAAGTCCTGTAAATTGCAAGGTGAGGCCTCCATGGATTGGACTTGTTTGTTCAGCACATCCCACAGATGCTCGATTGGATTGAGATCTGGGGAATTTTGAGGCCAAGTCAACACCTCAAACTCGTTGGTGTGCTCCTCAAATCATTCCTGAACCATTTTTGCTTTGTGGCAGGAGCATTATCCTGCTGAGAGCCACATCCACCAGAGAAAACCCTTTCCATGAAAGGGTGAACATGGTCTACAATGCTTAGGTAGGTGGTGGTACGTGCCAATCCACATGGATGTAGGACCCAAGGTTTCCCAGCAGAACATTGCCCAAAGCATCACACTGCCTCTGCCGGCTCGCCTTATTGCCACGTGCCACTGTTGGTGCTTTCGATGGTGGTCAGGGGTCAGCATGGGCACCCTGACTGGTTTGCAGCTTTGCCGCCCCATACGCAACAATCTGAGATGCTCTGTGTATTCTGACACCTTTCTATCAGAACCAGCATTAACTTCTTAAGCAATTTGAGCTCCAGTAGCTCGTCTGTTTGACCGGGCCAGCCTTCACTCCCCGCGTGCATCAATGAGCCTTGGCCGCCCATGACCCTGCGGCCGGTTCTCCACTGTTCCTTCCTTGGAGCACTTTTGATAGATACTGACCACTGCAGACCAGGAACAGCCCACAAGAGCTGCAGTTTTGGAGATGCTCTGACCCAGTCGTCTAGACATCACAATGTGGCCCTTGCCAAACTCACTCAAATCCTTACACTTGGATGTCTACATTTTTCCTGCTTCTAACACATCAACTTTGAGGACAAAATGTTCACCACCCACTAACAGGTGTTGTGGTGATATCAGATTATTCACTTCACCTGTCAGTGGTCATAATGACATGCCTGATTGGTGTACGTTGACAAATATTTTTGTGTGTGAGAGAGAATTTTCAAGATACAGAAAACAGTGACATTATAGAAAATGGAGGCACACTTTTGAAGCAAAATCATGACAGAAAGAAGTCTGTTTGAAATGATAACAATTTGGTAATACTGTATTGTACAGTGTCCATGTACTTACCATAGTATCAGTAAATTATGCATAATTAGATGCAACTAACCCTAAATCAAACCCTTATCCTACCTGAACCCTAGAGTAAGTACATTATGTTAATTTATACTACTCTGTACTTAAATATATAAATATACTGTAATAATGACACCTTAAAATAAAGTAGAACCAACAAATTTTTTAAACAAAATTTGTCATTACTTTATGGGCACTCTTCACTGCTTACCCAGAATGCACAGTCCATCCTGTGCACGAGTTATGGCAACATTGACCTGATTTGGGTCAGTGATGAATCCAAGTCTTTTCCCCATCCAGCCTTTACTTGGTGTGATTCTTTCTATGTCAGATACGGAGCAGGAACGAACAGTGGAGATGATCACATACGGCCACTCGCTTCCTGCACACAGAGATTTACACTCAAAGTGTTACTTTTTTTGGTCTTTTTATGCCACACGATAATCAAAGAAACAAAGAGGATGGGAAAGACAAGTCTTAAACCCAAATTATCCCCCCAAAATCTGATTAAACTTGTGTCGTTAAAGCACGCTTTATAAAAGGCGCTTACACAGATTAAAGGAAAACAATTAAAACAAAAATAATAAAATCAAAGCTATAGATAAAAATAAAAAATGTCAAGTCAATTAAGAGACTGAGCTTTAATTTAATTTGAACTCTAAAATGCAAAACTGAATTGAGAACTGAAGAATGAAGCGATCAGAATAACACACCTTGGCTTTTCATAATTGTGCAAACGGTGACATTAGTAATATCTTTCTTCTGCATTTCCTTCTTGATCTCTGACACTTGTGCGTTGTATGGGGTCAAAATGGCAATACTCTGAGGTTCTACGTGTGCTTCTGTAATCAACAGATGTGCCACATTGACCTGGAAAAAAACAAATGAATCACATTCAAGACAATACTGGCAATATGTGCTTTATCGGCACAGAACTGATGCCGCCTTCAAGTTCTTAAAGGGATAGTTCACTTTAAAATGAAATTTCTGTCATCCTTTACTCACCCTCAAGTTGTTTCAAACCTGTATGATTTTTTTGCTTCAGCTGAAAACAAGGGAAGATATTTTGAAGAATGTCAGTAACCAAACAGTTAACTGGAGCTATTGACTTCTGTAGTATTTTTTTCCTACTATGGAAGTGAATGGCTCCAGTTAACTGTTTGGTTTCTGACATTCTTCAAAATATCTTCCCTTGTGTTCAGCTGAAGAAAGAAATTCAGGTTTGAAACAACTTGAGGGCGAGTAAAGGATGACAGAATTTACATTTTAAAGTGAACTATCCCTTTAAAGATGTTCCTGCTTGTGATGTGAGGCGTGTTAAAGTGATTCTGCACAGAATAATAATAATAATAATGTTTCATATTTTTACCCACTGTGTTTACACTTAAAAAGAATGAAAATAACTCTTTCCCGCCAGAGCGAAAGTTTCCAGCCTGGAACAGCGTTTTTGATCATTTTCATAAACATTTCTTGCCCCCCAGAATATTTTATGTATGAATATCTGAACAAGCAGTATATCGAAGTATTATCTGCTTTTAAACAAACAAAAATATTTTATTCTAGTTTCATGCTTTCATATATATATATATATATATATATATATATATATATATATATATATATATATATATATATATATATATATATATATATATATATATAAACATTTTGAGAAATAAAAGCTAAGAAAATGTCAATATTTGTCAAAGTTTACATCTGGATCAAAACACAGATGGAGTCGATCGAGTCCATCCACACCCCTAAAGCTTCGCAGTCCTGTAGCTCGTCCTGGGTCCACATTTCAGTCAGTAACATTAGGCCGTTTTGATTTGTATGATGTTTTAATGTTGATGATCGCATTATTTTACGTGCATCTGCTTACATATGATATTGCTTGTTTCTGCTTCTTCAAGTCTTTTGATCAGGATATTCAGTAATCTTTCAGAAGATGCATCATAACGCCCACTACAGTATAACGGTGAAAACACAGAAAGCCAGAAATTTCCTTGAATGGCGGGGAAAGAGTTACCTAACCAGTGTTGGGGAAAGTTACTTTGAAAAGTAATGCAATATTGAGTTACTACCTTAAAAAGTAACTACTTTTTTTTAGAAAAGTAATGCGTTACGTTACTTTTGCTTGACTTTTCTCACCTGGGCTGGGCTATATATTTTTTTATAACAAAAGTTATATTTATGTGCAAATGTAAAGACAAAATTGAGATAATACGCCTCAGGCTGAAGTAAAAATGCAAATACACACATATACAGAAAAAAGTTTATTGCTTACTACTAAAAATCTAAAGTTTAACTGAATCATCGAAGATTAGCAGCAATACATTGGTCATTAAAGGTAGATTAAATGCATAAATATTTGTTTTATTTAATATTTAATTATTGGAGGTTTGCATAGTAGGCTATTCTGATTTTGCATTTGACTGATTTTATTTATTTTGAGGAGTACTTAATCTTTATTCTGCAAGTGCTATAAATAAATGCTCACATTTAGTCTAAAACTACAATAACATGTTTACACATCGTCTCTGCACTAACTCTGCATTTTTCTTCACACTGGGACAGGAGAGCTGTCAGTCAAATAAATGTAAAAAGTAATTTGCGTCACTTTTTTGAAAAAGTAACTCAGATATTTTGTTTTTAGATTATTTTTATTTTTAAAGTAATGCATTACTTTACTAGTTACTTGAAAAAGTAATCTGATTACATAACTCAAGTTACTTGTAATGCGTTACCCCAACACTGTACCTAACTGTTTTAAATTATTACCCGCCTCGATGAAGTCTCTACCTAATCCTAACCCCACCTACTCTGAAACCTACCAATACTAGGGGGGTAATAATTCTGCAGGGGGTCAAAATTCAGCATGATTAATTAATCGACACACAAGTAGGACCTTAATTCAATATCTGACAAGAGAAAAAAATTCTGGAAACTTACAGCCTGCTTTGCTTCCTCAGTGTTGGCCATTGAGTTCTCATTGCCCTTTTCTGTAGATACCACTAGACTGACTTCTTCTCCTTCGATGTGGCCAAATAAGATCGGCGTTGGCACTCCGTACTTGTTAAGAAGGCAGGGGGGTCCTCGTTTAGCTGCGGTTGTCAGTTTGCCTTCATAAAACTGTTCCGAAGGAAACCTGCAAATTTCTTCATGCTAACATACATGTGCATTTGTTAAAAATCAAAGCAAAATTGAAACAAAAAGTTTTGTACGGATTCTGTTGATTGTTTCTTACCATTCTGTACTGAGTGTCCAACATTATGGCCAGATCCATGTAGCGTTCAAACAGAGACTGCTGCATGCCCATCTTTTTCACAAGGGCACACTGCACTATCGGCCGTATCTGTTTGTGGTCACCCAGTAAAACAATCTGTAACAGAAACCAGTGAGACCATGAAATTTCAGTTGATGTGAAGATGCATATGCTAGTCTTCCACTAATGTGTCCATATATACACATTTAGAATGTGTACTGCTTACTTAAAGTGCATAGTATGTACTGTTTACTGCCAGATAGTTTAAAAATATTGTGTAAAATAACATGTGTCATGTGGATATCTCACGGAGGAGCTTCGAGTGTGTAAAAGGAGGAGTGACGACAGTGAAGGACGAGCGAGGACAAAGCCGGGACTTTTACGTTATGTTTTGTTTGTTTTATTATTATGTGTGCGGCAGTCGTCCTTGAAGAGGCTGCCATTTTTATTTCAGTTTTCTTATGATTTATTAAAGTGTTTAAACATTCGCATTATGCAAGGATTAATATTTTCAATTTGTAGTATACAGCATTGTTGTTAGATAACCTCATTATATGCATGCTAAAAAATTTAATCTCAAAACAGTTATGAGCAGTGTTGCCACAATTACTTTGAAAAAGTAATCTGATTACTCCTTTAAAAAGTAGCTTAGTTACTTTACAGATTACTTGATTTTAAAAGTAACTAAGTAAGATTACAAGTTACTTTATTAGTTACATTCAGCAGTTGCCGACAACACCCCTGCCGCCTCATCATAGAAATCACAACCGGTTTTGCCAACACTCACTTTATTGGAAGTGTATTTTTAACAGTAATGTCAACAATTTATCTCCTGAAATTTTAAGTTGAAATTAAAAAATATTTTCTGAAAAAATACTCTAATAAATATATATTTGTATTTTTTACTAAGGAAAATGACCAAAATAGTAACTCACAGTTAGGGTTGGGCATCGTTTTGATTTGAACGATTCTGATTCCGATTCTTACTTTCGATTCCGGTTCTTTTCGATTCTCGATTCCGATTCTTTGAGGGGTGGAGTCAAAACATGTCACATCGATATTCAATGCTATTTTCAATACAATGGGGGAAAAACGCTGCATATACTGTCAATTAGATATTTTTTATATATATATATATATTTTTTTTTTTTGTCTTTTGAAAGTCTAGGCAATCAAACATCTGAAGAGATCACTTTATATGATAAAGCTTTTAAGCTTTTTCTCATATATAAACATTGATCAATTACTATTAAAATTCTCTCACAAATATTTGTTAACTCAATGCATTTTTTACAACGGGGTAATTGTGTTGCAATAGTTTACACACAGCACAAGTAAGCTTGATTTTGAATGGTAAATTGAATAAACAAAGATACATATTACAAAAAATAGCACAAATAAATACAATAGAATAAAAGATATAAATGAAATAGACTGCTTTATTTTTTCAGGTAGGTCTAACATTCAGGTAAGAAACTGAATAAAAAAAACGCAAAGTGGCTAAATAAATTTAAAATAACATTGGATAATGTTTTTGCAAAAAATTAAATAGTTTCATATAAAACCATTAAAGTTAGACAAGTTGATCAGTCAAGAGCAGTGTGATCGTTTGTCTTTTTGTAGTTTGACTTTGAATAACAAATGACTGCTGTCCCTTTAAGAACTGCTTGTTTCAGACTGTGTTTACATACTGTTCAAAATGTGCACTGAGAATTAGTTTGAGTGTATTTGACCAATAATAAGCTGGAAAAAGAAGCGAATATTTGCACTTGTATGTCAGGGGCGGCGGCTTTATTACGGTAGGCTATGTGTGTGTGTGTGCGCTTCAGATGTGAGCTTGAAATCTGCGGGGATTCGTAGAATTATGTGCAATCCCGCGCGAAATTCAGACCGATCACACACACTAACACTAACACGCTGTCGTAAGGAAAAGTCCAGCAGAACGCGCGTCCGTCGTGTTCAGAGGTTAACCGGGCTGAATGAGAATATGCGGCTGCGTGTCAACTCGCTGTCGGTCAGAGAGGAGAGGAGAGCAGCTGGGATCGATTGTGTAGGCTGAGCAGGCTATCGTATCTTTTCAGATATTTCATTATCGATATTTTTGACAACACTAGTTGCACTGTGCCGACCCAGGCTTTTAAAAGTGAAATAAATCCACACTTCAGAGCCGCTTACCGGGCTTCCATGAACAAGCGGGCACGCAAGCACCGGAAATCAGGGGGCCATGGAAACCAAAACTTGCGCGCTTGGAACCGAAGATCGGAACTGAAAATAAATTTTCTAAACGATTCCAATGGAATCGTTATTTTTTAAACGGTTCCAAGTTGGAACCGGTTCTCGATGCCCAACCCTACTCACAGTGACTTGGATAAATTACTTTAATCTGATTACTGGTTTGGAAATAGAAACGCTTTAAATTACTTGGTACTGGAAAAAAGTAGTCAGATTAGAGTAACGCGTTACTAAATAACATTTTACTGGCATCACTGCCTATGAGTGAAGAAAGTCATGTTAAAAGTTATGATATTTCAGACAGGAAACTATAAAACAGCGTACATTTTGCATAACAAAAAAAAATATAAAGGGAATTAAATTGTTAGCAAAACATTTGGACAAAATGTCCTAAGTGCACTTTTTTTAGGGAATGGGTCCATTTTGGACAGACTTTGAGACAACCTGTTGCAAATCGCAAGTTTCTTCCATCTGCCAGAATCTGTCGTGGTTTTTTTTTTTTTACAGAAACTGATGATTATGTTGTCCCTGAGCTCACCTTCTGAGGATTGTGGGAAACTAAAGGGATAAAGGCTTCTGGCTCCGTTGCCATGGCACATTCATCAATGAGGATCTGCCGGAAATCCATGACCTCCCGGATTTCGGGTTTCAATGCCGAGGCGCAGGTGCACAGAACTACATCATACTTCCTGATCTCATGCCGATGAGCTTCCTTTAAAGTTTTTCTGTAGCTGCAAAGACAGATTTTTATGAGTCATACCAACTTCTGATTTGTTTGGTCCACCCAAACTAAAAAAAACAGTTTTACCAAAGTAAAGTTTCTTGCACTAGCACGGCACATTTTCCCTGATTGGACACATTTGATTCAATGTTATTATGCTTTTCCGGTCTTTATGCTTCCTGTCTGAACTCAGTGAGTAAACTCTTCACTGATGGACTTGTCCCTAACAAGGATTGAGAAACACTACACTGTAAAAAAATATTGTTGGTTTAACTTAGAAAACGGGCCAATGAATATTGGCGTGCATGCTTTGCATATCGCAACCTGCCCTGCTGCGCGGGTATAAAGCGGAAACGATCACCACGCACTGTTGTTTTTCATTGAGGAGCCGAACCGTGGCTTGAACTGCAGTGATGGTACAGCAACTGTGGCGACAGGACGTACGTCTCCGTTCCCTCCTTCAGGGAACGAGGGTTACATACGTAACCGAGACGTTCCCTTTCAGTCCGTCACGTTCGACGTACGTCGGACTTAGACCAACGAATTGGGATCCCTATGGAAAATGCCACAGTTACTACCACTTCCAGCGCCCTGCCTGAGTCCCTCGGACCCCCTCTCAGTGGGCGGGGAATTTCCTGCAGGGAGAGTCACACTGCCATCCCACAAGACCCAAACAGTGGACTATTGGATAACGCTGGGAAAGCGTGCCCCTGGAGGCCGCTGCGGAAGCCACACTCCCCCGAAGGAGATAATGTGTGGAGTTACACGTATGGACTGGCCGTGGGCAGTGCTTCATACGGGAGTCCCAGGGGTTGCCCCGGCCCGATGGGCGAGGGACAGTCACTGCACTGAGATGGCCGGGGTCTCAGGATTACGTGAGAGTAGTCCGGCCCGAATTCCAGGCACGATTCATCGGCCGAATATGCCTGCAGGTCCCCTACTCTCTTGATAGAGGCCAAAGCAGTCAGGAGTACTGTCTTTAGAGACAGAATTTTTAACTCCACTGACTGCAGAGGCTCAAAGGGAGGCCTCTGAAGTGCACTAAGCACCAGAGACAGGTCCCAAGAAGGTATAGAGGGGGGGCGAGGCGGATTTAATCTACTCGCACCCCTCAGGAACCTGATGATCAGGTCGTGCTTCCCCAAAGACTTACCTTCTACTAGTTTGTGATGGGCAGCGATAGCGGCCACATACACCTTGAGGGGGGATGGAGACAGCCTTCTCTCCAACCCATCTTGTAGGAAGGAAAGTACGGCCATCTTCGGAGGTCTTCTCGGTGAGAAGAGCACCAGTCGACGAATAGGTTTCACTTCAACGCATAGAGGTGCCTCGTAGAGGGAGCTCTAGCGGAAGCGATGGTGTCTGCCTGTGGCAGGCCACCTAGAAACTCTGCATCCCATCCAGGGACCAGACATGGAGTTTCCAGAGGTCTGGACGCGGGTGCCAGAGGGTGCCCCGTCTCTGAGTCAGGAGGTCCTTCCTCAGAGGAATGGGCCAAGGGGGTGCTATCGCAAGGAGCACCAGTTCCGAGAACCATGTCCTGTTGGGCCAGTATGGCGCCACCAACAGGACCTGCTCTTCGTCCCCCCTGACCTTGCAGTGTCTGTGCAAGAAGGCTCACTGGGGAAAACACATATTTGTGTAGGCCCCGGGGCCAGCTGTGTGCCAGCGCATCCGTGCCGAGGGTCCCCTCGGTCAGGGAATAAAATAACTGGCCATGGGCCGTGTCTGGGGCGGTAAACAGGTCTACCTGTGTGGCCCCGAAGTGATCTCAAATCAGCTGGACCACCTGGGGATGGAGTCTCCTCTCTCCTGGAAGCACTGGCTGCCGTGAGGGCTCGTCAGCCGCACGCTTGAGCCGGCCCAGAATGTGAGTGGCACGAAGTGACCTCAGACACTTCAGACTCCATAACAGGAGGTGGCGGGCGAGTTGTGAAATGCGACGGGAGCGTAGACCACCCTGTTTGTTCATATACGCTACAACCGCAGTGCTCTCCATACGGACCAGCACGTGCTTGCCCTGGAGCAGCGTCTTGACGCGGCTCAGGTCAAGACGAACTGCTAACAACTCTAGGCAGTTTATGTGCCATTGCAGTTGAGGCCCCGTCCGCAGACCGGAAACTGCAAGCCCGTTGTACTTGGCATCCCAGCCAGTGGATGAGGCATCCGTGGAGACAATCGAATGCCTGGATACCTGTTCTAGGGGCACCCCCGCCCGTAGAAACACAGGGTTCGACCACGGGCGGAAGGTATGGCGGCACCTCGGTGTAACTAAGACACGGAGGGATCCGCTGTGCCATGTGCATGTAGTCAGCATTGAAGTGGTCTCATATGGAGCACCCTGAGCGACGAAAGCGCAGCTCCAGATGCCATATGCCCCAGGAGCCTCTGAAATTGTTTCAGTGGGACCGCTGTCCTGCATTTGAACGAATTCAAGCTGTTCAACACCGACCGGACGTGCTCCTTGGTGAGGTGCGCTGTCAGGGCGACCAAATCCAGCTCCAAACCGAGAAAAGGGAACCTCTGCGTCGGGCAGAGCTCGCTCTTCTCCCAGTTGACCCGAAGCCCCAACTGGCTGAGTTGCTCGAGCACCATAAGCCCGAAGGGTGGGACCTCGTACTGATCTGCTCGTCCGTTGATGACAGAGCATAGAAACAGTCTATGTCGTGGGAGAACCGAGACATGAAAGTACACGTCCTTCAGGTCGATTGCTGCAGACCAATCTTGGGGACAGATGCATCTGAGGATGCGTGTCTGCGTTAACATTCTGAACGGTAGCCTGTGAAATGACTAGTTTGAGAACCGCAGAAACAAGATCGCCCGTGACCCGCCGTTTTTCTTGGGTACGACGAAGTACGGGCTGACTGAGCAGAGGCGGACTGAGCCGCACAGCTGAGTCTGATGGTGCGGAAGAGCCAGCGGGACAGGCTGGGGAGCGCTAGCCAGGCCCCCAGCACCTGCACCAACAGAACTAACGGCACCACAGACGTACTCGCAGCAGGGCAGCGCAGCAGCCGGCATGCAGGGACCCGACCCAGATGGCGCAGTCTGCGTGCGCGTGGCAACACTTACCTGCTTCCGCTGAGGGGGCCAGGTCCCGTGCGCCCCCTGCTGGCGATTGGAGAGGCGCCTGAGGGTGACAAGGCATGAAAGCGTCGAACACCGCCAAGCGTGTTCTCTTGGCACCCAGAGATTTTGGAAACTGCACTCTTTGTGAAGTTTTGGGTACCACTGGCCATGGCCAGTGGCGGGAAAGATGTATTTGTCACAAGGGAGCCCCTCGGCCCTCCTCCGGGGGTCTCTTGCGATGGTGCTTGCCACCTGGCTTGGCAGCGGCCTGAGCGGGCTGGACGTCCATCCCGCGGCCGGCTCCACGCCTACGCCTGGGTGGAGGCTGCTGCTGTGCTGCGGCGGGAGCGGGGGCGGCGGCGGGCGGACGCCCTCAGCGATGAGCAGGCGGAGGTGCTGCCGCCGGCGGCGGGGTGGAGGCAGCAGCGGACCGCCGGGGCAGGACCTCCGCCTGCTCGTCGCTAAAAATCCAGGATGAAGATGCCAAGATTCATCAGCTCAAACTGTGAAAGAATGGTTGGGAGGGAGCATGAAGAATCATTTTCCCATGAATTTAAGGTCTGGACTCAGAGGAGCCAATTAATGTGTGAAAATTAATAATTTGAAAATTAATAATTAAAATAAAAAATAAAAAATTAATAATTTATTTTTATTTAAACGTGCAGTATGCAACTTTTGGCCACTAGGGGTCACTCATTCAAAATAATAACAACTGACGTACTTTGATGACGTCGGGAAAGTGCGTGGGCTCATGGGAGTTGTTGTCATTATTGCCACTGTCAACCAGCGAATCTGGCATCTCCAGCAGAAAACATGTTCACTGACAAGGTAATTGATTGTTATATTACATCTCTATTATTGTTAAGTTTAGTCACGGCTTTTCACTTTATGTAATGTCAATCTAATGAAATAGCAGCAAGCTACCGTTACTTTAACAAACTTATCAGTAACGTTAGATAATGTGCGAGACAGAATATTGTGCGGGCGGTCGCTATGTCAACATACCTATAAGTTGGTAGGCTATGTTGACATATTAACCGCGCATCATAATTTGAGTTACTCAAATTATAGATATATTGACATGGCATCCGCGATTGTCGAACATTCTGTATATCAACTGTTCAATAAGGAAATAAATTTCAATTTAGTTTATCATTACCAACATAAAACAGTAAATGAGAGAACCAGCACCAGCAATACGTTGTTCATTGGAACACGCGCTGTGTCGCTCCCCACGTTCATCAATCATTCTAATAAACATTTATTTTGGAACTCAGAGATATATGAATAAGTAGATCATTATTAAATCAATATTATATGTAGCTAGTATTAACATATGATAAAAGTGACGGTCACCTTATATTAATTGACCAAGATAGTGGCATATTACCTTATGAAGCTAACGTTACTTTCTCCAGCTACATATAAAACCAATAATAGCTAGTCCATCTGCGTTTTACACATGACATCATCGTGTCACCAAATATACGGATAGAAATATACTTTTGAATCAGTTTTAAAAAAAAATAGCTCTTTCAGTCTCCAAAAACACAGAATCCGCCTGTTTGATAAGCCGATACAATACAAAATGTATACGTATTCAGCTAAACTCGTCTCAATGTGGTCAAGATCGCTATGCAATATGCAAACATACAGCATGTTATGATTATATGATTATTATGTTAGCTGAATGGTTACTTAAATGACCTGTTTATTAAAACGCAAGCGAGATCAGCATCTCTCTGCAGTCCGAGCTTGTCACGAAGATTTCGCCATCTTTCAAAGGCTTCTCCAAGGTTTACACGTCTCTTGCTTCTTCTACTGTCCCAAAATCTTCTCGGGTCATTTTTTTCACCCTTACGTTTGCGCTTAGTTGAGCTGGCAGAACGTACAGGCAAAGAGTAGTCATGATCCATTATCATACAGACTTTTTTATACGGGGGTTCCCCTTATACTGTCTGTCAGTGTTCCTCTTTGAGTTTGGCGGTTCCGCCCATAGATATCTATGGTTCCGCCGAGTTCCGCAGGAAGCAAGACGCAAACGTGGATATGACGTGAAAGACGGGCGACATAACGGAAATAAAGACACGGTCCGTGTCTTCGAATTAAAATATTAATTTCTCTGGATTTAGAAGTTAATTGGAACTGTCGGGATAATGTAAACACACAACTTTAAAAAATATATAACATAGATATAGTGATCTTTTATATTTTTAATGCTGAAACATTACATATTGTGCCTTTAATTTGGCCGGCCAGTGTATGTATCTTCCTAGTTACTGCTGATTCCCATTTGTGTAATCCTGATTTGCCATCCTACAGATTAGTTCATTCATATTCCCGCATGTACTGCATTTTTTTAAATAGCCTGTTAAAAAAAAAAAATCTCTCTTAAAGCATATCCTCTAGCAACATGCATGATAAACTCTTAGTCTTACTCACTCATCTTTATCATCCTCTGTTAAGATCCCATCCAATGATGTTATTTTTTCTGAAAAAGGATTTTCAGGTTTACGGACAAGGTACATCATAGTAATATCCCTGCAACAGAATTGGAAGTTTAATGGGTTAATTCACACACTATTTGTTGTAATGTCTGTAAAGTGCAATACTTACCCATGTGTTGTAATAAGGTCATGTGACAACACTATCTCATACTACTTTTATCATTGTCTTTTCCTGTTAGGATTTCAACCGTATCATAGTACTAAGACTTCTCATATCAGAGTTACAAATGATTTGCACTTATTATCTGATCGTGGTTGTATCTCTGTGCTAGTGTGCTATTGGTATACCACTGGGAGATATCATTAGGAAGCATGGCATTAGTTTTCACTGTTATGCTGATATTCAGTTCTATATTTCTTCACGCCCCAATGAAAATGACCAATTCACAAAATGAAAAGAATGGATAACTGATATATAAAGAATAAAATTGGATGACTAGTAATTTCCCACAGCTAAATTCTAAAATAATGATAATAATAATAATAATAATAATAATAATAATAATAATAATAATAATAATAAAGTTCTTTTTGACCTGCAGGATTTATTTTAAAAGGGTGTAAAAACGAAAGAAAAGACGAGTCATCTGTTTTTGTGGGATAGTTTGTGGCTGTTTCTCCTTTTTATCGTCTTGTTGTCGGCGTAAATGAGTTGATTAACATGACATGAATTATTCCCGCTGCTGTACCATCAGCAAATGCGACATAGCCTACCGTTGTTTTTTAATCCATCACTCTTGCCAACACCATCATAGTTTACAAAGAATCCAAAGTTCACCCAAACACCAGACCTGTTGGTTATTGGAGGATCTTCTATTTCTGGTTTGTTAAACGCAATAGCCATTTTGCCACGAGCATTCAGCGCGTAGCCTACTGAGTAAGCAAGCACCTGACTGAGCAGTCTTTTTTGCCGTTTTGGTTATTGGGCTACCTTGTTGAACGCATATTATTATATTTCACACACTTTTTTATTTTCCACATCTAATTAATTAGTCCAAGAACCGTTCGGTACATAATGCGTACCGCGTACCGAACCGAAAGCCTCGTACCGAACGGTTCAATACGAATACACGTACCGAACGGTTCAATACGAATACACGTATCGTTACACCCCTATATATATATATATATATATATATATATAAATTACGATATATGCTCTCAATGACAAATGCAGAAAGGATTACATTATTTTAATGCTTTATTGTGTGGTTGCCCTGCAGGCTTAATAAACAAACTCCAGTTTGTCCAAAAGGCAACAGATACATTTCATTCTACAACCAGGAAGTGTGTCTATTATTAGCTTGGTTTTGTCTGTTTTTTATTTCCTAGTTCAGGGAACAGACACATTCTCTATGTGATGATATCTTGGTGACATAGTTTCTGACTTCTGTGATGTGAGGAAGCTAGCAGATGGCCGCTTTAGCCAGTCTGTCTTCTTCCTGATCTGAGTCCCAGTTATTCAAGTTTCAACTCCAAGACTATGTGCCATTTTACTAGGAAGAAGAGTGGCACCGCCCCAGGAAGGATTAAGACCATCTCTTTTCAACAGGTCAGGTGTGCCCCAAAAACTTTTCCAATTGTTAATTATTCCTATGTTATTCTGCAGACATTCAGTCATTGAGTGATGAAAGTCTGGTAAGTATCTCATCACGACATTAAGCAGGTAGGGGACCAGAGCATATTACAGTGTCTGACATCATACTTATGAGTTCATGCACCTCTTTAGTGTTATTTTTTTAGAAATCTCAGACTGACAAAGTTGAAGATCGTTAGTGCCTACATGAATAACAATCTTACAGGGGATGCAGCAACTGAGTGATGCTATCATGTCATTATGGTCTGTTTCCAGCACCTTGTTGAATTTGTGGCGGAAAGAATTAAGGCAGTTCTAATGGCAAAAGGGGACAAACCCGGAAATATGGGGTTCAAATCTGGACTCTGAATAGGCCAAAAGTCTCATGAACTTGTTGTCAAGCCACTTCTAAGTTGTCTTTGGTTTTTGGGAAGAAGCATTGAAAAATAACATCTCATAATTCCTCTTAGAATAATAACTTTTAACTGTGGGAAGCAAGCTATTCTGCAATATTCTCCTGTACTCCAAAGCATTAAATTACGTTTCACAGTGAAGCAGTTCACCAATACCAGCAGCTTAAAAGGCTCCCTTCACATCTCCTACATGCTTCATATATAGTGCCTTGCAAAAGTATTCATACCCTTTCAACTGCTTTAAAATACTTTTTTTACTATAATGACAAAGCAAAAAACAGCTTTGTGATCATTTTGTAAATGTATTAAAAAATAAAAACGAAATGAAATAATTACATTGCATAACCCCTTTTTCTGAGACATTTGAAATGTAGCTCAGGAGCATCTCAATTTCACTTGTAGTTGTTACTACACTTCGAGTGGAGTTAACTTGTAACAAATTCAAATTGGGCATGATTTGGAAAGGCACACACCTCTCTATAAAAGGTCTAATCGCTGAAAATCAGTGGTCTGGATGCTAGCCGAACTTAGCCCCGCCCACAACATTTGAGGTCAGGAAGTTTGGTCTGCACTTTATCTGTTGTAAAGCAACTATGACAAATCAAATTGTCAGGACAGGCTTTATTCGATGATTGACCGATGATCAACAGTAACGTAAT
This sequence comes from Pseudorasbora parva, assembly GCF_024679245.1. Classification (NCBI taxonomy): domain Eukaryota; kingdom Metazoa; phylum Chordata; class Actinopteri; order Cypriniformes; family Gobionidae; genus Pseudorasbora; species Pseudorasbora parva. The sequence continues at coordinate 59,145,324 of NC_090172.1, read as the reverse complement.
AATCCACGTCACCAAAGAGTACTTTTCATAATCCAATTAAAAACAAATGGATAAAACTTTTAATAACCTATACCAAACATGAGAGTTATCTATTTAGGGTATTTATAGCGGCCTCACGTCACCAAATAGAATAATACAAATCATATCAAACACCTTAACTTCTGTGCAAAGGGCATTGGCTCGCTTTTCCCCTGCCACTTCTGTCCAAATTTTACACTTTAAGCTCTTACCTGAGCTCCTCCTTTGGTTTTTCATCACGGAGGGATCTGCGGCAAAGCTTCAGGCTACTGCCCAGATATGGAAATTCACACATTTCCATCTGATCACAGTAGATTCTCAGAGGCTTTAGGACTCCCCTGAGTTTTAACAACTGCTCTGGGACACAAGATCAATGGGTAATGTGAGTACAGACTGTTATAGAGCCTGAAACATACTCTATGAATGCATGTAAAGGCCAATGTTACACAGTTTGATTTTACTCTGCATTGCATTATATAAAAGAGTCAGAACCCAGTTCATAAAAGTAAACCAAATTTTTTCTTGTATGTTTTATTTTTTTTGTAAATACAGCACACAGTCCTTAGTTGTCCACATTTATAGCTATCAACCTGAATAACAGCCCAATCACCGGCGCAGACATTTGATTACCGTGCCCTTGAAAAATCAATGCATTTGCCAAATAAAAACTCTATAGTGCTATATTTGTATGCATTATCAGGCTAGGGTCTGCTATCTATAAAATAAAACCAGAGGTGGACAGTAACTAAGTACATTTATTTGAGTACTGTACTTAAGTACACTTTTTGAGTATCTGTACTTTACTGGAGTATAATTTTTTCTGGAAACTTATGACTTTTACTTCACTACATTTGAAAGGCAAATATCGTACTTTTTACTCCACTACATTTCTATCTAGGCCGAAAGTCGTTTCTGTTGCAGCTCTGAAAGTCGGTGGATGATTTTTTCCTTCTTTAAAAGTTTTTTTTGTTGTTGTTCTTGCAAACAGTCTATCAGTAATCTCTCTTATATGGTCATATTCATTTTCCCATATTTTTTTTAACACTGATCAGTTCATACCAAAATGGAATAAGGCAGGCACAGTGTGTGCACCCATAGCCATACTTTGAAAGTATGTTTCAGTTTAAAAAAAAATCTAGATTAGTTTAGTTGGCATACACTTGGTGCATGTCTTATAAAATATTACAAATATAAACGTCTGGGAGAAAGAGAAGAGTAAAGTTGGGAGAATATCAGATGTGTATCAGTGTATTGGATCCGTGCATTTGGCCTTAAAGGGACAGCAGCTTTGTAAAGAGAACAAGTATTTCAAATAGTTTAAGTTAGTCGTATGCTAGTATGTCAGATGGAGCATCACTGACTGGCTTAAACCATGATGACAGTGTGCATTTATACGACAATAATAAAATAATGTGTTGGCATATAAAAGGAAAGTTACTTTGATACTTAAGTACTTTTGAAAACAAATACTTCTGTACTTTTACTTGAGTAAATATCTGTTTTTACAACTTTTATTTGTAACGGAGTAATATTTGACCAGTAGTACTTTTACTTTTACTCAAGTAATAGAGTTGTGTACTTTGTCCACCTCTGAATAAAACCACCTCACAATTTACCTGCAACAATGTCCACAGACTTGTTCGAAGGTCCACAGTACAGGATTGCAGGCGTTTTGGGGGGCTTCTGATCAGGGGTTGATTTGGGAGATTCAGAAGAGGCCAGAAACTCTTTGTTCTTCATAAAAAACTGGTAAACAATGTGAATACCAACCACTGTTTTCCCTGTACCTGTGGGTGAAAAAAGTTATGGTGTGTGGCACGAGTACACTGTAGGAATGAAAATAATCAAAGATATTTGAAAATGAACAAAGAAATTTGCTTTACAGTTTTTCTAAAGACAAGAGGAGTTGATAGTCACAAAATGTAGGCCAAAGTGTGTGTCATGCCTTAAATACAGTGAGGGAAGTAATTATCTGATTGGTTAGTTTGAATGTCTCACATTTGGGTTTTGGTCACATGATCAAGGAATGGATAAATTAAGATTGAAACTATTGCTCTCACTCTGTTATTCTCTGGATATAAGTAGCAGTGGCTGGTAATAGACAATAAATGTAGAGTTTTCTATAATCTTGCTGATAACGTTTCTTTAGTCATTCACCCCTGAACCACTGTAGGCGACCCACCCTTACAGATAAGGCCCGCCCAATCATCCCAACGACGGCTTCCAATAATTGTTTTTAATGTTTACCAGATCATAGGTGACAATATGTTGCTGTCTAGGCAGCAGAAGTAGAACAAATGTGTTTCGAGTTTTTAACAAATGACGTTTTTTCAACATTCCTCCGCGTTATAAAATGCAGTGCTCCTCTTTGAACACATCCATTTAGCGTGCGTTTTCAAAGATTTTTTAGTTCTTCCAAATAGTTTGGCGTAAATAACCAACTCAAAAAAAATAATATAGATTGAATTGTTAATTTTGAATTTGATTTGAATCTTTAATGATTCACAGCTAGTTTCAAATAGACAACAAAAACACTGGAGGACACACACATTTTCCACTATTTCAGTACCTGGTGGGCCTTGAATCACAGTAAAAGGTTTCTTCATAGCTTCCTCAACAGCTTTCTGCTGGCTCTCATTCAGACGTGGCAGGTTCAGGCTCTCGTCCACATCGTACAAGCTGACATTTTCTTCATAAGCATCTAATACAACACAAGGTTTTACCACATTAAAACACACATGAGATATTCATAGTGCATGGACTCATTATTACTAATGTAGAAAAAGTCTACATCTGGGATAAGACTGATTGAAGATTAAAGTTATTGTCCAACTCATCCATTTAAAAAAACAAAAATGTATAATAAGCAATTCACATGTATGCAGAATATTGCAATGGCATTTATATTTGTCTACAAAAACAAATCTCAGGAATGTACACTTGCGTACAGACTGAGACCTGCTCATGAGTCATGACATGCTAAGGGAAATGGCCACAAATTAAGAATTCGTTCCCATGTCTTAATAATTTGTTCCTCATTTAAGGTAAATTGTAGCCATGTTGGATTCATTTGTTGCCTGGAACAAATTAATAAAACATGGCCACAAATTAATGTCATGGGAATTAATTATCTAACATGATATCTACTTATTCCCTCCTATCATGTGCAGGGCATACATACAACTTAGATACTTAGACTCTGTCTTTTGGGCAGAGCTAATAAATGGTCCATGTGGCATGGTTCAAATGAGTAGTGCTGTTTCGCTTTTGGCACATTTAATGTTTCTCTTATGCAACAGGAAAGGCAGTGCACGACAGTTATTAAACTATCAAGTTGTCACTCCCAGTTTACTGCTACTACTGACCTAAAAACTACCCAGATAGCATGGTGACATTGATTCAATGTTGAAATTCCATCAGAATCATCATTTTGGTTGAGGTTGAAATTTCAATGCTAAGTAATATTGGATCGATGTTGAAAATTCAATGCTAACACCATACTGGACCAATGTTGAAAATTCACTGCCAAATAATATTGGATCAATGTTGATAATTCCATGCTTTTCAGTGTTGAAAAGACAAACATTGAATCAATGCTGATGTTTGGTCAGCTTAATTATCCACCGGTGAGGCTTACGATCAATCTATCTGTCACATTATTCAACATGTTAAGGCAAGTCCAAATCAGTTGGCTACATTTGTGTGAATGTGAGCACATTTATTATCCTCAAAGGATACAATGAGTACACCAACGAGTGTGTGGATTAACAAAGAATACATAAATGTAAATTTTGTAATTGTAAGCCTTTCTTTAAATTTTTCTGGAAGAGTTAAAATTGTATGCATGTTTGATTTCTGACTCTTCCAATAAGAAAGCTGTAAAAACTATGAATCTTTTTAAAAGGTATATTATTTTCCTGCTTACTGGCATGTAATGTTGTCATTAATAACATTTCATGTTATTATAATATAAAATGTAAAAAACAAATAAAACAAAAACAAAGAACTTCTACCATAAATTTAGTCTATCAGTTTTAAATAAATAAAAATGTAGCCTATTATTATTATTTAAACCATTTAGAATGTACATGCATTTCATTATTTATCTAAAGAATACAGAGTTAATAAAGAATTTAGAATATGTGTCCCTATCGAATGCGCCACAATCCAATCCAGCAGGTGGCGGTAATGCACCTTAAAGACATCCACCAATCAACCAAAGCAAGCGCAGCTGAACAGACTTCAATCGCGAAAAAGACACAGGACAACGACCATGTTTTTTAGAGGTAAGTGGCCTACAAAAATATATTTATAAAATTCATCTCAATTTTAATTTAGTGTTTTTATTCATCTTTATGTTTTACAACTTGTGTGCTTCTCCGTGAACTGCAATGTTAATAACGGCCGTTTCACACCGCAAGCGTGAGCGGCGCGTGAGCAGCGCGTATTTTTTTCGGCGCCCATGTTAATCAATGAGTGCATTCACACCGGGAGCAGGAGCAGCACGTGAGCGTCAAGCAGGAGCGTCGCGTGAGCAGCAGTGAAGCGGGGGTTTCGGCTGCGAGCCTATTTTTGCTGCGCTGCTGACGCTTCTGACGCTCAATTAAAGTGAAAGCACACTTTTAAAGGACAAAATAAATGTGATTTCACACAAAAAGTGCCTAAAATGCACACAGGAAGCACGTGTAGTGTATTTGAACAATAACTGGAGTATGTCAGAGAAGAAAACGAAGAATAAAAATATCTGTGGAAGATTTTAGCAATTTAAACTTGTTTTGATTATTCAGTTTGGGTGAAAGTATGGTTATGATTATAAAAAATAAAGTAAACTAGCCAGAAAATATAACAAACTTTCGTTTAGTTTAGTATTTAATACTCAGACAGGTAAAGGCTCTCGGTCTGCAGCTGCAGTCACGGTGCAAAGCGAAAGCACACTTTTGATGTACAAAATAAATATAATATCACAAAAGCGCTCAAAATGCAGAAAAAGAAAACGAAGAATAAAAATCATCTGTAGAAGATTTACCCATTTAAACTTGTTTTAATTATTCAGTTTGGGTGAAAGTATTATAAAAAGTAAAGTAAACTAGGCAGAAAATATAATAATTTATTTTAGTTTAGTATTTAATACTCAGACAGGTATAGGCTCTATCATTGTGGGAGCCGCTGCTGTGACGCTGCACCAACGCTTCCAGTGTGAATACACTCGCGCGTCTGCAGCTGCAGTCACGGTGTAGTTACGCTGAAGTGCAGCTCACGCGCTGCTCACGCTTGCGGTGTGAAACAGGCGTAATAGTCACATGAGCGCCCTCGTAAATTACACAACCAACGGCCAGGATAATCTTAATACATTGAGTTTCAGTTTGTTTTTCACCAAACCATATCATATTTGTATTCATTTTTTTTCCTTAAGATTGGCATATACACTGTGAATTGCGTCCGAATTCTGACTTGTCAGAATTTCTGGCTTGTCAGTAATTGTGTTCGCCACTCGTGAGATTGTCTCACAGCTGAAGCAGAACTAGAACTGATTGACCTGTTAGCGCGGTGAGGGGAAATACAATCAGCTCTTAGCTCTGCTTCAGCTGTACGATATCATCACGAGAGCAGATCACAATTACATCATTACAGTTTAATCTTTAATGCAGCAAGAAAAAAGAAAAGAGTGAGATCTTTAAGTTCTGTAGGCAGCTATATCAAACTACAGAAATTTAGTAAACAGTTGTGCCTCCAGTTCGTGTTGTAAATGGAAAAAAAAAATCTCTTCCAAACCACCATGTAGCCTATACAGCTCCTCTTTTATTTTCTTAATTTAGCTATTTGGTCATTCATTTACTTGTTTCTTTTTCACACTTTATTTACTATTAAATACAATAATATTATTAGATAAAACACCGGATATAGTCTGCTTTGCTTTTTCATTCATTGTGTGTCTGCAGGTCCTTTAAAGTCTTTACTAAAATGCATTAAATAGTCCTGAATTTAATGTTACCGTTTTAACTGGGATATCAAGATTTTGATAAAATTTCAAGTTTCACTTAATTTTGTAGTAGGCTATATTTGTAATGTATAATTAATCACATTTCCAAATATTTACTAACTTCTTGTTGTTTTAGATGCTGTGAATGCTGATAATAAGAGGCATCAGAGTTTATCTTTGCTGGGACGGTGCAAAACTGGCTCCATTACAACCTGAAAGGCTTCGGGACATTGCTCATGGTGAAAACCCCTGAGTTTGGAGTATTTTATTCTTTCTTCTACCTTCTTTCTTTCAGTAGTACTGTGTCATTTCTGTATTTATTGGCAAGTTTACATTTGTATTTACTTCCATTCTGCAGATGCATGTTGTCATGTTTTTCCAGGCTCTTCTCATTTGTGTTATAAATTCAGATGTAATTGTTTTAAGTCAATGTGAGATTTCCTGTTGTAACTTTGGGGGCATAAATAAATACATTTGCATGTAAACTGAAGGATGTTATTTACTTTGAGTGACTTTTTGATGCAAAATCATATCGACTGCAGCCCCACATGGTCTCTGATTAAAATGAATAAAATAAAGAGACAAATTAACTGGCATAGAATCCTGCTGTACATAAAGCAAGATTGATCTATTTTTCATTGTTGAAATAACATTATTTCAGGGTGCAAACCTGATGAAATATCAATGTTATATTTCAATATTGATTCAATGATATTTTAGTTGATGCATTAACATTGATTCAACATTGATTCACTTAAATAAGTGGTTTAATTTTAGTTGGAAAACTATTGATTTTAAGCCCATCTTGATCTATTTTTCATCGTTGAAATAACATTATTTCAGGGTGCAAACCTGATGAAAAATCAACATTCTCAACATTGAGATCTCAACATTGATTCAATGATATTTTAGTTGATGCATTAACATTGATTCAACGCTGATTCACTGTTTGTCTGCTATCTGGGTAGTGCTATGACGTTTTGTTTTGTTGACATTTTGCTGACATTTCATTTGCATGTCGTCAGTAGATCACGCGCTGAACTTTACACTAGAGGTCGCCTATTCTAAACAAAGCTGTAGTTTGATGACGCCAAGTGTGAGCGCAGTATCTTGGGACATGTGGTCTTCACCTCACAGCCGGTGGGAAATAGGATTCAGGCAGAAATCATGTTGATGGATGTGGTTATTAACGTTACTGTAGTGTGAAGCAGAGCAGGAGCGAGTGTTGTGGAGCTGAGCACGGCCGCTGGAGCGATTGTTACACAAACACACGCCTCGCGAGCAGCAGGACTTTTATTTGGACGGGACGGGACACAGTCGCCGGGCACGCGCACTTCCGCTTTTTCCGGTCATGAGTATGAGGTAACGCAGCTCTGTTTATCATATTAGACACATTTAAGTGTGTTTAAAATGATGTTATGACGTTACTCTGTGCGTTCGCTCGGCGCTGCTGTGACACTTGTTCACACTGCTAAGAGTAAAGCGCTTCTGCAGAATAAAACGGGAAACCGAGAGTAACGCAGATATGACGCGACTGACAGGCGACTCGCTCAAACGCTATGCTGACACGTCCCGGCTCATTGGTTAAAATAGCAAATTTCTCACAATTTACAAATAGTTGGAAACATTTGGGATATTGTAAGAACTCAACTGAACAACATATATAACACTGGCCTAGTGGTTTGTGGATATTTTACTGCAAAAATACTACATAATTCACCTTTAATGTGAGCTAATTGTCTTACTGATTATTTTTGAATTTCAATTCAGGCTAATTGCCAAACTGCTTGAGATAATAGTAAATGGGTATACTTTGCATTAAACCGTCTGCTTTGATTAAAGCTGCCATTTTGTTTCACTCACCATCATTCAGTTCTTCAAGATGTTGTCTAGTGGCGACATTCTTCACCAGGTTATTGGCCAGTCGTAGGTTGGCAATCGCTTGTTCCCTGAGCCTGCAAAAAGATTGCATTAGTTACGAGATATGTATATATATGTGAACAGATCTGAAATATATCAGATGGATGAATGATCACTCACACATATGGAATTTGTTTTGGAATAACCTCAATAGTGAATTTTGTTTGCTCTGCATTAACCTCGGGTGGAACGTAGCTCATAGATCTTTTTGTGATCTGAAAATGAATCCGGTCTTCATTGTCTGGATTTTTCTGTTTCTTTGGTTTTGTGGTTACCGCGTGTGCAACCCATGTGAAAGGTAGTGAACCCTGCAGATCTGAAACTGCAGAACCATCCTTCTCATTTGGTTTCTGATGTCTTAGTCTGATGCACAAGAAGCAGTTCCTCAGGTCGAACTCCAGAGACCATTGCTTTTTCTGAGTCGTGGTTATATTAAAAAACCCTTGGAGATTTGTTTCATCTCCGCTCCATTTTATATGCACGTTCTCTAAAATGACGCTATTATTTTCTTCCACAGCATTGTGAGCAGTGTCTATCTGACAAAGTTGTCTCCAGATGTTCTGGTACTCCTTGTCGCTCTCATAAAAAGTCTTAGATGCATTGCATTCAGTTTTGGAGAAGCACAGAGTTGGGTTTCTTGTGTGCTCCAAACAGATCTCAAAGCTTTCATTAATGTTGAGCAGTAGAACTACAGGAACTGGAAAGCCATCTTTATATTCGGTCCCAAGTTGCACCTGAACAACCGTGCCTAAATCCAGCTCCATGGTTGTTTCCTTATAATGCTCTATTGAACAAGCCTCACTTTTCAGGCTTTTAGTTTCTTCATTCGCATCCTTCCTTCTTATGTCTCGGAGGCATTGGTCAATCTTAACCCAATCCTTCTGTTTTGTGGCAGATACCAGTCTTTTCCACATGGTACTTGACACTGAAGTCACATTCTTCATGGGCTTTGACGAAATCTTGAATGATTCCCTGAACGAATACACTCTCCTCTTCCACTTAAGAGTCATGGAGTTCTTGTCCTTATTGTATCTTGGCTGATCCACGACATTGAGATGCTTGTACATGATAGCAATCACCTCTAAATGAGGATGTAGAGGGAACGATATTGTGAATTCGTGCCCCTGCGGAGTGATCTGGTCCACTACTGCGAGCTTGGCCACATTTTTGGGTTCAAACTGAACCGTTTTTAGTCTCAAAACCAGAGCCTCTTTCTCTTCTGCCTCCATTCCAGACTGACAAAACTCGCTGATTTCAACTTTTGTGTACTCAGCTCGCGGCAGGTATTTCTTAGAGAGCGCAGTGTGCAGAAGTCTCTGCAAAATAACGTCCAGATAACGCCTCATAGGAGACGACGCCCAGGTGTACGCGTCAAGCCGTAAATCATAGTGACCCAACCTGGACTCTGTCGAGGAGCACGACTGAAGTATGACGGCTTTCTTCTGAATGTCACGAAACTCCCGCACCATGGGGATAAATGTTGGATGGATTTCATCTGAAAAGATTAACTGCATCATTTTATAGTAGTCTTTGCTCTGTGCAAACGCTTCCATCTTGTGAAATATGGAGGTAAAAATCTTCAATGATATGCCTGCATGCTCCGTGTGGTCATATTCTGTACTGGACCAAATATCAGTATCTACTTCGCAGATGTTTGAAAAGTAAAGTGACATGGGAATTAGGTTAATGTATTTCTCTCTAAACTGAATCAGTTGTTGTGGGTCGGGCTCCCGGTGGCACCTCAGGGGTGTGAGATCTTTTGTGACGTCTGTAGATATGAGTTTTTCAGCGACGGCACTATTGTAGAGATTCATTAGTTCCTCCACCATGGCGTGAGAGAGGCTTTGCTCGGCCTGCCTCCCACATGGCCATCCACCTTCCAGTCTGCATTTTCGGTGCACCTCGGAGAAACGGTGAGCAACAGCTACACAATCCTCCACGCATGAAATCTGCAGAGGCTTCGTGTCATCCGAGCAGGAGTAAATCTTAATAATTTTGTCTGCCTCTTCGTACGACATCCGTCTTTCGGACCTAATGAAAGTTGGATAAAATTCACAGTTTCGGATAGTACTTGTTTTCTTCTCAACGTCTAAAAGCAACGATATGGCTTTCCGATCTTTTTTAGGCATCAAACTCAAGTGGCCATTGCTCAGGTCTCTTGAGAACATGAAGGCCACATCTTCCTTCTCTGAAGGGTAAATCGTTCTGCCGCGCCATTTAGCGAATTTGTCTGGCTCGCTATCTTTGTTAATGCAACTTGCCACGTCTGTGATGTGAACACCAATCTGGTAGTAATCATCCATTTCAGTCACGCTAATGGCGTCATCCAGGTCTTCAGCTGTATCTGGGTCAATGGTGAAAGTCCAAGACTTCATTTCTTTTTTATTAATTTTACGCAAATCCTTCCTTTCTACAGCCTTACTGTCTTCAGGTTCTGGTTTCAATGGTGGAGGTTTGTCTTTAAAGCCAAGTTCAATGCATAGCATTTCTCGCAAAGCATCACACTCAGGAATTACACTCGTAACAACACCGAGAGGGAACATATTCTTACTATCCCATTTTAAAACCTTGACCACTAGCATTTGATTCTGAGCGATCTTTACAAATTCCTTTCTAACCCAACGTCCGCATTTGAATTGTCGTACTTCAATTTTGTCCGTGTCACTCTTGTTTTGAACTGTACGTATTCTGGTAATGCGTTTGTTAATGGGTGTAACCAATTGAGGATCCTCTTCCACCATCTTACAGATGAAGATTAATGAGTTTTCATCTCTTTTTATTAATCCAACGACCCTCCCTTTCACCACTTCACCTTCCTGCGGACACTGTTCTCTGCTCAAGATCTCTACACAGACTTCATCTCCAGGGAAAGATCTGCCCACATTTTCTCTTCCATAGATTTTGATAGAGAGCATTGGTTCATCAAGAGGCCTGGCATACGCCTGATCATGTCTTTCTATTTCAAGTTTACAGTGTTTAAAGTCATCTGGAGAGGTCTTCAAACGTTTTTCAATATCTTTCTTGTAGAGTTGCAGATCAAATTCAGATTCAGACTCCGGACTTTTAAAGAAGGTTCTGTAAACGGTCTTGGCATGATTATCTTCTGTGTTGCTGCTACTTAAAGAGTTTCTCTCTGAAGTCTCCATGTCCTGTTTGGAAACACAAATCATGTCATTAGGCACTTAAAGATGCACTATGCAACTTTCCGTCCACTGGAGGGCGCCTATTCTAAACAAAGGCGTAGTTTGATGATGCAAAGTTTGAGCGCAGCATCTTGGGAGATGTGGTCTTCACCTCACAGCCGGTGGAAAATAGGACTCGGGCAGAAATCATGTTCATGGATGCGGTTATTAACGTTACTGTAGTGTAAAGCCGAGCAGGACCGAGTGTTGAGGAGCTGAGCACGGCCGCTGGAGCGATTTTTTTATAATTATGAGTTAATGCAGCTCTGTTTATCATATTAGATACATTTAAGTGTGTTTAAAATGATGTTATGACGTACCGTGCGTTCACTTGTTCACACTGCTAAGAGTAGAGCGCTCCTGCCAAGTAAAACCCGAAACCGAGGGTAGCGCAGATATGATGCGATTGACAGGCGACTTCCTCAGACGCTATGCTGAAACGTCCCGCTCCTGAGTTAAAATAGCAATTTTCTCACAATTTACAAATAGTTGGAAACATCTGGGATATTGTAAGAACTCAACTGAACAAAATATATAACACCGGCCTAGTGGTTTTTGGATATTTTACTGCAAAAATACTCCCCAGTGCACCTTTAAAGGGATAATTCATTATTTAATAATTCATTAGGGTCTTAAACAACAACCCGTAAGTTGTTCCAAACTTGTATGAATTTCTTTCTTCTGCTGAACATAAGATCCAATCCAATGCTCTCCTTTGACTGTGTTTTGCATGAAGCGGCCTCCTTGTCATTTCTGACTTTTAACAGAAAACTGAACAATGTCTAAAAGCTGATATGTGACAGGTTGTACAGCAAACAACGACCCTGTAGCCCCCCCCCCCCAATAATAATAATAATAATAATAATAATGCGTTCGATTTATATAGCGCTTTTCAAGGCACTTAAATCGCTTTACATAGAAGGGGGGAATCTCCTCAACCACCACCAATGTGCAGCACCACCTGGATGATGTGACGGCAGCCACATTGCGCCAGAACGCTCACCACACACCAGCTGATTGGTGGAGAGGAGACAGAGTGATGAAGCCAATCAGGAGAGGGGGATAATTAGGAGGCCATGAAGGACAGAGGCCAATGGGCAACTTTGGCCAGGATGCCGAGGTTACACCCCTACTCTTTATCGAAGGACATCCTGGGATTTTTAATGACCACAGAGAGTCGGGACCTCGGCTTAACATCTCATTCGAAGGACGGTGCTCTTTGTCAGTATAGCGTCCCCATCACTATACTGGGGTGTTAGGACCCACACAGACCACAGGGTGAGCGCCCCCTGCTGGCCTCACTAACACCTCTACCAGCAGCTCCTGGTTTCCCAGTTGGTCTCCCATCCAGGTACTGACCAGGCTCAGCCCTGCTTAGCTTCAGTGGGAAACCAGTCTTGGGCTACAGGGTGATATGGCTGCTTCTTAAAAAAAGCGATTTTAAGAAGAAAACTGGATACATTTTTACATTTTTGGGATCCTGATACTCAGTATGCCAATGTGTGCAGTAAACATTTTGTCACTATTAAGTAAATAATCAAATGTCAGGTTTATATATTATACTTCCTGTACGTTCCCCGCCAGTAACATGTGGTGTCTCAATTGCCTGTATCCACTTCTGTGTCCTTAAATGCTCATTTTTTTGGGGTCAACAGCTTATAAAAACTTCTAGTTTTTTTTGTTGTTGTTTTTTTTTTTTTTTGTGGTACATTATAACGTGACCAAATGACAGATTAAAATGTTATCTAATCTAATTTAAAAAAAAATATCCAAGACAAACTAAAATATTTTGTCAATAAAATACAATTATTAACTTTTTTTTAAAGTTTCAGCAGCCCTGTAAGCTTTTTATGAATGGATGGATTGGAGAATGCGCTGTGGTTCAGTCTGAATATCTTATCTGACGTGCTGCATGTTTTGGACGGAGTACAGCATAGCTTCCAGTTTCTGTTCACAGTAAACGATTCTCTGCAAGTGCTATGAATAAAAAATGATAATAATTTGGAATGCAACATGCGCAGCAAACATCTTCCCAAATTTGTAATGAGTTATTTATAAAAAACAAAGAAAAATAAGCACAAAGATCAACATTTCTTATTTTTAAAACAAGCCTCTTCTACTCATCAAGGCTGCATTTATTTGATAAAAAATACAGTAAAACCAGTAATGTTGTGAAATATTTTAATATGTAAAAATGCTCTTTTCTATGAGAATATCAAGTAAAGTGTACTGTAATGTATTCCTGTGATCAAAACTGAATTTATCATTACTCCAGTCTTCAGCGTCACATAATCCTTCACAAATCATTCTCATATTAGAATTTGGTGCTCAGCAGACATTTATGATTATTTTCAGTGTTAAAAAACATTTGTGTAATCTTTTTAATAATTTTTCTAGGATTCTTTAAAAAGGGGGAGGGGTGGGGGGCTTTAAATATTAAAGTGCAAATGAACACCTGAGCACTCATGTGGGTTTGCTACTGTTACAATTAAAAACAATAAAAACATGACTGGCAGACATGATGCAAGCAACTACAACTAATGGGTGTGCGAATTATCAAAAACTGACAAAGTCACCGAAGGGAACCCCAAATGGCCCAACAAGGCTTGGGCAGACCCTGATCCAGTCAAACAACGCATTTGTTGTGTGTGTTATTGTTTGCGTGTCTAATCGTGTATTTACGGTAGTAACTTAATAGGCGCTTACTGGGAGCTGTCAAAATGGATAAAGACTGTCATAAAAAAACATTTCCTTTATATATTTGCTGATATTTTCAAATGATAATTCACGGTGACCCAAAATAATAGGCCTACTGCATAAAATGCATTGTAATAATAATAGGCTAAATAATAATAATAATAAATAATAATAATAATTGGATCGTTTCCTCCATTAATTAAACGTATTTCTACGTAGGTTTGGGTGACTTTTTTGTGAGTGACCCCTGTTTCACTGTTTGGGTCATTTTACTAGCTAGGCTACAATTTAGGAGAAAAGTAATACATTTTTAAGTTGTATAAAATTACATTTTCACTTAAAACATCGATTGAACGCAGTCACACACAGCCCATTTTTAAAAGTCCAGATCAATAAATCTAAATAAACTTACCTTTTCGGAACCGAGAGGAAGCCTGCGGTTCGTGGACTATCAATGAAATACTGCGAGTGTGTAATCCTCTGTTAGGCAGAGATCATGAGCACCGGCGCATTGCTCTCTGTCCCGCAGGAATGGGGTTCCTGTCGAACGGGCGTCGTCATATCAACAGAAACGCGCGTTTTGAATGTTTTGCGGGTGCACGTTTATTAGTTTGCCAAATGCCAAACCTGTCAGTTGTGTGCGTCATCACCCGAGATGAAAACGAAAACTTAGACCATAAATCAGAAGCGTCACATTCTTCATTTAATACATTTATTATCATTGAATAAATAATAATAACATTATATTGTGTTTTATGTTATAATTATATTAATATTTGTATTTAGCTGATAAATAATAATAATAGCCTAATAATAGCCTAAATAAATTTAATTATTAATGGATTAAAGAGGATTTAAGGGGATAAAATCAATAAGAATCTTGCAGTTTTTGCTCGTTGCTTGAACACATTTTTGCAAAACTTCGCTCATTGTGCCAAAAACTCACTGATCACAATACACACACAACTGGGAAATATCATTCACATGTGTCAAACTGAAACTCTGCTATCAAAACCTATAACATTCCTTTGTCAAATTGTAACTCTGATGACAAAATGATACACACTTGCATCATATGAATACACTTTCAGATCAGAGGAACACACTGTAGTCTACTTTATATAAAACACTGCAGTCTTTAATTTTCACTGTTTTTATTCAGTTCATCAGTTAGCATTCTGTGAAGCAATGCAACACTTACAGTTTCTGTTCTTTTTTTCCAATAAAGGTTTTCACAACAACCAAAAATTAAAGTACTAAAATGTTACAAATGACAATACTCAATACTGTACAAAAATGTGTACCTTAAAATGCAATGTAAGTCGCTTTGGATAAAAGCGTCTGCCAAATGCATAAATGTAAATGTAAATGTACATCCCACTACTTCACAGTACAATCTCAATGGTTCAGTGGTACTGTACTGTATGTTCCACAAAACTACCATTTTTTGTTAAAAACGAAGCACTAGCAGTCACACACAGTAACGTGATACGGTATACAGTACTGTTAATACTGTAGACACAGTCTGGAATAAATTATGAAGTATTCACAGAAATTTAATTCGGCCAACAGAAAAATTTAGATGTGATAGAAAATGTTCAATTGGAGACATGATTTTTTTTTTTTTTACAGAGTGTTTTCCAGTCTGAATGTCCTTATGATGGATGCTTAGATGTGGATGGACTGACTCTCTGCCCAGCTTCCCTCTCTCTCTCTCTCTCTCTCTCTCTCTCTCTCTCTCTCTCTCTCTCTCTCTCTCTCTCTCTCTCTCTCTCTCTCTCTCTCTCTCTCTCTCTCTCTCTCTCTCTCTCTCTCTCTCTCTCTCTCTCTCCTAAATACAGCTGTAAAGGGGGAATGTCGATTCTGTGGGGATTTGGAGCATTTGTTTTTGAAGTGTGAGCTGGTTTAGGAAATTTAATGAGAACTTTTCAGATAAGGTGTAATAAAATATACATTTTCAAAAAGGAAAAAAATGGTTTTATTAAATTACCTGATTGGAACGGCTAAACTGGCAGTGTGGAAAACACGGAAAAACAAAGGTTTACAATTGGCAACTATAGATCCTGAAGAAATGTGTAAGCGGCTTATATCAGGGAGGCTTTAAGGTCCCATTCTTCGCGATTCCATCTTTCAAACTTTAGTTAGTGTGTAATGTTGCTGTTAGAGCATAAATAATACCTGTAAAATTATAAAGCTCAAAGTTCAATGCCAAGCGAGATATTGTATTTAACAGAAGTTCCCTTTCAAAGCCTACAGCGAACGGCCGGTTTGGACTACACCGCTGCACTTCCTGCTTTAATGACGTCACGAGAACCGTTTGTTGACGAACCCTCCGCCCACAAGAACACGCAAAATAGGGGGCGTTGTCCTTTTGCTCTCGCGAGAGAAGTGTTGTTTTTGTAGAGTGTGTTTGTCGTCATGCCATTGAAACTGTTATTTTCATCCCGGAGTCAAATCACCTTTGTTTGGCCTTCCCACGGACGCTGTACGTAGAGATCAATGGCTACAGTTTATGGTTAACTCGGTTCCGGAAAATTATAATCACAATTTAAAACTATGCAGCACATTTTGCTGAGGACTGCTTCCTCAATCTCAATCAGTTTAATGCCGGATTCGCAGAAAGATTATTCTTAAAAGATGACGCAGTTCCCTCTTTGTCTGGAGAAGGCGTTGTTTATGGTGCACAACCGGTAAGTGTATTTTATTATTTAAGTCGGTCCGTTTAACAGTTTATGTAACTCATTACACAAAGTGCAACGCAGTTTAGCTTTGTTAACTAGCGTTAGATGGTAATTGAAACTAATCCGAAAAACTTAGCATATAATAGTGTAGTAATTCATTCAGACTCCATCGATTGTTGGTGTTTGTAATGATCAGTTTAACCTACTGAATAGACAGGTTACCATTCTGAAACATCCAGCAAAAGTCTTTCCTGAGCAGGTTTTAATCGATCCTCTTCGATATTCTCCGGGTCTGATTCCAGCTCAAATTGATAAGGCAATATAGACATTTTTGCAATAACATTGAGCGCTTGCATCTCCCCGTTATGGTAAGAGGCGGGACCTTTCCGGGCAAAGTGCTAAGCTGCTGTCCAATCACAGCACGGGAAGCGCTGGGCTAATCAGAACTCGTTACGTGTTTCTGAAGGAGGGACTTCATAGAACAAGGACCGAATCAGGCCGTTTTTAGGACAGAGAAAACAGCACTGTAGAGATAAGTAAATTATGTGAAAAATACTGTTTTTTTTACACGCGAAACATGAACTCATGTTATATTGCACACTGTAAACATAATCAAAGCTTCGAAAACACGCGAAGAACGGGACCTTTAAGATTGAATTTGCATATTATAGGTTGACAAATAATGTATTTGGTTTTTGTGATATATGGTGTGTTAATGAAGTGTTGAAGATCAGTTTGTTTTACATTTTTGAAACATTTTTGGAAGAATTTTTTAAGGAGTGTTTATAATAGTAAGAATGCAAAAGGATTTATAGTAGTAGTTATTTTGTTTAAAAGTGTGAAGTAAAAATGTATAAATAAAGGTATTGTTAAACCTCTCTCTCTCGCTCAATGTTTGCAAAGTTCTCAAAATGGCTTAACTGTAGAGCTAAATGAGTCTCAATAAAGTAATATAACTGTTGAAATAATAATCAATAAAACCAATAAAATAATAATATAACTGAGGACTAATGTACAGAAACACAATTGATTTCTAGCCGACACAAAGCATGGAACTGCAGCAACCAGCAAATCCTTGTGACCACACACGGTGTTAAAGAATTGAGACACTCCCACATATTTCTAGGGAAACTACAAACAGGAAGATGATCCTTTTCAAGTGGCTTTCATCTAGCAGTTATTAATAACTGCATACTCGTCTGGCAAGCCTGTTGGCAAAATGAGCACTGATTTGAAACATTCAGGAAATAAGGAAAGTTTATTAAAGGGGGGGTTTTTTCGAGTATGGGTCGACTTGACGTTGAAAGATCGGAAGGTCCTTGTATGGGCCGTACGGGCTCTTCTCCCGGTAGGGTGCACGCGCGTGACTAGTTGTCACGGTTCATGGATTCCCTGTCTCACTCTTGGGTGCGTGTTGAATGTTGGTGAGGGCGGAGCCTGGGATTGGCTCATCACGCACCTGTGGCTGATCACCTGCACCAGCTGCAACTCATCACTTTCACCCTATTTAGTCTCTCTGTTTCTCTCTTGTCTTTGTCAGAGCGTTGTTGGATGTTCCCCTTGTGTCTCCGTGTTGGTTGTCGTTTCCCCCTTCTGTGAAACGCTGGATCCCTTCCCGGATTACCTCAACCGCGCTCCCGAGTCACTGCTGCTCACAGCCTGCCCGTGTCGCCAACAGAGTCTCTCTCACTGCTCCGTCTTATCCGGACTTCTTCTGTGTTCTGAGTTTTGGCTTCTGTGACACTTCTGTCAATAAACTGAGTTACTTGCAATTGAATCCTGCCTCTGTGAATCCGTTACAGAACGCTCTGACCAACCATGGATTCAGCGAGTATCAACGCCCTACTGACCAGCAGCAACGAGAGACTGGACCAGCAGGAGGCGAACTTAACTGCCACAGGACAGGCAGTACACACCTTGGTGGCACGGGTGGCCGAGCTGACCCAACAGATGCAACAACTCGTCGGTCCCACTGTGCCCGACCCACCGCCGATTCCCCACACACCATCTGCTTCGCGGCAACCGGAACCACATCTGCCTACCCCCGAGAGTTATGCCGGTGAGAGCAATTATTGCAGAGCCTTCCTTACCAAGTGTTCCTTGTTTTTTGCTCTTCAACCGCAGACTTTCAACACAGAAAGATCCAAGGTGGCATTCGTCCTCACCCTACTCTCCGGACGAGCCGCACTTTGGGGAACGGCGGTGTGGGAGAACCAACATCCTTGCTGCTCCTCGTTCCAGACGCTGGCGGCAGAGATGAGAAGGGTGTTTGACCGAGCGGTGACCGGAAGAGAAGCGGCACGTCAACTCGCAGAGCTCCGCCAAGGTAACCGCTCGGTCTCGGATTATTCCATCGAGTTCCGCACCCTGGCTGCCGAGTGCAAGTGGAACGAGGAGGCACAGTGGGACATGTTCCTGCATGGGCTGGCTGACCGCATCCAGAAGGAGATATTCGCCATCGACCTTCCGGAGAAGATTGACGGTCTCATTGATCTTGCTTTGAGGGTGGACGCTCGTCTGAGTCGGCTGAGGTCCAGGATGGAGCCTCAGCATGGGAGTGTCGAATGCCCTCAGGCCAGCGCTACGGATGCGGTCGGCTACACCTTCGACCCGGAGCCCATGCAGGTGGGTCGAGCTCGGCTCTCCCGGGAGGAGAAGGCGAGACGGAGATCCCGTGGTCTTTGCCTGTACTGCGGCGGGAACGGACACCTGCTAGACTCCTGCCCGGTAAAAGACCACGCCCGGCGGTAAAAGGAAGGCTACTGTCGGGCGGGATCTCCGTGGAAAAGACCTCATCTTCCACTCTCCTCCCGGTGAGATTGCTGTGGGCAGCTCAGGATTATTCCAGCCTCGCCCTCCTCGACTCGGGAGCGGAAGGTAACTTCATTGACTCTGCCCTTGCTCACAAACTTAACATACCCACCATTGCACTCAAGAACACCATCTCTGTCAACGCACTCAACGGACAAGTTCTCCCTGACATTTCATTCACCACTGAACCACTTACACTGATCACTTCCGGCAACCACACCGAACGCATTTCATTTTTCATCCTGGACTCCCCTTTGGCTCCCGTTGTCCTCGGTCACCCTTGGCTGGAGTTACACAATCCAAGGGTTGACTGGGGACAAAACTCTGTGTCTGCGTGGAGTGATAAATGTTATGAGTCTTGTTTGGTGTCTGCTTGTTCGTCTGTTTCTCGTTCTGTTTTTCAGAGTGAGACGGTGAATCTGTCTAACGTGCCTCCGGAGTACCTCGACCTGAAGGAAGTGTTCAGTAAGTCCCGAGCTGCTTCTCTCCCTCCGCATCGTCCCTATGACTGTGCTATAGATTTACTCCCAGGTAAGTCTCCGCCTAATGGCAAACTATACTCTCTTTCTATTCCAGAGAGGGAGGCCATGGAGAAATATATTTCTGATTCTCTAGCCTCCAAATTCATCCGCCCTTCCTCTTCTCCAGCGGGGGCGGGGTTCTTCTTCGTGGGGAAGAAGGATGGTTCTCTGCGACCTTGCATTGATTACCGAGGGCTGAATAACATCACGGTAAAGAATACCTATCCTTTGCCGTTGATGTCTTCAGCTTTCGAGAGGTTACAGGGAGCATCCGTCTTCACGAAGTTGGACTTGCGTAACGCTTATCATTTGGTTCGCATCAGGGAGGGGGATGAATGGAAAACCGCATTTAACACCCCCAGGGGGCATTTTGAATACTTGGTCATGCCTTTCGGCCTTTCCAACTCCCCAGCGGTTTTCCAGGCACTCGTCAATGATGTGTTGAGAGACATGGTCGACCAATTCATATATGTCTACCTGGATGACATTTTGATTTTTTCTTCGTCTCTCCAGGAACATGTTCGACACGTCAGACGAGTGCTTCAGAGGTTGCTAGAGAATGGGCTTTTTGTCAAGGCGGAGAAATGCGCTTTTCATGCACAGTCTGTTCCTTTTTTAGGGTACATCGTGTCATCGGAGGGAATGCGCATGGATCCCGACAAGGTTAAGGCTGTGATGGATTGGCCAAGTCCAGATTCCCGTAAGGCCCTACAGAGGTTTCTGGGGTTCGCCAATTTCTATCGGCGTTTTATTCGCAATTTCAGCCAACTAGCCGCACCTCTGACTGCCTTGACCTCTCCCCGAATGACGTTCAGGTGGTCCGATACAGCCGAGGCTGTATTCGCCAAACTGAAAAGCCGCTTTGTTTCGGCTCCCATCTTAGTCGCCCCTGATCCCACACGTCAGTTCGTGGTAGAGGTCGACGCGTCAGAGGTGGGGGTAGGAGCGGTTCTTTCACAGCGCTCTCCCTCAGATGACAAGATGCACCCGTGCGCGTTTTTCTCCCATCGTCTTTCTCCTGCCGAACGCAATTATGACATTGGTAACAGAGAGTTGTTGGCCGTCAAGTTAGCCTTGGAGGAGTGGCGTCATTGGCTTGAAGGGTCGGGGGTACCTTTTATTGTATGGACGGATCATAAGAACCTTGAATATATTAGATCTGCTAAAAGACTCAACTCCAGGCAGGCTCGGTGGGCACTTTTTTTCGGACGTTTTGACTTTGTTCTCTCGTACCGCCCCGGGTCTAAAAACATCAAACCCGACTCTTTATCTCGTATTTTTGATGCTTCCGAAAGCCCGGTTACTCCCGAGTGTATTTTGCCAGAGAAGATAGTTATCTCTACACTCACATGGGAGATCGAATCGAAGGTCAAAGTGGCCTTAGAAGGGGTAACGCCCCCGCCCGGCGGCCCACCGAGTTGTTTGTTCGTTCCGGAGGGGTTAAGATCCGAGGTCCTCAAATGGGGTCACTGCTCCAACATTGCCTGTCATCCAGGGGTAAACCGCACTTGCAGTTTAATAAAGCAACGATTTTGGTGGCCACTTATGGCTCGCGACACTCGCAGTTTCGTTTTGGCTTGCTTGGTCTGTGCGGTTGGTAAGACATCTAACCAACCTCCCCAGGGGTTACTTCAGCCGCTGTCTGTTCCTTCGAGACCCTGGTCCCACATCGCTCTAGATTTTGTTACCGCCCTCCCGCCCTCCCAGGGCAAGACGGTCGTTTTGACCGTCGTGGACCGATTCTCGAAGGCAGCACATTTCATTCCCTTGCCCAAACTACCCTCAGCCAAGGAGACAGCGGTATCTGTAGTAGATCACGTCTTTCGGTTACATGGCCTCCCGATGGACGTGGTCTCCGACAGAGGTTCCCAATTTGTGTCCAAATTTTGGCAGGAGTTTTGTAAATTACTAGGAGCCACGGTTAGTCTGTCTTCGGGTTATCACCCCCAAAGCAACGGTCAGACCGAGAGAGCCAATCAGGATCTGGAGAGAGTGTTGCGATGTTTGGTATCCAAGAATCCTTCATCCTGGAGCCAGCAACTCTCTATGGTTGAGTACGCTCATAACTCGTTACCAGTGTCATCTACGGGCCTTTCGCCATTTGAGTGTAGTGTAGGTTACCAGCCACCTATTTTTCCTAGTCTGGATTCCGAGGTCGCGGTCCCCTCTGTTCACGCCTTTATCCAGAGGTGTCATCGCACATGGACCAGAGCCCGTGAGACTCTGCTCCAGGTGGGAGCGCGCACCAAGGCTAAAGCCGATCGCCACCGGTCTAAGCCTCCCGTTTACGTCGTCGGTCAAAAAGTGTGGCTTTCTACCAAGAACATTCCTCTCCGCTCCGTATCTAATAAACTTGCTCCCAAATTTATCGGCCCGTTCACTGTCACCAAGATCATTAGTCCGGTGACAGTCCGCCTCAAACTCCCTCCGGCGTACAGGAGGATTCATCCCGCCTTCCATGTATCCAAAATCAAACCTGTTTTTCACTCCCACCTTAATCCGCCAGTCCCGGTTCCCCCACCGCCGCGACTCGTAGATGGGGAACCAACTTATTCGGTTAATCGCATTCTGGATTCTAGACGGAGGGGACGCGGTTTCCAGTACTTGGTGGACTGGGAAGGTTACGGTCCGGAGGAGAGAAGTTGGGTTCCTGCTAGGGACATTCTGGATCACTCCCTTATTAATGATTACAATCAACAGGTAAGGTCGGCTGGGAGCGTCAGGGGACGCTCCTAGGGGGAGGGGTACTGTCACGGTTCATGGATTCCCTGTCTCACTCTTGGGTGCGTGTTGAATGTTGGTGAGGGCGGAGCCTGGGATTGGCTCATCACGCACCTGTGGCTGATCACCTGCACCAGCTGCAACTCATCACTTTCACCCTATTTAGTCTCTCTGTTTCTCTCTTGTCTTTGTCAGAGCGTTGTTGGATGTTCCCCTTGTGTCTCCGTGTTGGTTGTCGTTTCCCCCTTCTGTGAAACGCTGGATCCCTTCCCGGATTACCTCAACCGCGCTCCCGAGTCACTGCTGCTCACAGCCTGCCCGTGTCGCCAACAGAGTCTCTCTCACTGCTCCGTCTTATCCGGACTTCTTCTGTGTTCTGAGTTTTGGCTTCTGTGACACTTCTGTCAATAAACTGAGTTACTTGCAATTGAATCCTGCCTCTGTGAATCCGTTACACTAGTGCGAGAGAGGAAATGCACGCTGTAAACTGCTCTCAGCTGCAGATCCAGTCGTCCGTGAACACTTATGTCGGTTATAGTCCGCGCCGCGCTCCACTTCATTCCTCCACTTTGACATTAAGCGACTTCAACGCTTTAGCACAGCATTCTGGGAAGGCAGCGCTGCATTTGAACCGATTTGAACGCAGAAATGCTTCAGTCGCATCGCAAAGTGGATCTCCACACTCCAAGAAGTGTGTTTTTGACGGAGCCGTCCCAGCGATAAAGGTTCGGTCCTGCTTTGGAAGCAGCCGGTGAGTAAATCTGCTTCAAATGTCTGTGCTATTGGCTATCGTCGCGTGAGTAAACATCAGTAAACGACACGATCGCGTGCTTCGTCATTCAAATGCGCTAACAGACTTCATTGCTGTTCTATGTAACTTGTTACACTACTCTGACGTGCAAAACCGTTTTGCTTGCTACTAAGGTTTGGTCGCATACAATAGTCCACAAACCGAATCATGTCATGTTGACAGGCCTCTAAATACAGTACTTAGTACTTAGTAACCACAGAGACGGACGTCCTGCTGTTGCTGTTTCTATTTCAGCCTCCGAATTAGATTCTGGATCATATCTATATTAGCTGAGCCATGAGTTTCTCCACGCTTGAGGACGACACCGCTTTGCGCATATGTCATTCTTTAGCTCCGCCCACACGATACGCCTCCAGGCGCTCGTTTTTTTCCGGAAAGACTCTGTACAGCCCATATTTCTTTTACAAATATAATAAAACGAAAGACTTTTCGGAGATATGAAGGATGCAATACTACTCTATAGGTACTCAAGATTGACATGAGATTGACTGAAACTGAGTGTTTCACCCCCCCTTTAAGTCAGAGGTTTGGGACGACATGAATGCGAGTGAATGACAAAAGAACTTTAATTTTTGTTAGTCATATTTATTTATAAAGCACATTTTAAAAACAACACCTGTTGGCCAAAGTGATAAACAGAGTTTAAAGAGTAATAATTAAAATCAGGACACAAACACAGACTGCACACAAATGTTACCACTGCCCCTACTTGCCATAATGAATAATTGAGTTTTAAGAAGAGATTTAAAGTCATCATATGTTTGTAAAGCGAAATTTTATTTAAAGTAGCCAGTTTGGGGTGAACTGTCCTTTTAAGAAGATATTTAATATCCTCCTTTAGGGGGCAGTCATGTAACAAGAAATCCCTTCCTCCAGCTCCTGAGGGCCCACAGATATGAAATAACTACCATCAAAAACAACGATTCAATTTAAAATATTACAAAACAAAAATAAAATAAAACAAAGACTATTTTAATGCATGTATGCTAAGGATTTTAAAGTTGAGATTTAAATTATTTTTTATTACTGCAATATTTAATAACCTTTAATAACCTTATTTTGGATTTCACATAAATTATAATCCACAGACCCCTCCTAATCTATAATTAGTATTTAATTATTTTACTTATTATGTTCAGCTGATGTCATTATCTACATTTTAATTTAAGTTGTAAGAACGTAAAAAGCATATTTCTCTTCGTACTATATTTTGATGTCCCAAAATGTAGGAACTATTGGTTTAAAAGTCCCCATTTAATGATGTATTAGTAGTGACCCGTGATAGATTTATTGACATTTACAGCTGCTTACATATTATGGACTGTCATATTCAAAAAGTAAAAACGTGTAAAAGCAAATTTGCACTTAGTAGTGGTGCCATTTGGAGTTTGTGGTGCATCGCCATATACTGCACACAATGGGCCGCATTCATGAAACATCGTGAATTTATGGAAAACATATGGAAAACTATTATTGTTCAAATCCACGTAATGATGCACTAGAGCTGTCATGACCCTCAGATGCGTTTTTTCTGTTTTGTCGTCTTCCTCTGTCTTTCCTCGACCCGAATGTTACTAGCTGGATTCACCACACAGCTCTTTCTGTAATAGTGTTCCAGGAGTCTGTTCCACAGTTTACAGCATCTCAACAGGTCACTGTTACCTAAGAGATAACAAAAATAGGAATATTACATGAGTGGTTATATATGACCATATACACCGATCATCAGGCACAACATTATATTGTGTTGTTCCCCTTTTTTCTGCCAAATCAGCCCTGACCTGTCGCGGCATGGGCTTCACTAGACCCCTGAAGGTGTGCTGCGGTATCTGGCACCAAGATGTTAGCAGCAGATTCTTTAAGTCCTGTAAATTGCAAGGTGAGGCCTCCATGGATTGGACTTGTTTGTTCAGCACATCCCACAGATGCTCGATTGGATTGAGATCTGGGGAATTTTGAGGCCAAGTCAACACCTCAAACTCGTTGGTGTGCTCCTCAAATCATTCCTGAACCATTTTTGCTTTGTGGCAGGAGCTTTATCCTGCTGAGAGCCACATCCACCAGAGAAAACCCTTTCCATGAAAGGGTGAACATGGTCTACAATGCTTAGGTAGGTGGTGGTACGTGTCAAATTAAAATCCACATGGATGTAGGACCCAAGGCTTCCCAGCAGAACATTGCCCAAAGCATCACACTGCCTCTGCCGGCTTGCCTTATTGCCACGTGCCACTGTTGGTGCTTTCGATGGTGGTCAGGGGTCAGCATGGGCACCCTGACTGGTCTGCGGCTATGCCGCCCCATACGCAACAAACTGAGATGCTCTGTGTATTCTGACACCTTTCTATCAGAACCAGCATTAACTTCTTAAGCAATTTGAGCTCCAGTAGCTCGTCTGTTTGACCGGGCCAGCCTTCACTCCCCGCGTGCATCAATGAGCCTTGGCCGCCCATGACCCTGTCTCCGGTTCTCCACTGTTCCTTCCTTGGAGAACTTTTGATAGATACTGTCCACTGCAGACCGGGAACAGCCCACAAGAGCTGTAGTTTGGAGAAGCTCTGACCCAGTCGTCTAGCCATCACAATTTGGCCCTTGTCAAACTCACTCAAATCCTTACACTTGCCCATTTTTCCTGCTTCTAACATCAACTTTGAGGACAAAATGTTCACCACCCACTAACAGGTGTTGTGGTGATATCAGATTATTCACTTCAGCTGTCAGTGGTCATAATGACATGCCTGATTGGTGTACGTTGACAAATATTTTTGTGTGTGAGAGAATTTTCAAGATACAGAAAACAGTGACATTATAGAAAATGGAGGCACACTTTTTAAGCAAAATCTAGACAGAAAGAAGTCTTTTTGAAATGATAACAATTTGGTAATACTGTATTGTACAGTGTCCATGTACTTACCATAGTAATATCAGTATAGTATTAGATACAACTAACCCTAAATCAAACCCTTATCCTACCTGAACCCTATAGTAAGTGCATTATGTTAAATAATACTACTCTGTACTTAAATATATAAATATACTGTAATAATGACACCTTAAAATAAAGTAGAACCAACAAATTTTTTTAAACAAAATTTGTCATTACTTTATGGGCAGTCTTCACTGCTTACCCAGAATGCACAGTCCATCCTGTGCACGAGTTATGGCAACATTGACCTGATTTGGGTCAGTGATGAATCCAAGTCTTTTCCCCATCCAGCCTTTACTTGGTGTGATTCTTTCTATGTCAGATACGGAGCAGGAACGAACAGTGGAGATGATCACATACGGCCACTCGCTTCCTGCACACAGAGATTTACACTCAAAGTGTTACTTTTTTTGGTCTTTTTATGCCACACGATAATCACAGAAACAAAGAGGATAGGAAAGACAACACGTCTTAAACCCAAATTATCCCCCCAAAATCTGATTAAACTTTATAGTGTCGTTAAAGCACGCTTTATAAAAGGCAAAGCGTTTTGTTTAAAACAAAAATAAGCTATAGATAAAAATAAAAGTGTCAAGCCAATTAAGAGACTGAGCTTTAATTTATTTTGAACTCTAAAATGCAAAACTGAATTGAGAACTGAAGAATGAAGCGATCAGAATAACACACCTTGGCTTTTCATAACTGTGCAAACGGTGACATTAGTAATATCTTTCTTCTGCATTTCCTTCTTGATCTCTGACACTTGTGCGTTGTATGGGGTCAAAATGGCAATACTCTGAGGTTCTACGTGTGCTTCTGTGATCAACAGATGTGCCACACTGACCTGGAAAAAAACAAATTAATCACATTCAAGACAATACTGGCAATATGTGCTTTATCGGCACAGAACTGATGCCGCCTTCAAGTTCTTAAAGGGATAACCAAACAGTTAACTGGAGCCATTGACTTCTGTGGTATTTTTTTTCCTACTATGTAAGTCAATGGCTCCAGTTACCTGTTTGGTTACTGACATTCTTCAAATGTCAGTGAGTGAGTAAAGGATGACAGAAATTTCATTTTAAAGTGAACTATCCCTTTAAAGATGTTCCTGCTTGTGATGTGAGGTGTGTTAAAGTGATTCTGCTCAGAATAATAATAATAATGTTTCATATTTTTACCCACCGTGTTTACACTTAAAAAGAATGAAAATAACTCTTTCCCGCCAGAGCGAAAGTTTCCAGCCTGTAACAGCGTTTTTGATCATTTTCATAAACATTTATTGGCCCCCAGAATATTTTATGTATGAATATCTGAACAAGCAGTATATCGAAGTATCATCTGCTTTTAAACAAACAAAAATATTTTATTCTAGTTTCATGCTTTCATATATATATATATATATATAAAAATTTTGAGAAAAAAAGCTAAGAAAATGTCAATGTTTGTCAAAGTTTACATCTGGATCCGATTCAGGACGATGATCGAAACACAGATGGAGTCGATCGAGTCGATCCACACCCCTAAAGCTTCACAGTCCTGTAGCTGGTCCTGGGTCCACATTTCAGTCAGTAACATTAGGCCGTTTTGATTTGTATGATGTTTTAATGTTGATGATCGCATTATTTTACGTGCATCTGCTTACATATGATATCGCTTGTTTCTGCTTCTTCAAGTCTTTTGATCAGGATATTCAGTAATCTTTCAGAAGATGCGTCATAGCGCCCACTACAGTATAACGGTGAAAACACAGAAAGCCAGAAATTTCCTTGAATGGCGGGGAAAGAGTTACCTAACCAGTGTTGGGGAAAGTTACTTTGAAAAGTAATGCAATATTGAGTTACTACCTTAAAAAGAAACTACTTTTTTTAAGAAAAGTAATGCGTTACGTTACTTTCGCTTTACTTTTCTCACCTGGGCTGGGCTTTTTTTTATTTTATTTTTTTTTACAAAAGTTATATTTATGTGCAAATGTAAAAACTTCTTTACAACAAAATTGAGATAATAAGCCTCAGGCTGAAGTAAAAATGCAAATTCACACGTATACAGACATTGTTTTATTGCTTACTTCTAAAGATCTAAAGTTTTACTGAATCATCGAAGATAAGCAGCAATACATTGGTCATTAAAGGTAGATTAAATGCATAAATATTTGTTTTATTTAATATTTAATTATTGGAGGTTTGCATAGTAGGCTATTCTGATTTTGCATTTGACTGATTTTATTCATTTTGAGGAGTACTGAATCTTTATTCTGCAAGTGCTATGAATAAATGCTCACATTTAGTCTAAAACTACAACAACATGTTTACACATCGTCTCTGCACTAACTCTGCATTTTTCTTCACACTGGGACAGGAGAGCTGTCAGTCAAATAAATGTAAAAAGTAACTTGCGTAATTTTTTTGAAAAAGTAACTCAGATATTTTGTTTTTAGATTATTTTTATTTTTAAAAGTAATGCATTACTTTACTAGTTCCTTGAAAAAGTAATCTGATTACATAACTCAAGTTACTTGTAATGCGTTACCCCAACACTGTACCTAACTTTTTAAATTATTACCCCCCTCGTTGATGTCTCTACCTTATTGCCAAATCCTAACCCCACACCTACTCCGAAACCTACCAATACTAAGGGGGTAATAATCCTGCAGGGGGTCAAAATTCAGCATGATTCATTAATCGACACACAAGTAGGACCTTAATTCAATATCTGACAAGAGAAAAAAATTCTGGAAACTTACAGCCTGCTTTGCTTCCTCAGTGTTGGCCATTGAGTTCTCATTGCCCTTTTCTGTAGATACCACTAGACTGACTTCTTCTCCTTCGATGTGGCCAAATAAGATCGGCGTTGGCACTCCGTACTTGTTAAGAAGGCAGGGGGGTCCTCGTTTAGCTGCGGTTATCAGTTTGCCTTCATAAAACTGTTCCGAAGGAAACCTGCAAATTTCTTCATGCTAACATACATGTGCATTTGTTAAAAATCAAAGCAAAATTGAAACAAAAAGTTTTGTACAGATTCTGTTGATTGTTTCTTACCATTCTGTACTGAGTGTCCAACATTATGGCCAGATCCATGTAGCGTTCAAACAGAGACTGCTGCATGCCCATCTTTTTCACAAGGGCACACTGCACTATCGGCCGTATCTGTTTGTGGTCACCCAGTAAAACAATCTGTAACAGAAACCAGTGAGACCATGAAATTTCAGTTGATGAGAAGATGCATATGCTAGTCTTCCACTAATGTGTCCATATATACACATTTAGAATGTGTACTGCTTACTTAAAGTGCATAGTATGTACTGTTTACTGCCAGATAGTTTAAAAATATTGTGTAAAATAGCATGTGGCATGTGGATATCTCACGGAGGAGCTTCGAGTGTGTAAAAGGAGGAGTGACGACAGGGAAGGACGAGCGAGGATATTTTACGTTATGTTTTGTTTGTTTTATTATTATATGTGTGCGGCAGTCGTCCTTGAAGAGGCTGCCATTTTTATTTCCGTTTTCTTATGATTTATTAAAGTGTTTAAACATTCGCATTATAATTCCATTAAGGATAAATATTTTCAATTTGTAGTATACAGCATTATAGATAACCTCATTATATGCATGCTTAACTCTTTAATCTCAAAGCAGTTATGACCAGTGTTGCCACAATTACTTTGAAAAAGTAATCTGATTACTCCTTTAAAGAGTAGCTTAGTTACTTTACAGATTACTTGGTTTTAAAAGTAACTAAGTTAGATTACAAGTTACTTTATTAGTTACATTCAGCAGTTTCCGACAACACCCCTGCCGCCTCAACATAGAAATGACAGCCGGTTTTGCCAACACTCACTTCATTGGAAGTGTATTTTTAACAGTAATGTCAACAATTTATCTCCTGACATTTTAAGTTGAAATTAAAAAATATTTCCTGAAAAAATACTCTAATAAATATATATTTGTATTTTTTACTAAGGAAAATGACCAAAATAGTAACTCACAGTGACTTGGATAAATTGCTTTAATCTGATTACTGGTTTGGAAATAGAAACGCTTTAGATTACTCGTTACTGGAAAAAAGTAGTCAGATTAGAGTAACGCGTTACTAAATAACATTTTACTGGCATCACTGCCTATGAGTGAAGAAAGTCATGTTAAAAGTTGTTTATAATATTTCAGACAGGAAACTATAAAACAGCGTGCATTTTGCATTACAAAAAAACTATATAGGGAATTAAATTGTTAGCAAAACATTTGGACAAAATGTCCTAAGTGCACTTTTTTTAGGGAATGGGTCCATTTTGGACAGACTTTGATACAACCTGTTGCAAATCGCAAGTTTCTTCCACCTGCCAGAATCTGTCGTGGGTTTTTTTTTTTTACAGAAACTGATGATTATGTCGCCCCCGAGCTCACCTTCTGAGGATTGTGGGAAACTAAAGGTATAAAGGCTTCTGGCTCCGTTGCCATGGCACATTCATCAATGAGGATCTGCCGGAAATCCATGACCTCCCGGATTTCGGGTTTCAATGCCGAGGCGCAGGTGCACAGAACTACATCATGCTTCCTGATCTCATGCCGATGAGCTTCCTTTAAAGTTTTTATGTAGCTGCAAAGACATATTTTGTGAGTCATACCAACTTCTGATTTGTTTGGTCCACCCAAACTAAAAAAATAGTTTTACCAAAGTAAAGTTTCTTGCACTAGGACGGCACATTTTCCCTCATTGGACACATTTGATTCTATGTTATTATGCTTTTCCGGTTTTCATGCTTCCTGTCTGAACTCAGTGAGTAAACTCTTCACTGATGGACTTGTCCTGAACAAGGATTGAGAAACACTACACTGTAAAATAAATATTGTTGGTTTAACTTAGAAAAGTAAGTTACCTGGTTGCCTTAACATTTTGAGTTCATTGAAATTAAAAAAAATTGTTGATACAATCAAGGAAATTGGTTTAATAAATAGAAACTCTTATAAAATAGAAAATATTATTGTATCTGAACCACATAAAAAAAATGATAAAGCATGTTTCACTGCATCATCAAAAATAAAACACACTCAATTACCCAACATGCTTACAAAACCTTTTAATAATATTTGAATAAAGGTTGTTGATTCTCAAAAATGTTCATTGTATTAACTCAAATTTTTAATTTCAATGAACTCAACCAGGTAACTTATTTTTTAAATAATTTTTACAGTGTAGACACTAGAAATTGTTCTCATAAACTTGCCATTCAGATCTGCACCAAAAAATTAAGAAAACCTTTAATTAACATGGACATTTATTGTCATTGAGATGCTAGAAAACATGTCTAGAATTGGAAACTTGTGAAAAAATACACATATCATAAACATTTTTTCATTGCATTTATCACAATACACTGCCCGGCCAAAATAAACAAACAAAAACAAAAATTCAGGATGAAGATGCCAAGATTCATCAGCTCAAACTGTGAAAGAATGGTTGGGAGGGAGCAAGAAGAAAATCATTTTCACACATGATTCGTCTCCTCTGAGTCCAGACCTTAAATTCATTGAAGATTTTGTATTGACGATGCAAGAGTCAAGCTATGTAAAGTCTCCTCCAGCACATCCCAAAGAGGAGCAGATTCATGTGTGAAAATTAATCATTTGCCAATTTATTTTTATTTATTTTGGCCGGCCAGTGTATGTATCTTCCTAGTAACTGCTGATTCCCATTTGTGTAATCCTGATTTGCCATCCTACAGATTAGTTCATTCATATTCCCGCATGTATTAAACTGATTTATATTTCATTGGAGCATTTTTTTAAATGGCCTGATAAAAAAAAAGTCTCTCTTAAAGCATATCCTCTGGCAACATGCATGATAAACTCTAAGTCTTACTCACTCATCTTTATCATCCTCTGTTAAGAACCCATCCAATGATGTTATTTTTTCTGAAAAAGGATTTTCAGGTTTACGGACAAGGTACATCATAGTAATATCCCTGCAACAGAATTAGAAGTTTAATGGGTTAATTCACACACTATTTGTTGTAATGTCTGTAATGTGCAATACTTACCCATGTGTTGTAATAAGGTCATGTGACAACACTATCTCATACTACTTTTATCATTTTCTTTTCCTGTCTGGATTTCAACCATACCATAGTACTAAGACTTCTCTTATCAGAGTTACAAATGATTTGCACTTATTATCTGATTGTGGTTGTATCTCTCTGTTAGTGTTACTGTAAGTGTGTTAGTGGTATACCACTGGGAGATATCATTAGGAAGCATGGCGTTAGTTTTCACTGTTATGCTGATATTCAGTTCTATATTTCTTCACGCCCCAATGAAAATGACCAATTCACAAAATGAACAGAATGGATAACTGATATATAAAGAGTAAAGTTGGATGACTAGTAATTTCCCACAGCTAAATTCTAAAATAATACTGTCTAACACTTGATGGCTTCTCTGTAGTCTTTTATCATCTCTGTGTGCTATTTGATGCAATCTTTTTTTTGTAAGCCCCATTTCTAGCATTTGTGAAACTGCATATTTCCATCTTTTAAAAAAACATATATATATATATATATATATATATATATATATATATATATATATATATATATATATATATATATATATATATATATATATATATGCTCTCAATGACAAATGCAGAAAGGATTACATTATTTTAATGCTTTACTGGGTGGTTGCCCTGCAGGCTTAATAAACAAACTCCAGTTTGTCCAAAATGCAACAGATACATTTATTTCTACAACCAGGAAGTGTGTCTATTATTAGCTTGGTTTTGTCTGTTTTGTATTTCCTACTTCAGGGAACAGACACATTCTCTATGTGATGATATCTTGGTGACATAGTTTCTTTGTGCTGAGATTTATCTGACTTCTGTGATGTGAGGAAGCTAGCAGATGGCTGCTTTAGCCAGTCTGTCTTCTTCCTGATCTGAGTCCCAGTTATTCAAGTTTCAACTCCAAGACTATGTGCCATTTTACTAGGAAGAAGAGTGGCACTGCCCCAGGAAGGATTAAGATCATCTCTTTTCAACAGGTCAGATATGCCCCAAAAACTTGTCCAGTTGTCAATTATTCCTATGTTATTCTGCAGACATTCAGTCATTGAGTGATGAAAGTCTGGTAAGTATCTCATCAGCACAATAAGCAGGTAGGGGGGCCAGAGCATATTACAGTGTCTGACATCATGCTTATGAGTTCACGCATGTCATTATGAACTGTTTCCAGCACCTTGTTGAATTTGTGCCAGAAAGAATTAAGGCAGTTCTAATGGCAAACGGGGACAAACCCGGAATTATGGGGTTCAAATCTGGACTCTGAATAGGCCAAAACATGAGTCTCATGAACTTGTTTTCAAGCCATTTCAAAGTTGTCTTTGGTTTTTGGGTAGAAGCATTGAAAAATAACATCTCATCATTCCTCTTAGAATAATAACTTTTAATTGTGGGAAGCAAGCTATTCTGCAATATTCTCCTGTACTCCAAAGCATTAAATTATGTTTCAGAGTGAAGCAGTTCACCAATACCAGCAGCTTAAAAGGCTCCCTTCACATCTCCTACATGCTTCATGTATAGTGCCTTGCAAAAGTATTCATACCCTTTCAACTGCTTTAAAATACTTTTTTTTACCATAATGACAAAGCAAAAAACAGCTTTGTGATCATTTTGTGAATGTATTAAAAAATAAAAACTGAAATAATTACATTGCATAACCCCTTTTTCTGAGACATTTAAAATTTTATCTCAGGAGCATTTCAATTTCACTTGTAGTTGTTACTACACTTCGAGTGGAGTTAACTTGTGAGAAATTCAAATTGGGCATGATTTGGAAAGGCACACACCTCTCTATAAAAGGTCTAACAGCTAAAAATCAGTGGTCTGGATGCTAGCCAAACTTAGCCCCGCCCACAACATGTAAGGTCAGGAAGTTTGGTCTGCACTTTATCTGTTGTAAAGCAACTATGACAAATCAAATTGTCAGGGCAGGCTTTATTCAATGATTGACTGATGATCAACAGTAACGTAATCATCCACGTCACCAAAGAGCACTTTTCATAATCCAATTAAAAACGAATGGATAAAACTTTTAATAACCTATACCAAACATATGAGAGTTATCTATTTAGGGTATTTATAGCGGCATCACATCACCAAATAGAATAATACAAATCATATCAAACACCTTAACTTCTGTGCAAAGGGAATTGGCTCTCTTTTCCCCTGCCACTTCTGTCCAATTTTTACACTTTAAGCTCTTACCTGAGCTCCTCCTTTGGTTTGTCATCACGGAGGGATCTGCGGCAAAGCTTCAGGTTACTGCCCGGATATGGAAATTCACACATTTCCATCTGAGCACAGTAGATTCTCAGAGGCTTTAGGACTCCCCTGAGTTTTAACAACTGCTCTGGGACACAAGATCAATAGGTAATGTGAGTACAGACTGTTGTAGAGCCTGGAACATACTCTATGAATGCATGTAAAGGCCAATGTTAAGCAGTTTGTCAGAGTCAGAACGCAGTTCATAAATGTAAACCACATTTTTTCTTGCGTGTTTTAATTTTTTGTAAATACAGCACACAGTCCTTAATTGTCCACATATATTAACCTGAATAACAGCCCAATCACTGGCACAGACATTTGATTACCGTGCCTTTGAAAAATCAATGCATTTTCCAAATATTTGCATTTGCACGCTTGCATACTGTATGTTTCTGGCTCGCTTATAAAAACTCTATAGTGCTATAGTTGTATGCATTATCAGGCTAGGGTCTGCTATTTATAAAATAAAACCACCACACGATTTACCTGCAACAATGTCCACAGACTTGTTCGAAGATCCACAGTACAGGATAGCAGGCTTTTTGGGGGGTTTCTGATCAGGGGTTGATTTGGGAGATTCGGAAGAGGCCAGAAAGTCTTTGTTCTTCATAAAAAACTGGTAAACAATATGAATACCAACCACTGTTTTCCCTGTACCTGTGGGTGAAAAAAGGTATGGTGTGTGGCACGAGTACACTGTAGGAATGAAAATAATCAAAGATATTTGAAAATGAACAAAGAAATTTGCTTTACAGTTTTTCTAAAGACAAGAGGAGTTGATAGTCACAAAATGTAGGCCAAAGTGTGTGTCATGCCTTAAATTCAGTGAGGGAAGTAATTATCTGATTGGTTAGTTTGAATGTCTCACATTTGGGTTTTGATCACATGATCAAGGAATGGATAAATTAAGATTGCAACTATTGCTCTCGCTCTGTTATTCTCTGGATATTAGTAGCAGTGAGTGGTAATAGACAATAAATGTAGAGTTTTCTATAATCTTGCTGATAACGTTTCTTTAGTCATTCACCCCTGAACCACTGTAGGCGACCCACCCTTACAGATAAGGCCCGCCCAATCCTCCCGACGTCGGCTTCCAATAATTTTTTTTAATGTTTACCAAATCATAGGCAACAATATGTTGCTGTCTAGGCAGCAGAAGTAGAACAAATGTGTTTCGAGTTTTTAACAATTGAAGTTCTTTTCAACTTTCCTTCCTCCGCGTTATAAAATGCAGCGCTCCTGTTTGAACAAATCCATTTAGCGTGCGTTTTCAAGGATTTTTTTTTTAAAATAAACAGCACACATTGGTTACCGATACTGACTGCGAAACCGTACCAACTTCCAAATAGTTTGGCAAAAGTAACCAACTAAAAAGAACAAATAATTTAGATTGAATTGTAAATCATTTGAATTTTTAATGATTCACAGCTAGTTTTAAATAGACAACAAAAACACTGGAGGACACACACATTGTCCACTATTTCAGTACCTGGTGGGCCTTGAATCACAGTAAAAGGTTTCTTCATAGCTTCCTCAACAGCTTTCTGCTGGCTCTCATTCAGAAGTGGCAGGTTCAGGCTCTCGTCCACATCGTGCAAGCTGACATTTTCTTCATAAGCATCTAATACAACACAAGGTTTTACCACATTAAAACACACATGAGATATTCATAGACAAGGCATGGACATATTTGAGTGTGTCCTCATTACTAACGTACAGAAAGTCTACATCAGGGCAGATGAAAGTCTGAGAAGCACCAAGTACATATTGTCCAACTCATCCTTTTTTTTAATATATATATATATATATATATATATATATATATATATATATATATATATATATATATATATATATATATAATGTATAAGAAAATTACATGTATGCAGAATATTAAAATTCATTTATATTTGTCTACAAAACAAATTTGTGGCCGTTTTTTATCGCTTTTGGCACATTTAATGTCTCTCTTATGCAACTGAAAACGCAGTGCATATCAGTTATCAAACTATCAAGTTGTCACTCCCGGTTTACTGCTACTACTGGCCTAAAAACTAGTGCTATGACGTTTGGTTGAAATTGTGAAATTGCATGATTTATAAATTATGTGTGGCAGGCCACATTTTAATAGACAAATTGCGGGGCGTTTGAAATTCATGCCCGGGCCCGCTGGCCGTGATTGGCCTATGTGCCGAAGTCACCGGACTTTGGACACCCCAACTCCAAAAGGTACAATAAAATGTGCCTTCTCATAATTTCATTCACAATTAGAAAGTGGTCCAACTTATGGGAACAGTAACAACCATAAAAGTAAGTTAAGACGCAGAAGACTTGTCAGCAGCTGTCTTTTGCCGTTAAGAAACTCAGGATTTACTATAGACACTCAGTGATCAAATTTGCTCTGAAAAGGTGAGGACAGGGTTATTTTTGTGGCTGACATTATTACATATGAAAGTTTCCCTTTCAGACGACTATTTAAATGAATGAAGGTGATTTACTAAGGTTTGTGCTCGTCAATTTACTGGTGTTTGTGCCATATATTTACTGCCCAAAAACAGCCCGTCTTAAACCAGATGCTAACTTGCGGTGCTTTTGGTAGACTGAGTTTGTCATTATGGAAATGATCCGGCTGCGTCTGTGTGCTTTCATTTGCATGTCGTCAGTAGGTCACGCGCTGAACTTTACAGTCCCATCTGCGCTTCGCTCACGCTAATTTGCCTGTTTAGTACATCTGGCCTTCTTTAGTAAATCTTTAGACTTTTTTGACTAGCTAGAATCTTTTTATTAATCCTGCAATAAATAACTATTTAAACGATACTGTTTTGCTCAGGCACGCATTTGTCCAGCTGATGGGTTAATGTGAGTTAATTGTCTTACTGATTATTTCAATTCAGGCAAACTGCTTAAGATAATAGTAAATATACTTTGCATTAAACCGTCTGCTTTGAGTAAAGCTGGCATTTTGTTTCACTCACCATCATTCAGTTCTTCAAGATGTTGTCTAGTGGCGACATTCTTCACCAGGTTATTGGCCAGTCGTAGGTTAGCAATCGCTTTTTCTCTGAGCCTGCAAAAAGATTGCATTAGTTACGAGATATGTATATATATGTGAACAGATCTGAAATATATCAGCTGGATGAATGATCACTCACACATATGGAATTTTTTTGGGAATAACCTCGATGGTGAATTTTGTTTGCTCTGCATTAACCTCAGGTGGAACGTAGCTCATAGATCTTTTTGTGATCTGAAAATGAATCCGGTCTTCATTGTCTGGATTTTTCTGTTTCTTTGGTTTTGTGGTTACCGCGTGTGCAACCCATGTGAAAGGTAGTGAACCCTGCAGATCTGAAACTGCAGAACCATCCTTCTCATTTGGTTTCTGATGTCTTAATCTGATGCACAAGAAGCAGTTCCTCAGGTCGAACTCCAGACACCATTGCTTTTTCTGAGTCGTGGTTATATTAAAAAACCCTTGGAGATTTGTTTCATCTCCGCTCCATTTTATATGCACGTTCTCTAAAATGACGCTATTATTTTCTTCCACAGCACTGTGAGCGGTGTGACAAAGTTGTCTCCAGATGTTCTGGTACTCCTTGTTGCTCTCATAAAAAGTCTTAGATGCATTGCATTCAGCTTTGGAGAAGCACAGAGTAGGGTTTCTTGTGTGCTCCAAACAGATCTCAAAGCTTTCATTAATGTTGAGCAGTAGAACTACAGGAACTGGAAAGCCATCTTTATACTCGGTCCCAAGTTGCACCTGAACAACCGTGCCTAAATCCAGCTCCATGGTTGTTTCCTTATAATTCTCCATTGAACAAGCCACACTTTTCAGGCTTTTAGTTTCTTCATTCGCATCCTGCCTTCTTCTTATGTCTCTGAGGCATTGGTCAATCTTAACCCAATCCTTCTGTTTTGTGGCAGATACCAGTCTTTTCCACATGATACTTGACACTGAAGTCACATTCTTCATGGGCTTTGATGAAATCTTGAATGATTCCCTGAACGAATACACTCTCCTCTTCCACTTAAGAGTCATGGAGTTCTTGTCCTTATTGTATCTTGGCTGATTCACAACTTTGAGATGCTTGTACATGATAGCAATCACCTCTAAATGAGGATGTAGAGGGAACGAAATTGTGAATTCGTGCCCCTGCGGAGTGATCTGGTCCACTACTGCGAGCTTGGCCACATTTTTGGGTTCAAACTGAACTGTTTTTAGTCTCAAAACCAGAGCCTCTTTCTCTTCTGCCTCCATTCCAGACTGACAAAACTCGCTGATTTCAACTTTCGTGTAGTCAGCTTGCGGCAGGTATTTCTTAGAGAGCGCAGTGTGCAGAAGTCTCTGCAAAATAACGTCCAGATAACGCCTCATAGGAGACGACGCCCAGGTGTACGCGTCAAGCCGTAAATCATAGTGACCCAACCTGGACTCTGTCGAGGAGCACGACTGAAGTATGACGGCTTTCTTCTGAATGTCACGAAACTCCCGCACCATGGGGATAAATGTTGGATGGATTTCATCTGAAAAGATTAACTGCATCATTTTATAGTAGTCTTTGCTCTGTGCAAACGCTTCCATCTTGTGTAATATGGAGGTAAAAATCTTCAATGATATGCCTGCATGCTCCATATGGTCATATTCTGTACTGGACCAAATATCAGTATCTACTTCACAGATGTTTGAAAAGTAAAGTGACATGGGAATTAGGTTAATGTATTTCTCTCTAAACTGGATCAGTTGTTGTGGGTCGGGCTCCCGGTGGCACCTCAGGGGTGTGAGATCTTTTGTGACGTCTGTAGATATGAGTTTTTCAGCGACGGCACTATTGTAGAGATTCATTAGTTCCTCCACCATGGCGTGAGAGAGGCTTTGCTCGGCCTGCCTCCCACATGGCCATCCACCTTCCAGTCTGCATTTTCGGTGCACCTCGGAGAAACGGTAAGCAACAGCTACACAATCCTCCACGCATGAAATCTGCAGAGGCTTCGTGTCATCCGAGCAGGAGTAAATCTTAATAATTTTGTCTGCCTCTTCGTACGACATCCGTCTTTCGGACCTAATGAAAGTTGGATAAAATTCACAGTTTCGGATAGTACTTGTTTTCTTCTCAACGTCTAAAAGCAACGATATGGCTTTCCGATCTTTTTTAGGCATCAAACTCAAGTGGCCATTGCTCAGGTCTCTTGAGAACATGAAGGCCACATCTTCCTTCTCTGAAGGGTAAATCGTTCTGCCGCGCCATTTAGCGAATTTGTCTGGCTCGCTATCTTTGTTAATGCAACTTGCCACGTCTGTGATGTGAACACCAATCTGGTAGTAATCATCCATTTCAGTCACGCTAATGGCGTCATCCAGGTCTTCAGCTGTATCTGGGTCAATGGTGAAAGTCCAAGACTTCATTTCTTTTTTATTAATTTTACGCAAATCCTTCCTTTCTACAGCCTTACTGTCTTCAGGTTCTGGTTTCAATGGTGGAGGTTTGTCTTTAAAGCCAAGTTCAATGCATAGCATTTCTCGCAAAGCATCACACTCAGGAATTACACTCGTAACAACACCGAGAGGGAACATATTCTTACTATCCCATTTTAAAACCTTGACCACTAGCATTTGATTCTGAGCGATCTTTACAAATTCCTTTCTAACCCAACGTCCGCATTTGAATTGTCGTACTTCAATTTTGTCCGTGTCACTCTTGTTTTGAACTGTACGTATTCTGGTAATGCGTTTGTTAATGGGTGTAACCAATTGAGGATCCTCTTCCACCATCTTACAGATGAAGATTAATGAGTTTTCATCTCTTTTTATTAATCCAACGACCCTCCCTTTCACCACTTCACCTTCCTGCGGACACTGTTCTCTGCTCAAGATCTCTACACAGACTTCATCTCCAGGGAAAGATCTGCCCACATTTTCTCTTCCATAGATTTTGATAGAGAGCATTGGTTCATCAAGAGGCCTGGCATACGCCTGATCATGTCTTTCTATTTCAAGTTTACAGTGTTTAAAGTCATCTGGAGAGGTCTTCAAACGTTTTTCAATATCTTTCTTGTAGAGTTGCAGATCAAATTCAGATTCAGACTCCGGACTTTTAAAGAAGGTTCTGTAAACGGTCTTGGCATGATTATCTTCTGTGTTGCTGCTACTTAAAGAGTTTCTCTCTGAAGTCTCCATGTCCTGTTTGGAAACACAAATCATGTCATTAGGCACTTAAAGATGCACTGTGCAACTTTCCTTCCACTGGAGGGCGCCTATTCAAAACAAAT
Source organism: Pseudorasbora parva (assembly GCF_024679245.1). Lineage (NCBI taxonomy): Eukaryota > Metazoa > Chordata > Actinopteri > Cypriniformes > Gobionidae > Pseudorasbora > Pseudorasbora parva. The sequence continues at coordinate 59,104,478 of NC_090172.1, read as the reverse complement.
GCGTAGTTTGATGACGCAAAGTTTGAGCGCAGCATCTTGGGACATGTGGTCTTCACCTCACAGCCGGTGGAAAATAGGACTCGGGCAGAAATCACGTTCATGGATGCGGTTATTAACGTTACTGTAGTCTAAAGCAGAGCAGGACCGAGTGTTGTAGACCTGAGCACGGCTGCTGGAGCGATTGTTACACAAACACGCGCCTCGCAAATACGGGGACTTTTATTATGACAGGACGGGAGACAGTCACCGGGCGCCTGCACTGATCCGCTCTTCCGGTTATGATTATGAGGTAACGCAGCTCTGTTTATCATATTAGATACATTTAAGTGTGTTTAAAATGATGTTATGACGTTACTCCGTGCGTTCACTTGTTCACAGTGCTAAGAGTAGAGCGCTCCTGCCAAATAAAAGCCGAAACTGAGGGGAGCGGAGATGATGATGCAATTGACAGGCGACACCCTCAAACGCTATGCTGACACGTCCCGGTCCTGAGTTAAAATAGCAATTTTCTCACAATTTACAAATAGTTGGAAACATCTGGGATACTGTAGGTAATCAACTGAACAAAATATATAACACCGGCCTAGTGGTTTTTGGATATTTTACTGCAAAAATACTCCCCAGTGCACCTTTAAAGGGATAATTCATTATTTAATAATTCATTAGGGTCTTAAACAACAACCCGTAAGTTGTTCCAAACTTGTATGAATTTCTTTCTTCTGCTGAACATAAGATCCAATCCAATGCTCTCCTTTGACTGTGTTTTGCATGAAGCGGCCTCCTTGTCATTTCTGACTTTTAACAGAAAACTGAACAATGTCTAAAAGCTGATATGTGACAGGTTGTACAGCAAACAACGACCCTGTTGCCCCCCCCCCCCCCCCCCCAAAGCGATTTTAAGAAGAAAACTGGATACATTTTTACATTTTTGGGATCCTGATACTCAGTATGCCAATGTGTGCAGTAAACATTTTGTCACTATTAAGTAAATATTCAAATGTCAGGTTTATATATTATATTTCCTGTACGTTCCCCGCCAGTAACATGTGGTGTCTCAATTGCCTGTATCCACTTCTGTGTCCTTAAATGCTCATTTTTTTGGGGTCAACAGCTTATAAAAACTTCTAGGTTTTTTTGTTGTTGTTGTTTTTTTTTTTTTGTGGTACATTATAACGTGACCAAATGGCAGATTAAAATGTTATCTAATCTAATTTAAAAAAAATATCCAAGACAAACTAAAATATTTTGTCAATAAAATACAATTATTAACTTTTTTTTAAAGTTTCAGCAGCCCTGTAAGCTTTTTATGAATGGATGGATTGGAGAATGCGCTGTGTTTCAGTCTGGATATCTTATCTGACGTGCTGCATGTTTTGGACGGAGTACAGCATAGCTTCCAGTTTCTGTTCACAGTAAACGATTCTCTGCAAGTGCTATGAATAAAAAATGACAATAATTTGGAATGCAACATGCGCAGCAAACATCTTCCCAAATGTGTAATGAGAGTTATTAATAAAAAAAAAAAGAAAAATAAGCACAAAGATCAACATTTCTTATTTTTAAAACAAGCCTCTTTTACTCATAAAGGCTGCATTTATTTGATAAAAAATACAGTAAAACCAGTAATATTGTGAAATATTTTAATATGTAAAACTGCTCTTTTCTATGAGAATATCAAGTAAAGTGTACTGTAATGTATTCCTGTGATCAAAACTGAATTTATCAATACTCCAGTCTTCAGCGTCACATGATCTTTCACAAATCATTCTCATATTAGAATTTGGTGCTCAGCAGACATTTATGATTATTTTCAGTGTTAAAAAACATTTGTGTAATCTTTTTAATAATTTTTCTAGGATTCTTTAAAAAGGGGGAGGGGTGGGGGGCTTTAAATATTAAAGTGCAAATGAACACCTGAGCACTCATGTGGGTTTACTACTGTTACAATTAAAAACAATAAAAACATGACTGGCAGACATGATGCAAGCAACTTAAACTAATGGGTGTGCGAATTATCAAAAACTGTCAAAGTCACCGAAGGGAACCCCAAATGGCCCAACAAGGCTTGGGCAGACCCTGATCCAGTCAAACAACGCATTTGTTGTGTGTGTTATTGTTTGCGTGTCTAATCGTGTATTTACGGTAGTAACTTAATAGGCGCTTACTGGGAGCTGTCAAAATGGATAAAGACTGTCATAAAAAAACATTTCCTTTATATATTTGCTGATATTTTCAAATGATAATTCACGGTGACCCAAAATAGTAGGCCTACTGCATAAAATGCATTGTAATAATAATAGGCTAAATAATAATAATAATAAATAATAATAATAATAATAATAATAATTGGATCGTTTCCTCCATTAATTAAACGTATTTCTACGTAGGTTTGGGTGACTTTTTTGTGAGTGACCCCTGTTTCACTTTTTGGGTAATTTTACTAGCTAGGCTACAATTTAGGAGAAAAGTATTCAAGTTTTAAGTCGTGTAAAATTAAATTTTCACTTAAATCATCGATTGAACGCAGTCACACACAGCCCATTTTTAAAAGTCCAGATCAATAAATCTAAATAAACTTACCTTTTCGGAACCGAGAGGAAGCCTGCGGTTCGTGGACTATCAATGAAATACTGCGAGTGTGTAATCCTCTGTTAGGCAGAGATCATGAGCACCGGCGCATTGCTCTCTGTCCCGCAGGAATGGGGTTCCTCTTGAACGGGCGTCGTCATATCAACAGAAACGCGCGTTTTGAATGTTTTGCGGGTGCACGTTTATTAGTTTGCCAAATGCCAAACCTGTCAGTTGTGTGCGTCATCACCCGAGATGAAAACGAAAACTTAGACCATAAATCAGAAGTGTCACATTCTTCATTTAATACATTTATTATCATTGAATAAATAATAATAACATTATATTGTGTTTTATGTTATAATGATATTAATATTTGTATTTAGCTGATAAATAATAATAATAGCCTAAATAAATTTAATTATTAATGGATTAAAGAGGATTTAAGGGGATAAAATCAATAAGAATCTTACAGTTTTTGCTCGTTGCTTGAACACATTTTTGCAAAACTTCGCTCATTGTGCCAAAAACTCACTGATCACAATACACACACAACTGGGAAATATCATTCACATGTGTCAAACTGAAACTCTGCTATCAAAACCTATAACATTCCTTTGTCAAATTGTAACTCTGATGACAAAATGATACACACTTGCATCATATGAATACACTTTCAGATCAGAGGAACACACTGTAGTCTACTTTATATAAAACACTGCAGTCTTTAATTTTCACTGTTTTTATTCAGTTCATCAGTTAGCATTCTGTGAAGCAATGCAACACTTACAGTTTCTGATTCTTTTTTTCCAATAAAGGTTTTCACAACAACCAAAAATTAAAGTACTAAAATGTTACAAATGACAATACTCAATACTGTACAAAAATGTGTACCTTAAAATGCAATGTAAGTCGCTTTGGATAAAAGCGTCTGCCAAATGCATAAATGTAAATGTACATCCCACTACTTCACAGTACAATCTCAATGGTTCAGTGGTACTGTACTGTATGTTCCACAAAACTACCATTTTTTGTTAAAAACGAAGCACTAGCAGTCACACACAGTAACGTGATACGGTATACAGTACTGTTAATATTGTAAATACAGTCTGGAATGAATTATAAAGTATTCACAGAAATTTAATTCGGCCAACAGAAAAATTTAGATGTGATAGAAAATGTTCAATTGGAGACATGATTTTTTTTTTTTTTACAGAGTGTTTTCCAGTCTGAATGTCCTTATGATGGATGCTTAGATGTGGATGGACTGACTCTCTGCCCAGCTTCCCTCTCTCTCTCTCTCTCTCTCTCTCTCTCTCTCTCTCTCTCTCTCTCTCTCTCTCTCTCTCTCTCTCTCTCTCTCTCTCTCTCTCTCTCTCTCTCTCTCTCTCTCTCTCTCCTAAATACAGCTGTAAAGGGGGAATGTCGATTCTGTGGGGGAAAAGAAGATTAGGAGCATTTGTTTTTGAAGTGTGAGCTGGTTTAGGAAATTTAATGAGAACTTTTCAGATAAGGTGTAATAAAATATACATTTTCAAAAAGGAAAAAAATGGTTTTATTAAATTACCTGATTGGAACGGCTAAACTGGCAGTGTGGAAAACACGGAAAAACAAAGGTTTACAATTGGCAACTATAGATCCTGAAGAAATGTGTAAGCGGCTGATAGCAGGGAGGCTTAAAGGTCCCATTCTTCGCGATTCCATCTTTCAAACTTTAGTTAGTGTGTAATGTTGCTGTTAGAGAATAAATAATACCTGTAAAATTATAGAGCTCAAAGTTTAATGCCAAGCGAGATATTGTATTTAACAGAAGTTCCCTTTCAAAGCCTACAGCGAACGGCCGGTTTGGACTACACCGCTGCACTTCCTGCTGTAATGACGTCACGAGAACCGTTTGTTGACTAACCCTCCGCCCACAAGAACACGCAAAATAGGGGGCGTGGTCCTTTTGCTCTCGCAGGTCGAGAATAGGAAGTGTTGTTTTTGTAGAGTGTGTTTGTCGCCATGCCATTGAAACGCTGTGATTTTCATCCCGGAGTCAAATCACCTTTGTTTGGCCTTCCCACGGACGCTGTACGTAGAGATCAATGGCTACAGTTTATGGTTAACTCGGTTCTGGAAAATTATAATCACAATTTAAAACTATGTGCAGCACATTTTGCTGAGAACTGCTTCCTCAATCTCAGTCAGTTTAATGCCGGATTCGCAGAAAGATTATTCTTAAAAGATGACGCGGTTCCCTCTTTGTCTGGAGAAGGCGTTGTTTATGAGCCACAACCGGTAAGTGTATTTTATTACTTAAGTCGGTCCGTTTAACAGTTTATGTAACTCATTACACAAAGTGCAACGCAGTTTAGCTTTGTTAACTAACGTTAGATGATAATTGAAACTAATCCAAAAAAACTTAGCATATAAAAGTGTAGTAATTCATTCAGACTCCATCGATTTTGATCCGTTGGTGTTTGTAATGATCAGTTCAAACTACTGAATAGACAGCTTACCGTTCTGAAACATCCAGCAAAAGTCTTTCTTGAGCAGGTTGTAATCGATCCTCTTCGATATTCTCCGGGTCTGATTCCGGCTCAAATTGATAAGGCAATATAGACATTTTTGCAATAACATTCAGCGCACGTATCTCCCCATTATGGTAAGAGGCGGGACCTTTCCGGGCAACGTGCTAAGCTGCTGTCCAATCACAGCGCGGGAAGTGCTGGGCTAATCAGAACTCGTTACGTGTTTCTGAAGGAGGGACTTCATAGAACAAGGAAATCATCAGGCCGTTTTTAGGACAGAGGAAACAGCGCTGTACAGATAAGTCAATTATGTGAAAAATACTGTGTTTTTTTACACGCGAAACATGAACTCATGTTATATTGCACACTGTAAACATAATCAAAGCTTCGAAAACACGCGAAGAACGGGACCTTTAAGATTGAATTTGCATATTATAGGTTGACAAATAATTTATTTGGTTTTTGTGATATATGGTGTGTTAATGAAGTGTTATGTATGTTACATGAAGATCAGTTTGTTTTACATTTTTGAAACATTTTTGGAAGAATTTTTTAAGGAGGATTTATAATAGTAAGAATGCAAAAGGATTTATAGTAGTGGTTATTTTGTTTAAAAGTGTGAAGTAAAAATGTATAAATAAAGGTATTGTTAAACCTCTCTCTCTCGCTCAATGTTTGCAAAGTTCTCAAAATGGCTTAACTATAGAGCTAAATGAGTCCCAATAAAGTAATATAACTGTTGAAATAATAATCAATAAAACCAATAAAATAATATAACTGAGGCCTATTTGTGGTCGGCTGTTCAGTTTGCAAGTAAATGTCTTCCGGTGTGTATTTGAGGGGTTGCAATTACCAATGTGTATTGTATTTTGGATACATGTGTTTTCCAAATGGCACCCTGAGATTTCATTTTTGAGCAAATATTAAAAACTATATATGTATGAAATAGAGTGTAGTATGCAGGACCAAGTGTATGTGTTGCATAAAGGAGTAAATGTGAATTGCAACTGCAGAGCAGCGCTTTTTTTTAAGGTATGGGTAGGTATGGTAACAAAAGCTACAAGTTGTGTTACTTTAGTCTAAAGTACTCTCCAAACAATGGGCAAAAGCTATAACAGAAGTTCTGATTCTTATGAAGTAATCAAATTTAACTATATTTGGAAAAGAAATGTAAAGATATTTTATGTTAAAATATGCACACATTAGGCAAGGTAAGTGTATTTATACATTTCACACATTTAATGGCAACTCAGTGCTTTAGAAAAGCAAGTAAAACAATCATAAATAATAATGCTCAACATATGTTTAAGAAATAAAAACATTTTTTATTAACTGACTAATTAACCGAAATCACTACATTTGGAAACAAAGATGAAATTCTCAAGGTGAACGCATATCTTGAGGCTAAAGGTCTGATAACAAAAAATCAAGTCAGGAATCTTGGAGTGATTTTGGAGTCCGACCTGAGTTTCAGTAGTCATGTCAAAGCAATAAACTAAATCAGTTTGCTATCATCTGAAAAATATTGCAAGGATTAGATGCTTTGTCTCCAGGCAAGACTTAGAGAAACTGGTTCATGCTTTCATCACCAGTAGGGTGGACTATTGTAATGGCCTTCTCACTGGCCTTCCCAAAAAGACCATTAGACAGCTCCAGCTCATACAGAACACTGCTGCCAGGATTGTGAGCAGAACCAGAAAAAATGACTTTGTGGTATGGTAAAATCTATTACATTAATTCATGTAATTATTACATTGTAAAATCAAGTTTAAGTTGAAACTATATATCTTAAGTAAAATGTACACAGTCTATTCATGTAATAACTGAGAAAAAAGAGTACATTTTATCATATATTTACAAATAATCTTTAATGTTTTATAGTCACAGCACATTCACCTAAAATATTAAGTAAATTTTAATCTGAAAAGCAAAGTGCATTTGAAAATGTGCACAGATTGTTCGCAAAGATCCCACTTGTTCAGTGGTGGCAGAGACGGCCATTTTGGGATGTTGCTTTTCTGTGGCTGACTCATTCTCAATAAGTTTTGGCTTTTCACTGAACGTGAGTTTTAATCACAATAACGGTAGCCAACGCTACATAAGCTCTTATTGAGAATTAATAGAGTTTTTTATGTCACCATTATGGCGATTAGTGTTTTCTTTAGTTGGGCAGTTTGGCGACTTTTTAATGTTAGTGTTTCTCTCACTGCTGTGACTGAGTTTGCTATGGCAAGAAAAGCAGAGAAAACACGATCGGATGCTTTTGGCCACTTGATGATCAGAATATGATCATTGTGTTGAGGCTGAGTATGAGCAATATACTATTAACCTTGTTTTATTCTAGAAAAGATTCAGCACAGTTTTAACCAGAAAAGTTGAATACATTTTATAACAGACTGAACACTAAGCACTTTGAACAAGCTTTTCTCACACACAGATATCAAGATTCAGCCTAAGAATCTCAACAATGGTGCCTTAATGCCACAATGCATTCTGGGTGCATCATGTAAAACTCAGAAATATCAGCAATGTTCACTTGGGTTTTGTAATCGGATGCAATGGTAATCTGAGCGAAAGTTACAATGAGTATTGCCAGTGCAATTTACTAATAATACTAATAAGTGGTTCTAGTAAGTAAATATTACTTAGAATAGCCAGAGTAAAGATTACAAGCACTTTCTGTGTGGAAAAAGTTTCCTAGCTTTTTTTAAGTAAATGTCACTCCAAATTGTTTTCAGTGCATATCACACCAGTCCTCAGGTCTTTACACTGGCTTCCAGTTACATCTAGGATCGATTTTAAAGGACTACTACTTGTTTATAAATCTCTCAATTACCTAGGACCTCAATACATCGCAGATATGCTGATTAAAAACAAACCTAACAGATAACTCAGATCAGCAGGATCAAGTCAGTTAGAAATACCAAGAGTTCACTCAAAGCAAGGAGAGTCTGCCTTTAGCTATTATGCCAGCCGTAGTTGGAACCGGCTTCCTGAACAGATCAGATGTGCTCCAACAGTAGCCACATTCAAATCCAGACTCAAAACACATCTGTTCAGCTGTGCATTTACTGAATGAGCTCTGAGCACTGTACCTCCGACCGATTGCACCTTAAATTATCTATGCATCATTTTTTAAATTCTTTTTAGAACTGTTTTAGTTTACCTTTGTTATTTTCTTTGGTTATCATCATTCTATTCTTTTTAATTCTCTTTACATTGTATTCTTTTTCTTATGCATTTTTATCCCTATTTTAATTCCTTTCTATGTAAAGCACTTTGAATTGCCATTGTGTATGAAATGTGCTATATAAATAAACTTGCCTTGCCTTGCCTTGCCTTGCCTTAACTAAAGGCTAAATTACTATTCCTGTCAACCTGAATCAGTAAATTTGGGGTCTTCTTTGATTCACTCTTAATATGTCGAAAAATCTGTTACTGTCAGTCACTGGACATTTGTGATCAGTTGGTAAACATAAACATTTGTTTAATACTCACATATACTTGCATCAGTTTGACATTGACAAGCGACGCAGCCCAAAAATGTAACTTCATTAACTTTTTGTCATCCTAACAACAAACAGGGGGCCTAAATTCACTCTGTTGATCATATAACGCGATCGTGCCAAGACTAAACCACCGGTCTGCCGGAAGTAAAAAAATTTACTTTATAAAGTTTTAAATATGGATATTTGTCTTACACGAACGCATCGATTCGCTTCGAAAGGCCTTTATTTACCCCCCGGAGCCATGAGGAGCAGTTATATGATGGATAAAAAAATAAAAAATAAAAAATAAAAAACATTAACTGCCATTATAACGATAGCTTGAAAGAGCCAGGTCATTTTTTAATATATCTCTGATTGTGTTCGTCTGAAAGATGTCACCTAGGATGGCTTGGGAGTGAGTTAATAATGGGATCATTTTCATTTTTGGGTGAACTATCCCTTTAAGCCAATAAGGGCAGTTATTTGTTCAGACTCTCTGTCAGCTTTAATTTATTATGTGGACAGTCATCAAGACAAGATTTTATAAGATACTTATATATCAGAAAACTGTTCCTATGGGTACCTGCACATATGGGAGTACAAGGTAATGAAATAGTCAACAAACTGGCCTAACAGGCAATGAAACAATCTATTGTGACGATCATTTCATTGTGGTTGTTGTAGCGCTGTGCTGGAATTTATTTAATAAGGAAGTGTCGTGTTTAAAGCTGGGTAAAGCTAGTATAACGTCTTCAGCTAGTCAGTTTGAGATTATTTCCATCTAAACTGGTTATCTTACGTCAATAGTGAATGTTTTATGAGTGGAATAATCTCTCTGTTCTCTCTCTCTTTCTCTGGTTATTAGTTATAATGAGAAATAACCGTATTCATCCGCAGAGGCACTGAAGCGAATAAGGCGAAGCGCTGTTCTTCCGCGAAATGCATGCTGCTTTGTTTTTTAACCGCTAGAGGGCCAGATATTATATAGTGTACTTTTAATTTATGAAATTCACAATAAATATTTAATTAGATAAATAAAAATTGTATCGCCCAACGTGGGGCTCGAACCCACGACCCTGAGATTAAGAGTCTCATGCTCTACCGACTGAGCTAGCCGGGCTGGTTAGACCGTGAGGCAAACATCCGCCATTTTATTCCGTCATCACAGAAGAGGTTAAACGGCTCAAAACTACGTGCCTGTAGTTTATCCTTTAAAGATTTGCGTTCAAACATAAAAAAATTAGAAAAAACGATCGCAATGTTGTATACATCCGTATTAATATTACATTTGCAATTCAATCGCACGACGTCTGCTTCTCACAAAATCATCAGAATCTGGATTCGCCTAATTTTTTGTCATCTTTGAATCAAGAGTTGTTTGTTGCTGCAGTTTGCATGAGGTTAGCAATTCCCGCTGCTACTTATATCTAATTTAACAGCAAAGCATTTAGAGATTCTTGAATTTTGTCATGTTAGATTACACCGTTTAGTAAACTTTGCTTCTGAAGTAGCGATGGGTCAATTAAACGAAAAACTAACGTGATTATGTAGTTTTTCATAGTTCCAGCAGCTTGCATATGATGACTAGATTGTTTAATTCTCAAACCAGGAGCCTTCTCTGATGATATGAAAATAAGTAACTTTAAAAAGTTTTGAACAGTTGTTCTCAACAAACTTCCAACTCCAAAGGATCCTCAAGATTACTTCAAATTGTTTAAAGCTAAAGCAAGTAAGCTATTTCTTAGTATGTTGTTGTTGTTGTTATGACAAATATAGATCCTTACCATGATCCTTACGCATTGAAGTTAAAAAGTTTGAGGTCCAAAATGAGAGCATCCAATCTTTTGCAGTGTATTTATTTTAAGCCTGTGTTTCAACCCATGACACCTCAGTACCATATTATTGTTTTTTTTCTTTAGCAAAATTCAAATGAAATGCAAATATGTATATTTTGCATCTACTAATAAAACAAACATTCTAGTTCTAAATGAATGTTAACACAGAAGCTAAAGGCATTTGATGTTGAAAATCAAATAGAAGAGGAAACATGTTTATTGTGTTTGTTTTCAGAAAATGTCCCCAATTAACGTGGGACAAGGCAATGAGTGTCCCAACTGCAGCCGATTCACCCTCAGAGAATTGACCGTCTGTGGATGTTCCCCATCAGAAGAAATGGATGGTGTGACCTCTTTCAGGAGGTATGTGTAGCCTACACACACACACACACACACACACACACACACACACACACACACACACACACACACACACATATAAAGCCATAGTCTATAGGGGCCATTCTCCCAGAAATTATCAATAATTGTCCAGGTCATATTTAACATCAAGATATTTGGTTACTTTATTTGATTGTGATTATACTAAAGTCACGTTTAATAATTAACTACATAAATTGTTAATTGTGTAGGTTCAGTTGCATGTAATTATGCATAATATAGTTATTACTACAGTAACTATGTAACATGTAACAAGGAAACATTTTTTGTTTGCATTTTGAAATCAATTTCATAATAGTTCCTTTTGAAATTATTATTATTATTTTTTAATGTAGAACACCCATGTGTGTTCTAGTAGTGAAATGTATTAATTCATATTAAATTAATTAAGTATATTTAAAAACAATAACATTAGGTAGAGAATAACAATAATGTTTTGTGAAATTAAAATTCCACTAAAAGAATTAGTTTAGTTAGTAATTATTTCACAAAGCAACACTATATCTGTAGTCTAGCAAACATACAGTTGTGAACAGCCTGTTTTCAACTTATTTAAAGAAGCAAATCTTTTATTTTCATTTATTAAATAACATCCTGCATGATCTAAGGGGAGAAGGAGGATATTTCATTTTGATTTAAGAAAAGCATTTACAAAAAGCTTAATCCTAAATGTGTTCCATTGCCTATGGTGTTAGTCTGCACTGCCATCTAGTGGTCCTTATGCAAACATACCACTGAGCCATCATGTGGTAGAACATTGATCATGGTATGAACATGAAAACATACTACATAAATGTAATGTAGCAGCTCTTAATAATAATAATAATAATCATAATAGGGCTACGGTGACATCTGTTGTAGGAACACTTTCTAATATCAGTTGTCTTTTATCATGCTTGTGTTCACATGAAGTCCTTCGGTTTTGGGTGAAGAGACAACCCCGTCTCTGTGGCGCAATCGGTTAGCGCGTTCGGCTGTTAACCGAAAGGTTGGTGGTTCGAGCCCACCCAGGGACGAAAGTTCCTTTTGAAGCAGAATAACTGCTGGGAATTCAATCACATAACCTAACCAAGTATAGTTTTTTTATGGGGCTGTACTTTTGTTATTTAGATAATATTTTTTTTCTGAAAAAGTCTGTTAAGTGGTGGGGGGAGAGACCGGAGAAAATGGGGGAGGGGTGACGGGGGCAGGAGAAAGGGGGAGGGGAGGCGAAGACAAAAAAGGGAAAAGGAGAAGAGGTTTTTTTGTGCTTTTGTCCTCCAACACCAATGTTTTTAAATGTCTACATTTATCATAAATGATCGTAAAAACATCTCTTTTTTTCTATTTTCCTATACATTTATATACTTCTAAAGTTGATCGCAAGGTTCTTGGTTCAAATCCCACTATTGCCAGAAATTAAGGTTATGTTATGCTGTGAATTATGTATTTTCATTAAAAAAAAAATCACAATTAGCTATTGGCTCTCTTCCAATCTCACAATGGGAGCGACCGCAGCGATTGGACAAGGATTTAGTGGGCGGAGACAGCCGGTCCTGGGGTGGAAAAAGTGGAAAAGGAAAGGGAATTTTTTATGACTTTGTCCTTCATCACTAATGTTTTAAAAAAGTCAGTGTTTTATGAATATATCATTTTATTTTGAGCATGTAAATACATTTTCGTTCATACATTTTTTTTTTTGTGTGCACATGAATTAGGTTTAAAGTATGTGAATATGTCACATATTTTACGGGAATTTTTTTGAGACCAATCTGCTTCTGTAGGGTAAACTGGTGTTTTGTTTTTCTAAATGTTTACAGTATAAAAAATATGGATGACGTAAGTTCATTCTCTTCCGCTGAAGAAAAGTGAAGCCGCCGGAGGTCCGAATATGGCTCTGACATCGAGTCTGCGCAGTAGAGAGCAGGAAGTAGAGCCACGATATTTAAAGCCCGCCAACACTCTCGCAGATGCAGAACAACTCATTATGTCGGTGTAAAATCAACAGTTGTGAAAAATGTATAAATTAAAGCTAAAGCTCCAATCTCCTCCCGAAAATCCTGGAAAAATCTTTTAGTGCCTCACTAAATTACTTTAATTATTACTTCACTCACAAATATAGAACTAAATCACATTTATTTAAAAAACGAACACTTGAAATGTAATGAGCGTGATAAAAACTGCCTACAATGATGACAAGAACCAACTTTGGGGAAACAATTATATGAAGTGTAATTTGATTGTTTAGTTTGTCTCGGGTCCATTAGGAGGGGCGTGGGGTTCTGAACTATACTGGGACCGGCCACCGGAGGGCGTTCGAGACGTTTTGGCTTTATGTATTTATTTATTTTTTACGTGTGGCAGGCTTGGTTTACAGATTTTAAATACATTAAGAAGTTCAAAATAGTGCGCCCAACGTGGGGCTCGAACCCACGACCCTGAGATTAAGAGTCTCATGCTCTACCGACTGAGCTAGCCGGGCTTGCATCATGGGCACTTAAACTGCCATAAAACCAAATTACATTTGTAATGCTTGTTCACTTTTATCTTGTTTTTGAGATGTGCTTTCTTATTCCTTTTATTGGTGATGTATGATTGGGGACAGAGTGTATTTTAATTTCATTTATTGAATAAAAAAAAATTAAGCATCTCATATTGTAGATCATCAGTGCCTAACACAAAGTATGAGACGTGTATAATTTTAGCCAACCTTGACCAAAACAACATTATTTTAGGTTTTATATGCTAAAAATACACTAATGAAAAGATGTTTTGAGGGCTTCAAAAACCTCCTAGGCAGGCCATATCCTATGTAAATTGAAAGTAAAACCTGTGGATGTCTTAAAAGTAAGGTGTTTTCCAGATGATGAACAGGTCAATAATAGCAAATGTTGTTTTGGTGATGTAAGTGTCCCCCAATATCTAGTGGTGTTTTTAACAATGTTTTTATGCATGTTATTTCCCTATTGTGCGAGAGGCATGGTGACCTCTATGTATATCACCAAAAACATGAATGATTGATTCACTAAATGAATTCAGGCCTTTATCATGGTGACAGACTGTAAGTATAAACCTTTTTAATGTCCATATTATATATTAACAGACACAAGGCCTTCTGTGGCTTCCATTTTGAAAACTTCAGGTCTTTAAAGTCCCCCATAATTTTATCCCTTAAAACTCATCTTTGATCAACAAAATGGCATATTTAAATGTGGAAAAAAATTGCCTTAAAATATGTAACTCTACACTTAATTAAGTATACGCAACCATGAATATGCCTTAAGCCTCCATGCATACGCCTCCACTCACTCATACAGGCTTGTCTAAAAGTCGATGTATCATAAATGTAATGTGTTTTATGTATCGCTCTCTACATCGTCAGACACATAAAGGTAGTTAAAATTGATTAGCCTTTTTGGGTGCGTTTACATGCACACCAGTAAGCTGATAACTCAAAAAAAATCAGCTTATTGAAATAATCAGTTTTCCCAGTTTACATGCAAACCAGTAAACTGGCAACACAAGAAAACCGCGTTTACATGACTATTAATAAACTGGGTTACTACCTTGTAGTGACGTCAAACATAATAATGTCAGTATCTGACTAGGAGTACTCCAAATGTTACGTCAGTTGTGATGTTAAAGGTGAACTATGTAGTATTTTTGCAGTAAAATATCCAAAAACCACTAGGCCGGTGTTATATATTTTGTTCAGTTGAGTACCTACAGTATCCCAGAAGTTTCCAACTATTTGTAAATTGTAAGAAAATTGCTATTTTAACTAAGGACCGGGACGTTTCAGCATTGCATTTGAGGAAGTCGCCTGTCAATCGCGTCATATCTGCGCTACCCTCGGTTTCGGCTTTTATTTGGCAGGAGCGCTTTACTCTTAGCAGTGTGAACAAGTGAACGCACGGAGTAACGTCATAACATCGTTTTAAACACACTTAAATGTATCTAATATGATAAACAGAGCTACATTACCTCAAAATCATAACCGGAAGAGCGGATCAGTACAGGCGCCCGGCAAATGTGTCCCGTCCCGTCATAATAAAAGTCCCGGTATTCGCAAGGCGGGTATTTGTTTAAAAATCGCTCCAGCGGCCGTGCTCAGCTCCACAACACTCGGCCCTGCTCGGCTTCACTACAGTAACGTTAATAACCGCATACATGAACGTGATTTCTGCCCGAGTCCTATTTTCCACCGGCTGTGATGAGAAGACCACATCTCCCAAGATGCTGCGCTCACACTTTGCGTCATCAAACTACACCTTTGTTTTGAATAGGCGACCTCCAGTGGACGGAAAGTTGCATAGTGCACCTTTAACACAACATTATCCCTCATGAAGTTACAGATGCAGTGTTTTGACTGAACCTCTTCTACTTCTGCTGCTTTAACACATCTTTACAATTTTCAGGGTCTTAAAAGAGTCTGCGTTTGTGATATGTCCTTATTTCATGCAAAACGCTAGGTCACTCTTTCTGGATGCGTTTAAATCTGCTCTGAGTTTGCGTTTTTGTCACCTATCACACACGCGCAGTTCAATAAGCCGACAGAAAGCAGGTTAATGCGTTTACATGCCGCGCAAAATCAGGGTAAGAGGCAAAAAACTACAAAAACGTGAACGCAACACCCGCGGGCATCATAAAGTAATGATGCATAGGGCATCAAAACGGCCAGCAGCGGTACAGTGCAGAAAGGCATATAGTTTATTGTAACATTGTTATGCACATCAATCATATACATAATTCACTCACTATAATGCTAAATATATCCGATTTGTTTATATCAACAGTATAATAAACCAGGAGAACCTGCTTCTCTTGAGACTGCTCTGCTTTACAGAAGAGTTAATGATATGCTAAAGCTCCGCCCCCCTTGTGACGTGATTGGTTAGCAGGTAGTTTGTGACGTCAGAAACAGCGATTTCAAACTGAGCTTTTGATCAAGTCTTTGGGTTCCTGCAGTTTAAAGGGGTGATGAATTGAGGAATCAACTTTCCCTTGAGCTTTTGATATATAAAAGGTCATCGTAATATAAGAATATCCTGTAAGTTTCAGAGTCGAAAACTTTCTTGTTAGTCAAAGAAAAGCTTTTATAGACACCAGGTCCAGAAAACGATCGTGTGCTTTATCCTGATGTCATCGACTGACGAAACGCCTCTACAGAATAATAAGCACATGTAGTTCAGTCGCCCCGCCCACTGACTCATCGGATCACGCTAGCCAAGCAGCAATAAACATGCTGAAGAATATAGCAAGATATTGAAGGAATACGCTTCCTTTGGATCCTAATATAAGGAATGTGTGATATTAAAAATAAATGAAGTGTTTATTTGGTTTACTGCAGTTTTAAGGAGAATGCATTTGCACACGATTTGTCTAAAAGCATACACATAAGCCCCGTTTCCACCAAAATTACCCGGAACAATTTGTACCAGGAACTTTTTTACAGGAACTTTTCTCACCCCCAGACCTGCAGCTGTCTGCGTTTCGACCGCGATAAAGTTCCGAGAAGTTTAGGCAGATTAGTCCGGTGATGTAGGACTGCGCGCGACTGCTCCTCCAAATCAGTGAAGGACAGTAATCATTTTTGCGTGTACCGATTGAAAGATTTAGTGGACTATTTACATGAGACGTTATCTAAACCGATCTGGTGTTTACATGTGATGACTTTCAATCGCAATCATTTTGTCACATGCAGTTTGTCTGCCGCATCAAAAATGCCAACGCTGTTTTCTCCAGCAGCTGGAGTGTGTTTACTGTAGCCATAGCAACTCTTAACGGCCACCAGGACTAATACAGTATTATTTATAGCTATTTGTTGTAAAGTGTAATAATCATCTCAGAAAAAAAAAATCTTCTGTCAGGCGCAGTTTAAAGTAAAAACTGCCTGGGGCAATATACGCTGTGTCATTACTCCAACATTATCTTCATAACTCACGAAATAAAAAGTTTACCCCTCAGAAAAATTTACTTTCCTCTCTTGTCAACATGAGCGCGGCGCGCGCTGTCACGTCATGTAAGGACACACTCTTAAAAGTAATCGGTCAGGTCGTTTACATGGTGAAAAAAAATGTATAACGAGTATGGAAGAGATTCAAGCTGTGCTGCTTTTGCTGGTTATGTATAGGTTTACGAGGTAATTAACAACGACAGAAAAGAGCACTAATATGCAGATTCAGCAGCATGCAGCATATTCAGAAAGCTTGTAAAGCTTGATTTAAAATGACAATGTATATTATTATCAACTATTACGGATATTGAACGTGAGATGGCTGAGACGAACGCGCGCCACCAGACAGAGAGCAAGACTGATATTTACTGAACGCAGAACGAACCTCGCAAAAGACTTTTAAAAATGCCCGTTGAACTAAAATGCTGCGTGAGCTCAACCAATCAGCATGTTCAGCGCCCAAGTCCCGCCCTCGAAAGTTCCTGAACTTTGAAAAAGTACTACCTCGTGAGCAGGGCCGTTTGGAGGGGGAAATATTTACCCGGAACGTCATTTAGACCCTGGTTCCTGCGGTCTAAACACACGAAGTACCACCCAAAGTTCCTAGTTCCTGGGTTAAGTTCCTGTGGTGGAAACGGGGCTATTGACACATAAGCAACATTAAAAACTTGATTTTTCAACACAGGGTGACTTTAAAAGATCAACTTTTAAAAACATGAAACTGTGAAGATGTTCATGGTAAAACCGTTTCAAACCCTCCTCTATTTCAGGCACTACAGTGGGACACAACACATTTTTGGACAACACCATCCACTAAATATGAAAAAGATGTTGCCAAGAAAAAGTAGATAGATAGATAGATAGATAGATAGATAGATAGATAGATAGATAGATAGATAGATAGATAGATAGATAGATAGATAGATAGATAGATAGATAGATAGATAGATAGATAGATAGATAGATAGATAGATAGATAGATAGATAGATAGATAGATAGATAGATAGATAGATAGATAGATAGATAGATAGATAGATAGATAGATAGATAGATAGATAGATAGATAGATAGATAGATAGATAGATAGATAGATAGATAGATAGATAGATAGATAGATAGATAGATAGATAGATAGATAGATAGATAGATAGATAGATAGATAGATAGATAGATAGATAGATAGATAGATAGATAGATAGATAGATAGATAGATAGATAGATAGATAGATAGATAGATAGATAGATAGATAGATAGATAGATAGATAGATAGATAGATAGATAGATAGATAGATAGATAGATAGATAGATAGATAGATAGATAGATAGATAGATAGATAGATAGATAGATAGATAGATAGATAGATAGATAGATAGATAGATAGATAGATAGATAGATAGATAGATAGATAGATACTTTATTCATCCCCAGCAGGGGAAATTCAGGTGTCGAGTAGCATTCCATAAGAAATAGACACAGTAAGTACAAGAATTAAGAACAGATAAAAATAAAAACAAAAACACATTCTGCCCAAGCAATAAATAAATAACGACAAATAAATAAATAAATACATAAATTTAGTTAAGAGTTACTATCAATAGTAATAAAGAGCAAATCATCGGCATTCATTGTAAAGTCTTATAGCAGCCGGTACAAAAGATCTCCGGAATCGTTCAGTCCTACAGCACAGAGAGAGAAGCCGATCGCTACGTGTGCTCTTCTGAGCTACCAAAAAGTCATGTAAAGGATGACTGCTGTTGTTGAGGATGGCCTGTGTCATGCTCATCATTCTTCTCTCTGCCAAAACTCCCACAGAGTCCACGCCTCTCCCCAGGACCGACCCACATTTTTTGACCAGTTTATCTAGTCGTTTACTGTCTCTGACAGTCAGGCAGTTCCCCCAGCACACAACACTGAAGAATATAGCACTGGCAACAACAGACTGATAAAAAAGGTACAACATATCATTGCAGACATCGAATGATTTGAGTCTTCTGAGAAAGAAGAGTCTGCTCTGACCTTTCTTATATGCTACATTAGCATGTACGGACCAGTCAAGTTTGTTATCGAGATGGACACCCAGATATTTATAGGTGGGGACCACCTCGATGCTTTCTCCACCGATCAACACAGACGGATGATGAGTCTTCTGCCTTCTAAAGTCTACAATCATCTCCTTTGTTTTAGT
The DNA here is from genome assembly GCF_024679245.1 of Pseudorasbora parva. Taxonomy (NCBI): domain Eukaryota; kingdom Metazoa; phylum Chordata; class Actinopteri; order Cypriniformes; family Gobionidae; genus Pseudorasbora; species Pseudorasbora parva. The sequence goes on along the minus strand of NC_090172.1, from coordinate 59,085,552 downwards.
TATATTAAGGTTGAGGCCATTGCACCTGCTCCAGTGTGTGAAATCCTCAAGTACCCTCCTGTACTCCACCTCGTCCCCTCCCTTCACACATGCCACCACTGCTGTATCATCTGAATATTTTTGGATGTGGCAAGAACTAGACTTATATGCGAAGTCAGTTGTATATAGGGTGAAGAGGAAAGGGGAAAGCACTGTTCCCTGTGGAACTCCGATGTTTGTCATAACAGTTCCAGAGACAGCATTTCCCAGTCTGACATACTGTGGCCGGTTTTCTAAGTAATTCGATATCCACTCAATGAATGTAGAATCCAAACCTAATCCCTCGAGTTTCTCTCTAAGGATCAAGGGCTGAATAGTGTTAAATGCACTTGAGAAGTCAAAGAACATTATTCCGACATATTCCCCAGATCCTTCTAAGAAAGACAGAGTCCGATGGAGCATATACAAGACCGCGTCCTCCACTCCCACATTTTCTTGATATGCGAACTGTAGTGGATCAAGTGCTTGCTGAACTTGGGGTTTCAATAGCCGTAGCAGAAGCCTCTCAAAGCAGGGGCGTAGCCATCTTTTCAGAAGTGAGGGGGACAGAATTTTTTTTTGGACCAATATCATTTATTGCATCTCTTGCTTTTAATTGGGCAAGATATCAAATACACTGCTGAACAATAACCACTAATTAATATCTATAATATTATTCTCCTATTTTTTGTGCCAATTTTATGATTGGTTTATATACTACAAACACTTGTGCATTAAGACTCCATAGATTTTGTGCAATGTAAAAAAAATATAGATATATTCTGATGTAAACCAGCTGTTCTCTATGTGAAGATATAGAAAAGTTTAATTTATTCCTGTGATCAAATCTGAATTTATCATCATTACTTCAGTCTTCAGTGTCACATGATCCTTCACTAATCATTCTCAAATGAGGATCTGATGATCAACACACATTTATGATTATTATCAGTTGTGCTGCTCATGGTGCTGCTTAATTTTTGTGGAAATCATCTAAACATTTGTGGTAAAATTAAAAAAAGAGAGAAATTAATACTTTTGTTGATCAGACATGCAGTAAATTGATCACAAGTGATATTTTTAATATTACAAAAGATAATAATTTATTTAATGAATGCAAATAAATGCTGTCCATTGAACTTTCTATTCATTAAAGAATACTGAAAAATAACATGTAGGCTATCATGGTTTCCACAACATTTTTAAGCAGCACAACTGTTTTCAACACAGATAATAATCATAAATGTTTCTTGATTATAAAATCATCATATGAGAGTGATTAGTGAAGGATCATGTGACACTGAAGACTGGAGTAATGATGATAAATTCAGCTTTGATCACAGGAATAAATTACTATATTCACATAGGAAAAAAGCTGTTTTAATTTGTAATAATATTTCAAAATATTACTGTTTGAACTATTTTTGATTACATAAATGCAGCCTTGAGCAGAAGATACTAAACCTTAAAAGCTGCATTATTCATATGATAGCCTATACTTTATTGTCAATAAATAGCCTTGAGATGACTTGAAAAACACACATAAAGCATATATTGTCGCAATCGTCTGATTGTCGTCGTCACGTTTCATAACTCATAACGATTGTTTTCCTTCAGCTGCAGCTCCAGCGTGACTGGATATTACCTCTACGAATCCGCTTTTGACATTCTGTGAGAGCGCCCTCATATTTAGACGCGAATAAAATGACAGGTCATGCATAGATAATTTTTTGTCTCTGAATTTAAATCTTGATGTATTCACATTGGTTTCAATGTAAATACACTTGCCCGTGACCTCAAGAAGCGCGCAATCAACCCAGATTAAAGAAATCTGTTTTTAGCGTCCCTGTTAACTTGCCCGCCCCCGCGCAGGGTAAGTTAACGGTTCGGATCCCGCTCGGAGCGGGTCGACTAGGATCGGTGAGACCCAGTAAAAGTGCGGGGGACGAAAATACATTTTATTAAAAGTGAGGGGGACACGTCCCCCGCGTCATCTACGCCCATGTCTCAAAGGTCTTCATAATCACAGATGTCAGAGCCACTGGTCTATAGTCCTTGACCCCCGCCGGTCTCCCTACTTTGGGCACCGGGACAATGCATGATGTCTTCCACCTAACTGGAACCTGCCCAGTTTGTAGACTCGTGTTAAAAATGGCGTGTAAAGGCACAGCCAACTCTGACGCACAATCCTTTATGACCCGAGGTAAAATTCCATCCGGGCCCGCAGATTTATAAGGGCGCACTCTTCTCATCTCCATCCGCACCTCATCAACACTGAAATAGCCAACAAAAGCAGAGCAGTTGGCAGCATTATAGATGGTAGAGCCGCTAGGTGGAACAGAGCAGGAGGCAGCAGTATAGAGTACAATGTAATATGTTATAAATGTAACATCACGGAAATAATGTAGGTTGATATAATAAAACATTAGAAAGATTCTCAGTTTTGCTACAAGAAGCATGTGAAAGAACAGGGGAATGAAGGTTTTTGAAGATATATATATATTATGCTACCTAATGCATTTACTGACAGAATACCTTTTATTTTTGTTTTAAGGGGATCTTATGGATGTAACAGACTGTGAGCCAGTGTCCACATGAGTTAACACAGTCATGTATCCCCCTGTCATGCTAGCTTACATCTGATCAGGGAGACATTCAACAGTGTGCAGCGATTTACTGAAATGTTTCATGTTTCCTGGAAATGGTCTGCAACAACTGTTTGGTGGGTGTGTAAAAAATGTCAGCCCAATCAGCAGCAACATGTAAATAAGCCAAACAGTCTTAAAGAGACAGCTCGCACAATGGGTCCAAGTAAAGTTGTTTACAAATTTGTCTGCTGCAGTTCAGTACATGTGACAATTGAAGATATTAGAAGACATTCTCATCCCAAAATGCAAGGCAAATGTTGGATCACAATAATTAGGAACCACATTTCTACAAATTACCTGTCATCCCTGCTCTCCTCCAAAGAGTTGATGGTGTTCTGGACAGCAAGGGCAGTGACTGTAACATCGAGTCTGTTTTGCAGTATTAAACATTTATTTATTCAGATTTCATCAGGCTCTGAAAATTCTTCAAAGAGAACACACAAAGATTGGCCTTCTCAGCTGCCATAGTTGCAACTCATGTGTCTTCAGAACAGGGTGGTTAATGCACCACCGTTTCCATAAAAATAAATGGTTGGGGCTGAACCAGGTCTCTCTTTCTGTTTAAAAGTGACTGGAATCCTAAAAGAGACCTCTACAGAATGATTTCACTTCATGAAACTGCGAAAATAATTTGCAAACTGTTTTTAGAGTTTGAATGATGTTGTTGTAATTTTATGGAAAATATACGTGATCCTTTTTATAAAATAAAAAATGAAATCATATTAGGTAATTGAAAGGTGTAATCTGCATGCAAAAGTAAATACAAAGTTAAGAGAACGTGGGGATGCGGGATGTTAGGGTATTTCTGAGGGAAAGCACATGGGCAAAAGTGAAAGCATATGTTGCAGCTATATATTCAGTTTTCAGTTGGCAGTGATATTGCTTCAAGTGTGGATGAGACAACATGGACACATTCTACAGCTCCGCCATTTGGAGTCTGGGAAGGCTGGTAAGGCTATTTCATCTCAAACTATTTCAAACTTTGCATTGCAAATTTAACTATGATAAAACGTGTAAGTAGGGGTGTGACGGTTAGTATAACCGTGAGACCGACGGTTATAGTTAAACACCGTAATTAGAACTCTATAACCGCCAAAACCGTATTATTAAAATATTTTTTACAAACATAAAAAAAAGATGCACTCCGGGGGGAAATTGTATCAGCTGACGAGGGAAATGGAGACGGAGTTAATGGTGCTTCGGAGGCTGCTACTGCTGGAGATGATTCGGGAGAGGTCTGAGAAATCTTGGAGATCATCATCTTCTTAATAAACGGAGGTCTGTCCCTTTACCGATCAGAGCGCGCGCTGACACGGAGTTAACCCACTATCTCCAAGAATAACCAATTGACTCTACGGCTAATCCACTATCATGGTGGAGAGACAATGAAACGCGCTATCCGCTCTTAGTAAAATTGGCACGTAAATACACCAACATGCTTCACCATGTACACGACCTAACCGGATTACTTTTGAGTGTGCGTCCTTATATGACGTAAACAGCGCGACTGGCATGAAGTTGGTTTGGCTTTAGACGTTTGATATTCGCAAATTTAGGGACCGTCTCTAAAGTTGCATACGGCATTGGTATGCACGTTTCAAACTTCAATAACATTTGAATGGAATAATTTACAGTCATAAATCCAACTGTACAGTGTTCATCCAGGTGTTCATCCAAGTAATTCTTATTGGCAAATTGTATACGAGGTGAGAACCACTGTAATATGACAATAAAAGTCATCAACTTACTGTAAACAGTATTTAAAACAAAGAAGTTGTGGGCATGTGTAGAATTTAGTGAATGCTTCTACAATTCACTACACATTCTGTGCTAGACAAGAAAAAAATGACTTTTCATTTTTCAAATTTTACTCTTAAATAACATCTGTAATTTGCTTTGAAGAGGGATAAGATCAGCCAGATCTGGGGAAGCAGCAGTTCAACACCTGCCAATAATCAGACGGAGCAATCGGAGAGCTCAGACAACCGTACGGTGCACATCTACTCCATACTCTTATCGCTTATCTGTTATATGATTCATGCAAATTAGGTGTTTATATGTGTTGGTGCATAACACTATACCAGTCAAACATTTGGACACATTGGACTAAAATGTTTTTTATCTTAACCTTCATATGAGTTGTGCACATTTTTAATAATTAAAAAAAACATTTAAGATAATTTTATAATTCCCATTCTTCCACTGATGTTATTTTATAGACAGCCATTAGTTCAGTTAATTAAACACTGCAGTGTTAAAGTTGACATGAAATCATATTTCACTATTTTAATATATATTGGTCTTATTGTGCACAGTTATGTCTTATGTTATTCCAAATAAAATAGGGTCGTCCTTATAATTCTGAATCAAAAAATTGCTTTTTCAGATGACATCCCAGTCACACAACCTGCTCAAACGCCGGTGTGGGCGGTCCAGGAGGGGAGCGGTCCTGCACCATCAACCGAAAACTCACACTCAGGTCAGTCTGCGCTCTGGGATGAAATTCACAATAGATTAAATCAAGACCCAATTGAGCTTCTCTTAGGAAATGTCCCATTATGCTTTACCATTGACATGTTTTGTTGACTTGGTGTTTTAGGCCCTGTTCACAGCTGGTGTTAAGATGTTTTTTGGTTGATTGGATCATAAGTATATGAAAGAGACATTCTAGTATGAAATATATGGCTTTTTCAGCTCTATCGAACTTATGGACAAAATAAGCTCAAGCAATTTATATATGACAGAAAAACACACCGAGAGCATCAGCTTTAGTTTCTGCTCTGACAGACTCAAGACCAGCCGAACGCTGTGAGTGTGTGTTAGAAATTAGGAATGGAGAGAGAACATTGTGCTTGGGTCTCAAGCCGACAATGTTTAAATCCCGTCTGACTAGCGCACTTCCCTTAATGTTCACGCATTAGGTCAGTAGCGGAGAGTATGCGTCTTTTGTGGCTGTTTTGAACACAATTGACCGCATGAACACATTTACACTATGAAAACAACCCAGTCAAACTTGTTTTTGACTACCTTTGAAGTGGACGAAAATAGACAAGCTCAAAACGTTTCAGACCCGTTCACACCTGTATATAGTGTCATCCACTTGTGAGCCGATCGGCCAAAACGCATCTCAAAACAGAGCCTTTAAACCTATTGAACAGAACTCTGATTTAATGTACAGATATGCACAGGGTCACATATTCTCAAGGTCTTTATATCAAATCATTGTTTTACTCTGTCGTTTCAGTTCATCCTCAGAACCCGTCACAGAGCTTCCCAAACTCCACCACTGACCCTGATGAAATTGCCAGACTGAACAAGATCAACATCAATGTAAAGTGTGCTGGAAAGATCATGGAAGTCAACATGTTTCCACTGGAAAGAATCTCCGTATTGCTAAAAGAGGCCTGTGAAATGGCAGGGAAGAAACCAGAGAAAATGTGCCTGGTTATTGAAGGTAAACACAGCATTCATAAATGGTTCTTGAGGTTGATCTGATGCACCAAACAACTTATGTCGTAAAAACGTTAGTCTAGTAGCCTGCCCGTAATTGCTAACATTATTTATTTTCAGGAGAACGTCTGGATGTGAACAAGACAGTGCAGCAGTGTGGTCTACGAGGGGGAACCACAGTCAACTTGATTCATGCCTAAATCATGCCTGGAATATGCATCAGGAACACACTACATAAATTGTATTTATTGTTGTTATTGAGTGTAATGTGGTTTAAACCAGTGTCATTGCAATGTATTATTGTTAAAAGTATTGCATTATTGTGTATATCTGTTAAAATAAAATCTGTTGAAATAAAACCAATTGCACTGGCGCTCATCACTCAACACAGCAGAATATCACATCGCAGATCTTTTGCAATAACACCACTCCCACCTTGTGGATTATTACCTTTATGACATGAGTAAACACAACGCAATGTAGACCTACTAATCAATGTAATCAGTAGCTACATCATGTCAACGTTATTTAAACATTTATTAACCCTGTAATGTTTTTAAAATCATTCTTCATTTTTTTTGACTGGGTCTGCTGGACATTTAATCATATGCATCCAAATGTTATCTCTCGTCGATTACTGGTGGAAAATTTCCTCACGCCACAACCCTACACAACAGCAGATTTATGGAAGCCCGTTTCCGCCACTAAATAATAAAAAAATAATAATAATTGCGACTTTTTATCTCACAATTGCGAGTTGTAAAGTCACAATTCTGAGATATAAAGTCGCAATTGTGAGTTATAAAGTCATTGATCTGCCGCGTCCCGACACGAGTTGTGTCGTGAACACATTATAATAAATATTTTAACTGTAGTTTTAGCTGATAATGATGGAATGATTGTCTTATTACCTGAGTGGCATTAATATCTCTGAGCAAACGCGCTCTTGAGGGGATTTTAAATGCAAGCTTTGGCACTGAAACACAACGGATGTGAGGTGATAACGTTCATATTCTGATGTGTTATTATGGAAATATAATCCCCAGAACATCACCACCCTCAGAACGTGCTGTAATTCACGATTTCCTCAGAGAACGATTGTTCAGTAATGACACGTCCAGTTGGGCATATGACATGTCGCTATACATACAGTCAACTGAGCGTGGTGCTGCTGGGACTGGGATCATATTTTTATAAATAACGAATCATTAAAGGGGGGGTGAAACACTCAGTTTCAGTCAGTGTCATGTCAATCTTGAGTACCTATAGAGTAGCATTGCATCCTGCATATCTCCGAAAAGTCTTTATTCTTTTTATAATTATATAAGAAAGATGCGCTGTTCCGGGTCTTTCCGAAAAAAGCCGAGCGGGTGGGGGCGTATCGTGTGAGCGGAGCTAAATAATGACGTGTGCTCGCTGCTGCTATTAGGCTTGTTTGAGATGAGCAAAATCTGCGCAGAATCGATCACCGGTGATCAGCGCGAGATGCATGCCGGTTAGAAATGTGTCCGAGGGCGGTCCGCCTTGCTCTGATGTCATGCCGACGTATGTAAAAAATCTCTCGCGATGGCAAGGCGGACTTGTCGGATTCTGCAGTCGAGCGCAGTTGCTCTCCACCAACTGCGCGGAGCAAAAGCATGATGGGAAACGACTTGCTGACGACACAGCTTAATGCTTATTGGTTTAAACAACCGTGATGTATGGTGGATTTTTTTAAATATTTGATTTTAAAACTCTGATATCATGTTTTTATGTGTATAAATTATGTGTGAATATTCTCAAACTCTCGGAGAGTGCGATCTCTCTGTTGGTTATGTGATTGTTGTCATATTAATAAAAATATATATAAAACGTGTGTAATTAAAGTAAAAATGCTTGATAAACAGGCCTTTCGAATGGAAATAAATAACAAAAACTTTGGGTGTCTTGTTCATAATATTTATTTTCATTTAAAAGCAACAGAACTTAAATTACATCCAGTTTATCAGCAACCGAGCGCACGAGTGTGAATCCCGCGATATCTGCAACTGATCTCGCAGGTGTCTGATCCACTACGAGAAGAGAGAACTGTCCGGATTGCCTGCTCTTTTTTCACTCCTCCCCTCACTGCAGCCGCCTAGTCTCGCCTTTATTTCAGGCGAGGCAAGGCGCATCTCAAACAAGCCTAATGTGTTGAGTCGAGTGCTTCGTAAAGCTGTCATCCCTAACAGCGGGAAAAAAACTTTATTCAAAATAAAAATATGGCTTTTAATCAGATACAGCCATACATCTATGATCCGGAATCAGACCCAGAGGCTGCAGTTGAACAGGAGCTGCAGCAAAAACGACTAGAGCAGGACGTCTCTATGTGGTACAAGTTATACACTAACTATATAATATGCTTAGCGCCAGTGGATGTGACGTCTGATTCCCGGTGTCGTGTATGGAATGTGACGTTTGATCTCCAGTGGTGTGACACGTCAGCGTGGGGTGGGGTTTGGGTCTATGTGTGATGGCTTATTAGTCTGATGATGATCACCAGTAAAGTCATGTGTTAACCAGCTCCTCGTGTCCGTGACTCATTGTGTTTATCTAAACACTGGCGTGGTGGCAGCGGTTACGAATCCACTCCGTCAATGCATTCGTTGAGCTTTTGATGAACAGTTAACGCTACGAATGATTGTAAAATTAGGAGGGGAGTAACTTTGATGACAAGACACGAGTTGTAAGCATGGCAAACACACACAGAGCACCGAAGCAGTGGTGTCTTACTAAAGTTGAGACAGTGAACTCCTTTGAGAATTGGCGTCAGAATCTTGTCTACACGCTGTTATTGGACGCGGGATTTGCTCCGTTTTTAAAGGATGATGTGAAGTGGGAAAAGAGGACGCGGACGTCACCATATAGGGGTTTCACTGATGATGGTGCGGAGATTCCTGCAGCTCAGCGACGCACGCGCCAACAAAAGGTTAGCATGCTTGAGCTTATGCTGGGACAGATTGCAAATTATTGTCCAGTTATATCCCGCAACACTATTGTTAAGAATTCTACGTGCATTGATCAGATATGGCAGACAATTAGGCTACATTTTGGATTTCAGTCCACAGGCGCCCATTTCATTGACTTTACTGCAATTAAATTAGAGCCTGGTGAGGGTCCGGAGGATTTATATCAGAGATTAATGGCCTTTGTTGAAGACAATTTACTCCGTAAAGACTGTGGCATTTCTCATGGAGGGGTAGCTATTGTAGAGGATGAAGAGCTCTCTCCCACAATAGAGAATTTTATTGTTCTCACATGGCTACGACTTATACATAAAGAGCTGCCAAAACTTGTAAAGCAGAGGTATGGCACTGAATTACGATCGCGTACGCTGGCGTCTATAAAACCAGAGATATCACAGGCTCTTAGCTCATTATTGGACGAACTTCAGTCGTCAGAGGATGCCAGAGCTATGCGTACTGCTGTGTCAAGCTTTCCAAGGCAGAAACCATTGTCTATGGGTCGATTCAAGAAATCATGTCCATTATGTAAAGAGGCTCACAGACCAGATAATCATTTTCTCAGTAAGTGCTCCTATCTGCCTCCCCATGACAGAGCATTCATTGCTAAAGCACGGCAAGTGGTGGGCTCGTTAGATCACACAGGGGGAGAATCTGATGATGGCCAGGAGGACTCTGTGTATTGCCCTATGGCAGTGCAGCGTGTTCATATCATGCAGTCACCGTATCTTGACGCTTTTCATGGGTATGCCCCAGTCAAGTTGACCATTGATAGCGGGGCTACAGGAAATATGATAAGGACAGCGTGTGCCAGTAGACTGGGTCTTAAGATTACCAGTAGTACCCAGTCAGCTCACCAGGCAGATGGCTCATCCCCTTTAAAAGTAGTTGGCGAGACAAAAACCCAGTTTCATAGAGATGGACATGAGCTGTACTTTGAAGGGCTTGTGGTAGAAAATTTAGACTCTGATATCCTTGCGGGCATACCATTTATGGAATGGAATGACATCTCCCTTCACCCTGCTAAGCATCAGGTCTGTGTAGGACCTAATATGTATGAGTATGGTTCTAGACGATCAGTGGGGAATACGCACGTTGTCCGACGAGCACATGTCCTTCGTGCTACTTCATCACATACTGTGTGGCCGGGTGATTTTGTTGAGCTTGAACTGCCTGCCGAGTTGGTGAATGTGAATGAGAGGCTTGCCGTTGAGCCACACGAGGCCTTTACACAGTGGCTTGCACCAGCCTTGTATACAGGAATATCAGGTAAAATCCGAATTCCCAATTTGACTAACACACCGCAGGGCATTAAAAGAAATGACCATGTGTGTCGTATTCGTATGACATATGTCCCAGAGCCTGAGCAATCTGTACGGAGTCTGCCTGAGACCTCAAGGACAGTTACCCATAGTGCCAGAATGACATCATTTTCTGATTTTGTCTCTTTAGATCCAGATAATATAATGACTTCAAACATCAGAGAGAGATTTCGGGAAGTCCACCGAGAATTTGATGAAGTCTTCAACCCACAGTTTAAGGGTTATAATGGTGCTGTTGGGCCCTGTCAGGCTAGAGTAAATATGGGCCCTGTTCAACCACCACAGCGGAAGGGTAGAATTCCCCAGTATTCAAGAGGCCAGTTACAGGAGCTACAGGCTCAATTTGACATGTTAGAACAGATGGGAGTCTTTCGGAAACCTGAGGATGTGGGTGTTGCAGTTGAATATGTTAATCCATCCTTCCTTATTAAAAAACCTAATGGAGGGTTCCGTCTTGTGACAGCATTCACAGACGTAGGCCGCTACAGTAAGCCTCAGCCATCTCTCATGCCAAACATCGACGCTACTTTACGTCAGATCGCTCAGTGGAGATATATTATTGCAACTGACCTCACAAAGGCATTTTATCAGATACCCCTTTCAAAAGATTCCATGAAGTACTGCGGAGTAGTAACACCATTTAAAGGAATTCATGTGTACGCTAGATGTGCAATGGGAATGCCGGGATCAGAGACTGCCCTGGAGGAGTTGACGTGTCGAGTACTCGGTGACTTTCTTCAGCAGGGAGAGGTGGTCAAAGTTGCTGATGACCTTTACTGTGGCGCTAATAGTTTTGAGGAATTGCTTGAGGTCTGGAGAAGAGTATTACTGGCTCTTCAGGCATGTGGTCTGTGCTTATCCCCTGCCAAAACAGTGGTGGCTCCCGCACAAACCAACATCCTAGGATGGGTATGGAGACAAGGCACCATCAGCGCTAGTCCACATCGCATTGCCACATTAGCCTCATGTACTCCTCCCATGTGTGTTAGAGGCTTGAGATCTTTTATTGGTGCTTATAAAGTCTTGGCACGTGTACTTAAGGGATGTGCATCAGTTCTTGCTCCCCTTGACGACATGGTTGCTGGGTGTGAGTCAAAGAGTGCAATTGTGTGGTCAGATGAACTTCTCCAGTGTTTTCACAGGGCTCAGAGGACATTATCCAGTAACTGTGCCGTGACAATACCGCGACCCGATGATCAACTTTGGATCGTTACTGACGGTGCTTTCAGGGAGCCAGGCCTTGGTGCAACTTTGTACGTAACACGGGAGGGAAAATTAATGGTAGCTGGCTACTTTAGCGCTAAACTTCGGAAAAATCAGATCAATTGGCTTCCATGTGAGATTGAAGCTCTTGCTATAGCGGCTGCATTAAAGCACTTTGGTCCATTTGTCATCCAGTCAGCAAAGAAGGCGTGTGTTCTTACTGACAGCAAACCGTGTGTACAAGCCTTTGAGAAGCTGTGCAGGGGCGAGTTCTCGGCAAGTCCACGTGTCACTACGTTCTTGTCAACTGCAAGTCGATTCCAGGTGTCTGTTCGTCACGTTGCTGGAGCTGCTATTCTTCCATCAGATCATGCTAGTCGCAATGCTGCAGCGTGCAACAGCCCAACTTGTCAAGTGTGTGGATTCGTTGAGGAGTGTACGAATATGGTTGTACGCCGGTCTGAGATTGGTGATATTTTGCAGGGAGTACAAAAAGTACCTTTTTCAAATAGAGCGTCATGGCTGTCCATACAAGCAGCGTGTTCAGATCTACGTAGAGTATGTGCACATCTTCGTCAAGGTACACGCCCCTCTAAGAAAGTAACCAATGTCAGAGATGTAAAACGATATTTGAATAATACCACTTTAGCAAAGGATGGGCTCCTAGTCGTACACCGTCATACACCACTGGTGAGGTCATCTGAGTGCATTGTCGTTCCAAGGAATGTGTTGCATGGCTTACTTATGTCATTACACATCAGGTTGAATCACCCTTCTGCCCATCAGTTGAGACTCGTGGTTAGCCGATACTTCTATGCACTGGATTTGGAGGCTGCTATTCAACATACCAATAAGGGTTGCCATCAGTGTGCTGCATTAGCAAAGTCCCCTTCGTTTGTGGTGGAACAGTCCAGTAGTGATCCGCCAGTGACTGTAGGATCTTCGTTTGCAGCGGATGTCTTAAAGCGTGAACGTCAACTCATTCTAGTGGTTCGTGAGGGTGTGACATCTTTCACAAGTGCCCTTTTAATCGCTGATGAGCGAAAGGAGACATTGCGAGATGGCATTGTAAGCCTGTGCATTGGCTTACGTCCACTTGATGGTCCGCTGGCAGTGGTCAGGACTGACCCGGCACCAGGATTTACAGCATTAATAAAGGACGAGGTGCTTGCTCGGCATAGATTGGTCGTCGAAGTGGGAGCAGCTAAAAACGTTAATAAAAACCCTGTTGCTGAAAAAGCTATTCAAGAACTGCAGGATGAGGTTTTGCGATTGGAGCCACATTGTCAGTTTATCACACCTCTTCTTTTGTCTATGGCTGTTGCTCAGCTGAACAGCCGGATTAGATCACGTGGCATGTCGGCCCGTGAGATGCTGTTCCAACGTGATCAGTTTTCTCTTAAACAGTTACCAGTCCATGATCAGGAGTTAATTACTCAACAGCATATACAACGCCTGGCAAACCATCCTCATAGCTGTAAGGCCAAAGCACCATCGAACCGATTTGCAGTTTGCACAGACGTTGGCCCAGGAGATCTGGTGTACTTGTATAGTGATCGGAATAAATCTCAGGCACGGAGTCGTTATCTGGTACTTAATACGGAAGGGACGTGGTGCAACATTCGAAAATTTACAGGATCACAGCTACGACGTGGCTCATATAGAGTTCGATTGAGCGATTGTTACAAAGTTGAGTCTAGCATTGAGAAAATAGCAGCAGTTGAGGAGGATTTGGACTCTGAGAGTGAGGAATGGGATGTGAGCTCTTCCCTACAGATTCCTGACATTCCTAGGGCAATAGCCGAACCCGCAGCGGCATCAGCACCAGCACTATCGTCTGACACTCCTACGACAGTAGATGCATCAGCACCCTTACCTGGTAGTCCGGTCAGCAGTACATGTAGTTCCCCCTGTCACAGCCCGGTGCCGACAGTCCAAAAGTCTGGACGTCTTCGCCGGCTCCCTGTTAAGCTGATGGACTATGAATTGCAGTAGGCATATAGCCTTGACTCGTATCCTTTTGGGGTGTGGGGGGGAGATTTATTTAATAAGTTTATACATGTTGTATTTAGTGTTCTTTAATAGTTGAGTACACTGTATTGTATGATTCTAACAGATGTTTCTTGTTGCCACATAGCTATCCTGGTCACCTCACTGTGATTTATAGGTCAGCAGTTACTGTAGGAGAGGTAGTGTGGTCTTATGGAAAATGGGTGGCGCCAGTGGATGTGACGTCTGATTCCCGGTGTCGTGTATGGAATGTGACGTTTGATCTCCAGTGGTGTGACACGTCAGCGTGGGGTGGGGTTTGGGTCTATGTGTGATGGCTTATTAGTCTGATGATGATCACCAGTAAAGTCATGTGTTAACCAGCTCCTCGTGTCCGTGACTCATTGTGTTTATCTAAACACTGGCGTAGCGACTTGTGTTATTTACATATTTATACTTGAATTATATCGTCGTATTTTTGTCTTTGAAGGTGTACATGTGGGAAGTGCAGTTGTGCACGTGTGTGTGTGTGTGTGTTTACGCGTGGTTTGTGTAGACAGTAAGCGGACTGGTTTTGCACGGCAGGCTAGTGTTTACATAGAAAGACACGGAATAGTAGCGCATTTGAATGAAGAAGCTCGCTTATTTAGTTCAACATATTTCCCCACTCTTTGTGTATTGTTGTTTGGAGTGCTTTTACAATACACAAACATAAAGTTACACATATAGTGGCCAGCTAAACAAATGTACACGCACTACACATCGCATGCTCCATTGATCAATTAACTATACGTGATCATGTTTGGGCTACTTGATGAGCATAGGCAAAAACACAGACATTTGAAGCAGTCTTACTCACAGCCTGCGGTTCTAACGTTGGGACCTTTATCGTTGGGACTGCTCCATCCTTCAGCATTAGGCGATCGGGAAAATCCGGCATCGAGCTGGGCCTTGTTTATGAAACAGTCGGCACCGAAATGCAGCGAACAGATATAAACATTCGCGCAACTCAGTTGCTGATCCGGAAAAGCAAATTACATCCACTGTTGCCTTAACGCAGGGTTTTTGGGGAATCTGTGCAGGACTGTCTTGGTCTGGCAACCAAAAACGCACTTTTTTGGTGACATTGTAATTGTGCACATCACCTGTCCAGCATCCTACAAGCCAGCGCTTTGATGGGCGTAGCCTGTTACTTTCGCTCTCTCCCTCTCTCTCTCTCACGCGCTTCCGGTAGAATTGTCCGTAAGGCCCATACAAGGAAATTCCGCCCCCACTAACGTCAATGGGGACGCATGATCTCAAAAAACTTGCCGAAACTTATGACTAACCGGAAGTAGTATTTTTGACAAAGAAATACTCCCATCAAACGTCCACCTTAACTTTTGAAACTTTGTTCATGTTTAGTATGGGATTCCAAGTCTTTAACAGTGTAAAAAGATCAGTATGCATGAAACAGCATTTCACCCCCCCTTTAATAACATATTTCATTAATAACGCATCAGAATATGCTGTAATGCAGGATTTCGTTTGAGAATGAATTTTATATGCCTCCATATACTCGGTTCTGATCATATTTGAAATAATAAATTAATTGTAAAAGGCTCTGTTACCACTAAAGTTCAAACCTCAATGTCAAGGTTGGTGCATGTGCGCACACGCACACACACACACACACACACACACACACGTGCGGTTGAATGGTGTTGAACCTGACAGAGAAACATTGAGTTCTGCTGCCGAACAGTTGCAACAGAAATATGAGGTTGAGATGGAGCAGTTTTCATTAAAAGCCTACTCCTGTAAATAATGATCTTATATGTTTTAATAAAAGGCCCACGTGACAAATTCAACCAGAGTACCCCTTTGCATTTATTTTCTATTCTCAAAATCCTGCATTACAGCATATGATGCGTTATTAATGAAATATGATCCCAGAATAGCGCCACCCTCAGGTGACTGTATGTAGCCTATCGACAGAGCACTGACGTGTTGTGATCGGGCAGCGTTAAAAAGATAAAATGATACTGTTTCAATAAATGGCGCATGTGACACCAGAATCAGAATCAGAGTTTTATTGCCTACCCCAGTAGCTATACACAATAGAGAATAAAAATAAATGAATGAGTGAGATACACGTATGCATAATACACACATATAGACAAATTTGTATGTACATGTGTGCTATGGAACAGAATAGGCTATAATATAGAATTAACAGTCAGGGAATGGAGTAAGAGGTTCTTGTCAAATAAATATAGTAAGCTATAAGTGGCAGTGTACATATTTATCATTTGAGGCATTTAACATGTCTTACATATTTAAAGCACATAGAAATATGACATTATATAATGTTTGCAGCTGAGATTTAATGATATGCGATTATATTACTTTATTAGAATTTGTAACAGATTAGCCAAAGATCGATTCATTTATTATTTCAAATATGATCAAAACCGAGCACATATGGAGGTCAATACAATTCATTCTCAAACGAAATCCTGCCTTACAGCATATTCTGATGCGTTATTAAGGGGGGGGGGGGGGGGGGTGCTGAGCTTTTTACACTGTTAAAGACTTGGATTCCCATCCTAAACATAGACAAAGTTTCAAAAACTATAATGTTTGATGGAGTATTTCTGTGTCAAAAATACTCCTTCCGGTTTCTCACAAGTTTCGGAGAGTTTTTTTCGAGTATGGGTCGACTTGACGTTAATAGAGCGGAAGGTCCCCCCCTTAATGAAATATGCTATTAATGATTCGTTATTTATGAAATATGATCCCAGCAGCGCCACGCTCAGGTGACTGTATGTATAGCGACATGTCATATGCCCAACTGGATGTGTCAACACACTAGTTCTCTGAGGAAATCGTGAATTACAGCACGTTCTGAGGGTGGTGATGTTCTGGGGATTATATTTCCATAATAACACATCAGAATATGAACGTTATCACCTCACATCCGTTGTGTTTCAGTGCCAAAGCTTGCATTTAAAATCCCCTCAAGAGCGCGTTTGCTCAGAGATATTAATGCCACTCAGGTAATAAGACAATCATTCCATCATTATCAGCTAAAACTACAGTTAAAATATTTATTATAATGTGTTCACGACACAACTCGTGTCGGGACGCGGCAGATCAATGACTTTATAACTCGCAATTGCGACTTTATATCTCAGAATTCTGACTTTATATCTCGCAATTGCGACTTTATATCTCAGAATTCTGACTTTATATCTCGCAATTGCGACTTTATATCTCAGAATTCTGACTTTATATTACGCAATTGCGACTTTATATCTCAGAATTCTGACTTTATATCTCGCAATTGCGACTTTATATCTCAGAATTCTGACTTTATATCTTGCAATTGCGACTTTATATCTCAGAATTCTGACTTTATAACTTGCAATTGCGACTTTATATCTCACAATTCTGACTTTATATCACGCAATTGCGACTTTATATCTCAGAATTCTGACTTTATATCACGCAATTGCGACTTTATATCTCAGAATTCTGACTTTATATCTCGCAATTGCGACTTTATATCTCAGAATTCTGACTTTATAACTTGCAATTGCGACTTTATATCTCACAATTCTGACTTTATATCACGCAATTGCGACTTTATATCTCACAATTCTGACTTTATATCTCGCAATTGCGACTTTATATCTCAGAATTCTGACTTTATAACTTGCAATTGCGACTTTATATCTCACAATTCTGACTTTATATCACGCAATTGCGACTTTATATCTCAGAATTCTGACTTTATATTACGCAATTGCGACTTTATATCTCAGAATTCTGACTTTATATCACGCAATTGCGACTTTATATCTCAGAATTCTGACTTTATATCTCGCAATTGCGACTTTATATCTCAGAATTCTGACTTTATAACTTGCAATTGCGACTTTATATCTCACAATTCTGACTTTATATCACGCAATTGCGACTTTATATCTCAGAATTCTGACTTTATATCACGCAATTGCGACTTTATATCTCAGAATTCTGACTTTATATTACGCAATTGCGACTTTATATCTCAGAATTCTGACTTTATATCACGCAATTGCGACTTTATATCTCAGAATTCTGACTTTATATCTCGCAATTGCGACTTTATATCTCAGAATTCTGACTTTATATCACGCAATTGCGACTTTATATCTCAGAATTCTGACTTTATATCACGCATTTGCGACTTTATATCTCAGAATTCTGACTTTATATCACGCAATTGCGACTTTATATCTCAGAATTCTGACTTTATATCTCGCAATTGCGACTTTATATCTCAGAATTCTGACTTTATATCACGCATTTGCGACTTTATATCTCAGAATTCTGACTTTATATCTCACAATTGCGACTTTATATCTCAGAATTCTGACTTTATATCACGCATTTGCGACTTTATATCTCAGAATTCTGACTTTATATCTCGCAATTGCGACTTTATATCTCAGAATTCTGACTTTATAACTTGCAATTGCGACTTTATATCTCAGAATTCTGACTTTATATCACGCAATTGCGACTTTATATCTCTGAATTCTGACTTTATATCTCGCAACTGCGACTTTATATCTCAGAATTCTGACTTTATATCTCGCAATTGCGACTTTATATCTCAGAATTCTGACTTTATAACTTGCAATTGCGACTTTATATCTCAGAATTCTGACTTTATATCTCGCAATTGCGACTTTATATCTCTGAATTCTGACTTTATATTACGCAATTGCGACTTTATATCTCAGAATTCTGACTTTATATCTCGCAATTGCGACTTTATATCTCAGAATTCTGACTTTATATCACGCAATTGCGACTTTATATCTCAGAATCCTGACTTTATATCTCGCAATTGCGACTTTATATCTCAGAATTCTGACTTTATATCTCGCAATTGCGACTTTATATCTCAGAATTCTGACTTTATATCACGCAATTGCGACTTTATATCTCAGAATTCTGACTTTATATCTCGCAATTCTGACTTTATATCTCAGAATTCTGACTTTATATCTCGCAATTGCGACTTTATATCTCGCAATTCTGACTTTATATCTCAGAATCCTGACTTTATATCTCGCAATTCTGACTTTATATCTCAGAATTCTGACTTTATATCACGCAATTGCGACTTTATATCTCAGAATTCTGACTTTATATCTCGCAATTGCGACTTTATATCTCAGAATTCTGACTTTATATCACGCATTTGCGACTTTATATCTCAGAATTCTGACTTTATATCATGCAATTGCGACTTTATATATCAGAATTCTGACTTTATATCACGCAATTGCGACTTTATATCTCAGAATTCTGACTTTATAACTTGCAACTGCGACTTTATATCTCAGAATTCTGACTTTATATCACGCAATTGCAACTTTATATCTCAGAATTCTGACTTTATATCACGCAATTGCGACTTTATATCTCAGAATTCTGACTTTATATCACGCAATTGCGACTTTATATCTCAGAATTCTGACTTTATATCTCGCAATTGCGACTTTATATCTCAGAATTCTGACTTTATAACTTGCAATTGCGACTTTATATCTCAGAATTCTGACTTTATATCATGCAATTGCGACTTTATATCTCAGAATTCTGACTTTATAACTTGCAATTGCGACTTTATATCTCTGAATTCTGACTTTATATTACGCATTTGCGACTTTATATATCAGAATTCTGACTTTATATCACGCAATTGCGACTTTATATCTCAGAATTCTGACTTTATAACTTGCAACTGCGACTTTATATCTCAGAATTCTGACTTTATATCACGCAATTGCGACTTTATATCTCAGAATTCTGACTTTATATCACGCAATTGCGACTTTATATCTCAGAATTCTGACTTTATATCACGCAATTGCGACTTTATATCTCAGAATTCTGACTTTATATTACGCAATTGCGACTTTATATCTTAGAATTCTGACTTTATATTACGCAATTGCGACTTTATATCTTAGAATTCTGACTTTATATCACGCAATTGTGAGAAAAAAAGTCAGAATTCTGAGATAAAAAGTCGCAATTACTTTTTTTTTTAATTATTTAGTAAACGGGCTTCCATAGATTTGACTAGGAGCAGGTACAATTCAGATATCTTAAAATAGAATTGTGACTAGTCGAAACTGAATTAGAGATATCTCTAATTACCTTTGCATGTGTGACGCGTCTATTGAAGATATCTATGACGTCATTACAGATATCTTAAATAGAGTTTTGACTAGTCAAAATGTATTTAGAGATCAGATTTCTTCCTAGTGCAATTATAATTGCAGATATCGCTAATTGTCATTCTGACTAGTCGAATTAATATTATCACTAGTCAAAATACAATTGTTACTATCTTTAAATATATTTATAGATAGTCAGACAAAGGTTTAAATGCTAAAATGGCTTGCGATAAACGGCCGGTTTGGACTACACCTCTGCACTTCCTTCGGGAATGACGTCACTAGAACCGTTTGTTGCCTAACCCTCCGCCCAAAGTAGGGGGCGTGGTCTTGTTGCTCTTCCACGTGGAGAAGAGCGCGCATTCAGCACTTTCATCGCCCCGTTATGGTAAGAGGCGGGACCTTTCCGGGCAAAGTGCGCTAAGCTGCTGTCCAATCACAACACGGGAAGCGCTGGGCCAATCAGAACTCGTTAAGTGTTTCTGAAGGAGGGACTTCATAGAACAAGGAAATCACAGAGAAAACAGCGCTGTACAGATAAGTAAATTGTGTGAAAAATACTGTGTTTTTACACGCGAAACATGAACTCGTGTTATATTGCACACTAAACATAATCAAAGCTTCGAAAACACGGGAAGAATGGGACCTTTAAAGTCCAAGTCAAGTTGCAAGTCTTTGTACATTTTGTCCAGTCAAGTCTGACTCTAGTCCAAGTCACATGACTCGAGTCCACACCTCTGGTAATGATTGTTCACTTTTATTATCTTGTTTTTAAGTGCTTCCTTATTACTTTTATTAGTGATGTATGATTGGCGACAGAGTGTATTTTAATTTAGTTTATTGAATTAAAAAAAATAAGCATCTCATATTGTAGATCATCAGTGCCTAACACAAAGTATGAGGCATGTATACTTTTAGTCAACCATGGCCAAAACAACATTATTTTATTAGGTTTTATACTCTAAAAATACACTAATGAAAATATGTTTTGAGGGCTTCAGAAACCTCCTAGGAAAATATGATCAGGCATATCAGAAAAATATGAAAATAAAACCTGAGGATGTCATAAAAGTAAGGGGATTTCCAGATCTCAATGATGAACAGGTCAATAATTTTGGCAAATATTGTTTTGGAGATGCAAGTTTTTTTGTAATGAGTTAACACAGTCATGCTAGCTTACATGTGATCAGGGACACATTCAGCGGTGTGCAGCGTTTTACTGAAATGTTTTCATGTTTCCTGGAAATGGTCTTCAACAACGTTAGAGATACGTTTTCTATTGTTTGGTGGGTCAAAAATGTCAGCCCAGTCAGCAGCAACATGTCAATAAGCCAACCAGTCTTAACCCTTAACCTTGTGTGGTGTTCATATTTTTGTTACTCAAGACAGTGTTCGTGGCTGGTGGACCCGCTGCATTTTTGGGTTTTTAATTCAACACAATCAAAAATGTTACGTTAAAATACTCAACAGATGTTAACTTCATCCCAATTACAAGCAATATAAACAGCATACATGGTTAATAGTTTCTCTTTACCTTTGTTAGATCACATTTAAGAATTGCAACCTCGTGTGAGAACGGCAGGGGTAGAAACAAAACTCACTCTTGCACTCTCTCACACTTACACACAATCTCTCTCTCTGACACGCATGCATACATACACTCATGCAAGCACACACACCCATAACACACATACACACACAAAAACACACACACACGCACACACTTGGATATGTGGTGTATGGTTACTCTCCATAGGCATACTGTTTTTTCTAATGTACAAACTGTATCATCTATCCCCCTACACTAAGCCTATCCATAAACTTACCCATCACAGAAAACTTTTGGCAATTTTTGAATTTCAGAAAACACCATTTTAGTGTGTTTTAGTGTGAGGACACAGATATTGTCATAAACCATGTTTACGTTGTAATGCCCATGTCATTATACACATTTGTTCCTGATAAACCATATACATATATATATTGCAATGCGCTTCTGGCTGGACTTCCATCTTGTGCAATCAAACCGCTGCAAATGATCCAGAACGCTGCTGCACGTCTTGTATTCAATGAGCCCAAAAGGGCTCATGTCACACCTCTATTCATCTCTCTGCATTGGCTACCACTCGCTGCCCGGATCAAATTCAAAGCTCTGACTCTCGCTCATGGATCTTCCACAAGTGCAGCACCCGCATACTTCGTGTGGCAAGGGGGGCGTGGTTCAGCGAGGTCTGCAGCGGGAGAGAGGGCCGCGGGACGAGCGGTAAGTGAGTGGGTTGGACGCAGATTAATAACACCTGTCTCTTGTTCTAGTAATGAGCGCGGAGACGGGATAAAACACCAGCGGAACCAGAGACCGAGGAGAGAGAGAGTCAGGACGGTTGTTGCCAAACCCATACAGAGACTGAGTTGCCGGAAGCCGGAAGTGCCGACCCGGAAGTGATCGCTATTGTTTTGAGTCTGAGAGAAGCCACACTATTGAGTGTGTTTGACTATTGAGTTACAAAATAAAAGAGCAACAACCGTCTAGCCGACCCCCGTGTCCTCTTCCTTCCTCACATTCACGAACTTTGCTACACTGGTGCCGAAACCCGGGAAGGAAGTAGGACAGTGCCGCCGCCATGACAACGCCCTCCGCCACGCCATTTGCGGATGTCATCAACTCCCTCGCGGTCCTCCACCAAGAACACCACCAGGCGTTGCTGGACCTCCGGACCGAACAGGAGCGCCGCTTCGAGGCGATCGTCCAAGGCCAGCAAGAGGACCGCGAGCGGTTCCGGAGCTGGATGGACCGGGAGGTCCGCGCCGAGGCCGCCGCACGGGCCAGCGCACCGGGTCACGTGCCCCTCCAGAAGATGGGGCCGGAAGACGACCCGGAGGCCTTCGTCGATCTATTCCAAAAAGCCGCGGAGGCCTGCGGGTGGCCCCGGGCACAGTGGCCGGTGCGCCTCATCCCCCTTCTATCCGGCGAAGCCCAGGCGGCCGCGCAACATCTACCGGTCGCGAACCTCCTGGACTACGACGACCTGAAGCGGGCCATACTTCAGCGGGTCGGCCGGACCCCAGAACAACACCGCCAGCGTTTCCGCTCCCTGGAGTGGGGTGAGGCCGGTCGACCCTTCGCATTGGCCCAACAGCTCCGGGACGAGTGTCGCAGATGGCTGCTGGCCGGCGGCAGCGACGGGGACCATGTTGTCGATCTGGTGGTGCTGGAGCAGTTCATCACTCGGCTTCCCCGGAAGACCGCCGAGTGGGTCCAGTGCCACCGGCCCACGTCGCTGGAGACGGCCATCCACCTGGCGGAGGACCACCTGGTGGCGTGCCCGGGGGTCGGCGAACCCCCACTAACTTCTCTCTCTCTCTCTCCCCCCTCTCTCTTTCTCTCTCGACCTGTCCCTCTCCCCAGGTCCCGCCCTCCAGGCCCTCCTCGCGTCCCCCCCAGAGGCCGGGGTGGGATGGGCCTTGGACCGTCTGGGAGTTCGCGGGTCCCGCCCAGGGGGGCGGGACCACTGGGGGCTGGTGGTGACAATGGCTCTGGTTCCGCCCCCTTTCCGCGCTCATCCTCCAACCCACTCCCCGCCGCAGGGGTGGCGGGTAAGCCTGGGCTGGCCTGCTGGCGGTGCGGTGATCAGGATCATTTTGTGGACCGATGTCCGAGGATGGACATCGGGACAATGATCCGGATCCCGGACGTCCAGCGGACCACCCCCGATCAAGCAGGAGAGTACCAAATTCCTGTAAGTATCAAGGGGGGTACATATCAGGCCTTGGTGGATTCAGGATGTAACCAAACCTCGATCCATCAAAGCCTGATGCAGCCTGGGGCATTGGATACAAGCCGCATGGTTAAGGTGCGGTGTGTGCACGGGGATGTGGTGGAATATCCGGTTGTCCCAGTCACGATACAGTTTAGGGGGAAAAAGCATAGTGTTGAGGTGGCGGTTAGTCCCCACCTCCGGCATCCGCTAATTCTGGGGACGAATTGGCCCGCCTTTTCGGCGTTATTGGGGTCGTTATGCGCGGATGCCGCTTGGGGAAAAAAGGCTAGGAACGGGGCGGTGCGAGTGCAGGTTGGCAAGACTGATACGGGACCCTTGGGAACAGCTTCAGGGGAACCGAGCGGGGTTGAGAGACTGATTCTCTCGGACCGCGATGACTTCCCTCTGGAGCAGTCCCAAGATGAGACTCTAAAACATGCTTTCCAACAGGTCCGCACTATCGACGGTCAGTCCCTCCAACCCGCATTGCCCGTCACGTATCCTTATTTTGCCATAATTAAGGATCGGTTGTATCGAGTGACCCAAGACACTCAGACAAAGCTAGATACAACCCAGTTGTTAGTACCAAAGAGCCGCCGGGAAATGCTTTTCCAGGCGGCTCACTCTAACCCGATGGCGGGCCACCTGGGACAGGCGGCCACGCTGAATCGTTTAATGACCCGATTTTTTTGGCCAGGCATTCATGACAATGTGCGCAGGTGGTGCGCGTCTTGTCCTGAATGTCAGTTGGTGAACCCACTGGCCGCCCCAAAAGCGCCATTGCGCCCCCTACCATTAATGCAGGTCCCCTTCGAGAGAATTGCGATGGACCTCATCGGGCCATTAGAGCGATCCGCACGCGGACATCGTTTTGCGCTAGTTATCGTGGACTACGCAACACGATATCCGGAAGCAGTGGCTCTCCGCAACATCTCGGCGAAGAGTGTTGCGGACGCACTGTTTCGTTTAATCTCCCGGGTGGGGATTCCGAAAGAAATCCTCACTGATCAAGGCACGGCGTTTATGTCACGCACGTTAAGCGAATTGTACGGATTATTGGGCATTAAATCCATTCGAACCAGCGTCTATCACCCACAAACGGACGGCTTGGTCGAACGATTTAATCGCACTCTTAAATCCATGATCCGTAAATTCGTACAGGAAGACGCCAAAAATTGGGATCGGTGGTTAGAACCCCTCTTATTTGCTGTGCGCGAGGTCCCGCAAGCCTCCACGGGGTTTTCCCCCTTCGAGCTTCTCTACGGTCGACAGCCACGGGGGGTGCTGGACGTCCTACGAGAAACTTGGGAGGAGGGGCCTTCGTTGGCCAAAAACGAAATTCAGTACGTCATGGACTTGCGAACAAAACTCCACACATTGGGGCGGCTATCTAGGGAGAATTTGTTGCAAGCCCAGGACCGCCAGAGCCGGTCATATAACAGGGGTACTAAACTACGCAAATTCACACCGGGAGAGAAAGTGCTCGTTCTACTCCCAACGTCGAGCTCAAAATTAATGTCAAAGTGGCAGGGGCCGTTTGAGGTCGCACGGCAGATAGGAGAGCTCGATTATGAAGTGATACGATCCGATAGGAACGGGGCACGTCAAATATACCACCTCAATCTGCTAAAAAAATGGAATGAGGTGGAATCGGTGTTGTTGGCAACGGTGATCGGGAGATCACCTCTCACCGTTACAACTCGCTGACTTATCGAAATTGCAGGCGGAATTCGCTGACGTGTTCTCGCCCCTACCGGGACGTACCGACTTGATTCAGCACCATATCGAGACCGAGCCGGGTGTGGTAGTTCGCAGCCGGCCGTATCGCTTGCCTGAGCACAAGAAAAAAGTAGTTCAGGACGAATTAGGCGCAATGCTCGACATGGGAGTAATCGAGGAGTCCAACAGTGACTGGGCGAGCCCGATAGTTTTGGTCCCCAAAACAGACGGCTCGGTCAGGTTCTGTGTGGACTACCGCAAGGTGAACGCTGTGTCGAAGTTCGACGCGTATCCAATGCCGCGGGTTGACGAGTTGCTTGATCGGTTAGGTACGGCTCGATTTTATTCGACACTGGACTTAACAAAGGGCTATTGGCAGATCCCCTTGTCTCCATTGTCCAAAGAAAAAACAGCTTTCACCACGCCGTTTGGATTACACCAATTTGTCACGCTTCCTTTCGGCTTGTTCGGGGCGCCCGCAACCTTCCAGCGACTCATGGATAGGATTTTGCGTCCCCATGCTGCATATGCTGCTGCGTACCTGGATGACATAGTGATTTATAGTCACGATTGGCAGCGGCATATGCAGCATGTGAGGGCGGTCCTGAGGTCGCTGAGGAGAGCGGGGCTCACGGCCAATCCGAAGAAGTGTGCGATTGGGCGGGTGGAAGTAAGGTATCTGGGCTTCCACTTGGGTCATGGGCAGGTGCGTCCCCAAATTGATAAGACTGCCGCAATTGCAACCTGTCCGAAGCCCAAGACCAAAAAGGAGGTAAGACAGTTCTTGGGGCTGGCGGGATATTATAGACGGTTTATACCAAATTATTCGGACCTCACCAGCCCTTTGACTGATCTTACTAGAAAGGGGCTACCAGATACGGTCCAGTGGACGGAGCCGTGTCAACAGGCTTTTACCCAAGTAAAGGCTGCTCTATGTGGCGGGCCGCTCTTACACTCCCCTGACTTTTCTCTCCCTTTCTTGTTGCAGACTGACGCTTCGGACAGGGGGCTGGGCGCAGTCCTGGCCCAGGAGGTGGAGGGGGGAGAGCGGCCGGTGCTGTACATTAGCCGTAAGCTCTCCAAGAGGGAAGCTAAGTACAGCACCATAGAAAAGGAGTGTTTGGCCATCAGATGGGCCGTTCTCACTCTCCGCTATTACCTCCTGGGGCGGGAGTTCACTCTCTGTTCGGACCACGCTCCTCTCCAATGGCTCCACCGCATGAAGGATACCAACGCGCGGATCACCCGTTGGTATCTGGCTCTTCAGCCGTTTAAGTTCAAGGTGGTCCACAGGCCGGGTGCTCAGATGGCTGTGGCCGATTTCCTCTCCAGAAATGGGGGGGGGGGGGCTGCAGGCCGGACGGCTCCCCGGCCTGAGTCGGGCGGTGGGGGTATGTGGCAAGGGGGGCGTGGTTCAGCGAGGTCTGCAGCGGGAGAGAGGGCCGCGGGACGAGCGGTAAGTGAGTGGGTTGGACGCAGATTAATAACACCTGTCTCTTGTTCTAGTAATGAGCGCGGAGACGGGATAAAACACCAGCGGAACCAGAGACCGAGGAGAGAGAGAGTCAGGACGGTTGTTGCCAAACCCATACAGAGACTGAGTTGCCGGAAGCCGGAAGTGCCGACCCGGAAGTGATCGCTATTGTTTTGAGTCTGAGAGAAGCCACACTATTGAGTGTGTTTGACTATTGAGTTACAAAATAAAAGAGCAACAACCGTCTAGCCGACCCCCGTGTCCTCTTCCTTCCTCACATTCACGAACTTTGCTACACTTCGACTCACTCCTACGAGTCTACACACCCACCAGAAGCCTTCGCTCAGCTAATGAGCGAAGGCTTGTGGTACCATCACAGAGAGGCATGAAATCCCTCTCTAGAACTTTTTCTTTCATTGTTCATGGTTGGTGGAACGATCTTCCGTCCTCCATACGCACGACAGAATCACTCGCTTCATTCAAAAGACAGGTAAAAACTCATCTCTTCCATGAGCACTTAATCTTACATTAAAAAAAAAAAAAACTTTCTCCCTCTATTCCTCCTTTCTTCTTTCCTTTTCTGGTCTTTGCTACTCTGAGCAGTGTACAAATCTTGGTATTTGGGGCACTTTTTGTGTTTCTCTGCCTCTTCTTGACGGATCGCTTCCTGTTCTCCTGAGTTGTAAGTCGCTTTGGATAAAAGCGTCTGCTAAATGCATAAATGTAATAAATGTAAATGTAAACATGAACACACACACACTAACAGCAGGCCCTGAACACCATACAAGGGTTAAAGAGAAAGCATCCACAATGGGGAAGTAAAGTCGTTTACTGATGTGTCTGCTGCAGCTCAGTTTATGCAACAATTGAAGGTATTAGCAGACATGTTTGTCTTTTTAATCCTGAAATGCGAGGCGAATGTTGGATCACAATAATTATGAACCACATTTCTACAAATCCCTTCATCCCTTCATTCCTCCAAACAGTAGACAGTATTCTGGACAGCAAGGGCAGTGACTGTAACATCGAGTGTGTTTTGCAGTATTAAACACATTTATACCGATTTCATCAGGCTCTGAAAATTCTTCACCAAAAAAAACACCAGAAAAAATGGCCTTCTCAGCTGCCATAGTTGCAACTCCTGCGTCTTCAGAACAGGGTCTTCAACGCACCACCGTTTCCGTTTAAAAAAACGCTTTGCAATGTTTTGTCAGGTGACACTTTCTGTTTAAAAGTGACTGGAATCCTGAAAGAAGTCTACATAATGATTTCACTTCATGAAACTGTGAAAATAATTTACACGCTTATTTTAGAGTTTGAATGATGTTGTGGTAATTTCATGAAAAATATATGTGATCCTTTTTATACACTAAAAAATGAAATCATATTAGGTAATGGAAAGGTGACAGCTTACTCTTAATACAATGGTATGCAGGCTCTTAGATGTTTTCTCAGGGAAAGCCCAGAGATAGTGAAAGTAGTTTGCACTATAAGTGGGTTGTGCAAGCTGTATATTACAGACGGCAGTGATATTTACTAGAAGTGTGGATACTGTTCAAGAAGACATGGACTACTTCTACGGCTTTGTCACCAATCTGGTAAATCTACATTTTAATCTCAAACAATTTTTCAGAGTAATTGTGTTTTAACTATGATAGAAAGTGCTTTTAAAAGTCATTAAACACAAGTAATTATTTTAAAAAAAAGCTTATACTAAAAAATATAATGACAGTGTTTCTCAACTGGTGGTGAATTCTCAAATTACCAACTTCATTTTATTAACAAAAGCTAGTTTGGGATTGGTATTTAATAGTCTTACCTTATATGCCTATTTAGTTATATACTAAAAATGTATGTTTATGTTAAGTAAGGATGGTATTGTGTGTGTCAACCATTTTTGTGAAATAAATTTGCTTGGTTTTTAAAAGCAAATGTATTATTATTCTTGTGTACCAGTTGAGAACCACTGTAATACGATAATAAAAGTCATTTTCATGTAATTTAAAGTATTTAAAACAAAGAACCTCAAGTTGTGGACATGTGCAGAATTTAGTGAATGCTTCTGTCCTCATATTCTGTGCAAGACTAGAACAAAAGACTTTTTATTGAAAGATTACTCTTAAATAAGATCTGTAATTTGCTTTGAAGAGGGATAAGATCAGCCAGATCTGGGGAAGCAGCAGTTCAACACCTGCCAATAATCAGACGGAGCCATCGGAGAGCTCAGACAACCGTACGGTGCACATCTACTCCATACTCTTATCGCTTATCTGTTATATGATTCATGCAAATTAGGTGTTTATATGTGTTGGTGCATAACACTATACCAGTCAAACATTTGGACACATTGGACTAAAATGTTTTTTATCTTAACCTTCATATGAGTTGTGCACATTTTTAATAATTAAAAAAAACATTTAAGATAATTTTATAATTCCCATTCTTCCACTGATGTTATTTTATAGACAGCAGGTAGTTCAGGTAATTAAACACTGCAGTGTTAAAGTTGACATGAAATCATATTTCACTATTTTAATATATATTGGTCTTATTGTGCAGTTATGTCTTATGCTATTCCAAATAAAATAGGGTTGTCCTTATAATTCTGAATCAAAAAATTGCTTTTTCAGATTACATCCCAGTCACACAACCTGCTCAAACGCCGGTGTGGGCGGTCCAGGAGGGGAGCGGTCCTGCACCATCAACCGAAAACTCACAGTCAGGTCAGTCTGCGCTCTGGGATGAAATACACAATAGATTAAATCAAGACCCAATTGAGCTTCTCTTAGGAAATATCCCATTATGCTTTACCATTGACATGTTTTGTTGACTTGGTGTTTTAGGCCCTGTTCACAGCTGGTGTGAAGATGTTTTTTGGTTGATTGGATCATAAGTATACGAAAGAGACATTCTTGTATGAAATGTATGGCTTTTTCAGCTCTTTCGATCTAATGGACAAAATAAGCTCAAGCAATTTATATATGACAGAAAAACACACCGAGAGCATCAGCTTTAGTTTCTGCTCTGACAGACTCAAGACCAGCCGAATGCTGTGAGTGTGTGTTAGAAATTAGGAATGGTAGAAAAAAGGGTCCAAAGGTTTTGTGTCCTATATTTACTTTATTGAATTGAATGGGGAGGATGTTTTGTCTTGTAGACTTAAATGGGAAAAAGATCTGGAATGTACCTTTGAGCAAGATTCTTGGCATTACATCTGTAAAAATGCTCAAACATTTTCATACAACAGTAGGCACAGAATCAAACAGTTTAATATTATACACAGGGTATATTATACACCTGAAAGATTACACAAGATTAGTGATTCATATTCCTGTCCTAGATGTAAAATAGAGGTTGGTACACTATTACATATGTTTTGGACTTGCTCAAAACTAAAATTATTGGGAAAATATAATGCAAACTATTGATAAGATTATTAATGTTAATGTAATAAAGTTCGTAGGAAAGAGGCGGGAACCAGCAAACGTTTAACAGCTTTTATTAAATAATCAAAACGAAAGTACCGCGGGCAGCCCCTCACGGACGACTGCCCGCACACACATAACAAAAACATAAACAAAACTCAACGTAAAGTCCAGGCCTGGTCCTCTCTCGTCCTTGACTGGTGTCGCTCGTCCTTAAATGCCTCCGAGCTCCCTCATGAGAGAACTCGAGACCGGCGTGGCTCGCAGGTGACGCTCCTTCGCAATCACGTCCCCGGACTCACGCGCTCGTCCCATGTCCCTCGCTCGTTCACCTCGCCACAGTTAAGTTTTCACATGATCTGAGATTTGTGTTATTGGGAGATGAATCGGTCCTCCAATTTGATCAAAGGAAGAATTTACGTTTTGTTAAGATGGCTCTGATAGCAGCAAAGAAATGTATAGCTATACAATGGAAATCAGAAGAACCCCCCAGTCATGTTGTATGGCTTAGAGAACTTTCGTCCTATGTTCCTGTTGAAAAAATAATGTTTCATTTAAGGAAAAAAACATTTGATGTTTGAAAAGATTTGGGGCAAATTTATTGAATATATGAATAATTTGGATGTTACATTAATTGAAAATGCTGATGTGACAAAAGGATCCTTCTTTACTTGAACCTATACTTTTTTTATTTTTTAAATTATATATTTTTTTATATTTACTTTATTATAATTCGTTTTTAGTCTTGTAATAATGTCTATTTGAGTGTTCTGTCTACCGAGGGCTGGGACAGGGATGGTAGGGGTGGTTAGAAAAGATTGTCTACTTGTATACTGAATGGATTCTGTAAGTTGTTTATGTGAAAAAAGTAAATATATTGATTAAAAAAAAAGAAATTAGGAATGGAGAGAGAACATTGTGCTTGGGTCTCAAGCCGACAAAGTTTAAATCTCATCTGACAAGCGCGCTACCTATAATGTTCACTCATGAGGTCAGTAGCAGAGAGTAGGCGTCTTTTGTGGCTGTTTTGAACACATTTGACCACATGAACGCGTTTACACAATGAAAACAATCCAGTCGAACTTGTTTTCGACTACCTCTGAAGTGGCCTAAAATAGACAATATATTGTCATCCACTTGTGAGCCGATCGGCTTAAATGCATCTCAATACAGAGCCTTTAAAACTATTGAACAGAACTCTGATTTAATGCACAGGGTCACATTTTCTCAGGGTCTTTATATCAAATCATTGTTTTACTCTGTCGTTTCAGTTCATCCTCAGAACCCGTCACAGAGCTTCCCAAACTCCACCACTGACCCTGATGAAATTGCCAAACTGGACAAGATCAACATCAATGTAAAGTGTGCTGGAAAGATCATGGAAGTCAACGTGTTTCCACTGGAAAGAATCTCCGTATTGCTAAAAGAGGCCTGTGAAATGGCAGGGAAGAAACCAGAGAAAATGTGCCTGGTTATTGAAGGTGAACACAGCATTCATAAATGGTTCTTGAGGTTGATCTGATGCACCAAACAACTTTTATGTAGGGATGGGTATCGTTAAGGTTTTAACGGTATTACTACTCTTACCGATACTGCTTATCGGTCTGGTACTTTAACGGTATCCTTAATATACACACACACACACACACACACACACACACACACACACACACACACACACACACACACACACACACACAATTAACAAAAATACACAGCCTACACCAGGGGCGAGGCTACGTAAGGGCCAGGGTGGCACTGGCCCACTCAGATTGACGGCTGGCCCACCCAATCAGAACAGACAAAAAAAAAAAAAAAAAAAAAAAAAAAATGGGATAGCAGAAAGAATATGCCTCTGTGACAACACAAATCACTTAAACACGTACAAAAAGTTTCATTAAAAAATAGGGCTGTCAAATATGTTAATAACGCGTTAACGCAAATTCATTTTAACAGCACTAAATTTATTAACGCAGCGCGCATTTTCTGTTTGATCTGAGGCATAGCCCGTAGTTGGAAAAAGTGAGAGCAGTCAGACGCAAAGGATGCAGCACCAAACATTAATAGGGAAAGAAAAGGGTTGACATTAATATTCTTAACCAAAAGAGCAGTTATTGCCAACATAAGCTACCACATTTTTTGTTTAACTTTTATTAGACTTCAGAAAGAAAAGTGCGTTTTTTTCACTGAGCACATTCTCTGCAGTCTGAGCGCGATGCACTGCAGCTCACTCTCGCTCATGTCTGAGGTAAATCATTAACACCATCACCGCCAGTACACCTGTTTTATTGAACTAAATACATTACAATCGGCTAAAACGAATGCACAGGTTACTTTCCTGAACAAGCGCGCTCCCGAGTCCATGTTCTTCACACTGTCCACGTAAATCGCGGCCCAGTTCGGCGCGCACACGCAAAATACCGGCAGTTGAATAGGGAGAGCGCGTCTCTTAAAGGGGCCGCACTATATTCCTACTCGTTGACTATGGACCTCCTCCGGGTGTGGTGTGGGTCTGGTGCGCTCACTGGTGGTACTCATTACCAATTTTTCAAAACGAACTTTGCCCTGCTCTGAATTAAACTTCCAGTGTAAAAACTCCCTTTATATTCTTAAAATGAGAGAAATCACTACTTGCACTTAATTTTTAAATTTAGGCTTAAGAGACATGAACAATTTCTTAGATAAACATCTATGACCTTTGATACGTCTAATCTTCATGCTGTATTGATTATTATTGAATAAGTATGGTTTCACTAATAATAAATGTACATTTGCATAAAGCATGCATATTTGTCCATACTCATGTTGATTAGAGTATTAAAAACTTAATTTTAGATTTACAATTGCTAAAAATGTGCGATTAAATTGCGATTAAATATTTTAATCGATTGACAGGCCTATTAAAAAATAATTACGGTAGAGTGAAAACATTTTCATATAACTGCCTTATTGCAACAGCCAATCAATAAGCTTAGTAGTAATGTTTAGCCAATCGCGTATTGTTGAGGGGATGGGAAGATGAGTTTACGTCTGCTAGTGAAATAAACTTTTAACACTGGCCACGATGCATAACACAAGACGAAATTCTCACAGGTTAAGCTGCAAATACATGTTTGATAACAGTTATACTAAGTTGCATAAGTGACAAGAACTGGTTATTCCATTTTAAAATTAACCCAATTACTGAACACTGATGTCTTGTTACAGTGGTCATATAGCAGCACAATATCTATATTTTTCTTCCTTGCAATAGGCTTTGTAGCTGCTTGTTATAAATTAATTTTGTATACATGAATTATATGAATTTGTTGGCAAAAAATAAATCATATATAGCTTATATTTACTGTCAAGTGATTTTGTCCCATATTGTTAAATGTGTGTAATTTGAGAGTAGTCATTGAGGTCCACCCTATTCCACCAAGGTCCACTCAGTTAAAAATTTCTGGCCTCGCCACTGGCCTACACATGCAGTGCTTTCATTTCAGGAAGAATTCTAGTAATCAAATGTAAAATAACACTGCATAGTTTATCATAAATAGCCAAAATAATGCTTATTAAATTCATTCAAGAGCTGTGAGTGATTTTCTCTTTGCATTTGGTTGTTTAATTCGCAGTAATTCGTCAGCATGTTTATTTACACTGCTGCCTCTTTAAGACAGATGTGCAGCTCTATAGGCGACTATACTATAATAGGCAGATGCACTACATTTTCTTCCAACTCTATCCATAATTACTACGTCCATTTTAGACACAAACTGTGTTGTGTTTTAGAGACTCTCCAAGCCGGTCATTTTGACATAGATTTTTGTGTACATTTGATCGTTTAGACGCGAGTGTGAAACCGAAAGTGCTCGTCTCGTTGCGGCTGTTTCAGAGCGCGCGCCGACTTGGGAACAATCTCTCGCGCACATTTTTGTGCATTTAATCGCTCTTTTTATTATTAAACACGGCCCTTTACAAACAGTAGCTAGACTGTATTTTACAGCAATCACTGATCGTGCTGATTCTGTCATTACGTTTGAGTTTTAGTGAGAAATATGGCAGCGTAGGCTATACTGCTGCAAAGGGAATTAAGTTGCGCTAGGCATAAATATTATTATTATAATCTTTGGATCACAGATCTAAAGTGTAACCAGGCTTGAATGATTAGTTCTGTCCTCGGCTGTCGTTTGCGCCGCTCTCTCTCTCTCTCTCTCTCTCTCTCTCTCTCTCTCTCTCTCTCTCTCTCGTCACGTGTATTTTCAAAAGTACCGACAGCAGAACCGATAACGTCCGAGCTTATCGATACAACGGTCTTTCAAAATTCACCCCCGGGGCCCGTTTAATACCGGTTTTCGATACCCATCCCTAGTTTTATGTCGTAAAAACGTTAGTCTAGTAGCCTGCCCGTAATTGCTAACATTATTTATTTTTAGGAGAACGTCTGGATGTGAACAAGACAGTGCAGCAGTGTGGTCTACGAGGGGGAACCACAGTCAACTTGATGATTTATGCCTAAATCATGCCTGGAATATGCATCAGGAACACACTACATTAAATATTTTTATTGATTGTTGTTATTAAGTGTAATGTGGTTTAAACCAGTGTCATTGCAATGTATTATTGTTAAAAGTATTGCATTGTTGTGTATATTGTATATTCTCTGTTATGAAATAAAACCAATTTTATTGTAATGACAAATTTTGATTTAATTTTGTCATAAGGCATATTGTGAAAATCAGTATATAAATAAAACTGACTTCATTCTGATACATGTAAATGAGTTCATTCAGACACAGTTTGCTGTTACATGGGAAGATTCATGGCTGGGAACAGATATTGATTATTATACAGAGATCCAGGGACATTCCCTGCACTGTAAAACATTATTTAGTAAAAAAAAGTTACCTGGTTGTCTTAAAATTTTGAGTTAATACAATGACCATTTTTTGAGATTCGAAAACCTTTATTAAAAATATTATTAAAAGATTTTGTAAGCATATTGGGTAATTGTGTGTGTTTTATTTCTGATGATGCAGTGAAACATGCCAAATTGGGCTATTTTCGTGATTTATCAATTTTTTTTATGTGGTTCAGATACAATAAAATTTTGAGTTTCTATTTATTAAACAAATTTCCTTCATTGTATCAACTCAAATTTTTAATTTCAATAAACTCAAAATTTTAAGGCAACCAAGTTACTTACTTTTTTAAGTTAAACAAAAAACAACCAACATTTTGTACAGTGTGGAAGAAAAGTGTGAAAATGTAAACGCTGAATGGACATTTAATATTTTTTGCGATAATGTAGTTGTGGCATCTTAATAAACCACAGTTTACACCACAATAGTGCTGTTAAAAATACACAGTTTGAGTGAATTAATAAATGGTTTGAATTAAGTGAGTGGAGTTCAGTATTGATTCTGGCAGTTGCCAACTAGTGCAGGCCAGTAGTGTTCAAGTGCAGGCGTTAGTGTAAAAATCATTACCCATGATGCCAAACGCTGCATTATATTTAAATTCACACAAAATGAATACAAGATAATGATTCACTTCACACTACTGGCTTAATATAGAAGCATGTTTCCATCACATACTAAGAAATTTAATTAAATTAATCAATAACTCTTAGGAAATGTCCCATTATGCATTATGAATGACATGTTTTGTTGACTTGGTGTTTTAGGCCCTGTTCACAGCTGGTGTGAAGATGTTTTTTGGTTGATTGGATCATAAGAATACGAAAGAGACATTCCCATTTACACCTGGTGTTTTAATCCATCTCTTTTGTCCACTTTTAACCACTTCTGTCCTGATTTCTTCCAGGGGAGGGTCTATGGGCGGATAAATGTACGACTTTTTCAGCTCTTTCGATCTAACGGACAAAATAAGCTCAAGCAATTTATATATGACAGAGAAACACACCGAGAGCATCAGGTTTAGTTTCTGCTCTGACAGACTCAAGACCAGCCGAACGCTGTGAGTGTGTGTTAGAAATTAAATGGAGAGAGAACATTGTTGTTTAAATCCCACAATTCTTACATTTGTCTTCATATTGAAAGAATAGAAAATAATCAAAGATATTTGAAATTGACGTTTGTTTTACTGTTGTCCACCCCCTCTCTCTTATCAGTGTGGCCATTTTGAATTCCTAAAGACAAAGGGTGCTTCCCAATTCTTATTTGTGCATCCTCGTTTCCTTTTCTAGCTTCCTTTCCTCGCGCCTTAGCTCCGCCCCTTCAGGATGCGAGGGAAGGATGCGAGGGCGGAGGAATTGAATCAAGTGAAATGATATTTCCTCGCTTCCTTTGATATAATTCTGCCACTGTCAGGTGTTGTAATTTGACAAACATTTGTGTCTTGCACATATAAACATAAAAATAATGATGAATAAAC
Source organism: Pseudorasbora parva (assembly GCF_024679245.1). NCBI lineage: Eukaryota > Metazoa > Chordata > Actinopteri > Cypriniformes > Gobionidae > Pseudorasbora > Pseudorasbora parva. The sequence goes on along the minus strand of NC_090172.1, from coordinate 59,048,969 downwards.
TGTGGCACGATATGAAGGGGGAGGAGAATTAATGCGTGCGTCACGTTTAGTTGATAAAACACTTCCTCAAAGGATACTCCAGTGTATCCTCGCTCATGACTCCTCAGGAAGCTCCTCACTCCTCAATCCTCGCCTCCTCGCGGTGCAGTTAGAGAATTGAGATCTCCTACAAGATGGCTGAGCTCTATCGGTTTCCGGGTCATAGGATGGAGGACGGAGGAGCGAGGAAACGAGGAGGGATATTGAGAAGCATGAGATGCTGAAGGCCTGTAGGCCAAATGGTGCCACACCTGTACAGTGGGGGGAGTTTGGTCTGATTGGTCAGTTTGAATGTCTCAGGGTTTCAGTCACATGGTCAAGGGATAGAGAAAAGAAGATTGGAACTGTTGCTCTGTCTCTTTCTGATCTTGCTTCTCTGCTCTCTTCTTCTATTTCTCTCTCTCTCTCTCTCTCTCTCTCTCAGGTAACATTCTATACATGCTGGGTAATAATTGATTAAAGGGGGGGTGAAATGCTGTTTCATGCATACACTGTAAAACATTTCAAGTCTGTTAAACTTAGAAACGAAAGTTCACCTGCTGCCTTAAAAACGTGAGTCAACTGAACTTAAAGACATTCTTTGTTTCAGCTCAAAATGTTATGTTTAACAAGTTATATAACTAATGAAAATTTGTTGTTTCAACTTGATCCTCTGAGTTAAGACAACTTACTTTTATACGTTAATCAAACATTGATAGTTGTTTCAACTTGATCCTCTGAGTTAAGACAACTTACTTTTATACGTTTATCAAACGTTGATAGTTGTTTCAACTTGATTCCTTGAGTTAAAACAACTTTGTTAAATGATTGAAAACTCACATCAGCTCATAATGAATCAACATAACTGGTCTGCTCAAAAATAATTCAATTTTATTGAAACAAGTTCAATGTTGCACAAACTTTAACATTGTTTTAGAATACAATTCATGAAAAAATTGCTCATTGGAACCTGTTAAGAAGAAAGGTGCTTCTATTTCATCAACATCAGTTTCTCCAATATGCAGAACAAAGATGAATGGTATAAAAGAGGTTTAGAAAAAGTACGGGAGGGGAGTAGAAAAAAGACATGAATTGTGGAAATATATATAGAGTGGTGGGCCATGTAATGACAAAATAACTGCTTGTCAATTTCTTTTAAAGAATATGAGTGTACACTGTATGAACAAGCTGATACATTTTTGACCTTGGAATGATTTGAGCAATACTTGGTCATTGACTTAATTTACATTTTTGGGTGAACTAACCCTTTATGTCATTAAAGGACAACTCCGGTGAGAAATGAACCTAGGGGTAATTAACAGTTGGTTACAGAGTAGATCGTTCTCTGGGATGCGTTTTCATGGAAATCGAATGTAAAGAGTTTTATCTCTAAAAACAGATTAGCTTATAATGCTTGTCTATGGGGCACAGGGTAGTGAAATTAAATCGCTAGTTAATACCACTAACAAGGCTCAAAATAGCCTCAAACTAACACGGCAGCATAATGAGGGTACCTACATGCAAACCGCAGCATTGAGAACTTTGTAAGAGTACAAACAGTTTAATAAGAAGATACGTTGTAAACATAGTGCCTAACGCGTTCACGGACAGGCACCATCTTGGAAAACAGTCTCGATGAATCGATCTACGAGCGCTGTTCTAAGTGAGCTGGTCGATAGGAATTAAGTTTGTGAAATGTAATAACATGGACATTTTTATTTTTATTTATTTATTTTCTCTGTTGTGTTCAGTGTTTTCTTCCGGAAACAACGGACCATATGAGATTCCTAAATCACAGTTCATCACTTAGCAGAGCTCTCGTCGCTCGATGAGTCGAGACTGTTTTCCAAGATGGCGCCTGTCCGTGAACGCGTAATGCACTGTGTTTATAAAGTGTCTTCTTATTAAACTGTTTGTACTCTTACAAAGTTCTCAATGCTTCGGTTTGCATGTAGGGATCCTCATTATGCCACTGTGTTAGTGTGAGGCTATTTTGAGCCTTGTTAGTGGTATTAACTAGCGATTTAATTTCACTACTCTGTGCCCCATAGACTAGTGTTATAAGCTAATCTGTTTTTAAAGATAAAACTCTTTACATTCGATTTCCATGAAAACGCATCCCAGAGAACGATCTACTCTGTAACCATCTGTTAATTACCCCTAGGTTCATTTCTCACCGGAGTAGTCCTTTAATGACTCACCCTAATGTCGTTCCACACCGTTAAGACCTTTGTTCTCCATTGAAAACGTATGCACAGTATACTGTCCATGTCCAGAAACTAATTAAAACATTATCAAAGTAGTCCATATGAGACATCTGTGAGTTAGTTAGAATCTCTTGAAGCATCAAAAATACATTTTGGTCCCAAAATAACAAAAACTACGTTTTTATTCAGCATTGTCTTCTCTTCCGCGTTTGTTTTCAATCCGCGTTTGCGACTCCAGTCTCCCTCAGACTACAAACGAAGCTTGCGCACCAGATAACACATCAGCAGCGTCACTGCGCAGTCGCGAACACGGATTGAAAACAAACACGGGAGACAATGCTGATTAAAGTCAAAGGTTTTGTTACTTTGGGACCAAAATGTATTTTCGATGCTTCAGGAGACTCTAACTAACCCACTGATGTCACATATGAACTACTTTGATGATGTTTTTATTACCTTTCTGGCCCTTCTGGAAAGGGACAGTATACTGTGCATACGTTTTCAATGAAGAGACAGAAAGCTCACAAACTAAATATAAAATATCTTAAACTGTGTTCCGAAGGTGAGCGGAGGTCTTACGTGTGTGGAACGACATCTTTATCCTTTTTACATCTTTGAGGTCATGAAGAACAATCTTCTCCTCTACCCCCACAGCCACATTAAATACATCAGAAGGAAAAGCATCATGCAGGACACCTTCATCTCCAATAAGAAGTCCAACATGCACTCCCTTCATAATGACATCTAGGGTTTCACCATGAACCTAAAACAAAAAGCACAGTTTCAATCCTAATTTAAAAGACATGTAATAGATTTGGTCTATAAAATATGGAAGCCCGTTTCCGCCACTAAATTAAAAAAAATAAAAAGAGTAATTACGACTTTTTATCTCACAATTCTGACTTTTTTCTCTGTCAGAATTCTGACTTTATATCACAGCAATTGCGAGTTTATATCCCAGAATTGTGACTTTATAACTCGCAATTGTGAGAAAAATAACGTCAGAATTCTGAGATAATGTCGCAATTACCCTTTTTATTTATTTTTTATTTAGTGGAAATGGGCTTCCATAATAATAAAATGATAGAAAAGGTCCAATAATACTTGATTCGAAAAAATGTCACTATGATAAAGGACAATAATAAGCAGCAGACAGTCTACAATCGACTGACGTTTTTGCAGTGCGCGCCAGACTAAAGGGGGTCGGCCGCGCCACGTCTTTAAAATTCAAAAACATTGTTTTCAAACCGCAGTAAAGATAGCTTGCGGTTCGATATTCAGATTTAGTTTGGCCATAAATCCCCCGTGCGCAGTCGTAGACATGCAAAATAATAGTTGTTGTCATAGTTCATGATTTGTGAATTCTAGTGATGCGGTCCTCCGGTCCGAAACTGCTTTTTTTCCCCACAATGACTATTCATTTTATATTGCGTAACGTTATATCTCCAAAAGTTGGTCACTTAGAAGACTGAAACCAGTGTAATCTTGATTTGTGAAATTTTTCACAACAAAGCACTTGACCGTAAATACGTTGGCGAGTCAGCTATGCCGAATTTTCAATGAGTTTTCACACCGGCGGGCATTCGGCGCCTGTCCGCGGCGACTCAGCAAGTTGTTCAAAATCCTGCCGCACCACAGAGCTCCATTTCAGTTTTATATTAAATGTATATTATATTTTCCTCATATCGTCAATGTACATAACGTTACTGATTTCACCCTGTGCTACAAGATACACCCATCGTGCAGCTCTCCTGATAGAAGTCGATTCAAAATTGAGCTCGCACGTAGCCTATATAACGTTAATGTGCGTCCGGTCTGAGACACGGGGCTGATCTTCGGTCCGGTGTGCGACCCCCTTTAACCCAGACTGGCTGTGGAAGAGCAAGAGAATGAATAACGCGGCGAAACTAAAACAAATTAAGCGAGTGAAAGATGAGAAATAAACCCGTATTTTCGGATTGTTAATCCTTTTAAGTCCTACAATAACGTACAATTATCAAACACCCTGCAGATCATCACCGTGTGCTTTAGACTTTGTTCAAAGGAAAACAGCGCCTTTTCGCTCCAGCAACGTTATATACATTTATAATAACCACCAAACAATAAAATACTACGTATAAGCTGTGAAACAAAGCGATATATTCAATTTATTTTAGCATCTGGCAGTGAACTGGTGAGGGAAACCCAGGTGGTGTTAAATTCGCGGAGCACGATCAATGTGCTACTTACACGAATTAAATCGCAACATTATCAATTTATAATTACAGATAATGATAATAACTCACCTTCCAAGTATATTTTTCTGTTTCTCAACACGAATTCATGTAAAAACCCCAGCTGGCAGCTGGGCTAACTCGAATGGCGATTACTGCTCAGTGTTTCGCGGTCTTTGCTCTGTATCACCCCTCCCCCAATGTTTAACTTACAGACACGAGTTAAATGAACACTGACAAACCAGACAAAACTCGCAAGGAGTCAACATAATGTATTACTGTAAGTTTAATTATTGAAAACTTATACACTTGAGTTAAATTTCCAAAACTTATCATGACAATTAGAGTTAAAGACTAAAAGTAAGTTCATATAACTTAACATGGCTATCATGTTTTACAGTGTACTGATCTTTTTACACTGTTAAAGACTTGGAATCCCATACTAAACATAGACAAAGTTTCAAAAGTTAAGGTGGGCGTTTGATGGGAGTATTTCTTTGTCAAAAATACTACTTCCGGTTAGTCATAAGTTTCGGCAAGTTTTTTGCGATCATGCGTCCCCTTTGACGTTAATGGGGGCGGAATTTCCTTGTATGGGCCTTACGGACAATTCTACCGGAAGCGCGTGAGAGAGAGAGGGAGAGAGCGAAAGTAACAGGCTACCCCCATCAAAGCGCTGGCTTGTAGGCTGCGCTGCACAGGTGATGTGCACAATTACAATGACATCAAAAAGTGCGTTTTTGGTTGCCAGACCAAGACAGTCCTGCACAGATTCCCCAAAAACCCCGCGTTAAGGCAACAGTGGATGGAATTTGCTTTTCCGGATCAGCAACTGAGTTGCGCGAATGTTTATATCTGTTCGCTGCATTTCGGTGCCGACTGTTTCATAAACAAGGCCCAGCTTGACGCCGGATTTTCTGATCGCCTAATGCTGAAGGATGGAGCAGTCCCAACGATAAAGGTCCCAACGTTAGAACCGCAGGCTGTGAGTAAGACTGATTCAAATGTCTGTGTTTTTGCCTATGCTCATCAAGTAGCCCAAACATGATCACGTATAGTTAATTGATCAATGGAGCATGCGATGTGTAGTGCGTGTACATTTGTTTAGCTGGCCACTATATGTGTAACTTTATGTTTGTGTATTGTAAAAGCACTCCAAACAACAATACACAAAGAGTGGGGAAATATGTTGAACTAAATAAGCACGCTTCTTCATTCAAATGCGCTACTATTCCGTGTCTTTCTATGTAAACACTAACTTAACCTGCCGTGCAAAACCAGTCTGCTTACTGTCTACACGAACCACGCGTAAACACACACACACACGTGCACAACTGCACTTCTCACATGTACACCTTCAAAGACAAAAATATGACGATATAATTCAAGTATAAATATGTAAATAACACAAGTCGCTAAGCATATTATATAGTTAGTGTATAACTTGTACCACATAGAGACGTCCTGCTCTAGTCGTTTTTGCTGCTGCTCCTGTTCAACTGCAGCCTCTGGGTCTGATTCCGGATCATAGATGTATGGCTGTATCTGATTAAAAGCCATATTTTTATTTTGAATAAAGTTTTTTTCCCGCTGTTAGGGATGACACAGCTTTACGACGCACTCGACTCAACACAATAGCAGCAGCGCGCACACGTCATTATTTAGCTCCGCTCACACGACACGCCCCCACCCGCTCGGCTTTTTTCGGAAAGACTCGGAACAGCGCATCTTTCTTATATAATTATTAAAAAAATAAAGACTTTTCGGAGATATGCAGGATGCAATGCTACTCTATAGGTACTCAAGATTGACATGACACTGACTGAAACTGAGTGTTTCACCCCCCCTTTAATGGTATAAGTTTTTACCATCTATTGTTTAACTATTTTAAGTGTAACCATAACCAGATTTTGTCATTGAATTCCTTCAATTATAAATGATTTGCTAACTAGTTTTGATTTGATATTGACTTTGAAGTGTTACCTATTGCAACACAATATAGTCACATTAAAGGGGAGGGGGGGGGGTTGAAACACTCAGTTTCAGTCAATCTCATGTCAATCTTGAGAACCTATAGAGTAGTATTGCATCCTTCATATCTCCGAAAAGTCTTTAGTTTTATTATATTTATAAAAGAAATATGGGCTGTACCGAGTCTTTCCGGAAAAAAAAGAGCGCCTGGAGGCGTATCGAGTGGGCGGAGCTAAAGAATGACGATTGCGAACAAAGCGGTGACGTCCTCAAGCGTGGAGAAACCCATCGCTATCTCAGCTAATACAGATATGATCCAGAATCATTGGGAGGCTGAAATAAATTGAACAGGAGAAACAGCAACAGCAGGACGTCCGTCTCTGTGGTATGGACTGTATTTAGTGGCCTGTCAACGTTTGTGTGTGTTTACTCGCAGTTTATGAGGACATGATTCGGTTTATGGACTATTTTATGCGACTAAAACTTAGCAGTAGCAAGCAAAATGGTTTTGCACGTCAGACTAGTGTAACGTTATACATAGAACAACAATGGAGTAACCGTTAGCGCATTTGAATGACGAAGCACGCGATAGTGTCGTTTACTGATGTTTACTCACGCGACGATAGCCAACAGCACAGACATTTGAAGCAGTTTTACTCACCGGCTGCTTCCAAAGCAGGACCAAACCTTTATCGCTGGGACCGCTCCGTCAAAAACACACTTCTTTGGTATGATTTGGTGAAGTCCTGACAGCAGTGAACGGTGGAGATCCACTTTGCGACGCGACTGAAGCGATGTTGTGAAGCTTCCCGTCATTTCTGCGTTCAAATCGGGTCAAATGCAGCGCTGCCTTCCCGGAATGCTGTGCTGAAGCGTTGAAGTCGCTCGACGTCACCCATAGGAATAAAGTGGAGCGCGGCGCCTGGATCGACTGGATCTGCACCTGAGCGAGTGTTTACGGCGTGCATTTCCTCTTTCGCTCTAGTCACGCACGCGCACCCTACCGGGAGAAGAGCCCGAACGGCCCATACAAGGACCTTCCGATCTATTAACGTCAAGTCGAGCCATACTCGAAAAAAACTCTCCGAAACTTGTGAGAAACCGGAAGGAGTATTTTTAACACAGAAATACTCCATCAAACGTCCAACATTAGTTTTTGAAACTTTGTCTATGTTTAGGATGGGAATCCAAGTCTTTAACAGTGTAAAAAGCTCAGTATGCATGAAACAGCATTTCACCCCCCCTTTAAAGCAACGCTCTCCCACATATTTTGCTATTGTAACTGCGCTTTTTTCCGTCGTTGGTATAATTAGCAGTGGGTGGTTATAGACAAGAAATGTACAGTTTTCTACCATCTTGCTTATAATGTTTCTTTAGTCGTTCGACAACCCTGCAGCCTGAACCACTGTATAAATGAATTAAGTGATCATGATTCTGAGAAAAAAGTCAGAATTGCGTAATATGATGAAATGAGTATTTCAAAGATAAATTATCCACTTTTTCAGGTTACAATCCGTGCACTATAAAAAAGTGTTAAAACTACAAATATGGCGGATGCGAGTCCGATAGTTGAGAGGTTTATAAAGGGGTTTGAGTGAATTAATAATCAGTAACCTGACGAAAAGATAACTATTCAGTGTTATTCACAATATTATACAGTATGTGACAGTATGCATGCAACTAAGAGACAGAGCTGTCCGTAATTGTTGTTTGTCTAAAAATGCGCCTGTACTATTCTGCTACAGTGCCAGCCTGCCAGGGGTGTCCAAACTCGGTCCAGTGTTGCCAGACATAAAATAATTATCGTATTTATACAATAATTTTGACCTCTGTATGATCAATACTCCCATAATGTACAATCATTTCAGAATTTTGTGACACTTCAAATTATAGTTGTATAGTAATCATAGGGCTTTTGTACTCATTGGCCTAGCTGTGGATCCGTTATTATTGTGAGGAGATCGTACGCAAATCTTCACCTCATCTCGCGTTTGTCTTTTCGGCCAATCATCGTAGAGAGAATAACTCTCACGAGCACAAGTTAACGTTTCTGCGCTATAGCCACTGCTGCCAAATCATTTTCAGGGGAAGTTGCTAAAGGCAGATCGATTTGTTGCTAAAAGTTGCTAAAAGACGTTGTGGCGTCATTGCGCTATGACGTAATTACATAATCGCAATACATTATGTAATATGTATTACTTGAAATATATATAGGCCCATGTATTAAAAATGAGAAATGTGTGCTACTGCAACTGCAACAATTTTTGCTGCTGCCAACCGTAGCCCCGCCTCTGTGCTCTTTCTGTTTTGTTTGTTCCGGTTTTCACAGCGATTTTAATAAATTATGAATAAACAACAGTGTATTGCGCTAGCTTGTGTGTTGTTTGGATTAGAGTCACTTTCAAAAAGTTGCCAAATAAATTGTAAAAAAAAAGAAGTTAAATTTGTTGCTAGATGCTTTTTGAAGAAAGAAAAAATGTTGCGGGTAGTCTAAAAAGTTGTTAAATCTAGCAACAAAATTGCTGGTAACACTGGCGCTAGGTCAGTTGTGTCCAAGCTGAGGTTGAAAGTATAGAAAATAAGTGCTGAAAAGGAAGGTAAAAAGGCAAAAACGAAGGCAGAGAGCGAGAAGAAAAAGTTGTTAGTCTACTCTAGATGAATAGCTGTATTCTGTAGCCTTCATTTGACTCGTGTACGTTTATTTTCTTCCAAATAATTTTGAGCTTCTTGTATGATACTTGGACATTTCCAATCTGGCAACACTGACTCGGTCCTGGAGGGTCGCTGTCCTGCAGAGTTTAGCTCCAGTTTGCCTCAACGCACCTGCTGGAAGTTTCTAGTATGCCCAAGTTAAACCTTGATTAGCTGGTTGAGCTGTGTTTCATTGGGGTTGGAGCTAAACTCTGCAGGACAGTGGCCCTCCAGGAGCAGGATTGGACACCCCTGTGCCACACACTCAAAAGTATGCACTTTTTCTTCACAAAATAGTACTTTTAGACTATATGGGAGGCAGCAACAGTTGTAGTGCAGCAGCAGAAACCACGTGATTAACGCGGAAGTTGTGCCTATTTACACTATTAAGTGTGTGTGAAGTGGAGCAGTCGCTCGCAGACCAGCGGTTCTGACTGGAGGAGGTTCGGATCTCTCGCGTGTTCACGGTTCTGGTTCATTTCTGTAGCATCCTGTGAGGTTCAACGCGAGACTACAGACTGTAATCTACCAGGTAGAAGCCAATTATCAGTGAGAATAGGTGAGTATTTCGAACCATTTGCTTTTAAAAATGATCGATGTTGCATAAGTTTGTGCACGACTATTAGAAGAGGACTCGAGAAGAAGATCCTTGCATCGTGTCAGTCGGTCGGTCTCTTTCCACCAGCTCAGCTTTAAACGCGTTAGAAGTCGGCTTTTCATTAAATTTGATAGTCTGTGGAGATCTACACAGTCCAAAATCCCATTGAACAGTCTGCAGGCATTGCTTTCTCAACACCAGGCGGGATCTGAAAGCTCTTCCTCTAGCTCTTTTGTAATGCAACAGACTGAATGACTGAAGGAGCTCGATGCATTTGAAAGACAGTATTTGCATTAGACATTTACAACCTATAAATTCAGGCTGGGACTCATGCTTCTGCAAGTGTTTTGCCTCAGGAAAACCACAGTGTACAATTAGCGAAGAATGCATGACAGCAAGCCACCGCAGATTCTCCTGGGGTTTCAGTGTTTTTTCCAGATGGCTTTCAGGAGGATTAAGATGCATGCTGCATATGTTTTGACTCTAAAAGGGTTATGACATGAGCATATGAATGTCCTTGCTAAAGCAATCCATATGAGCCATTGACCCAGTTCCCCCTCCCTGTGCCATGCTATACAGACTGTAACTGTTATATCTGTTGCAGCACTTGTGTTGACACTCCAGCCAAAGTGTGTGATGTGGAGATGGAGGGAAATCTGTGTGGTTTGATATTAGATTGCATGTGCAATTTTTTTATTATTTCTGCACCTCTCATTCTAAATGTATTAAGTCATTTGTGAGCAAAGGAGAAAGAATAATTTATTAAGGGGCACACCCAACCACAGCTGCGTGCATCCGTAGTTTTAACATGATATTTTTCCCAACTGTCGTGCTCTTTCGAAGTCCTCACATCTAAAACTAGATCTATTATAATGTGTGGTATTAAAGTAAAAAGACTGCATGAGAAAAGGATAGCAGGTGTATGTGGGGACTTTGGAATTAGCAACCACACCCTTTAAAAGTATAATTTAGTTTTTCCAAATGCAGTAATTGTTGCACAAAATATTGTATTGCATTTTGTGCACATTGCAAAAAAAGTTAATGCACTTAGTGTATAAAAATGCTTATTACATTTGGAGCACAAAAATATTTATAGTATGTGCTGTATAGATGGTTATTGCATTGGTGCATGAAAATAAGTAGTTATTGCATTTACTGCATGAAATAAAACTAAGCTATTGGATCTTGTGCATAAAAAAATGTTTATTGCATTTGGTGCATAAAAATAATAGGATAGCCAGTGTGTTTGAGGACTTTGGAATTAGCAACCACACCCTTTGAAAAGTATCATCTAGGTATTTCCAAATTCAATAGTTGTTGCTGCATTGGGTGCACAAAAATTATGTATTGCATTTTGTGCACATTGCAAAAAAAAGTTATTGTGCATAAACTGCTTATTACATTTGGCGCACAAAAATAATTATAGTGGTGCATAGATGGTTATTGCATAGGTTCATGCAAATAATTAGTAATTGCTGCACACAACTTTGTGCATAATTTTTTTTATTGCATTTGGTGCACACAAACTTAGTTATTGCATTTGGTGCATAAAATGTTTATTGCATTTAGTACAAAAATTGTTTTTGCATTTGGTGCACACACTTTAACTAAGGGTGTGGACCAAAAGCAGTAACTCAATTTTTGCATGTCATAAGAAACTGTGATGGTGTTTGTCCACTGCTACGGTGTCATCATGGTGTTGCTAAGGTATTCTGAGTGGTTGCTAGGTGGTTACTTACTTGCAGGCCAAAATTAAAAGAGCCTATCCAGCTCCATCACGTCTCCATGATATTTTTGTCAGCTGCATTCTCTGCCAGGTGAAAAATGTAAGTCTGATTGCTTAATGTAATACACACAATTTGATTATTACAGTTAGGGATCATTAACCAACATTAGAAAAAATAAATAGTGATGCTTGCTTCCCTTAGAAAAAAAAAGATTGATTTCTACTACCCTCTACCTTCAGCAGTTTCTCTCTACTATTGAGTGTTTTGTTGAAATGAGAATGTTAGCTTTTATGTCCTGCTGCTGAATGTCTGCTGTGGTTATGATGATCTGAGCTCTCTGCCACTTAATTACGTCATCAAGCTTTCTTCTCTCTGATGTGCATTAAACGGCTTGACACCCTGGTTTTTCCAGTACGTCTTTGATTTGACAGTAAAGTGGATAAACTTAAGCGAACAATACTAGATGAGTTTTCTCTCTCTCTCTCTCTCTCTCTCTCTCTCTCTCTCTCTCTCTCTCTCTCTCTCTCTCTCTCTCTCTCTCTCTCTCTCTCTCTCTCTCTCTCTCTCTCTCTCTCATTAGGCTAGCGAGTTTTTCAGCTCCTTGTTGAATTAGAAAGTTTCTCCATATTCGTTCATCCTAGTCACAATGCTTTTCTCTAGATGAGATCCGATAAAGGCACATTCATCACCCAGAGGAATAAGGGTGGAGTAATTGAAAGACAAAGACAGAAACTTAACACACGCTGACTGTTCAAACAGCATCTGGAGGTTGAAAGGAATCAAGCATAACGCAAGTTTTACAGAGAGAAAAAACAGACTTGGCAGATTCAGACAGGATTAAAATTGGTAAAGTATGTAGATGAAACATGAATTTCTCTAATGCCTGGTTCAGACTTCACAATTTTAGCCCGATTCTGGCACGATCTTTGTTGGCAATGGGCGTTGGGACGCAAAAATCGATTGTTGTGACAGAAAGACTAGCATGTTAAAAAAAAATTGCAGTCTTCCACAATGGGTTGCATAGGAGCTCAGAAGCTCTTCCGTACACAGCTTTAATACGCAATAATTACGATTTGTACCATAATAATGACTTATGAGTGTAATGTAACAAGTGGATTGTGTAATATTGTGAATTGTGCAATGTGAGAGTAGTGTGTAATGTGAGGTGTGTGCAATAATGTGAAGCATGCAGTTTGATGATGCAGTGGCCCTCTGACCCCAGCCCCTGGGACAACGGATGGAAATTAGCCTTTGGCTTCAATCCGGTGTGTTTACATTCATGTATAATCATGTCTGTTCATTAACGCACACTGTCCCTGTTAAATACATTTAATAAATAAGATGTTTCTGCGAGTCAAGGAAAACCTTTTGTCAGGCTATCACTAGACCAAGCTCAGTTTAAGATTGAACATTTGTCAGGGGAGTCTGCTCTGTATTTTCTACTGCACAAGAGGCATGATCAACGGGCAACGACCTAACGCTTCTCTAACCGTCATCGTGTTAAACCGCCAATAGCGCACCAGTTGGATAAGCCCGTCTGTGATTTGTTCCTGCAAAAGTGTAACAGAAGCAGTAGAAATGAATGTACAGGTTTCTAGCCTAGAAATCTTGACGCACCCTAGCGGCAGCAAATCTAATCTGCCGCGAGTGTCGTCTAGGAACTCTCAATACCCTTCTGAGCTGTAAACGCCAAACTCTGGTCAGGCCAATCACATCGTGTATAGAATCGGTGGGCGGGGGTTAACATAATGACGGCTGATTTGCGTTTGCGTGCTACAAGTAAACACAGGAACTGGCGAACGGCGGTCTTTCGAATCAGCTTTGACCGCGACTCTGGAAGACTTGGAGTTAAGGTTTTCTCTGAGAAAAGAACAAAGAACGGCACTGAAGTCATTCTTAAAAAGGGAAGATGTGTTCGAGTTTTGCCGACCGGATACGGCGAATGTTTAATCTTCACATGTTTACTAGCTTCAACTAGCTCTTCTTTACGTTGCTCTGGTTGGTTGTAGCGCTATCCTATCGCGTGCAGAGGGAGTTTGAAAGGCAACCGTTTATCCGCCCCTCGGATTGAGCTGTCAATGGTGAGTTTCCAGACCAAACATCTTGATGTGGGTCTGACTTGTTAGGCTAACAGGTTTCCAGACTGAGTTCAAATCTCCTGCAGATCAGGCTGGGTTTACCCCGTCTATGAAAACCTTCTACTGTAAGTTAGATAAATTAAATATTTCATATGTCTTACTACCAAATGATAAAGAGTTGCATATTGGTGGAAAGATGAGGCTATGTGTATTTGCAACTGCTTTTATCACTTAAAGCTCCACTGTGTGATATTTTCCCCCATCTAGCGGTGTAAAGGTATATGACCATCCAGTGAATAATAGTTTCTGTTCCTCTCAATGCCGATTCAGTCCAAGATTAACATGGCTTCACATTCGACATGGTGCCATCGAGTGTTAAAACGCGAAAGGCGAAGCTTGAATTTACGGGTATGTCCCTCTTTGGCTAATGTTACTTTTAAGATGGAGGAGCAACATGGCGACCGGCATTTGAACCATTCGAATTGTGTTTTCAACGGCATATCATGAACTTGCGAGAATACTTTATCACTTGAAATAAGTAAATATACATTAATGAGCACATATTTCTGAAAGAACTAAGTGTTTTTAGCTAAGAATAAACTTAAAAAGTTACACATTGTAGCTTTAATTAGAAACACCACCATTTTAAAATGTTGTCTTCTGTTACATAGGGACTACTGGACAGACATTTAGGGGTTTATTTTAAGTATTGAAAATAAAAAAAGTACTGTAAACACATGCATTTTTTTCAAGTGTTTCCCATTAGGCAATCAAAAGTTCTGTACACACTTGTAGTCCTCACGCCTACTTGAACGCGTGGGCTAAATACGTCATGCAAGTAGACAAGCGGTCTAGTGCAAAAACTGCAAGTGTTGGTATTTGGAGATGACATATAGGAGATGAAAGATTGTGTCGGGCTGATATTGTGTAGTCTGAACCTGGCAAAAGAATCCAAACAACAGCTCTGTGGTGCTTTAATCTGGCTCTCGTGTGTCCTTTATGGTCCGTGCAGCTGGCTGAGGTCAGTGTGTGTCAGATTTAACAAAAATAATGCAAGCCTCTTAACTGTTAAAAGAGTATGATACTCCCTCTCTCTTGGTTTAACCTCTTAACCCTCGCCCTGTGCTGAGAAATAAATAAAAAAATGACATACTCCAAATAAAAATGTCTGCAGCTCTTAAACCCTATGGTCTATATCCATAAATGTGGTCTTATTTTAAACTAGACACTTTAAATTATGTTACCCAAAAGTCATAATAACTCAAATAGTATAGGGACAGATTAAAACAAGGGGAAATATGCATGTAAGTGACTCACGTTTTTATTTTTTTATTATTCCCTTATGGAAAAAAATATTAGATTTTAATTTTTATGCCCTGAAAATAACCTAAATATAAAACTGAATGTCTGATCATGCTTTGATTAAAATTTGAGGACGATTCTCTCAAAAATGTAGCTTCTGTAAGCTTTTATGTCAAAAAAGACTGGGCGTCCTTTCAATAAAGTCCAATTATATTAGAACATTTGTGTAATAGTAAAGAGTAGTTTTTATTCAAATAAATCTGCAATAAACTGCTAATTATAATGCATTTGCAGTCCCTGATAACTAAAACAACTATTTACAGAATTTACAAGTGTAAAAAAAATCATTTAGTTGATAAAAACAGTCTCTTATTTAGTCTGTGCGTTGTGTCTAAGTGTGTGCGCTTACACTGGCAGGCGCTGGATACGATGAATGAATACTGTGGAGACGACGCTAAGTAACAGCTAAGTAAGCATGAGGTATTCACCAATGCTTCTTACGACGTCTCTTACAGAAACTACGCAAAATATTGTCTTTTGATTCGTTACTACATCCATCAATCAAATCTATGCTGGCTATGCATTGGCTAGGCATTGAATGGCTTATCCAACTAAAACAACCGGCGAGTTTGACTGACAGATGCATCACCCAGTGACGCGCTCCCTTTCTATTTATGTGTCCTAGTCAGCTTTTGATTGAAGGAGAGAGACCTGGGAGGGTTTAACAAGACCGGAACAGTCCACAGTACAGGGGAGATTGTCAAAATAAGGCTTACAATCGCTATTTCATTGGAAATGGACATGATTGATTACTCTTAACACAAAACGCTTATGCAAACAACGGAGGATTTTTAGTTTTTTCCCCTTATTTTTTCGTTGTTTTGGATTAAAAGTGGGATGCATTTTGAAGAGTGGACTCTTACACAGACATGTATGCTGTTGTTTCGTGGATTCGTCCGATCTGATCTGAACGTCAGGAGATGAAAGATGAGTACCGCGTTCATTATGCTAATGTTTAAATAGCCACTGCTTTAGCATTTAATTTAACCCTTTCCTCTCTGGTGTATTTATTGCAAAAACGAGTTCAGAACATGAATCTTGAGTGTTTTAGCTTTCAAATGATGCATAGTTTGTGATAGTTGATTGAACAGTTTGTATAAAACAAAAGTAATTATAAGTAGAGACACGCCCACTTGCGTCAGACGCCCCGCCCACGATCCGGTGCGGATTAAGAAGTTAAAATCCATCTATACACATCCTGTTTAGTTGCTTTTTTTCCTGTATCACTTCTGTGTTTCTATCAGCTTCTGTTTATTGATTTCTTTTGGTCGTTGTCATTCTGCCTCTCTCAGGGTTGTTTTGAGGTCAGATGATATCTATGATGAAGCCGTAACAGAAGCTGATCCTGAGTTTGGTCCAGATTGATGCCAGAATGGCCACTGCTAAGAAAGGTACGTCTCTCTCTCTCTCTTCCACCCTCACCAATGAAGAGTCAAAAGTCTGCTTTATTGTCAGTTCTTTCATTTTTGCAGTAGATTTGAATCTAAAAGGTCAAATTGGCCAGAAATCAAATATAAATTCAGACAGTTTTATTTTTCGCTCTCATTAAAAGCATCAAAGCTTCCCACAAATGCACGCTGCAAATGACCATAAAGTTACACGCAACACAATATACACATGGATTTGTAAACTCATCGTTACATAAATACATATCCTGTGAAAAACTATAATTCAATGCACAATTTAATGCTGTCATCAATAATTAAGCACGTGTTGTCATGAATTAAGTAACGCGTCTTCTCATAGGATAAAGACACGCAGTCTCATGAATAATTATGAGACGGCGATGAGTCACCGCCGTACTATAGTACGAGAAAGTGTCACAATATATGACGTTGACGTGAAGACGAATTTAAACCAGGAAGTTGAAAATAGAGCAAAAGGCTTAAAATTAATTACACTGTAAACCCTAATGTTGTCTTTACTTAAACAAATCAAGTGAACTTGACAAAATATAGTCTAAAAACTCAGACATATAAGTTAGTATAACTTATTAACCAACAAAATACATAAACTTTATTAAAATCGCTCACTCTGCTCTTGCTTTGATGTGATTGGCCATGCAAGGAGTTCTGTCTAGCAACAAGAGAACTAATTCACTGATTGGAGGACATTTCCAAAAGGCGGTCCTTTTCGCCTCATCTGTTGCTTGTTGTTGATTCAAATTAAGATGGAGACTTTTTAATTGTGTGCAATCTTAAATTCGGTAAGTAAAAATTTGTAAGTTACGAAACCTAACAATAATACGTGAACTAACTTATAACCAGATTAACTTTATTTCTGTTTTAATGAACATAATAGTTTTGTTGGAAGTCACCAAAGCTGGAGATAAGCATTTGCTTTAAGCCTAGTTCAGACTGCACGATTTTCAAACTCGTCGGGTCACAGCTCTATTCACACTGCATGACTATCTGGGGTATCATTCAGTCACTGCTGTGTTCACACTGCACGATGGTTTGACGACAGAGGAGTTCACACTGCATGACTGAACAAGAGGAATAATCGCCGACAACTCTCTCGCTCTCCGGTGTGCAAACTACGTTTCCCAAACACACGTGCGATGTGACAAGTAAACAACGCGAGATCACACGTGCGTCAGACCGGAGTTCTCGCGCGAGACTTGGAATTGTTATTAAAAATGACAAACTGCACAAAGTTTGCTTCAAATTGTATGTGCGCTGATTTGTGGAGAAAAAGAAAAAAGATTATGGCGGAAGAAATTGTTGGAGAGACAGAGGGAGCCAGGATTTTGTTCTGCAAAGACAGTTTGAGGTAAATAAATAATTATTTAATGTGCTGCTGCTGTGGCTGGATGTGCAAATGTTTGGCCTTTGTTTCTCTTTGATAGAATTGTAAATATATCTATTAAAATACTGAAATTCTGCTTTATAACTCCTCCCTGAACCTCCTGCGGCCCTGTATCTCACTCTCTCATTGGCTGTCGATGTAATTTTCAGTCAGAACGCATTTCACACAGCAGGAGTTTCAATCGCCGACAGGTCCAGATATTTAGCATGCCAAATATCTCACCGGCGTCGGCGACTCGTCGGCGATTCTCTCTGATCGCGTCTTTGATAATTCATACTGCGTGATTGTCACTCGCGTGCACGAGCACCGATTTGCCTGTGATCTCGGGCATTTGTCGGCGATTTCACAAAACCTGTCGGCGACTCAAAATCGGGGCAAAAATCGGGCAGTGTGAACTAGGCTTTAGTTGGGCTCTTGACCCTTGATAATGTAATATTAGTGTTTCTCTGGCTGCTTTGTGTTTGTGAGACATCTATGTGAAGTAACAAAAAGCCAAGAGAAAATATCATCAAGCGATGCTGTTTATTCATAAATGACGATAATAGCATCGTCATGTATAAGCAGAGTCCCTGATCTTGTGCAGAGTCCAATGCTTTGGATGTCAAAGCAGTTATTAATAGTTTTGTGTGTGTGTGTATATATATATATATATATATATATATATATATATATATATATATATATATATATATATATATATATATATATATATATATATATATATATATTTATTTATATATATATATATATATATATATATATATATATATATATATATATATATATATATATATATATATATATATATATATAATATAATTTTTTTTTTTTTTTTTTTTTTATTTTTTTTTTATGTGCACAAAATGTTTAAATCTACGGCATTAGTTAGACATACACACACATCACTAATCTGCATATGAGTCTCTACAATGGGGACAAAAATCTTTTTACAATAATATAAAAATTCTGATAAACAGATGAACTCTGAACATAAAACAAGCTACAAAAACATCAGAACAAAACTGCAAAAGTAACAGCAAATAGTAAGAGTTCAAAGAAAATGTGTCACAATTTAGACGCATAATTTATTCATGCCGCAATGCATGTTGGGAACAATGGGGAAGTTTTGATTGGTTGTACCAGCATGCTGTACTGAACTGGTGTAGCCAGTTTGGTGAACTTAACAATTTAAGTACAGTGAATGTGAGCACCAAGTTAAGTAAACTTAAATATTCAAGTTTTAGGAGACTCCATTACTCAATTGAACTGAGGGAATCACTTTCCTCAAATCATTTGAGTATTCTCAACTTATTAGGGTTTACAGTGTAGTTTTCTCCCACATTTATAACTATTAGATGGTAACATCGGTTTCCATGATGTTCAGTGATGTACTTCTGTTAAAATCTCAGAAAATTTTTGTTTAGGGTTTCATGACCCTTTAAGAAACTCGCTTCCTCTTTCATTTGTCTAATGCTATACACTGTTCCACTGCTGAATACATAAATTATCATTAATTATCAGTGGTGCTTCAATTCTTTTTCTGTTTTATTCAGCAAGGATGAAGTAAATTGATCAGAAGTAAAACTTATAACACTTAGAAATCTTATGTAACATTATAAATGTTATATATATTTCAAATCAGTTCTGTTCATTTCAACTTTCTATTCATCACAGAGCCCTGAAATGTTTATTTTGATCCGTTTCTTGAGCACAATATCAGGAAATTAGGCTGCTGGAAATTCAGCTTTGCATCACAGGAATAAAAAAAAAAAATTGAATTAGAAAACTTAAATTGTAATATTTCAGAATATTTTTGATCCGATAATGCAGCCTTGATGAAAATCTCACTGACCTCAAACTTTTGAACCGTAGTGTACAACTTTAAAAAAAAAAATGCTTTGTAGGAAATAAATTTAGGAAGTTGAACATGTTTTTTTTTCCCATAACAATCCCACCATACTGACTTTAAACTGCTTTTCAAAAATGTCAATCTGCTTATCATGGGTTTTGACAACCTGCTGGTTTTTCATTCTCAGGAATGAGGCTTTCGAGAGATTTTAATAAAGCAAGAACAATAATGAATTCTTGCTCAGTTGGTGGTGACTCAGCATTTGCGAGACATGTGGGCTGTTTCTTATTATCAGGAAATGTGCAAGAGCTCGTGTCTGTTTTCACGTCTGTCTGAGAAGCCTTTTCAGAGTCGCCATCGGAAAAAACTCCCAAAAGATAATGTATGTCTGTCTGCTGTCTTTCTGCCATTTATTGCGGTAATCAATCCTTCCTGGAGGCACAAAGATGGCCTCCATTTTGTTTTTGTTTACGAATGCGATAAAGTTTCATTTTGGATGAGGCAGAGGGTCTGTTGTCATGCTGTGCATTGTTGCAGCAGCTCCAGAACATCTACGGTTTCTTCAGCTCGAGCAGCTGTGCGACTTTCACAAAGCATCTTTCAATCCCAGCCGGCACGAGGCTTTGTTGTTGTGTATTAAAGCCCAAAACTGACCCCAGAACAGCTTTTTGGAAATGTCCCTTTCCTCAAGGGCCAGATTCCCTGTTGTTGCCATGGTTGCGGTGTGAAGTTTTTGATGAGGTTCATAAAATGTGCCGCCTCTATACAGCACCGCTGAGCATTTGTTTAATAGAGTCGATCTGTGGGCCCTGGCAGACGGCAGCATCTCTGCCTCGCTTCAATCAAAAGAACGGAGTTGCCTTTAGATCGTTTATACATGAAGAACAAATGTGATTGTCCAATACACCTTATGTCTTGGTCTTGAAAGTCATGGGTGTAAATGGTTTAATTTCTTGGGCTCTTATTGTGTGGTCTTCTTGGGTCCTAAAAATCTGTACTGGACTCGAATCACTTCTTACCCAAAACCCTGATAAAATTACACCCGAGTTCAACCCGACGGCATTTATTTTCTAACCCGAGTGGACCCGAAAGTACAGTCCAGCTGATTGATTTGACCGCTGCTCCATTACGAGGGGTGGGCAATATGACCAAAATCTTATATCACGATATGAGTCATTTTATATCACGATAACAATATATCACAATATAGTTAATCATAAATATAGTTAACATTACAGTTTTCCCGATTGAATTATCTCACTGTTTGCAGAATGAATGCACCTTTACCTTCGCAACCTATAAGGTGGAGGTCTGTGTTGCATTTATTGAAATTAATCGCTGAAGGTTTGATCATGGCAGATAACTCAAACGACATTTTCATGAACTCATTGGCAGATATTTGTTCTTGTTTTAAGCATAAACTCACTTAATTTAGTTCTGTTTGACTTAATTTCTTCTTTTTGCATCTCAGGTAAATGTATCTTTTAATTATAAAATCACTTTCACAAGATTTCACACAATTTCTTTTCTCAAACTTTAAGCTATTTTTTGTAAAATGAATAAAAAAGTTATGGAGATCTTTTGGAATTTGTGCTTTCAAACTTCAAAGTGTTTTTTTTTTCTTCTTTAAAGTGTTAAATAAAGAAAAAGTGTGCTTAATACAACTCATTGTGTGCTTCCTAACCCTATACATTTACATTTAACATATTGATGCGTTCTGTTCCCTTATTTCCTAAATTTTCTTTAAACGTTCTTAAATTTAAATTTACTTAAACTTAAATGTGTCCTTCATTAAACTGGTAGAGCCAATACTGAACGTAGAAGTGCAGATTCAGAAAACTTGATAAATGAGATGACATTCATAGAACTGGTTTAAATAAATGCCCGCTATGGTTTAACAGAATTCAAATCTCTTTGGTTCCAAGTGGACCCGTGAAGACCTCTACACTGTAAAAAAATTGTGGTGGTTTTTGTTGGTTTAACTTAAAAAAGTAAGTAACCTGGTTGCCTTAAAATTTTGAGTTTATTGAAATTAAAAATTTGAGTTGATACAATGAAGGAAATTAGTTTAATAAATAGAAACTCAAAATATTTTTGTATCTGAACCACATAAAAAATGTGATAAATCATGAAAATAGCACAATTTGGCATGTCTCACTGCGTCATCAGAAATAACAAACACATAAATACCCAATATGCTTACAAAACCTTTTAATAATATTTTAATAAAGGTTGTCGAATCTCAAAAAATGTTCATTGTATTAACTCAAAATTTTAATTTCAATGAACTCAAAATTTTAAGGCAACCAGGTAACTTTTTTTCTAAATAATTTTTTACAGTGTAGTGTAAGGATAAATAAGTATACGATTCTACACTGTAAACAATTATATGTTCAATAAGTTATGACAACATATGTTTTTACATTGTTTTAACTCATCAAAATAAGTTAAGCAATGTTAAACTTGTTTTTATTAGTTATACAAGATGTAACTCATTTTTTAAAGTCAGTTTAACATAATTTAAGTTGAAATTTAAGTTGAAACCAGCAGCCATATCACCCTGTAGCCCAAGACTGGTTTCCCACTGAAGCTAAGCAGGGCTGTGCCTGGTCAGTACCTGGATGGGGGACCAACTGCACTGTAAAAAATTATTTAGAAAAAAAGTTACCTGGTTGCCTTAAAATTGAGTTAATTGAAATTAAAATTTTGAGTTAATTGAAATTAAAATTTTGAGTTAAAGGTGAACTATGTAGTATTTTTGCAGTAAAATATCCAAAAACCACTAGGCCGGTGTTATATATTTTGTTCAGTTGAGTCCCTACAATATCCCAAATGTTTCCAACTATTTGTAAATTGTGAGAAAATTGCTATTTTAACTAAGGAGCGGGACGTTTCAGCATAGTATTTGAGGGAGTCGCCTGTCAATTGCGTCATATCTGCGCTACCCTCGGTTTCGGCTTTTATTTGGCAGGAGCGCTTTACTCTTAGCAGTGTGAACAACTGAACGCTCGGAGTAACGTCATAACATCGTTTTAAACACACTTAAATGTATCTAATATGATAAACAGAGCTGCGTTACCTCAAAATCATAACCGGAAGAGCGGATCTGTGCAGGCGCCCGGCAAATGAGTCCCGTCCCGTCATAATAAAAGTCCCGGTACTCGCAAGGCGGGTATTTGTTTAACAATCGCTCCAGCAGCTGTGCTCAGGTCCATAACACTCGGTCCTGCTCTGCTTTAGACTACAGTAACGTTAATAACCGCATGCATGAACGTGATTTCTGCCCGAGTCCTATTTTCCACCGGCTGTGATGAGAAGACCACATCTCCCAAGATGCTGCGCTCACACTTTGCGTCATCAAACTATGCATTTGTTTTGAATAGGCGCCCTCCAGTGGACGAAAGCTGCATAGTGCACCTTTAATACAATGACAATTTTTTGAGATTCGACAACCTTTATTAAAATATTATTAAAAGATTTTGTAAGCATATTGGGTAATTGTGTGTGTTTTATTTCTGATGACGCAGTGAGACATGCCAAATAGTGCTATTTTCATGATTTATCAAAATTGTTATGTGGTTCAGATACAAAAATATTTTGAGTTTCTATTTATTAAACAAATTTCCTTCATTGTATCAACTCAAATTTTTAATTTCAATAAACTCAAAATTTTAAGGCAACCAGGTTACTTACTTTTTTAAGTTAAACCAACAAAAACCAACCAAAATGTTTTACAGTGTGGGAAAACCAGGTAGCTGCTGGTAGAGGTGTTAGTGAGGCCAGCAGGGGGCGCTCACCCTGTGGTCTGTGTGGGTCCTAACACCACAGTATAGTGATGGGGACACTATACTGTCTTTCGGATGAGACGTTAAACCGAGGTCCCGACTCTCTGTGGTTTTTAAAAATCCCAGGATGTCCTTCGATAAAGAGTAGGGGTGTAAGGGGAGTAGGGGATGGCCTCTGTCCATCATGGACTCCTAATCTTCCCCCTCTCCTGATTGGCTTCATCACTCTGTCTCCTCTCCACCAATCAGCTGGTGTGTGGTGAGCGTTCTGGCGCAATATGGCTGCCATCGCATCATCCAGGTGGATGCTGCACATCGGTGGTGGTTGAGGAGATTCCCCTCTTTCTATGTAAAGCGCTTTGAGTGCCTTGAAAAGCACTATATAAATGTAACAAATTATTATTATTATTATTATTATTATTATTATTATTATTATTATTATTATTATTATTATTATTAAATAACTTAAACATCCAAGTCGATGTACTGCAAAAGTTCAAAATGTGCCTTTTTTTACAGTGTATTTTGTTGTGCTCATACACTGTAAACATTTTTTTGTTGGTTTAACTTAAAAAAGTAACCTGGTTTAAAAAATAGAAACTCAAAATATTATTGTATCTGAACCACATTAAAAAAAGTGATAAATCATGAAAATAGCACAACTTCACTGCGTCATCACAAATAAAACACACACAATAACCCGATATGCTTACAAAATCTTTTAATAATATTTGAATAAAGGTTTTCGATTCTCAAAAATGTTCATTGTTTACTATATAAAAACAAAAAAATCAGGTCTCCAGTTGAAAATTTTCTAGTGACTATCACATCTAAATGTTTTAGTTGGCCAAACTGAATTTCTCTGAATTGATGCAATTTAATTAACAGAAATTCAATTTGGCCAACTAAAACATTTAGATGTGATAGTCACTAGAAAGTTTTCAATTGGAGACGTGATTTTTTTTACAGTGTATTAATTAACATTTTTCTTTAAATGAACTCAATTTTAAGGCTAAAACCAAGGGGGTAATCTAGCGCTCGGAGAGCGTTCCATCCATAGGGACGGCCATTGCTAACCAAGCCATCACCTGCTGTTAGCATCCCATTGACTCCCATTCATTTTTGAGTCACTTTGACAGTGAATAACTTTACATCTGAGGTGTTTAAAGACTCCATTTGTCCATTGTTTATTTCTAAAGAAACATGACAATGTATAAAAGGCTCCGTTACCTTGTATCTTACACTATCGCCCCGCAGAAGCTGTTTTTGTAAAATATAGGCTAACGATTGCGTCATAACCAACGCGACTCTGTCGCACAGTTGAGAAATTACCGTATAGACCTGAGGAGACGCTCGCAGGCAATCTTTTACTGTCTATGAGACAGTCGGGGGGACGTGGAGACATAAAGTCTGATAAAGTCAAGGGAGAAGAATGGGGAGAAGCCCATAGTGAGCCAAAAGCAACGGGAGAAATAATTTAAACAACGTGATTCAGCTTTCACTTTCCACATCTACTAGAAGACCTACAGCTGTCAGACAGGAGGCTCACGTCACATCTACGTCCTCAAGCTCAGTCTGAGCCTGCGCAGTTCGCTCAGCCATCAGGAAGTGAGTGCTCCTAGGTTGACTTCATTATTTCGCCGTTGACGTCAATGGGATCGCTCTGTCCATTTCTTTTACTGTCTATGGCTAAAACATAACTTTTTTTTAATGATTATTATTACAGTGTAGGTTATAAAATGTTAGCTTGTATTGCATATGTTTGAAGTTTAGTTCTTGATTTCCCATCTCTGCTCCAGGACAGAGAGTATTTTAATGCTGTGCAGATGCTCTGTGTTGGTCATCCAGACCATGAGACACTATTTGGCAGGTCTATTAGTCATGTGTGAGAGTGTTTATAATAGTGCTCTACATTGGGCGAACAGTTGGAGTCCCATAACCTCTGTAACGAGGCCAAGAACGTGTCACTCGTGCTACAAATGTCGTCCTGTCCCATGCAGCTTACATTACGTTATGTGTAATTTTACCTCTGTGCCACATGACCTACAGCGGCAGGCGAACAGGGTCACCACTGAACCTCAACCAGCATTTTTATATTTGTCAAATGTGCTAAAATACTGTCTCTCTTTCTGTATTCTGCTCCAGCTTGTATGATACTCGTTCTCATACTCTAAACTTTAGAGTATGAGAACATCTAGGCATTGTGTAGTGCAAATATTGTTGGCTCATTGCTCTTTATTTGGAAGTTACTTTGAATAAAATGTAAATGTTTATTGAAGGTATAGTTTGAGTGTGAATGTGAAGTATCTTGGCGATCCCCTCATCTTTTATTTGTTATTGTTCCTCTTGTTCCTCTCAGAAGACATCCTCTGAATTTGAAATCTCATTTATTTTTATTTGTAGCGCAGGGATCAGAGTCCCTCTTGTGATCATCAGTATGTCAGAGGCACTCATTTCATGACTGGATTATAGCCCATATTATGCCATGTGTGACAAGAACGTTATTTGAATACCTTATAACTGATGTCTGTAATATTTCCACTGTTGTTGTTGATCATACTTGGCTTTAGTGATGTGAATAGTCTCTCAACACACATCCTGCACCGTCTGTTACGAACCCAAGTTAACCATTTTGTTTTGAACTCTCCTACAATAGGTTTATTTTTCTCATAAGGCATCACATCTTTTCTCATAGTGTCTGGAAACAGTTTGATAAAGGATTCAGGGTCACGCTTTCAAGTTGTTACTATCAATCAAATCAAACGTTATTTGTATAGTAAGTTGTTACTATAGTAATAACAGTAAATTATGCATAAGTAAGGGATAATGTTCACCCAGCCGGTTGTTATCGCAGAATAAACCCAGACAGAGTGATCAGGACCCCGACGCGAAACGGAGCATCACGTCTGAAGGGGTTTATTCTGCGATAACAACCGGCTGGGTGTACATTATCTCGCTTATTACATGGCTACTAGTCTCAAATAAATTATTATTAGACACAAAATATTGTCTTGAGATTAAATATTTTATTAGCTCTTACGCAAAGCTTCCGCGAAGAAAAACAGTTCCAACCTGCTTTAAGCCTTTATCTATCGCTGCTAAATGTTGAAAATGAATGCTGAAAGGGTTTGTTCACCCAAAAATAAAACCAAGCCTATGATTTACTCACCCTCAAGTCATTATAGGTGTATATGACATTCTTCTTTCAGACAAATACAATCGGAGTTATATTTAAAAAGTCCAGGCTAACGTTAATCCCAGCAGTAGTTGTAGCGTTAGCTGTTTTTGAAGTCCATAAAAAATGCAGCTGTCCGTCAAATAACGTGCTCCACACGACTCCGATGGGTTAATAGAGCCTTCTGATTCGAATCGATGCGTTTGTGTAAGAAAAATATCCATATTTAAAACGTTATAAAGGAAACCCACCTTGAAGTCTTCCATTGTAACCCACGGCTGTTTAAGCCACAAGATGGCGCCAGCGTTAAAGGTGCACTATGTAGTATTTTTGCAGTAAAATATCCAAAAACCACTAGGCCAGTGTTATATATTTTGTTCAGTTGAGTACCTACAATATCCCAGATGTTTCCAACTATTTGTAAATTGTGAGAAAATTGCTATTTTAACTAAGGACCGGGACGTTTCAGCATTGCATTTGAGGAAGTCGCCTGTCAATTGCGTCATATCTGCGTTACCCTCGGTTTCGGCTTTTATTTGGCAGGAGCGCTTTACTCTTAGCAGTGTGAACAAGTGAACGCACAGAGTAACGTCATAACATCGTTTTTAAACACACTTAAATGTATCTAATATGATAAACAGAGCTGCGTTACCTCAAAATCATAACCGGAAGAGCGGATCCGTGCAGGCGCCCGGCAAATGAGTCCCGTCCCGTCATAATAAAAGTCCCGGTATTCGCAAGGCGGGTATTTGTTTAACAATCGCTCCAGCAGCTTTGCTCAGGTCCACAACACTCGGTCCTGCTCTGCTTTAGACTACAGTAACATTAGTAACCGCATGCATGAACTCAACTCAACTCAACTCAACTTTATTTCTAAAGCACTTTCAAAACCATTAGAATGGACCAAAGTGCTGTCCATGAGTATAAAACAACATCAGAAGATACAACAATTTACAATAACGCACACACACAAAAAACTACAAAGTCAAGGTATCACATGACACCAAAAATCAAACACATAATCATAATCACATAATCACTCACAGTTTCCAACCCAGTCAGACGCCAAAAGCCTGATGAAATAAAAAAGTCTTCAAGTCCTTTTTAAAAGTGTCCAAGCTTTGCAAGGATTTCAGAGATAGCGGCAACTCATTCCAAAGTGCCGGGGCCTCGCCGAGAAGGCGCGATCTCCACTACGCCTCAGACGAGATCGAGGGACGGTTAAGAGCATGTTCTGGGAAGAACGTAACGGACGTTGAGGCTGGTATGGGATTAACATGTCCTTTATATACGCTGGGGCTCTATCATGTAGTGCTTTAAAAACAAACATTAACACCTTGTATTGTATTCTAAATTTAACAGGTAGCCAGTGAAGGGTTATCAATACAGGTGTTATGTGATCTCGTTTTCTATTATTATATGAACGTGATTTCTGCCCGAGTCCTATTTTCCACCGGCTGTGATGAGAAGACCACATCTCCCAAGATGCTGCGCTCACACTTTGCGTCATCAAACTACGCATTTGTTTTGCATAGGCGCCCTCCAGTGGACAAAAGCTGCATAGTGCACCTTTAAGCATAGAAGTAGTACCGGTCAAGATAACTCGATGAGCGGTTGTTATCTGGAAATAACATACCGCTGGAATGCGCGATTGACCAATCAGAATCAAGTATTTCACAGAGCCGTGTAATAATTACTGTGGCAAGGGGGGCGTGGTTCAGCGAGGTCTGCAGCGGGAGAGAGAGCCGCGGGACGAGCGGTAAGTGAGTGGGTTGGAAGCAGATTAATAACACCTGTCTCTCGTTCCAGTAATGAGCGCGGAGAGGGGATAAAACCTAGGTGGAACCGGAGATCCAGGAGAGAGAGAGGGACTGCTGACGCGACACACACACACACTCACGGACATTGAGTTGTGAGACACGTTGACCCGGAAGCGGAACGTTTAACCGGAACCCGGAAGTGACTGAGAGAGATACACACGGGCAATAGCCGTGTGAAGAGACTGAGTTTTGTTATAATAAAGAGAAGCGTCAGCAGTCAAACCGACCCCCTTGTCCTCTTCCTTCCTTACACAAACGAACTTTATCACACTGGTGCCGAAACCCGGGAAGGAAGTAGGACAGCGCCGCCGCCATGACAACGCCCTCCGCCTCGCCATTTGCGGACATCATCACCTCCCTCGCGGTCCTCCACCAAGACCAACATCAGGCAATGCTGGACCTGCGGGCGGACCAGGAGCGCCGCTTCGAGGCGATTGTCCGCGGCCAGCAAGAGGACCGCGAGCGGTTCCGGAGCTGGATGGATCGGGAGGTTCGCGCCGAAGCCGCCGGGCGGGCTAGCGCATCGGTCCACATGCCCCTCCACAAGATGGGGCCAGAGGACGATCCGGAGGCCTTCATAGACCTCTTCCAGAAGACCGCGGAGGCCTCCGGCTGGCCCCGGGCACAGTGGCCGGTGCGCCTCATTCCATTACTAACAGGAGAAGCCCAGGCGGCCGCCCAACATCTGCCGGTAGCGAACCTCCTGAAGTACGAGGATCTAAAAAGGGCCATCCTACAGAGGGTCGGTCGGACCCCGGAGCAACACCGCCAGAGGTTCCGCTCCCTGGAATGGGGCGAGGCCGGCCGACCCTTCGCTATGGCCCAACAGCTCCGGGACTCGTGCCGCAGATGGCTCTTGGCCGGCGGAAGCGACGTGGACCATACCATCGATCTGGTGGTGCTGGAGCAATTCATCACTCGGCTCCCAAGAAAGACCGCCGAGTGGGTCCAGTGCCACCGGCCCACGTCGCTGGAGACGGCCATCCAGCTGGCGGAGGACCACCTGGTGGCGTGCCCGGGGGTCGGCGAGCCCTCACTAACTTCTCACTCTCTCTCTCCCCCCTCTGTCTCTCCCTCTCGCCCTGTCCCTCTCCCCAGGTCCCGTCCTCCAGGCCCTCCTCGCGTTCCCCCCAGAGGTCGGGGTGGGATGGGCCCAGGACCGTCCGGGAGTTCGCGGGCTCCGCCCAGGGGGGCGGGGCCGCTGGGGGCGGGTGGTGATAATGGCTCCGGTTGCACACCCTCCCCGCGCTCATTTTCCAACCCACTCCCCGCCGCAGGGGTGGCGGGTAAGCCTGGGCTGGCCTGCTGGCGGTGCGGTGATCCGGATCATTTTGTGGACCGATGTCCGAGGATGGACATCGGGACAATGATCCGGATCCCGGACGTCCAGCGGACCACCCCCGATCAAGCAGGAGAGTACCAAATTCCTGTAAGTATCAAGGGGGGTACATATCAGGCCTTGGTGGATTCAGGATGTAACCAAACCTCGATCCATCAAAGCCTGATGCAGCCTGGGGCATTGGATACAAGCCGCATGGTTAAGGTGCGGTGTGTGCACGGGGATGTGGTGGAATATCCGGTTGTCCCAGTCACGATACAGTTTAGGGGGAAAAAGCATAGTGTTGAGGTGGCGGTTAGTCCCCACCTCCGGCATCCGCTAATTCTGGGGACGAATTGGCCCGCCTTTTCGGCATTATTGGGGTCGTTATGCGCGGATGCTGCTTGGGAAAACAAGGCTAGGAACGGGGCGGTGCGAGTGCAGGTTGGCGAGACTGATACGGGACCCTTGGGAACAGCTTCAGAGGAACCGAGCGGGGTCGAGAGACTGATTCTCTCGGACCGCGATGACTTCCCTCTGGAGCAGTCTCAAGATGAGACCCTAAAACATGCATTTCAGCAGGTCCGCTCTATCGACGGTCAGTCTCTCCAACCCGCGTTGCCCGTCACGTATCCTTATTTTGCCATAATTAAGGATCGGTTGTATCGAGTGACCCAAGACACTCAGACAAAAGTGGATACAACCCAGTTATTAGTACCAAAGAGCCGCCGGGAAATGCTTTTCCAGGCGGCTCACTCGAACCCGATGGCGGGCCACCTGGGGCAGGCGGCCACACTGAATCGCTTAATGACCCGATTTTTTTGGCCAGGCATTCATGACAATGTGCGCAGGTGGTGCGCGTCTTGCCCTGAATGTCAGTTGGTGAATCCACTGGCCGCCCCAAAAGCGCCATTGCGCCCCCTTCCATTAATGCAGGTCCCCTTCGAGAGAATTGCGATGGACCTCATCGGGCCATTGGAGCGATCCGCACGCGGACATCGTTTTGCGTTAGTCATCGTGGACTACGCAACACGATATCCGGAGGCAGTGGCTCTCCGCAACATCTCCGCGAAGAGTGTTGCGGACGCACTGTTTCGTCTGATCTCCCGAGTGGGGATTCCGAAAGAAATCCTCACTGATCAAGGCACGGCGTTTATGTCACGCACGATGAGCGAACTCTACGGATTATTGGGCATTAAATCCATTCGAACAAGCGTCTATCACCCACAAACGGACGGCTTGGTCGAACGATTTAATCGCACTCTTAAATCCATGATCCGTAAGTTCGTACAGGAAGACGCCAAAAATTGGGATCGGTGGTTAGAACCCCTCTTATTTGCCGTGCGGGAGGTTCCACAAGCCTCCACGGGGTTTTCCCCCTTCGAGCTTCTCTACGGACGACAGCCACGGGGGGTGCTGGACGTCCTACGAGAAACTTGGGAGGAGGGACCTTCTTTGGCCAAAAACGAAATTCAGTACGTCATGGACTTGCGAACAAAACTCCACACCTTGGGGCGGCTATCTAGGGAGAATTTGTTGCAAGCCCAGGACCGCCAGAGCCGGTCATATAACAGGGGTACAAAACTACGCAAATTCACACCGGGAGAGAAAGTGCTCGTTCTACTCCCTACGTCGAGCTCAAAATTAATGTCAAAGTGGCAGGGGCCGTTTGAGGTCGCACGACAGATAGGAGAGCTCGATTATGAAGTGATACGATCCGATAGGAACGGGGCACGTCAAATATACCACCTCAACCTGCTAAAAAAATGGAATGAGGTGGAATCAGTGTTGTTGGCAACGGTGATCGGGGGAGAGGATGATCTCGGGCCAGAGGCGAGCATTAAAGCGCAATCAGTCGCGCTGGCCCCTGGGGGAGATCACCTCTCACCGTTACAACTCGCTGATTTATCAAAATTGCAGGCGGAGTTCGCTGACGTGTTCTCGCCCCTACCGGGACGTACCGACTGGATTCAGCACCATATCGAGACCGAGCCGGGCGTGGTAGTTCGCAGCCGGCCGTATCGCTTGCCTGAACATAAGAAAAAAGTAGTTCAGGAAGAATTAGGCGCAATGCTCGACATGGGAGTAATCGAGGAGTCCAACAGTGACTGGGCGAGCCCGATAGTTTTGGTCCCCAAAACAGACGGCTCGGTCAGGTTCTGTGTGGACTACCGCAAGGTGAACGCTGTGTCGAAATTCGACGCGTATCCAATGCCGCGGGTTGACGAGTTGCTTGATCGGTTAGGCACGGCTCGATTTTATTCGACACTGGACTTAACAAAGGGCTATTGGCAGATCCCCTTGTCTCCATTGTCCAAAGAAAAGACAGCTTTCACCACGCCGTTTGGATTACACCAATTTGTCACGCTTCCTTTCGGCTTGTTCGGAGCGCCCGCAACCTTCCAGCGACTCATGGATAGGATTTTGCGCCCCCATGCTGCGTATGCTGCTGCGTACCTGGATGACATAGTGATTTATAGTCACGATTGGCAGCGGCATATGCAGCATGTGAGGGCGGTCCTGAGGTCGCTGAGGGGAGCGGGGCTCACGGCCAACCCAAAGAAGTGTGCGATTGGGCGGGTGGAAGTAAGGTATCTGGGCTTCCACTTGGGTCATGGTCAGGTGCGTCCCCAAATTGATAAGACTGCCGCAATTGCAACCTGTCCGAGGCCCAAGACCAAAAAGGAGGTAAGACAGTTTTTGGGGCTGGCGGGATATTATAGACGGTTTATACCAAATTATTCGGACCTCACCAGCCCTTTGACTGATCTTACTAGAAAGGGGCTACCAGATACGGTCCAGTGGACGGAGCCGTGTCAACAGGCTTTTACCCAAGTGAAGGCTGCTCTATGTGGCGGGCCGCTTTTACACTCCCCTGACTTTTCTCTCCCTTTCTTGTTGCAGACTGACGCGTCGGACAGGGGGCTGGGCGCAGTCCTGGCCCAGGAGGTGGAGGGGGGAGAGCGGCCGGTGCTGTACATTAGCCGTAAGCTCTCCAAGAGGGAAGCTAAGTACAGCACCATAGAGAAGGAGTGTTTGGCCATCAGATGG
The DNA here is from genome assembly GCF_024679245.1 of Pseudorasbora parva. Taxonomy (NCBI): domain Eukaryota; kingdom Metazoa; phylum Chordata; class Actinopteri; order Cypriniformes; family Gobionidae; genus Pseudorasbora; species Pseudorasbora parva. The sequence goes on along the minus strand of NC_090172.1, from coordinate 59,016,298 downwards.
GCCGTTCTCACTCTCCGCTATTACCTCCTGGGGCGGGAGTTCACCCTCTGTTCGGACCACGCTCCTCTCCAATGGCTCCACCGCATGAAGGATACCAACGCGCGGATCACCCGTTGGTATCTAGCTCTTCAGCCGTTTAAATTCAAGGTGGTCCACAGGCCGGGTGCTCAGATGGCTGTGGCCGATTTCCTCTCCAGAAATGGGGGGGGGGGGGGCTGCAGGCCGGACGGCTCCCCGGCCTGAGTCGGGCGGTGGGGGTATGTGGCAAGGGGGGCGTGGTTCAGCGAGGTCTGCAGCGGGAGAGAGAGCCGCGGGACGAGCGGTAAGTGAGTGGGTTGGAAGCAGATTAATAACACCTGTCTCTCGTTCCAGTAATGAGCGCGGAGAGGGGATAAAACCTAGGTGGAACCGGAGATCCAGGAGAGAGAGAGGGACTGCTGACGCGACACACACACACACTCACGGACATTGAGTTGTGAGACACGTTGACCCGGAAGCGGAACGTTTAACCGGAACCCGGAAGTGACTGAGAGAGATACACACGGGCAATAGCCGTGTGAAGAGACTGAGTTTTGTTATAATAAAGAGAAGCGTCAGCAGTCAAACCGACCCCCTTGTCCTCTTCCTTCCTTACACAAACGAACTTTATCACAATTACAAGTAACTTACCCTTTACCTAAGTAGTGCATTAATATTACTCAGTAAGAATTTGAGCAAGTACAATGTAACTACGTCACCTGAAAATAAAGTGTACCGGTGTCATGACAAATCCTGTCCCCCTGTGAAATCGTGTCCGCAAGGACCCCCAGAGCGATTCTATTGGCTGAAATGAATTTTAATAGGTAATCTGTTCAGAGCCTGATTACAATTCTTACACAATCGCGTTTTGATTTTTGCTGTTTAAATTGTGTTAAAATAGTCTTTAATGTCTTACAAAGCATATGTTTTATATATTAGTAGTATATAACTGAAGCTATAAGTGCTTATATAAGTATATAATTCAGAAAATGTTTATGCTTCCATTATAGCAATCAATTTCATATTTCAAATAAATGTTTTGCGTGTGTACTTAGTATGGCAATGAATTCATAGTTTATTATTTAGTTATTTTTATAAGCCTTTTATAAGCCTTGTGTGTTTGAAACATTTTGGCTAGAGAGGAGCAATTCAATTGACTGATAGACAACTACTCTGTAAGTGTTTGTAACTTTTCTCATTTGATTGTTTGTTAATTTGTTGTTGGATAAGTGTGTCTGTGTAGTGCTGAGGTGTGTATTATTAGTTTTGGTATATTCTCTCGGTGTGTGTGGGAGTTAGCATTTGTTGAGTTAGCATTTGTTTGGTCAGTGCCACGTTGGGAAGCGAGTTTGTTGGGGGCGTGGCCAGCGAGGTATTAAAAGCCTTGTGTGTTTGAAACATTTTGGCTAGAGAGGAGCAATTCAATTGACTGATAGACAACTACTCTGTAAGTGTTTGTAACTTTTCTCATTTGATTGTTTGTTAATTTGTTGTTGGATAAGTGTGTCTGTGTAGTGCTGAGGTGTGTATTATTAGTTTTGGTATATTCTCTCGGTGTGTGTGGGAGTTAGCATTTGTTGAGTTAGCATTTGTTTGGTCAGTGCCACGTTGGGAAGCGAGTTTGTTGGGGGCGTTCCCAGCTGCTTTCAATAACGATACTCAAGTGAGTATAAATAGCGCGATAGTCCGCGGAAGCGGCAGTGTGAAGCCCTCCTTGTGTGAAGACCGACGAGTGTAAAGACTTCAACTCTTCCCAGTGCAACTCATCCCGAGCAAGGACCCCGGCAAGGCACTTGAGTATCATCTTCCTTTTCATTATTTGTGTTCGGCTCTAATTCCTATCTGGCCTTTTCACCATGTGCTTTCAAATCTCAACTATAACTACTAGCACTCGTAAATCACGCTCCGTACGCACGAGACGCCGTAATCCTAATAATTTGCGCTATATCCTAACATCCTCTGCTACTTTACTCTTTATTCCAATTGGTCTCTGGAATTGCCAGTCGGCTGTAAACAAAGCAGACTTTATTTCATCTATTGGGACTCATTCTCAGCTTAGCCTCATGGCCCTAACTGAGACCTGGATCAAACCAGAGAACACTGCCACTCCTGCAGCCCTCTCAAGCAATTATACTTTTTCACACACTCCTCGGCCTATTGGGAGGGGTGGGGGTACTGGTTTGCTTATCTCAAATGATTGGAAATTTGATCCATTACCGTCTCTACCGGCCAGTTCATTTGAATCGCACTCAATCACTATTACTCACCCTGTTAAAATCCATGTGGTAGTGGTCTATCGTCCTCCAGGTCACCTCGGTAACTTTGTGGAGGAGTTGGATGTTTCGAGGCAGATATTTCTAAACTCATCCTTTCCAATCACCCTACTACCTGTCCACTTGATCCTATTCCCACTCACCTCCTTCAGGCTATTTCTTCTTCAATCACTCCTGCACTCACTCACATTGTCAACACTTCTCTTCACACGGGCACCTTTCCCACAGCATTTAAGCAGGCTCGGGTAACCCCACTGCTTAAGAAACCCTCTCTGAATCCAGCACTTTTAGAAAACTACCGACCGGTATCCCTTCTGCCTTTCATTGCAAAGACCCTTGAGCGAGTTGTGTTCAATCAACTCTCTATGTTTCTTGAACGGGACAACCTCCTAGACAACAACCAATCCGGCTTCAAAAGCGGCCATTCGACTGAGACTGCCTTGCTCTCGGTAACTGAGGCACTGAGACTGGCAAAAGCAGCTTCCAAATCCTCAGTGCTCATTCTGCTGGATCTGTCTGCTGCTTTTGACACAGTTAACCACCAGATCCTCCTGTCAACACTTAAGAGGACGGGGATCTCAGGATCTGCTCTCCAGTGGTTCAGGTCTTACCTCTCTGGTAGGTCCTACAGGGTGTCATGGAGAGGTGAAGTGTCTAAGTCTCATAATCTAGCTACTGGGGTTCCACAGGGCTCAGTCCTTGGACCACTTCTCTTCTCCATCTACATGTCATCATTAGGTTCTGTCATTCAGAAACACGGCTTCTCCTATCACTGCTATGCGGATGACACTCAACTCTACTTCTCATTTCAACCAGATGATCCTACAGTCAGTGTTCGTATCGCTGCCTGTCTGACAGACATTTCTGACTGGATGAAAGAGCATCATCTTAAACTCAATCTTGCAAAGACAGAATTACTTGTTTTCTCAACCAACCCAGCGCTTCATCAAAATTTCTCCATTCAGCTTGGTTCATCGACCATAACTCCATCAAGGACAGCAAGAAACCTTGGAGTTGTGATTGATGACCAGTTAAACTTCACTGACCACATTACTGCAACAGCCCGGTCCTGCAGATTTGCTTTATACAACATTAGAAAGATTAGACCCTTCCTATCAGAACAGGCTGCACAACTCCTGGTTCAAGCTCTTGTTCTCTCCAGACTGGATTATTGTAATGCTCTTCTGGCTGGGCTTCCAGCATGCACTATCAAACCCTTGCAGCTGATCCAGAATGCAGCGGCGAGAGTGGTCTTTAATGAGCCGAAGAGAACGCATGTTACGCCTCTCTTCATCAAACTGCACTGGTTGCCAATGGCTGCTCGCATCAAATTCAAGGCACTAGTTATCGCCTACAAAACAACCTCTGGCTCTGCACCAATATACCTAAATTCACTTGCTCAGACTTACACACCCTCCAGAAGCTTGCGTTCTGCGAGCGAGCGGCGCCTCGTAGTTCCATCCCAAAGAGGCATGAAATCGCTCTCACGGACATTTTCCTGGACCGTTCCCACCTGGTGGAATGACCTGCCGATCTCAATTCGTGCTGCCGAGTCTGTAGCCATTCTTAAAAAACATCTTAAGACACATCTTTTCCATTTGCACTTGACCAATACAGAATAGCACTTACTGATCACCACAGCAACGACCAAAAGCGCACACTCCTGGATCATATCTACGTCTCTCATCCGGATTTGTGCCTTCAGGCGGGTATGTTACATAGTTATCATTACTATCAGAATCCAGTGTTCTGTATATTGCGTACGTGAGTTTTTGTTGTAGATGGCTATTGCTGCGCGTTTAGCTAGAATACAAAACCAACCCATTGGGCCACTGAATCTGCATTAACGACAACAGCTGGGGCAACAGCCTTAGTCCTAATGGGTTGTAGCTATCTTAGCTATCAAAATCCAGTGTTCGGCACTTTGCGGACGTGAGTTTTTGTTGTAGATGTCTGTCTTTAAAAAAAAAAAAAAAAAAAAAAAAAAAATTGTTGTGTATTGTGCTAATTAATTGAGATTTCTTACAGCTCTTACAGGTTTTTGGCCTTGTCTGTTCCGTTGCTTCTATTACTCTCCCCTTTTTTGTAAGTCGCTTTGGATAAAAGCGTCTGCTAAATGATTAAATGTAAATGTAAATTTTTAAACAATTGATTGTCCAGAACCATGTATAACAACTTTTGATCAGGCATTTAAAACCGCTACCAGCGGACACTATTTCACAGGGGGACAGGATTCGTCATCGGATTCAGTGCCTACTCTGCTCTTATTGGTCCGATTGTTCAGTGTGTTGTGATTGGTCCGGCCCTGCCCGACACATTAACTGTAATTATGAGCCCCAGCCTGATTTAAGCCAGACCATTTTTTAATCAAAATGTTTCTTGAGCAGCAAATCAGCATATTATTATGAGTTCAGAAGGCTCATGTGACACCGAAGACTGAAAATTCAGCTTTGCATCACAGGAATACATTTGATAATATTCAAATACACAACACTGTTTTAAGATACGTTTTAAATGAAGCTTTGGTGAGCAGAGACTTCTTTTAAAAAACATAAACTTACCAACCTCTGAATGGAAGTGAATTTATTACAATAATGCAACTTTGCTGTACTTGAATGTTGTTTCTCGAGAGCAGATGTACCCTAATCCTGGACCACAAACGGATTTTAAATGAAGAATTTGCATTGATCTTGCACTTTATTTTTGATCTGTGTCTGACAAACGCACCCCTGAAGGCCTGATTATCTGCTTTATTAAATCAGACTGTAAAAGAGAAGAGCCTGGAAGAACATGCTTGGGATTTTCTGTCTTTTTTTTTTTAGTTTTGATATTTTTAGGGCTGCTGCTGTAGTTAACACATTGAATGTGCTGAAGGCATTAGACAGCTGGCACAGCAAAACCCTCTCACAAAAGTGGCATCTTTTAATTTAATGAACACCTGCTTTGTCGTTTCATTTTGTTGCACCCCTTCTAGCTGTTTTTGAATGCACGTTTTAGGCATAAACATCCCCTAATAACACATTATGTGAACCTAAACCAGTTTTTCAATCCCTAATAAATCATGTGGGAAAGAGACTGAGAGACAAACTTGAAAGCTAAAAAAAGTTTTGTTAGGCCTAAAAAAAACTTGGTCCAAGTGTTTTAAACTGATTGTTTTATTGTAGTCTATTTAGTTATAGTTTATGAATTTTGGAAGAATTTCTTAGTTTTTTTGCTATGTTTCTTTGGAAAATATCTCTGATATCAGGCTGAATGTCTTTTCAGGTGTCAAATGGCAAGGCCGATTCAAATAATTGCAGCTTTAAAAGCTTCTTTTTCAATATTTTTCATTCAGCGTCTCAGTCTGGATGTCTATAAATGTCTCAGATTGGGTGTTTTGTTAGGCCTAAAACACACCAAGCGTGCATGTCCAAGTGTTTTAAACTGATTGTTTTATTTTAGTCTATTTATAGTTTTGGAATTAATTCTGCTCTGTTTTATTTTGGCTAAAGAAAAGATCTCTGATATCAGACTGAATGTCTTTTCAGGGTTTTCAGGTGTCAAATGGCAAGGTCGATTCGAATAATTGCAACTTTAAAAGCTTCTTTTTCAACATTTTTCATTCAGCGTCTCAGTCTGGATGTCTGTAAGTCTGTGGTCAGAGTGTAATTAGCGCAGCTGTAAGTCCTTTGCTTCTCTTCTTCCTGCAGTGTCGTCTAAGGCGGGGGGTGTTCGCTTCGCTGAGGAACCTGCTGCTCACTCTCACGTGCATTTTGACGAGAAACTGCACGACTCCGTCGTAATGGTGATACCTGAATCGAACGGGAACTTCATGGTTAAGGTGAGAGCCAGTGAGTTAAATACCTGCGGTTATTAGACTTATTTGACGGTCTTCGGTCAAGAATATAAGTTCATATTACATGAAGAACACTGGGTTTATATCTCCGCTCACATCAAAGGTTCAGCTTCTTCCCTTCGGGCACTGTGCTCTATTTGATTTGGAGCCTTGTTATGTGAAAAGAGATTGACAGAACTCATGCCAAGAGATGTATCTGGAATTTGAAGAGAGAGAGAACAGGATCAGGAAATGACAGAAGCCAGATTTGAGCTTGCATATGAACGCCACAGGTCAGAGCACGAGCTCTAACCGCTCGGCCACAGCTGTGATGAGACTATTTTTAACTTTGAATTGTTGTTTCATAACTTTTTGGTGCATTGCAAATATCAGGTTTGATATTACTTGCTAAGGCAACTCATTTTGCGATGCGAAGCTGAACGATATCTCAAATCATGCGGCTTGCTTAAAAGATGTGTTTAGTTACTTTTCTAAGTGATCAGTTGAGTATGAAATGCGAAACAGCCTAACAACAGTTCTTGCATGGGGTAATGATGGATGGATGGATAGTTAGAGAGTGATGGATGGATGGATGGATGGATGGATGGATGGATGGATGGATGGATGGATGGATGGTTAGATCAATGGATGTTAGATGGATGGATGGATAGAAGGGAGGTTTGACGAATGGATGTATGGTTAGTGATGAGGATGGATGGGAGGATGGTTGGAGTGATGGATGGATGTTAGAATGGATGGTTAGAGCAATGGTTGTTGGATGGATGGATGGATGGACGGAAGGATGATTAGAGCGATGGATGTTAAATGGACTGTTGATGGCTGGTTATTTGGATAGATCAATAAAAGGATGGATAGATGATGGATGTTAGATGGACATTTCTAATATTTGTGGAAGAAAGATTGGATAGTAAATAGTTTAACGGTGTATTTTATATTACTTTTGTTTATCAGAATGTTATTATGACTTTTGTTTTTGTTTTTAATTAATAAAACACATCATAAATGGAGAGTGTATTGTGAAAGTAATCGGGTCTGTGTTGTTGTTGAGTTGACTCTTAACATGTTTTTAATGGTTTACACAAGTTTCTTGTTGTTGTTGTGAGAACAGTGAGTTTTTTGAACACATTTGATCGCACAGAGACTCAGTGTTTGCCTTCCTCCTACTCGCAAATATCTGAGACAAGATACACAAACATGCTCGCGTTCACCCCACAGTGGGTGTCATATTCTGTGACTCTTTTCATCGTAGATGCTCTCACTCCCTCCATCTAACTGCCCCGTTACTGCCCTGTGTTGCCATGGAGACCGCTGCAGCGGCGTGGAGCAGTAAATGTACACCCGCACCTCTGGACTGTCAGTCTCGGCTCCATTATTGTGTTTTTCGGTGAGGGCTCTGGTCCAATAAGACGTCATTTGATTCTGTCACCTTTTGCTGAGACCTAAGTGCTTTTTCAAGGTTTCCTGGCATGAGTTCTGTCACTCTCTCTTCCACCAGTGCTCATCATTCATTAACTCTCAAATTATTATCCCATTTTCCTTCCTTGGTTAATAACAGCTTCAACAATTAATGAACATTTAATCTGACAGAAGGTTTTTTTGCCATTCATATAGGCTAATAGATATTATTTAATGTCTTCTGAACCTTGAATTAATTTCATTCAGAAATTAGTTCGGTCAACTATGATGTTATAAATTATCATTCGCCTCTAAAGTCATCAAAATAAGTTGAATATGATTTCATTATTGATCAGTCAAGTCAGATTTCATTCATTATTTCAGCAAAATATGATGTCATCAATTATGGTTCATAAATTTGTTCATTGTAAACTATAATTCATACAATGATTTCATCAGCTTAGATTGAATTAACGTAACAATAGTAAACAACTATGAGTTCACCATTTATCACAGTAAACCATGATCTTCATCAAATGCTCAGAGCTGTTTGACTCTTTAATTTTTGGTGTCTCATATGTCTCAATACATCATAGATCTAATGACACCCAATCATAACCTCTCTGTTTCTCTCTAACCTCAGGTGGGCTTCCTGAAAACACAGCACCGATATGAGATTGTGTTCACACTGCCTGAGATGCCAGAGTTTGGGAAAGATGTGTGTCCAGCCCCCATCCCCAATCCACACCTGCGGATCACCAATTTAACCGCGTCCTCAGGTACATCGCTCACTGACCAAACACAGCTGAACGTGCTGATGAAGAAAAGGGAAGTAATTCTGGTGTTAGTTGGGTGGATAAGTATATATGGATGGAAGGATGGAGGTTAATTTGTTGGATGGATGGGTGGAGGTTAGTTTGTTGACTGGACAGATGGATGGAGGTTAGTTTGTTGGCTAGATGGATGGATGGATGGATGGAGGTTAGTTTGTTGACTGGACAGATAGATGGAGGTTAGTTTGTTGGCTAGATGGATGGAGGTTAGTTTGTTGGCTAGATGGATGGAGGTTAGTTTGTTGGATGGACGGATGGATGGAGGTTAGTTTGTTGGATGGACGGATGGATGGAGGTTAGTTTGTTGGCTGGACAGATGGATGGAGGTTAGTTTGTTGGCTGGACGGATGGATGGAGGTTAGTTTGTTGGCTGGACGGATGGATGGAGGTTAGTTTGTTGGCTGGGTTGATGGATGGAGGTTAGTTTGTTGGCTGGATGGATGGATGGAGGTTAGTTTGTTGGCTGGAGGGATGGCTGGAGGTTAGTTTGTTGGCTGGGTTGATGGATGGAGATTAGTTTGTTGGCTGGGTTGATGGATGGAGGTTAGTTTGTTGGCTGGAGGGATGGATGGAGGTTAGTTTGTTGGCTGGAGGGATGGCTGGAGGTTAGTTTGTTGGCTGGAGGGATGGATGGAGGTTAGTTTGTTGGCTAGACGGATGGATGGAGGTTAGTTTGTTGGCTGAAGGGATGGATGGAGGTTAGTTTGTTGGCTGGATGGATGGATGAAGGGTTAGTCTGTTGGCTGGATGGATGGATGGAGGTTAGTTTGTTGGATGGATGGATGGAGGTTAGTTTGTTGGCTGGATGGATGGATGGAGGTTAGTTTGTTGGCTGGAGGGATGGATGGAGGTTAGTTTGTTGGCTGGAGGGATGTATGGAGGTTAGTTTGTTGGCTGAAGGGATAGATGGAGGTTAGTTTGTTGGCTGGACGGATGGATGGAGGTTAGTTTGTTGGCTGAAGGGATGGATGGAGGTTAGTTTGTTGGCTGGACGGATGGATGGAGGTTAGTTTGTTGGCTGAAGGGATGGATGGAGGTTAGTTTGTTGGCTGAAGGGATGGATGGAGGTTAGTTTGTTGGCTGGATGGATGGATGGAGGTTAGTTTGTTGGCTGAAGGGATGGAGGTTAGTTTGTTGGCTGGATGGATGGATGGAGGTTAGTTTATTGGCTGGAGGGATGGATGGAGGTTAGTTTGTTGGATGGATGGATGGATGGATGGAGGTTAGTTTGTTGGCTGGACGGATGAATGGATGGAGGTTAGTTTGTTGGCTGGATGGATGAATGGATGGAGGTTAGTTTGTTGGCTGAAGGGATGGGTGGAGGTTAGTTTGTTGGCTGGATGGATGGATGGAGGTTAGTTTGTTGGCTGGATGGATGGATGGATGGAGGTTAGTTTGTTGGCTGGACAGATGAATGGATGGAGGTTAGTTTGTTGGATGGACGGATGAATGGATGGAGGTTAGTTTGTTGGCTGGATGGATGGATGGAGGTTAGTTTGTTGGCTGGACGGATGAATGGATGGAGGTTAGTTTGTTGGCTAGACGGATGAATGGATGGAGGTTAGTTTGTTGGATGGACGGATGAATGGATGGAGGTTCGTTTGTTGGCTGGATGGATGGATGGAGGTTAGTTTGTTGGCTGGATGGATGGATGGAGGTTAGTTTGTTGGCTGGACGGATTAATGGATGGAGGTTAGTTTGTTGGATGGACGGATGAATGGATGGAGGTTAGTTTGTTGGATGGATGGATGAATTGATGGAGGTTAGTTTGTTGGATGGATGGATGAATTGATGGAGGTTAGTTTGTTGGATGGATGGATGAATGGATGGAGGTTAGTTTGTTGGATGGATGGATGAATTGATGGAGGTTAGTTTGTTGGATGGATGGATGAATGGATGGAGGTTAGTTTGTTGGATGGATGGAATGGAAAGTTATCTTATTGAAGGGATTCCCAAACTCTGTTGTCAGCCAAACCCCTTTGACCTAAAATAGTTACTATTAATAAGTTAATATTTCAGTAATTTCAGTCACATGACGTAGGTAAACTAATTTTTTTTCTTTTGAAGTCTTTCGATTTACTTTTATTTTATTTTAAATGTTCATGATTTCATTAATCATTAGGTTTTTATATTAAATATTAGCTTTTCATGAACACACTTCAGTCCTGTAGTTCCCTCACGTTTGAATGCAATGGCATACAGACATTAAGTGCATCCAAATCCTTTAGGAGCTCCTGTATATGTAAATGCATCATTATGCATATTCATATTCGCTGCTGTGATGTCCATCTTGAGATAACTCTTCTACATTCGCCCCCGCACATGCAGAACGCATATAAACTATGAGACTTGCGTCCCCTTAAGAATAAAATCCCACGAGAGCCTTGCAGGATATTCCAGGGCTCTCAGAACTGGTTTCAGCCAGTCCTTTAATGTGAACGAATGGGCACGTGCTGTATGAGGAAAGAATGATCACAAAAGATTCTAAAGCGTCACGTAAATCATCCCGTATTCCAGTTTTTGAATACGCACTGATTGGTCATTGAGAGTATGTTCAATGTTTTGTGTGTTCGTTTTTTAACCTGTTAACCGTCATCCCTCCCTTCCTTTTTCATATAGAGTACTATCCAAGCTTAAATTGTTGTAATTTAAGAATGCTTTGGAATATAGACACGATGGATGGATGGATGGATGGTTAGATGATAGATGGATGGTTAGATGATAGATGGATGGATGGTAAGGTCTATGGATGGATGGATGGATGGATGGATGGATGGATGGATGGATGGTTAGATGATAGATGGATGGATGGTAAGGTCTATGGATGGATGGATGGATGGATGGATAGATGGATGGATGTATAGATGGATGAACCAGAGAACATTAGATGGATAGATGGATGGATGGATGGATGGATGGATGGATAGATGGTTATATGGATGGATAGATAGATGGATGGATGGATGGATGGATGGATGGATAGATGGTTAGATGGATGGATGGATGGATGGATGGATGGATGGATGGATGGATGGATGGATGGATGGATGGATAGATGGTTAGACCGATGGATGGATGGATAGATGGTTAGATCGATGGATGGATGGATAGATGGTTAGATCGATGGATGGATAGATGGTTGGATGGATGGATGGATAGATGGTTAGATGATAGATGGATGGATGGTTGGTTAGATCGATGGATGGATGGTAAGGTCTATCGATGGATGGATGGTAAGGTCTATGGATGGATGGATGGATGGATGGATGGTTGGTTAGATCGATGGATGGATGGTAAGGTCTATCGATGGATGGATGGTCAGATCGATGGATGATGTATGGATGGTTAGATGGCTGGATGGATGGATAGATGGATGGATAGAAGGATAGATAGATGGTTAGATCGATGGATGGATGGATGGATGGATGGTCAGATCGATGGATGGATGTATGGATGGTTAGATGGCTGGATGGATGTATGGATGGTTAGATGGCTGGATGGATGGATAGATGGTTGGATGGATGGATGGATGGATGGATAGAAGGATAGATAGATGGTTAGATCGATGGATGGATGGATGGTTAGATCGATGGATGGATAGATGGTCAGATGGATGGATGGATGGATGGATGGATGGATGGATGGATGGATGGATGGATGGATGGATGGATAGAAGGATAGATAGATGGTTAGATGGATGGATGGATGGTCAGATCGATGGATGGATGTATGGATGGATAGATAGATGGTTAGATCGATGGATGGATGGATGGTTTGATCGATGGATGGATAGATAGATGTATAGATGGATGGATGGATGGATGGTTTGATCGATGGATGGATAGATAGATGGTTAGATCGATGGATGGATGGTTAGATGGATGGATGGATGGATGGATGGATGGATAGATAGATGGTTAGATGGAAGGATGGATGGATGGATGGATGGATAGATAGATGGTTAGATGGAAGGATGGATGGTAGGGGTGTGCATTGGCACTTCCTTCACGATTCGATTCATTTCGATTCTACGATGCATTGTGATGCATCAAAATTCTACTGCACACAAAGCAAATTTTTCATCAGTCATGAGGCAATACAAGCAGATATTAAACAACTGATTGTATTGGCTGCTATGTGTCTCCTGTATCTTTGACATAAATGTTATTAAATAAAATAAAATGTAATTAAATAAAATGCAATTAACCCTTAAATGCATGACTGTTTCACCAAACATTCTTACATATTCAGGTCGTTAGCGACCCAGATCTATATTTAACATGGATAGACCTCTACCTGTCGTGATAATATATAAAACTCCTGATTTTAGAGTAACAGCTACAGAAGAATAAAATAAAACCTATTTTGTTACCTTTTGGAGCTTGGAAGGATTCAGTTTGAGCAGATGTTTAATACCATCATCATCTGTCCTCGTCAGAGTTCGTTTACCAGTACATTCAGCATCTGCCTCATATTCGCGATCTCGAGCATATTCTCCAAACTCATTTTCAGTCTTCAAAATCAATATTTTGATCTCTGACAGCTTCTTGACCACATCCATCATCAAGAGACAGTGACACTAACATATGATTGTGTTTAGTACTTGCTCTCTGAAGTAAATCACTGAGTCATTTCAAGTTTTGCAGATTATAATTATTGTTTCGTTTTCTGTCAGAGGTAACGTTAACTATGAGTGAAACGTCACTTCATCATTGGGTATCAGACATTGCCACCTTGTGGAATAAAGGTGAATTGCGCAGTATTTCTTCATTATAGATTAATTTATTATTGTGCAAAAAATATATACGAACAATCCTACACACCTCGGGTCGTTAGCGCATTTTTAATAACCCGTCTATCGCGGTCATCTCCCTCCGACTCAGCCATCTTCCTTGTTGTTGTTGTTATTCTCCCGGAACCGGAAGTATTTGAAACTTCACAACTTTATCGTCTGCCAGAAAATAAACAGTGACATAATCGATTATGGCACTTTGCCGCATCGATGCTGAATCGTTCATGCCCTGCATCGCGATGCATCGCTTGAATCGATTATTGTTGACACCACTAATGGATGGATGGATAGATGGTTAGATCGATGGATGGATAGATGGTTAGATCGATGGATGTATGTATGGATGGATAGATGGTTAGATGATCGATGGATGGATGGTAAGGTCTATCGATGGATGGATGGATAGATGGATAGATAGATAGATGGATGGATGGATGGATGGTCAGATCGATGGATGGATGTATGGATGGTTAGATGGATGTATGGATGGTTAGATGGCTGGATGGATGGATAGATAGATAGATGGTTAGATTGATGGATGGATGGATGGATGGATGGTCAGATCGATGGATGGATGTATGGATGGTTAGATGGCTGGCTGGATGGATGGTCAGATCGATGGATGGATAGAAGGATAGATAGATGGTTAGATCGATGGATGGATGGTTAGATCGATGGGTGGATGGATGGATGGATAAATGGATGGATGGTCAGATCGATGGATGGTTAGATGGCTGGATGGATGTATGGATGGTTAGATGGATGGATAGATGGTTGGATGGATGGATGGATGGATGGATGGATGGATGGATGGATGGATGGATGGATGGATAGAAGGATAGATAGATGGTTAGATGGATGGATGGATGGATGGTCAGATCGATGGATGGATGGATGGCTGGATGGATGTATGGATGGTTAGATGGCTGGATGGATGGATGGATGGATAGATGGTTAGATGGATGGATGGATGGTTAGATGGATGGATGGATAGATAGATGGTTAGATCGATGGATGGATGGATGGTTAGATGGATGGATGGATGCTAGATGGGAAGACCTTTAGAAGGCTAGCGGTGCTCTTGGGCATAACCAAATAAATAAACATAAACACAATCCAGTTCATGTTTACAGACAGACAGCGGATGAGCAGCACAGAAGCGGGATCTGTGAGTCCCAACATATCAACTTCTGGTTTAGCCAGTCGTGTTAGTCTGGGGGCGGGGCTTCCTGAGGTGCCACCCACAGCAGCTTTAGGCGTTTCCCACAGTAATGATGGATTACAGTACAGGAGAAGAGAAATAAACATCAGGCAGGGGATGTGTTCATTAATGGACACACATCTAGCTGAGTGTGTGAGACGTCCGTTCCTGAACTGGTGTCACTGGAGCCAAACAAACGGTTTGTCTGTGAGATGAACCTGTATAAAGACTGTGTGTGTGTGTGTGTGTGTGTGTGTGTGTGTGTGTGTGTGTGTGTGTGTGTGTGTGTGTGTGTGTGTTCAGGGGGTCTGAGGGTGACGTGTGAATATATGGCCCATCAGGAGGGAGTGATCTGTGAGGAGCTGCAGATCCTCAGCGAGAGCAAAGAGGACGTGTGTGTGAAGGTCAAAGTTCACGCCCGTGTCATGGGTAAGTGACAGTAGTTTTTCCAGTATCTTAACATTTTGGGACACTGTTGTTAAATGATACCCTGAATGAATGAGATCAGATGTGAGGTTATTTGCTGCCCTCTACTGGTGTTCTTGTGCTCAAATTGATGAAGGCAATATTCCAGGTGCAATACAAGTTAAAGGGATAATTTGCCTATAAATGAAAATTCTGTAAAAAAATACAAGTTATTTCTTCTGGAAAAACAAATAATATGGCAGTTAATGGCTACTGTCAACTGTTTTATTACTAACATTCTTTAAAATATCATCTTTTGTGTTGGGTGAACTGTCCCTTTAAGAACATTTGCAGCATCATCACAAAATGTCAACTTGTTTCAGATAAATTAAGCAAAACTCTTAAAATGGAAGTAAATAATGTTTTTTTTTACAAGCAGCACTAGGTAACTTTTCAACCTTCATAATATATTTTTCAAGACTGTTGTGATGATAAATCGACTTACAATAGGTTGAATGACACGTCTGCCATAGCCTGATGGGGTCTGTATCGTTTTTACTTTTCAACTTCGGGTTTCGGGTAGTAACCCGAGAACAAAAAGAACTACAAAATCCGACTGCTTTACGGCATATACGTCACTTCCACCAACACCCACACTTCCTTACATTCAGACGTGCGAGCCCAACTTTGTTCGTCGGATAATATAGTCATGTCCGAAGCAGCACAGACAAATAAGAAAGAAAAGGTTTTGTTGGAGGAAAGCAATAAGAGGAAACGAAAAAGTGATGGGATTAAAGGCAGGACGAGGATCAACATGTGACCAGCGTTTGCTCGTTGGCGTGAGCTGGAGGAGGCGTGCCCGACCGATGCTGTCCTGCTTGTTACGGTGATTATCTACCACTCAAACATTGAACTGAAGTATCATATAGATTCTGTACAACGGTAACCAGTAGACTACTATAATGACGCTGGCTTGTAAATGAGAGCATCGTGATTATTTGGCGTTTGAAAAAAATAAAGCCCATGAAATTATATTCATATGACATGCTGAAGCATATGCCACTGACTGTACCTGGGATGAAGACATTTCACACGCGCCGCCAGAAGAACTCCTGCATGTGAACTCCTCCTGCAGTGTTCAGGGGAACTGTTAGTGCTGCACCAACCCGCGGGTCCCGCTTTTATGAAGTTATTTGGCCAAGCCCCGCACCACTGTATATATTTTTACAACCCGGCGCGCACCCGTGACCATTAAATAGACATACGGGGTCCGCGGGTTATGAGACGACCGCGCATTACTAGTTCAGGGCTATCAGGGCTGCCATGCCAACAAACGCACGCGTGATGGCATCCCCTGATGTAGGATGACAGATCTTACGACAGTAGTTGAGGAGAGTATTTTTTCCCTGTCGGGGGACCCCGAGAGCAAAAGTTACCAAGTGCTGCTTTAAAGGATTTACAAGCATAAATGTGAAGCTTATCATTCTTAAAAGTATTTACATTAAAGGTGGGGTAAGTGTTATTTCAAAACCGTTTTAGAAAAAGGACTCGGGCCGAGTGGAATAACAAACTTGTAGCCAATCAGCAGGTAAGGGGCGTGTCTACTATTGATGGTGAGAACAGTGTTGACAACTTAGCGACTTTGTCTCTATATTTAGAGGCTTTTCAGATCCCTCTAGCGACTTTTTTTCAAAAAAGCGACTAGCGATAAATTTAGCGAATTTTTGGACAAACGTCAGCTACTTTAGTTTATAAATGTCGCCAGTACTGTCCTGCGAGCGCGAGGTCTTTTTTTCCCCCGCTGCCGTCAGACAAACCTCTCTCTGCGTCTGCCCTGTTCAGTGAATGGCTGAGGGGAGCTGCACGCATGCCGGTAAACGTACACACACAGTTATTTCTCGCCTAATGATATCTGCTTCTTTTGTTTTATATTTAAGGAAATTAGTTATGATGAGTTACATTCTTCTCTTGTGCTTATTGCTTATTTACTCACTATCACAGAGGTTTAGTTCATCCAGTTTCTCAATTCAGATTTTACACATATAAAATGTTTGTAATTCACTATATCATCATACTCCAATTGTATGCCCAAAGGGTATAGGAAATGAAAACATTTATAAGACAGTCGGCTGTATTATATTATTTTAAATTGCAGTAAATGAGCACGGATTAGGAGAGAGAACGCGTTAGGCAGGCAGAACGCAAGGACGGCGTGATGACGTCAAGGGTATGCTAATTGACGCATGACGTCATCTTTTAGAGACTTTTTGGGCAGGCTTTAGATACTTTCCTTGAAAAAAAGTTGGCAACACTGGGTGAGAAGAGCTCTCGCTCTGTGCACGTCATTATTCAAAACACACGAGTCACACATGACCGACATTAGCCGAGAGCTAGCCTAATATATGCTGCTTGACTATGCTGGTGTGTCATGTTCACTTGTTAGTCCATTTGCGATCGTATTGTGTCTCACTTCAGCGACGATAAAGAACCGTTCATTTCCACACCGTATGGAGCATCTAAATCTCCTCACTGTGTGCTTCAAGCGTCAGCTCACACATTGTCTCCGACAAATAAGATACACCACTCCTAATATATGTTTGCTTACTCTTTTCATGTTCTATATAACCCTTATTCAGTCATAATTGTAATATGGCGTTAGCTGGACTGTCGTGCTTGTGTTCTATAGAGTTGTTCATGAGAACAGTTTGATCACTATCTCTAATCTTGTCGGAATTGTAATACGTTCGTACGTTCACAAGAGCGGTTTGTGTTTTTGTGATGAAGGGATGACTGTTTCATTGAATATTCGACCTGGATTAGATACACACAGATTCTGCCATAGCCGTTGATGCCTCTGGGTTTACGTATGTGTGGGGCGGCGCTATCAAAATAGGGGCGAGACCCTTTTGGGGGTAGGGGCGTGTTTGTTTGTTTTGGTGATTTGAAATAACAACAACGGTTACCAGCAGGCACTTACCCCACCCTTTAACTCTTCAGTTATAATGTGCATAGCACACTAGTGTTGGTAAGACTTTTAAACAGTTTTCTTCTCTTTTGCTCATCAAAACATGACATGCATTTATTTGACCCAAAATACAGTAAAAACACTTATATTGGGAAATATTGTTACCATTTCAAATAGCTGTTTTTTTCTTTGAATACATTGTAAACTCCCTTAGAGAAAAACCCCAAGAATTTCACGTGTCCACGTTTCCCCATGTTATTCCCAAAGGCTTTTAACACACAGTAAAAATTATTACATTATGAACAATATTTTATTACATTTTGAGTGATTACATTATGAACATGTTATTACAATAATAATATTATTACATTATGTGCAGATATTATATTGAGTTGTTACTTTGTTAGGATCAACTTTTTTTTTGATCCTTTGGGGGTTTATGGTGTTTTAAAATTAAAAAGTACATGATTTGCCCACACTAAAATCAAAGTAACATTTTTTTAATAGGCCTTATTAATTTCCATTTTAAGTGATTCATCTTCAGATGTTTGCCATTTTTAAAGCAACCGAGGAATTATTTGTTGTCATGTGAATCATGTGATTTTTAAAGGGATGTGTTGTCACCATATATGGTTCATTGGAGGCGTTTCCGATTCATGATTCGAATCATGAATCTATACGCTTTCTTTCATTTTTGGGTGAACTAACTCTTTAAGTGTGTGTTTTCCTCTGTCAGACCGTCACCACGGGACTCCGATGCTGCTGGAGGGGGTGCGGTGCATCGGCGCAGAACTCGAATATGACTCTGAGCAGAGCGACTGGCAAGGCTTCGACTAAACGCCTAAACCCACAGACTTTCTTCAGTGCCACTATCGTGTGTCTGCAGCGGCGTATCATTCCAGATTCGGCTGCACAGCAACGTCTCTGCTTTCTGCTCGCAGCGTCTGAAAACACACTGGCTTGTTTGTACTGTTACAATGAAATGCAGGAATGATCTGTCGTATTATACTGTGGCTCTCTGTGATTGTTGTTTTTCAGGTTTGGACACACACACACACACACACACACACACACACACACACACAATCAAATGATGTGTTTTGCTCTGAATTCTAGTATTATGGCTGAATGTGTCTTTTAGATAAAACAAATGTATTATGCTCTTATGTCTGTGTTACTGGACTTTCTTGCTCCAATCTGTGTGATTCTAACATTTTTAAAGTAAATCTAAGTTGAGGCTTGTGCTCACTGTGAATCAGCCCCTGTTTGTACCCATAGGGGGCGCTGTTGACCACAAATTCAAACTTACATATTGCACCATTAGCGTGGCTTATGTGTTAATGTTTTCAAAATTGATTTGATCATTATTTAGTCGGATCAAAAATAATTTTAGATAGGTTGCCCTGATGTATGTTGATAGGATAATCAATTTTAAGGGCTGTTCATTCATCTTTTTATGTGTAATACTGGTTTAATTTTTTAGAGCCGAAGTGCCTGAAATCATAAGCGTTATTAGTTTATATGACTGATGCCAGCATGTGAGCCATTAAACACTGAATATTATTTGAGCTTAGGCTACGGAGCCCCACTAATGTGAGATGGAAGGGAGAATGAGTCAAAAGCTCTGCCCTCCCCCCAAAACTTTTTTTTTTTTTTTGAGTGAGCGCCCAGGCGGAATCCAAGTTTATCCAAAGAATTTTTCATATTATCACCATATCCTTTAATATGAACGTGTGTTTTCGTCACAGAATAAAACATGTTTTTTCGAGCCGGATCTCACGAAAATGCGTATAAATAGTACGAGTTTGCAATCTCGTGGAATGTATACGCCAAAATGAGGTACCCCACCCAAGAGCGTGTCACATGCACGCCATAGAGTGCGTATCATATGCACGCAAAAAACTCATTTCGGGGTATAGCCTACATTCCACGAGATTGCAAACTCGTACGCATGACCAGATCGAGCTTTCAATTAGCCTACGAGTTTCCGGGTCCACCCACCCCATGAATTACTACGAGATAATTCTGACCCCCTCCCCACTCCCTTGCAATTGCTAGCGAGTTAATATCTCGCAATTCTAACGACTTTTCTCAAAATTGCGAGAGAGAAACAAATCTGAATTGTGAGATAAAAAGACGCAATTGGCCTAACTTTTGTATCGTTTTAATCAGTGGCGGAAACTAGCTCCCATGTGCTGCTTTAGGACTGTATTTAGCAAATATTTTGCGTTCTCTCTTTTAAAAACTGTTGCGTTTCAACCGAGAAGTGTTCGCCCTCGAAACATTTGTGATCTTAGTTGATTTGACTCCAGCATGTGAGCCATTATACACTCAATGTTTGTTTGCAGGTTTTTTTTGCGCACATAGGCTATTGTACAGAGCCCCTAAAAAAATAAGAGAAAGAAAAATAATAAGTCAATGCTTTTGTGTTCTCACGGATGATGGTGAAAAAAATTATGAGATGGAATGAAAATAAGTCAATTCTCTTGCATTCCCCCTTAAAAAGTTAACGCAAAAACATTAACAAATAATGTTCTCATTTGTCCTCTTCATCATGTCCAACGCTACAGCTTGGTTCGTTACAGAATAAAACATTTTAAAAGATAATTGCGACCTTTTATAGCTATCTCAATTAATGCTTGCTTGCTTATCTCTCAACTTTTTTTTTCTCCGAGTTGTGAGATCTATAGGCCTAAACTCGTAATACTTACCCTTTCTCGCAATTACGAGTTAGCTATTTTCTCAGAATTGTGCGATATAGCCTAATCCTCAAATGTGAATTAGGAATAAAGTCCAAGTCTGAAGGGGAAACTCAGAATTGTGAAAGAATACTTTATTTATTCAGTGGCGGAAAAAAACGTTCATATTAGGGACACCGTACACGTTAAAAAATTCTGGGTTAAAAACAACCCAAGTTGGGTTGAAAATGGACAAACCCAGCAATTGGGTTATTTTAACCCAGCGGATGAGTCAAATGTTGGCTTAAAACAACCCAATCAGTGGGTTAAAATAACTCAATTTCTGGGTTTGTCCATTTTCAACCCAACTTGGGTTGTTTTTAACCCAGCATTTTTAGAGTGTGTTCTAGCGAATGTTCCCTCTTTTTTTCTTTTCTTTTTTTGCGAAAGTTGGTGCCCAAAAGTTTGTAGGCTATTTGTGAGCGAACGCAATATGTTTTTTTTCGGGGAAATTCGTGAGAGAACGCAAAAGCATTGACGAATCATTTCTCTTCCCATCT
This sequence comes from Pseudorasbora parva, assembly GCF_024679245.1. NCBI lineage: Eukaryota > Metazoa > Chordata > Actinopteri > Cypriniformes > Gobionidae > Pseudorasbora > Pseudorasbora parva. The sequence goes on along the minus strand of NC_090172.1, from coordinate 58,995,343 downwards.
TATGTTTTTTTCCCTTCACCGTGTCCCTTAAGGGGCTCTAGTATTGCATGTCCATTGAACTCCATTTATGGATCTCTGTTAATGCTCTTTATAAACGGCATTCAATTACTGTCCGAAAAAAAGATTTCTCTCAGAGCAAATAATACTGTTGACTTTCTTCACCTTTAAGGGCCTTTTTTCTGTGTCTTATAGGCTACTGTCTCTTTTTTTTATATACACTCAAATAAAATTCACTTGTTGACTTCACATGCTTTTATAATTTGTGTGGTGCAACAGTTAGTGAATCATTGCATTGAACAGCCACTAGTGGTCAGTGAACTCTAACTAATGGGCCTATTCACAGTTTCAGGTTGAACTTCTGGTGTTGTATTGATAATTGATAAATGTACGATAAAATCACGAAATTGAACATGCTTGATAATCAAATAAATGATGAATATATAAATTCACCGATGTTCTGTATTTAGTGAAAGACATCCCTGCAGAAACAACAACACAATCTCGTTTTCTCGTAAGATGAGACATTTTGTTTTCAGTGTGTTGAAAAGATGACGGGTTCATTTCATTTTACAAATGCAGTTGATCCGAAATCTTTAACTTAGGAACTTTAACGTCATTTCAGTCTTATTTTTAATTCAGGAATGTTGCATTATAAATTTCCCTATATGAAATAAAAAATGTAAATGAATTCCTCCCTGCATGTTCATAAGTTTCGGCTTACTTTAAAACAAACATCAATTATGTAACACAAAATTAGCATGTCAGAATAATTTAAATAAGATTATTGAATTCGGCTATTATAATAATCTTACACTAATGCAAATGACTGCGGTGAAGCAAATACTACAAAATAAACAAAAGTAATTTCTACATGGTTAAGTTGTTAAAGGCAAGAATTCAGGCGGAAACATCACCGTTATAAAGTGTGTATTTCATTTTATAAAATAAAACCTAGGCTACTCATCTTTCTGATATAGCCTGCGCATGTTCCCATGATCATGCACTGGGTCATGACTAATTTACAAGGTTGCATTCAAGGTTGTATTTAAACTGGTTCATCATTGCTTTTGTTGTTAGGTTAGGACATGGAGTTCATTTTGTACTCAAAAATACATTCTTAAATGATCCGACGAATGTTACCATTATTGTGTAGCCTACCAAGTAGTCTAGGCTATTGAGATCTCCATGTTCGGGTGGTTACCACATTAGGCTATTTCTATGTAAATAGACTATGTTGCACGAGCCACACAACATCTACTGTAGCCTAATTTGCTGAGTATAGCCTACGTTAGCCTAAGAGTATTGAAACTTAGAGGCTATTGCAAAGTAAACTTCAACTAGAAATTACTCAAACTTTACCTGACCAAGTTACATTTAGCCTACTTATTTTTCTTTGTCCATTTACTTTATTAGTTAAGTAGCCTAATTAAATCCATGGAATTTACTCTAAAAAGCGGCGTGCCAAAAATTGCAAAAAATGCTCGGTTAAAAACAACCCAAGTTGGGTTGAAAATGCACTAACCCAACAATTGGGTTGTTTTAACCCAATGGCTGAGTTGTTTTAACCCAGCAATTGGGTTGTCTTAAGCAACATTTAACCCAACCGCTGGGTTAAAACAACTCAACCGTTTGGTAAAATCAACCCAATTGTTGGGTTAGTGCATTTTCAACCCAACTTGGGTTGTTTTTAACCCAGCGTTTTTTAGAGTGTATAGCTAAATTTAACTTATTGTTTAACGGCCTAACATATCAGGAAAAGATGTGCTCTTGTGTTCTAATTTTTACCTGTTCAATGCCGAAGAGAGCTTCGTAGCCTATTTTATCCGGAGCACGAATCATCAAATCAAGGTTTGTGTTTTATCTGTCAGTCATTCGTTGTGAAGATCTCTTCCCTCGGGGCCACAGTATTGTCTCTATGCCCGAGTGTCACTATACCTTTGTGCGTCTGACACTGACGGACTGAAGCAGGAAACTCCGCTTAAAGCCAAATGAACACTCTTATAATCTTAGTTTTATGAAGGTGGCAGCTTCCTCACGACAATGCCACATCTCCACAGTGTGGTGCCTGAACGGCAGCTTTAGCTCTACTTTATCATTAGCCTATTGATACAAAACCGACGAAATAGCCATCACAAGCACACAATTTCCCATTAATGACTGGCGCACGGTAGTAATTTGCTGCATGCGAAAAATGTGACTTACAAAACACTGAAGGGTCCATTTAATAAAAGAACTATTCTTGGTTATTAAAGCCAAAAATAAACTCAACTTAAATGTGTTTGAGAAAATAAAAAGCTTCCCTTGTGCACCGAGAACCCTCATCTGTAATTTTGGGTAAAATTTCGCATCGATCTTATTAACAGTAGAAATTGGTTTGTAAATGACTGTATTACTATGGCGTTTTATTTCGATAAAGGCTGCATTTATTTCTGTTTTCCACATTGAGTCTGTTCGTACTACTTCCCAAGAAACCTCAAACTGTTTTCGAGTTTATTGAAGCTTCCGTTTAATGGAGATTGAAATTGACATAAAACATTTTCTATTGGATTTGTTGTTGAATTCAACGTTTAGGAAGATCATATTTTCTTGAATTATGGTTCTCATTTCCTTTTAAACTACGGAAAAATGTAAGTGAACAACATTCTGACAGTTTACGTTTGGTACACATTTTTCCTAGTGTATCAGAAGATGAACTGTGGGACATGTGAAGCTCTTGTCTTAATTTGACCCTTAATAATTGCTTGCATGCGGTATAACTTAACATTATCACATTGACCGAGTCAATTTAATAGTCGCATTAAATATGATTTACCTGACCAAACATAGGCTAATTATGCACACATAACTTTTTTTATTATTATTGTAATCTGGCTAGTTGTCACACTTTGCTGTTTATTTTTAAAAGTCTAATATATTTAATTCATACCTTCAAACATTGACTATTAAATAAACAAAAAATTGGCTAGAAAAACTTTTTTAGCAATTAGACCTATCAATACCCCTTATAACGACTTTTGGTTAGGGGGTAAAAATTAAAATGCAGGCTATGCTTTTGTGCTTTTGTTTAAACCCAATATTACAAAAATATGTGTGTGCAGCCAATTTTAGTGTGATAGAGAATTCACAAAATGGCCGTGTCTTCATGACAGTTAAAACCCATTGTTCAAATTGTTATAGGCTATATCTATCTATCTATCTATCTATCTATCTATCTATCTATCTATCTATCTATCTATCTATCTATCTATCTATCTATATGGAGTAGGGGAGAGAATATGTGTGCCCAGTATAATAATCATGTCTATGAAAAGTAGTCCCCATAAAACATGAAAACACAAGGGGAAGGTCTGTTTGTGTATGTGGTTGTGTTTATGGTACATTTGCTGTTTTGCCACATTAGTGTGGTGGAGGAAAGGGCCAGTGTTGGAGACTGTGGGGCCAGAGAGCATTGGAGGCAATTAAACCTCTCTTGACTGTACTGTAGGTTTGAGGAAGTGAGTGACAGCTCCATTCAACACGTTCACGGTTTAATCTGTGCTGAGCAGCTGAATTCAATAATGAGCCATTTCGGCACTGAATGATAAACACTGCTGAAAGTGGCAAAACTGCAATTATGTCATTGCGGCCTCCGTAATGGGATTGCGCACTCAGATAAAAGATTCTAATTTTGTTTTTTTTATGTATTGTGGCAACGGTTCAATGATGAGATGAACACCTGCTGTTCGCGCACTGTGAGGTAAACACAAATAAACCACTCTTTCATACTTGCACAATAACGCGCATAGAATATATAGGCTATTCCATTTTTCACTCTTCAAATAAAGGGTCTTTATTGGTATAGTTCCGAACATTTAATGTAAACTGAATCCATTATGCAAAAAGGTTCTTTATATTCCTCACACTATGGTTATTTTAACAAATGTTCACTGAAAGGTTCATTGGACAGCCAAAACGGTTCTTCTATATTCTCCTTTTTAGTAAAAACGGAACCCATTCTCTCAACACGTTCTTTAACACTTGTGGATGCACATTCTCCCTTGCTCAAACGTTGTGAAGTTTGCTGTGCATGTGAAAAGGTTAGCTGTGCATGTCCAAAAAAAAGGTAAAGGAATTGCGCAAAATGCATGATGTTAAAATCGCTTTTTGACTATGCTATATTTTGTTCAGTTTGAAAGAGTTTAAGTTTACTTAAAAGTTTATCTCTACAGAATACGTCCCTCAGTGAGTTCATGACCTTGATTTAGTTAAAAAGTCTTTATTAAAATAATCGTGTCGTTTAGAGTTTGAGGCGCTTGCTTTAAAATCACGTGACGCATCCAAACACGTTATTCAGTCGTACATGTATTAAACGCGATTCAAAAAGCAATTGTAAAATTGAAGAAGAAAAAAAAAGATCCGTCTAATGTAGGCCTATATATTCTTACCAACAAAGTCTTAAGACAACAGGGATAGTTTCATTCACATTTCGCTGACCGCTAACGGGCGTGTAAACCAACCTCGTGCTCCTCTTACTCGTCTCTGTTTACCAATCAATTGATGGATTAGTCCGGAAGTGACGTCGCTGCTGTCAGTCACCGTAAAAAAACACACATCCACGCTATGAATTACAATATTAACGTGACGACTGTAGGCTAACTGAGATTTTGAGAATATGCCAATAATCTCATTTGTTTCGTTATTTTTTTGTGCATTTTGTCGTTTAGCTATTAGCCTATTGGATATTCCTGACTGACTTGGCTGTAAAAATGAACACCCCCATCATCAGGAAGAAATCCTGAAATCCGCTGGCTCTTTCTCCAGAGCTTCTGTCGAGCCCAGAGCAAATACGGAGAAAAAAAAGAAAAAACACCCATTGTAGTCAGCGAGTAAATTGACTATATAAGTCAAAGGGAAAGTTTGCTCAGCTCGGATCCATGTTTGTTGTGTGGAATTACTTATACGCGGTTAAGCAGTGAAGCGCCTCCCAGTGCCTCGGTCATAGACCTTGAAACCCAGCGCATATATGCAGAATGTATTTTGGGTTGAGCAAGATCCTATAGCTGAGGAGGGTCCCCTACACTTGCCCAGGGCCCCCTCCACCTCAACCTTCCTTCCCTTCTTCATACATGATCTCCTCCTGCATGGACGACCGATGCCGGAACATGCGAAAACATTTGGGCAGAAACTCGGTTCCGTCGCTGAAGTCTGTGCCTGGATTCTAATTTGATGTTGTTTTGGGAATAATCTCCTCATTTCTGTCAAGAGAGAATTTACGCAGACTATTTATTTAACCTGAAAATAGCCCAATACAACTAATAGGACACATAAAACAGTTAAATTATTAGATGTTTGATCAAGCCACTATGGGCGATGGAATCGCCGAGGACCGAAACCACTGTGGATCCAATTCGTTGTGCCGTGACCGCGGCAGAGACTCCAAAAGCCGGACGGAAGTGGGGAACCGGTCACCTGTGCAAAGTTCTACCGACACACCGGGGACATCGGCATCCACACCGACTTCATCTAGCGAGGATGGACAAGATAAACTTTTAGGAGTTGATCCGGACTACTGTCGAAGGATTCTAGTCAGAGGTGAGGGAGCGAAATAGGCTCACTCTCAACAATAGGGAATCATTTCCTGTTTGACTTCAAATAGGCGTTATTTACTGAAAAATAGCCTACTAAGGTTTCAAACAAAATGCGCTTCATTTTTACAGAAAGCAATTTCTCGGTTTTCTATTTTATTTTGTTCTCGTAACTTACACTTAAAAAAAAAAGAGAGATAAAGGTTCCAAATGGGGTTTTCGCAGGCATTCCATAAAATAACCATTTTGGTTCCTCAAAGAACTTTCAGTGAATTCTTTTCGTCTTAGTGTAAAGAACATTCTAAAAATCTAAAGAGAATTTTTTTTTTTCTTGCCTACTATAAAGAATCTTTTTGTGGAATGGAAAGATTCCATTTATATTAAATGCTTTTCATTGAACCGTCAATGGCAATAAAGAACCTTTATTTTTAAGGTGCTTGTGACACCAAAAATATCTGATATTACTTTAAAATGTACAATTAACGACACATTAATACAAAAATGATGCACACAATAAACTGCTAATATGCCCATTAGGCTACATAAAAACAAATAGTCCACATCAATATCTGAAATTGAACAAATATTTAAAACCGTTTTATGCAGTTTATTTAAAAGAAATTATAATAATAATTTTAAAAAGTAATTTATCCAAGTCCTTCTAATGGTAAAAGGTGTCCCAATCACCCTGAATTCACCCTATATAAATATAGAATAGGTTGCATGGCTAAATGTTTTCGAGTTGTAGGCCCTATTTTATATTGCTTGAAATTTATGAAAGAGATTATAGGCTATATAACTTTATACAAAATACTGGCAAAAGCCACCAAACACGAGTGTTGAGCTGAAACAACATTAAAAGCAAAAGCAGCAAAAACAGAAAATACAAACATTAGCTACGCCTCCTTTTAAATTCAAGCAAAACATCTAAATATGTGGCCCATTTCAAATGGCGTTTATTAACGCAATCCACGTATATTTAGACTATTCGGAAGAGTATCTTCATTTTATTTACACGGTCAAGACATTATAAAAATGAGGGGGGGAAAGGAATGACCGTTAGAGTGAAAAGTAAGGAATAGGTCCATGAAAAAAAGCCATAATTTAGGGAGTATGTTTAATGGATCACACCGTGATTTGTTCATTAATATCACTTTACCAGAAAACGTTTTGCAATTCACGTTATGTTCCCATTTCAGGTTTCAAAACAACAAGACGAGCCGAGAGTGCTGTCAAAATGTGAAATAAAAAATATATAATAATGCTTAAATAACTGTGAGCATCATCTGAATTGTTTGCGTCACTGTAGCAACTATTAGCCTACATTTTTATTGTATTTATTTATATATTTTTGCCCGAATTGTTTATCTATAGGCCTATGAATGCATGTGCTATTATTCAGTGCATTTATGTTTTGTTAAGTCATTTTTGTGGCCCATAGATTGTATTGTGATACATAAATAGCTTACATTAGGGGAAATTAAATAGCCAAATGAAGTGCTCTTAAATGCCAAGACTTTTCATTCAGATGGACGTACTCTTCCACTGTATGGTTTATGAAATGTAATGCCCCCATAAACTGTCAGAGCACTGCAATGGTGTCTCTGTAAGCCCGCGATCATCGGTGTCACTATTTGTTTTTAAAGCTGGCGATTGAATGCGCCGGAGTCCTAGTGAGAAGCAGGGTCACTGAAAGGTCAGCAAGTCTGTGTCATCATCATCATCATGGCCGACGGGCTCGCGCTCATTTTAAACCGTGAGGAAAACGCAATTACAGAAGGTTTCGCCATTAACATCTCACTGCTCATATCAACAAATGCCATTAATCTTATTGTGATATTACAGTTCATCCAAGTGTGATCATCTTGGTTGCCAGGCAGACATCCAGATAGGCGGAGCTATACAATGTCAGGCTAAATATGAATACTTCATCACATCATTTTAGAAAACCGAGCTAATTAAATGCTTTTCTGGGACTCCCAGCCTGACAGATATGATTTGTTACAATCCCTAAAGCATCTTTATCCCAAAATAATGCCGTTTGAGGTGAACGTCTTAGTGAGGTTTTCCTTTTCGCCTACTAATGGATGTTTTTCTAAGGTTTAATAATGTCAAAATAAGTACATTTCTTAAAATCAACGATAAGCCAGTTTAAAATTATTAAAAAATATGTTTAATATCTCTCAAAAACATGGTTTCATTAAAAAGAAAAAATTAGTATATATGAAATAAGATCATAGGCTATGAGAAGTTCTGTAGGTCTGTATATAATTTAATTTCTATACCTGAGAATAATAATATTCCTCGATTTAATCGGCTGCAGCTTATCTCATGCAAGCTCAAAACAACTTGGCTATTAGATTTGAAAGTGGTATTAGATGAAAAACATGATGATAAATCAATGTTGCATTTTAACTCGGTTATGGCTTTCCGATGCGTGATGCTTTTGGTGGAACACAATGCATCGCCATATTAGGCACATTATTATTAATAATAATACATTATTAGCTATATGACATCATATCTGATCATTTCTGATGTCACTTGTCAGTCGAGGTTATCAATAAAATGAGTTGATAATTATGTTTCATGTTCGTAAAACATAATCTTCAAGTGATTGACAACTAATATGCGTGTTTTTTGTAAGCTGCTTTGGTCTGCCAGGATGAATACGAACATAAATGTTTTTTTTTTTTCCATAATTTGATAGACCAATGCAAAAGTAACATGATGCAATTTCAAACTATAACCTCAGCGGAAGGGCACAAGCATCAAGATTTAGGCCTACTGGATACTCTTGGGCGAGTCCTTTGAAAAAAAAAACGTATGAGTTGTGTACTAGGAACTGCATGTCCGATAAAACTAAATCAAATCTAGATTAAAGGCTACTCTGACCTGCTTCAGCAAACTAATTTTTTTTCTAGCTGGCACTAACTATAATTAATTGAGTTACTTAGTCATAGTTCATGTCCTGCCATGCAAAAAAAAAAAAAAAAAAAAAAAAAAAACATGATCTCATTTCAGATTTTTCGTATCTAGTTCACAATATATTTCCCATCGAATAAGACACTCTCCCACTCCCAATAATCACAAAAACACACGAAAAAAGTAAATCATGTGTGTGTCCCAAACAGACGCCAAGGGCACTATCCGGGAGATCGTGCTGCCCAAAGGCCTGGACCTGGACCGGCCGAAGCGCACGCGCACCTCCTTCACGGCGGAGCAGCTTTACCGGCTCGAGCTCGAGTTCCAGCGGTGTCAGTACGTGGTCGGGCGCGAGCGCACCGAGCTCGCGAGACAGCTCAGTCTGTCAGAAACTCAGGTACGACCCGGATCGATGCTCTGAACACGTGCTAGTGTGTGTGCTTCGCTTCTGAATTAGGAGCTGCTTTTTAATGCAATGCATGGTTTTGAATGAAATATTTGGTTGCATGGTTGATGTAGCCTACTTTTATTACTACCTGCTATTATTATTATTATTATTATTATTATTATTATTATTATTATTAGAGCAAAGCCTATTTTTTAGGCTATTCCCCTTTTTGTATTTTGTAAACCATGTTATATTGATTAATATTGACACCAGTTCAATGTGCATTTTGATTGTCTCTGTAAATTGTGCAGAATTCCCCTTAAAGTAGGACTAATAGCTACGTTTTGTTGATTGTTTTCTTTTTTTCACGGTTGTTTTTTATTGTAACAATATATAGCGTTTAAAGGGATTAGACTAAATTAATGGTGAATATAAAATATTAAAAAATAATTATTCCGCGTGAGAGTCTGCAAAAACCCTATCGAAACACCTCTTATATTATTCTTTAAAAAAAATTGAATCTTAATATGCATATTGTTCTTGTTTTTCATTTTATTTTTTATTTTTATCTTTGCATTTACTGTCTTATAAAACTACAGAAATATTTTACGTGACAATACATTGATATCCTTAATGAAAATGGCAAAATACAATGAATACAAAAAATGTATGTGTGTGTGTATATTTTTATATATATATATATATATATATATATATATATATATATATATATATATATATATATATATATATGCGCGCGTTTACTGTTTTCATGGGCGGCCTCGTTAATTGTCCATTGGGGACAAATAAAGTGTTGAAATGAAAGGAAAAAAAATCGTTTAAACACAAACGACGGTTTGTAATAATTGTATAAATTGGGTTGACTATTAATAATCAACGGAAAAAAAGTAGAAAATTAATAAATGGATACCAACGATTAAATAAATAAATAGCTCTAAGCAAATAAATACAAAACTATACATTTTGTTAAAGCAATTGCTACACATTACAGATGGTGTAGCAATGGCAAAAATCTAACGAGTGTCCAGACGTCAAATCGTGCGCGAGAGTTAACAATCTCCTGTCTGCAAATGCTGCATGTCAGCCGCCATTGTTATGAGCACAATACTCATAATTAGTATTCGCACAGTGGGCGTTAGTGGGCGGAGCTTTTCTTTATCCAGACGTGAAAAACTGAAAAAAATGGGGCCCCAGTTGTCCAGTCATCATTCATGCATTACGAACTGCGTCACTTCAGATTGAACTCTTTTCTTATCTATTTTTTTAATAATATTTTATAACGTTGTAGCTATATGTCATAGTTTTATTTTAGTCAAATGGTAAAATTAAAATGATTTTAAAAATCGAATAATAACTTTCCTCGGATAAAATTCATACGATTATATGACTAAGTGGTTACTCACGAATCCACCTAACATAACTCTACCGAAACAGAGCATATTCTGTATATTTACCTTATCAATCACATCAAAAAATGTGTGCACACGCGAGGACATTCATGGTGCAGGCTTCAGAGCTCAGTTTTCAAAACAAGCAATTTCGGTTTAATGCTGTAGCCTATTTTATTTTTAAATAAATATTATGATGTAGTATATTACCTGCACATACCATAGGTTTTATATCGCCATGAAAAAAGATCATTCAATGCGATGTATAATAAACTGGCAGTGATTTAATTCAAACAATGGTTTCACCGCATTTTGATCGATTATGGAGCTATAGGCGTTTACAGTCGTGGTTTTAATCCTCGCCTCACTGTTTTAATGTAAACCAAACAAAACGCTGGGAAACTGCTACCCAATTAGAAATTAATGAATTAAAATGAATTAATAAAACCCCTATTCCAAATTCGTTGCGTTGTTGGATACTAGAATTTAAATCTGTTTTAATAAAATTAAGCGAGTAGAAAAAATACCCATAAAATCGATATTTTTAGTAGGCCTAAGCTATAAATGTTGTTTGGTGGCTGCAGGAACAGGGGCGCATTATTACAGCTGGAAATATTAAAGTGAAACACGATGATCTATTTCATATATGGAGTAGCCTGGAGGAAAAGACACAACAGTTATGCTTTCGAGTCCGCCGTGATATGATTATGCATTCAGTTTTTAACGAGTTATATTATTACTTAATTTTATTTTTTAAACTGCAGGGCTATTTAAAATTAACTAGACCATTGAAATGGATAAAAAACTTCAGAGAAACAGTGACCAGTCCAGTTCTTCTCTTAGCATTAACCTTTTGATGATGGACGAAAGTCCAAACCGATGGCCAATGAAGCAATCATGAACTTCAGGCTCTGGCTAAATTACTCTGTCATATAGGCCTAGGTATTTATTGTATAACGTAGGCTATTTCTATAACTCTCGTGGTCACTAATATTAGGCATTTCCTTCATTGAAACCAGAAAACTGCTAAATGCAATTCCGTCTCGCGCGCTGCAATCTTTAAATCTTGTCAAATGTTCTTTCAAAGCCGCATGAGCTATTATTACAATTATGAATAAAAAGGGGCAAAAACCACCAGGCGCAGCATTGAGTTGTGCATATTCTGCCTTAATTAAGATTTAATTAAACTTCAAAGATAAATATACATTATAAATCGTTTCTCTGAAATAATTTCCGTTTGAACAGCGTGTATCCAGTAAAATCAATAAATCTTGTTCAATACACACAATAAAAAAAAAAATAATAATTTCATTGCTTTTACAATTTGCATAGCCTATAGCACAGATTGTGAGCAGGCTACTAATACTAATTCATATTCACTCATGCTCATACAAATTCACGAGGTGCATCAGCTTCCATTTCAGCATGTGCAAATTATATCTGCATTTTAGTTTATTCCCCTGAAATACTGATATATGTAAATGTCTTTCTGTTTATATAAGTTAATAACATTTCCTGAAAGAAAAATAACAAACCTAACCTGAAAAAGTGACGCACATGCAACGTTTTTAGACCCGCAGTTATCCAAAGGGTGACGTTGCATAATTTTATATAATTAATATGCATTTATTTTCAAATGCTTCGCCATCACAGTGGCATCTGTAGGGGTTGTATTCCCAGTAATATTGAAAGACATCGCAATATTACTTATTTAAATCTATTTAATCCAACACTATTAACGATACGATAAAGATTTAGCCTACAGTGCTGGACAGAAGTGTGTAGCCGCGCGCGCTCGAGTTTTGTACACTTGACTGTAGTGAAACCATAGAGTGAAACGCAGGCATTTATCGAGAGATCGGGAGCAGGGAGAAAGAAAGTAACATCTCCTGTCAGGCGCGCACACGCGACTTGTTGCGCCTCGGTGGTGGAGCCATTTACAAAGGCACTGGAGCTCTATAACACGTGATCAACTTTCCACTGAGTTTGTGTGTCTCCCCTGAAAGAGAATATGTGCATACACTTCAAAATAAGGTTTCCTTACTAGCGAACTTTAACTAGCAAAGATGAACAAGTAGCCTACAAGAAAAAATGAATTGCTCATGGGTTTATGTTAGCTAATAAAAATCCAGCTGTTCATGGTTTGTTCATGTTAGTTCACAGTGCATTTATTACTGTTAACAATATTTTAATAAAGTATTGGTAAATGTTAAAATTAACATGAACAAATATTAATAAATGCTTTATAAGTGAAGTTCATTAGTAGTTTGTTAACTAATGAACCTTATTGTAAAGTGTTACCAAAACTTCTAATGATAGATTAAAATATTATTTGTAAATGGGCATCTATTGAAAATGAACAACTGTTGTTGTTGTTGTTTTGGCTTAACTCGAACTCAATCCACATGGTTCTCAGTGGACTCTCAGTGACTTGTTTGAGAAAAGTTAAGGCTTGGAAAGGCATGGTTTCTTACACTTACTGCTGTTTAAATATGGAAGGATCAAGTCTTTAATCTCGTTCTCTCGTTGTGATTTAATAAGAATACAGTCTAGATGACAGCTCTGCAGCATATTTTGAATGATTATGATGGATGTAATATTGGACCCTCAGGTGGGGCGCAGAGTTGAATTTGAGATTGATATTTTTAAGGAAATGCTAACATTGACAAATATAGGCAAAGTGAGACATTTTCCTCGCAGGATAATGTCACTATTCATCAATAATCTATACAGAGCGATGGATAGATAGCTAGAATGATGGATGGACAGATTTACAGATGGATGAATGGAATGAGGTAGAAAGAATGATAGACTTTTGATATTAGATAGATAGATAGATAGATAGATAGATAGATAGATAGAGCGGGATGATGGACAGACAGATAGCTAGAATGATGGACGGGCAGATTTACAGATGGATGGATGGAATGAGGTAGAAAGAATGATAGACTTTTGATATATTATTGGATGGATAGATAGATAGATAGATAGATAGATAGATAGATAGATAGATAGATAGATAGATAGATAGATAGATAGATAGATAGATAGATAGATAGATAGATAGATAGATAGAGCGGGATGATGGACTAAGAGAGAATGATTGATAGAATAAGCTACATGGATGGATTGACAAACTTAACCCGGAGAGTGATGCACATGCACTGTTTGTAGGGCAGACAGGCAGACAGGCAGACAGGCAGACAGGCAGACAGGCAGACAGGCAGACAGACAGACAGACAGACAGACAGACAGACAGACAGACAGACAGACAGACAGACAGACAGACAGACAGACATCCTTTAGTATTACCCTATATGGCACCATCATGATACTATCACATTTTTTTAGTCATTGTATAGGAAACCGCTCTTATGGGCATCAATCATGGACTTTAAAGGAGTCTATCAACTTTTAATGCATTACAAATTCATAGAGCTGATGAGTGTGTAACCAAAGGTGTAAATGCAGCTTTCATGACTTTTCATCTGCAGCTTCTCAGAGGATCAGTTCAGTATGTGACCGACTGATTGACTAAATGTAAAGGTATAAAAAGTAGGAATTCCCATCAAAATATGTGTTTTTGGCCAGACCCCGTCCCGTCCCCAGCAGGTGGCTCCCCGCTCCAGCATAACACAGCAGGACACCTGAACCGCACGGCCCGGTCACACACCACAGACTCATTGATCGTGGAGGAGATCCTGTGTCTGCATGATATGCATTATCCCAGATGCTGCTGTTAATGTGTGTGCAGACTGAATCTTCACTCGGGAGCCTTTGTTCAGGGCTTTAGTTAACCTGATTTCAATCTCTAATGTCTTTGCATCACTCAATGAGAGGCGATAAAACAGAGGCTCGTAGAAAAATAAATGAATGAACCACTGCAGCCTGAGCCGCCCGCAGCAGCTCGTATAAAGCTCGAGGAAACGAGCCGGTTTTGTGCAGCACTTTGTTTCCTCATGTTTATCAAAGTGAGAGAGCTTTTTATTAGCCTTGTGAGTGACGGTTCACCTTCAGTCGAGCACAATGAGTCTTTTCCATCAGTTTGGCCTTTGCATGCATAAGCAGAACGCAGGGCTTGACTTCAACCTGGACACTTTGATGAAAGGCGACACACTCCCAGTCTGATTTATTAGGTTGTAAAGCATTCACGCAGCATGTTTCAGACTGTAAATATGTTTGATAGAATAAACATTCTTTGGGCTGAGGACAAAGCTGGCAAACATTCAATCTGAATGCGCAGGTCCTCACGGTGTTAAACAGCAGCTTTAATAGAATTAAACTGGCAGGTCTGAAAGCCTCGCGCGAGACTGTGTGCTCAATCTTTTCATCAATACAGCCAGCAGCATATTGCCACAAAGCACAACACACGGACGTATACACACACAAACACACACGCACACAAAGTCTCGTGCTAATGATATAGAAATAACATTTTTGCAATTGTTTCCCTTTTGTACCTCAGTCAAGGACAGAAGGATTCGTATTGAATTTGATATGAAAACATTTTGCATGTTGCCGCAAAGCGAGGCATGCAGATGTTTTTTCCCCTTTGCTAGTTGAACACTCTTTTAATCAGGTTGTGTTTCTCTTTACCTTCAAATGAGGGGTTTCCATTTATGTTTGTGGGTGGAGAAACCTCATCCCGTTTCTTATATGATGTGGGTTGAAGGTTTTTCTTTCTGGTTTTGTGTTAATCAAACCAGAGACTTGCCATTTTTCTTTTCTATCTTTTTAAATAAAATGACTTCTGACCATCTGAACCATCATCAAGATGGGAATAGCCAATTTCAATCTAAAGAGAACACCTGGTTTATTTTCTCCTCTGTATTTATCTATCCAATTCAGAGAATCCTTTTGATGCTTTTTGTGTGTGATATTAACAACAAATAAGAACGTATAGATGAACATTCATGAACTGAATGCAGTTCCATTGCCTGAATATGAAGCACTTAAATGTAACTATTTCTGGCTCCGCTTTATTCCCTAGATCCCTTTGGATTGCTTAACACATTGTAACCATTCTATTGTTGCTTTCAGTTCAGGGATGAGAGAGCCATGGATTTAAGCCATAAATGGAGAAGATTGAGTCATTTTAAACGTGATAGATAGATAGATAGATAGATAGATAGATAGATAGATAGATAGATAGATAGATAGATAGATAGATAGATAGATAGATAGATAGATAGATAGATAGATAGATAGATAGATAGATAGATAGATAGATCTATGTACTGATGGACAGAACGAGAGAACAAAAGATTAGATGGAATGATGGATTGATGGATGGAATGAGAGGACAATTAATTGACGGATGGACAGTTGGATAGATTGGATTGATGGATGGAACGATAGAACAATGGATTGATTGACGGAAGGACAGACTGATAGATATATAGATTGGACCGATTGAAGGATGGAATGAGAGAACAATGGATTGTGGAACGATGGATTGATCGAGAGAGAGGGAACAATGGATTGACAGACGGACGGGTGGATGGATGGATGGATGGATGGATTGGAATGATGGATTGATGGATGGAATGAGAGAATGGATAGATGGATGGATTGGAATGATGGATTGATGGATGGAATGAGAGAATGGATAGATGGATGGATTGGAATGATGGATTGATGGATGGAATGAGAGAATGGATAGATGGATGGATTGGAATGATGGATTGATGGATGGAATGAGAGAACAATGGCTGGATGGAAGGATGAATTAATGAATGGAGCGAGAACAATGGCTTGATGGATTGGAACGATTGAAAGATGGATTGATGAATGGAACGAGAGAACAATGGATTGATGGATGGAACGAGAGAACAATAGATTAGATGAAATGATGGATTGATTGATGGATGGAAAGAGAGAACAATGGATTGACTGACTGACGGACGGATGGATAAATTGGAATGATTGAATGGTGGATTGATAGATGGAACGAGAGAACTGACAGACAGATGGATGACGGATGGATGGGTGGATGGATAGGAACAATGGATTGATGGATGGAATGAGAGAATGGATAGATGGATGGATTGGAATGATGGATTGATGGATGGAATGAGAGAACAATGACTGGATGGATGGATTGATGGATGGAATGAGAGAACAATAGATTGGATGGAAGGATGAATTAATGAATGGAGCGAGAACAATGGCTTGATGGATTGGAACGATTGAAAGATGGATTGATGAATGGAACGAGAGAACAATGGATTGATGGATGGAACGAGAGAACAATAGATTAGATGAAATGATGGATTGATTGATGGATGGAAAGAGAGAACAATGGATTGACTGACTGACGGACGGATGGATAAATTGGAATGATTGAATGATGGATTGATAGATGGAACGAGAGAACTGACAGACAGATGGATGGATTGATGGATGGATGGATGGATGGATGGATAGGAATAATGAATGGAACGAGAACAATTGATGGAAGGACGGATGGATAGAACGATTGAATGATGGATTGATGGATGGAACGAAAAAATGGATTGATGGATTGGATGGTTGGATGGATGATAGATGGACAGACAGATGGATGGAAAATGGATTGATGGATGGATGGACAGATAGATGGATGAATGACGGATAGATTTATGGATGAATGGACAGATAGATGATGGACGGATGGATGGATGAATGATGGATAGATTTATGGATGAATGGACAGATAGATGATAGATGAATGGATGAATGATAGATAGATGGACAGACAGATGGATTTAAAGCTGGTTGTTTTACTCACTGATAATCAAGTCTTGCTCTGTCGCCGCTGAGCTGGTGATGTAACGAATGCTTTGGTTGTGCATTGTTCTCTTCTACACCCAGACAGCATGTACAGTAACGTAACGTCTGGCCTGAAGAGAAGAGATGAGGTCTAGAAGAGGCAAACGGAGAAAGAAAGACACCAGTTCAGACAATCTGAACGCGTAAAGGGGACCGTGTTAGGTAAGCGTCATGGCTGAATGTGGCTGGCTCTGTAAACTGAAAATAACCAGAAAGTGGAGTCAGGCCTCAGCATTAGCTCCATGTTAACCGTTAACCACAATACACTGGGCAGGCCAGCCGATGAGACCGAGGGCCAGACAGTGTTTGCATCTTAAGTCTGTGATTTGTTATTCTCTGGCCAGATTGTAATACAATTATCTGATAGGATTAGACAAAACCAAAAACCACTCTCAACTCAACTCTACCTTAGGAGACACATTTCTCCATGTTCACACATCTCACATTTTCCAGCTGAACTTTCACTCTTTTGAGCCCCTTATTCTCTTTATCTTGAAATTAGGGGGTTGCAGTAATATTCTGGGTAAAAAAACATTTTTATTTACTCTTGAAATACTATATAAAGTTGACTTCAACACTGTCCATAGTTTGTCCTTTTCACTTGTTTTGTGACAATGAAACCAGAGCTAATCACATCTATCTAGATAGCATTAATCATAGCTATCTATGGAATATTAATTAGTGGTGCTTGATGGATGAAAGAATTAAAAATAATTGAATTAGCGTGTAATGCGTCATCATCACGTTGTGTCAAATGCTCCACTGGAGGTCTTTATCAGACTGCGCTGTTGAAGGTCGACCACTAGAGGTTCTGCGGTTCAGCAGGGATGCCTTTTAATCCATTGGGAGGGCACAATCTATCAGTATCTGCCCACACACGGTAAGCCTAATTGCCTGATCACATATTCACGCGGGCCGCATCCGCCAGTAGTGCTGGGGGAAGGGAACTAATAATAGTCCAAATGCTTTTGCTGTTAGGAGGATTATAGAGCCATATCTACCAGCCATCGGTAAGACCAGGTTGACCCTTGGCTGAACCTGCGCGAACATGTGCTTCGATAAAACTAGGAAGAAGAGTCCGGGAATTAGGGCAAGACGGTAAACAAGTGAGAGGGATGGATGGACAATGAAACTATAGGTAGGATGATCAGGTAATATGCAGCAAGTGAGAAAGAAAGAATGAAGATATACGTGCAATAACGCAACATTTCCCCTTCCGCAACCATTACTGTACACTAGTGTTGTAGTACTAGAGAGACACCGGTCTTAAAGGGTTAGTTCACCCAAAAATAAAATGTATGTCATTAATGACTCAGCCTAATGTCGTCCCACACCCGTAAGACCTCCGTTCATCTTCAGACACAGTTTAAGATATTTTATATTTAGTCTGAGAGATTCTGCCTCTCCATTGAAAATTTACACTATACTGTCCATGTCCAGAAGGACCAGAAAGGGAATAAAATCATCATCACAGTAGTCCATATGAGACATCAGTTAGTTCATTAGAATCTCTTGAAGCATCGAAAATACATTTTGGTCCAAAAATAACAAAAACTACGACTTTATTCAGCATTGTCTTCTCTTCAATCAATAACTTTTCTCATTTAAATTATTAATTGTGTCGATTCAGAAGTTAATTAGGGACTGTGTCAAGAATGTCCCCAAAAATGTATACAAATGCTCACAAATTTCAAGCTATTGTTGCAAAAAGTTCTTGTATGAGATAATTAAGTAATATCACAAGAGCAAGAGAGCGGTGTTCACAAATTTGAGCATGACTGCAAACATGACATTGCTTTCACAAACATTAAATAAATAAAAAAAACATTATCATCAACATTATTTATGTATTTGTAATTTACTAATGCAGATGCATCACCACCTGTGTAGCGCAAAGATGAATTTTGTTGTTATTGATTTAATTTGATTAGTAACGGCTCTATATAATGTCTTATTCTAATCATATTACAAGTCATTTATTATAATTTATAAGTAATTTCTCAGGTGGTCATGTGGATCTGTATGAATTTAAGGAGTGCTGGTCTGGTCTTGGTCTCAACACTCATTGGTCTTGGTCTTGGATTAGGTGGTCTTATACAACACTACTGTCCTCCTCATGTGTGCTGCTTGTTACAAAATGTGTGTGCAATCTGGGCATTCTAGCACAAGTATATTCACCTCAAACCATACGTTGTGCCTACTATGTGCCAAGAAAGACATCAACTCGGGCATCGGCTGAAGCAAAAATCCCTGGGTAAAGAGCCATGAGATTAATGACCTACAAGCTTTTGAAAGAAGAGAGGTCACAGAGTGGTCACTGAATAACCAGAACGCCTCATCGGGCTCCATACTGCATGGCCTTATCACATGTGTAGGATCAAGAGGGCAGCTAGCGGGCAGTTTAGCTTCTGGACGGGGTCAGCAAAGGTGTCAAAAGGATCAGCAGACCAACAGGTGTTCATCTCACTTTTTTTGTTTCCTAGAATTTGTTTTTCATTTCTTCGGTTTTTAAATGTGTCGTGCAAAATTAAGAGTTGGAAAATTGCTGACTTTTCAATTCATGAATATCTACACTGTAAAAAAAAAAGTCAGTAAAAATAGGGCACATGTACTGTATAAATATGAAGGAATGTTCTGTATTGTGTTTTTTTTACAGGTCTTTTTTACCTGTGTTTTGAATTACACGTTGCATTAGTTTGTGTTTTAAGGGTTAACACAAAATTTTCCATAAAATGACTGGATACTGGCAGAAAATTACCAGTACATTTTCCGTCCATCCACCCATCGTTCAATTATTTTAATTTTACTCAAATATTCAAATCTAAATTTCATTGAATTTATGTTTGCATACTTGCGTTAAAATGTATATATATAAAATGCAAACTTGTGAGACCTCTTTCAAAAACGAGCTGAAATTTATGTACAATAAATGTACACAAAATACAAAAGGTGCATGCATGTTGCATGAATGAGCCCCTTTCAACAGACTGACAATCTCCTTCCCATTCATGTCATACACCATTTACAGTAGAATGACATACAGTAAACATGACATACAGCAAGTAAACAGAGAAAGTTATGGTGGAGAATGTAGGAGATCAAATTATGGAAGCACTGCTATGGATTTGGTAGGAAAGCAAATGGATCTGATGATGAACACTCATTGGAGTTTATTGCGCACTAGTGCATTGCGCTGATTCTGAGTCCGCTGAAGAACGAGAGCGGAGTGGATTGGGACGCCGCGGGCGAGGGACAAAATCCAGGTCATGCAGATCCTGCGTTGAGTAATCTCTGCCCCAGCAGTGAACCCTCGATCTCATTAAAGAGGATTTCACTCCAATAGTGTAGATGTACGATTCAAGAGATTTGCTTTTGTCTTTTCTTTTCATCTATTCCCCTATTTTTTTTCGTATGCTGCTTAAAAGTAAAGCTATTGCGGAGTTTTGAAACCAAAAGTAAGTTAAGCTCCGCCCAATATAGACTTAAAAAGTAATATTTGTCCCTTTAGCATATACAGATTATTGCCATATGAATAAAAGCTTTAAATATAAAATATATGCAAGACTGAACTATTAATGAACCCTTGGAACGCAGCTTCAGCAAGCTTGTGTAAGCTTTGAGGGATCACTACACAATCTCATTATCCTCACACTAATGGCCACGCCGAGTCCATGATCTCAGTGTTACAGACCTCATCTTTATTACTGCTTGCAAAACGGTTTGCTCCTGGCTTTATTCAGCTGTTGGCGACTTAGTGGTTTTACAGGAACGAAAATTAATTTCCTGTGTGCGTTTGCCCGCGTAAGAGCTGCTGTCTTCATGGAGGTCAATGCTAGACACTTATACACACTTAAAAAAAATACAGGTACCGGTGGTCTTTAGTTCTTATAGCATCCTAATGAAGTTAGTTTCATACCGATGAGAGGTAATGAAACAGTATGACGTGCAGCAATGCTTGAAATATCCTTCAAGGACCAGACAGACACGTCTGGGCTTTTAAAGGTTGACGTGAAACACTCTTTAGAACCTGTTTGGAAGTAAAATAATATTATATATATAATATATTAGTGCCAAAGGTTTTGGAACATCTGCGTTTACCTGCATGAACTTTAATGAGATCCCATTCTTAATCCGTAGGGTTTAATATGGAGTTGGCCAACCTTTTGCAGCTATAACAGCTTCAACTCTTCTGGGAAGGCTTTCCTCAAGGTTTAGGAGTGTGTTCATGGGAATCTATTCTTCTAGAAGTGCATTTGTGAGGTCAGGTACTGATGTTGGACGAGAAGGCCTGGACGAATTCATCCCAAAGGTGATCAAGTTCACGACCCGTCAAGTTCCTCCACACCAAACTTACTCATCCATGTCTTTATGTACAGACGCTTTGTGCACTGGTGCGCAGTCATGCTGGAGCAGGAAGGGGCCGTCCCCAAACTGTTTCCACAAAGTTGGGAGCATGAAATTGTCCAAAATGTCTTATGCTGATGTATTCAGAGTTCCTTTCACTGGATCTAAAGGAACAACCAAACCCCTGAAAAACAACCCTACACTCTAATCCCATCTCCACCAAACTTTACACCTGGCACAACAAAGCCATTCTTCTGGCAACCGCCCAAGCCATCCATCGGATTGACAGGCAGAGAAGCGTGATTGGTCACTCCAGAGAACACGTCTCACTGCTCTAGAGTCCAGTGGCGGCGTGCTTTACTCCACTGCATCCCACACTTTGCATTGCACTTGGTGATGTAAGGCTTGATGAGCTGCTCAGCCATTGAAACCCATTCCATGAAGCTCTCTGATCTTAAGATAATCTGATGGCCACATTTTGTTTGGAGGTCTAGATATCAACTCTGCAGAAAGTTGGCGACATCTGTGCACTGTGCACCTCAGCAGATTTTACATGACCTAACACTTCATGGCTGAGTTGCTCTTTTTCCCAATTGCTTCCATTTTGTTATAACACCACTATCAGTTGAGCGTGGAATATTTAGTAGTGAGGAAATTTCACAAATGGACTTCTTGAACAGGTGGCAACCTATCATGGTACCACGCTTGAGTTCACTGAGCTCGTGAGAGCGACCCATTCCTTCACAAATGTTTGTAGAACCGTCTGCATGCCTAGTGCTTGATTTGATTGGAACACCTGGATTTAATGTTTTGGAGTGTCGGTTAACAGTCGGCTTGTTTTAAGCGCAGAACACTCAGAATTCCCACACGAAGATATTACGTATTCAGTCCATTTTATCACAATTCAAACTATATATGCCATTTTGACCCTCTTTATTTTTATGACATGACTGATCACAGTAGGCGCTTCAGTTCATAGGAGTGAACGCCATCATCTCTCTTCATATCATCTTTTTCTAAAGCATAAACAAGAATTAATATCACTTAAGGTATGTTGAGGATACATTACAACGTACTGAAATGTATATGTCGTGTAATCGCTCAGCCCACCCGCAAAGACAAAACAGCTTGAGAACAATGTCCTGTTGCATCACATTTACCTCAGGCAAGTCATTCAGTGTCCACAGCTGTTAGTTCACTTGAGAAATAACTCTTTTGCTAAATATATGCACTATATTAGCTTATATTCATTATTCTACTTAATCTGTTACTGATGTCTTGTTTATATAATGTAGCTATGTTTAAATAAATCTGTCATGATTTGACAGCCGCGTATAAATGATTATATTTCAACGAATTAAAAAAAATGATTTAAGTTTATGCCTTATGTGAAGCTTATGTGTTAATTATTATATCTAAAAATAAACAACTGAATTGAGGCTATCAGTTGGGCTCTGTTAACCTTTAATATTAGCCTACAACATGTAGACTAAGGACTCCCTATATTTACAGCATTATCTTTTAAGACATTAGTTATAATTAAATTAGTTTAAGGACAGACACATTTTTTTTTCAGTAAATCACTGTTGAATAAAAATAAATAAAAAGCAAAACCGCTGTACCGAAATCGTAGGCTACCTAACCATGACTTCAAAACCGAGGTATCAACCGTAAGATTTGTGTACTGTTAGGCTATACACCCCTGAATAATGTTCCTATTTAACTAATGTCATCAAGTTTAAACAAATGGTTTCTGGTGGTATTTCAAACCCTTTTCAAAGTTAAATCAATTCTCAATAGGGTTTGGGCGCCGCATTGCATTCTGGGACGTTGCGGCCATGTTGATGGCCTCGCGAATGTAAACATACAGCAAGTCGAATGTGGAGAAGCAGAGTTGGGAGAAAGAAAAAACATGTGAAAATCCCGAAAGGGATGTGTTAAATAGGGAAGGCAGGGACCGCTATAGAGACAAAATCGGAACTATTAAAGTTTTGGATCCACATGAATTTCCAAAGAAAGAGCGGAGCACTGACGACGACGAAAACTTTATTTTGTTGGTCCCCGACAGACATTCTACTGACTATAAGTAACTTTGCAACTACAATTCAACTTATTCTACTAACCCGAACCCCAACACATAACCATAAGCTACCTGTCTACTAACAGTACAGTTAATACTCTAATTAGTGTTAGTTGACATGCTGTTGAAAACGTACATAGTTAGTAGAATGTTTAAAGTGGACTATCGAAATAACCGAAGTCTAACCGAAACGTATATATTATTCTTATTATTATTATATAAGAAATTGCTCTGCCTCCGTTTTTATTTGTTATTGCAATGTTATTGTTTACTATATTTATAATTTGCACTTCCTCCATTTCTGTGTCTTTTGTTGTTATTGTATAGATACCTATTTATTTGCTTATATAGTATTGAAAGAATTTATTTTTTTAAAAAGTGTATTTATTATTGTTATATAAAGTGCACTCCGTTATATAAAGTGCAACAACTTGCACTCCGTTTTCTGTGTTCATTTTTTATTTGTAACCTTTTACCTTGAAGCATTCCACATTTGTGTTCTCAGGTTGCACTACTTGCAAATAAACACTAAAAAACATCTGGTTTACCATAGTTGAAATAACGCCAAAATAATCAAATTAAGACACACGACTGAGAGGGAGTACGTCTATAAACAGTGCGCAGTAGTCCGAGTAGTAGTAAAGGATGCCATCAACATGGCCGCCACGCTAAGTAATGACGTCATGACGCCCAAACCCTATTGATAAAATAGACCCTTTTCACATTTCCGGGGTTTCTCAAAGCGGAAGCTGTCATAGTTGGGTTAACTTTTATGGCGGTGAATAAGACAATACAGTATTTTGTGTGTCCATATTTACTCAAATATAAAAAGAAAAACAACAATATTGCTTTCTCAACTTTCAAAAAGAGGGGAAAAGAGAGTGAGATTGATAACGGCAGTGAAAAGAGAGAAATGTTCTTTTTTCCATCACACCCATAGATGTTGTAATAGACACCTCACAGCAGCGGTAAGTTGTTTTTTGTAATTTGATGCAAAACAGCAAAAGTAATATAATACAAACTATTAGTGTTATAAATGTACATACGTTTAAAAAAAAAGAAAATACAAAAAACGTTGCAGGATTTACGATACTGATGACCGTTAAAACGCGTCATCAGTCGAAAAGGGTCCATTAAGATTATACCCTAGTTTTTTTTTCTCGTTGAATACCCATTTCACATTTAAAAAATGGTTTCATATTGCCTCAAGCAAGTATTGCACACATGTCATTCAAATCACTATTGTTCTGTAACGTTACGTCCATGTGTCTAAAGCACTTGTAGCAAACCTAAAATCCTTTTATTTTTTCTCGAGCACGGAGAAAAGCGTCAAAAGTGTCTTATAGAGCAGACAAGTGTTAAGTGCTCTGCTTGATGGCCGTGGTTCGTAGAAGTGGGATCTGAACCTCAATCATCCCATGTTCTAGAGCTCTAAACATTAAGAGTGAGAAAATGAGTGTGAATGTGCATTTCTGAGAGCTCGCGATGTGTTGATGCGTTTGTGCGTATGTATAGTCCTCCTTTATGGTCCCCAGGGTGGGACAAAGCAGCAGGTAACAGGTAAAAACCCGGTCAGGGTGAAATGCATTTTTCATAGGCCTGATATTCTCTATGTTTATGAGAAGAGCTTGATCTCGACCCATCCTCGACCCCAGAATACTCTCTGCATTAAAGCAGCGCTGTATCAATTAAACATGCAGGACAAGGACATGCAGAGTTCAGCGCACTTTTTAACCTGAGGTCAGCAGCGGTTTAACATGAGTTCAGTGCACTTTTCAACATGCTCCATTGATCTTTTTTATGAAGAAAGTCATAAGGAGAAGTCTTGCTGTGGCATCCCATATGTGACAGTATTGCTGAATAGACAATCCCTGGATTAGTGGTGCTTCCTAAGGCACGTTTTTCCAAACACCAAACCCAAAAATGAACTCGTATAATATAGGCTACTGACACCTCAAACCATGTGGGAAGTTGTGGTGTTATTTTTTTAATATGATCCTTAAAGGAATAGTTCACCCCAAAAATGAAAATTCTGTCATCCATTTCTTACCTCATGAAAACATTTATTTTTAGAACACAAATTAAGATATTTCTGATGAAATCCGAGATTTCAGTCCCTCCTGACAGCTATGCAACTACTTTTACGCTTCAAATTAAGCTTTTATTAACATTTAAACATTGATCAGCGAACTCAACCGACCTGCTTGACATATAAGAACAAATCTCATTGGTTCCTGCTGAAGCTCAAACGTGATGCGTAACACGAGAATGAACCTCATTGGTTCCTGCTGAAGCTCAAACGTGATGCGTAACACCAGAATGAACCTCATTGGTTCCTGCTGAAGCTCAAACGTGATGCGTGACACGAGAATGAACCTCATTGGTTCCTGCTGAAGCTCAAACGTGATGCGTAACACCAGAATGAACCTCATTGGATCTCGCACGTCTAAGGAACCTGCTTGAGCTTCTGTTTACCACAACTGATGTGCCAGTTTATGAATGTTTATAAAATAAATATGAATAAAAACCTAAATTAAATCTGTTCGGCATATAAAGCCATTGTGTTGTGCGTCTTCAGAAAATTTTGACTAAACCGCAAAATGGTAGCTGCGTCATCAAAAAGATCGTTCGTGTTCTGAAGACAAACGAAAGTCTTACAGGTGAACTATCCCTTTAAGAATTCTTTCTAATATGCTGATTTGATGCTCAAGAAACAGTTATTATTTTTTATCAAATAATATTTAGCAGCAAAAACAATTTTCAACATTGATAATGATAAGAAAAATTATTAATAACTGAGCAGCAAATCATCATATCAGAATGATTTCTGAAGGATCATGTGACACTGAAGACTGGAGTTATGATGATGACAATTTAGCTTTGATCACAGGAATAAATTACATTTTAAAATATATTTAAAGAGAAAACTAGCCTGACGTGGTCATCCTCAATTCTAGTCAGAATATGAGTCTGAAACTGCTCCATTGGGCTGTGATTATGGGGCGTGTTTCAACCCAACCAGGAAAGACCTCGATTGGACAGACCGACAACCAATCAGAGCAACGAAGCGACGCATAATATTAGTTGTCAAATGTCAACAGAGCTCAACTGCACTTTGTTGCCAAGTCTGCGGTTATATAGACCCTGGGGCCTATTGCACAAAACTAAGGGATTAAGCCGGGATATCTTGGTGAATGTGGCTCAATTTATCTACTAATATAGGCCATGTCCACACTAATACGTTTTCATTTGAAAACGTATATTTTTCTCTCTGTTTTGGCCTTCCGTCCACACTGAGACAGCGTTTTAAGTCAATGAACACTTAACGTTTTGAAAACGCTCTCCAAAGCGGATACATTTGAAAACGCTGTCTTCGCGTCAGAGTGTGGACTGCATGTGAAAACGGAGGCTTTTTAATACGATGCCGCATTTTTAGCCATGTGATGCAGTCATATGACCAATTCAGCCAAGATGGTGAACCACATTGTACAGCAGTTGTTTTGTATGCTTTCTGTTTTGACAGCCTTGTTAAATATTAATGTCAGTTTGTACATACTGTTAAAAAACTCTTCGCCTTTTCTCGACATTGTCGCAAAATGAGTATATAAACGAGTAGTGGAAATGACGCGGGTCGAAGCGTCTTGGATTTGCTCATGCGCAGTACAGGGATGTAAGCGTTTTCAGACGTTTCAGTGTAGATAAACGATTGAAAATGATAGTGTGGACGTGGAGCGTTTTTAGACAAACGTTTTTAAATTTATCCGGATTAGTGTAGACGTAGCCATAGTTATATTTTGTTATTATTATCGTTTTTGATGTGAGTGTGCCTTCAGGATACGTTTACACGACAGCAGTGTACTAAATTGCTTAATCTCTTATCCTAGTTTTGTGCAATAGGTCCCAGGAATGCGAATTTTAGCTGGCAAACTTGCCAAAATAACACACATTTCCCCAACCTCCCAATAGAAGCTATTGGGCTTGTTTTGGGCTAGTAGTTGGCAGGGTTTTTTTTGTAAAAACTTGGCAACCCTGTTCGCACACGTTAGAAGAAAAAGACGAGTGTAAACGATCTTTGCCGGTGTTGTAAAAAAAGAATTTAAGGATAAACGGTACTTTCCATCATGATGATCATTTCTGAGAGGAATAGTGAAGGTGAATGCAGATACGAACAAGCTCTCTGTCTGATGACGTGATGATTACGTTACTGTTGATCATCTGTCCATCATCGTCTAAAGCCCGCCCTGATGATTTCATTGGTCCGAACAGTTTGTGTTCAGGCATAATTACTCCTCTATGGATTGAGGCCAGACCGAACCGCCCGAGCTCATATGTTGTGGGCGGGGCTGAGTTCTCAGAGGCTAATAGAAAACAGTTATTTCACAATATTACTGTATTTCTTGGTGAATCGAAATCTTAAATAATTAACATCACTACAGTGAAGGCAAATTGCTTCTGCTTGTAAAAAAAAATGCGGATATATATTTAAATGTTTGCTCTCGTTTTGCAGGTGAAAGTGTGGTTTCAAAACCGCCGCACCAAACAGAAAAAAGACCAGACCAAGGACACCGACAAGCGCTCGTCATCCACCTCTGAATCCCTCGCCACCTGCAACATCCTGCGTCTCCTGGAGCAGGGCCGCCTTTTGTCTGTGCCCGCGCCTCCGCCCAACCCGCTGCTGGCTCACCCGCACCCCGGCAATGGCCAATCTCTCCTGGGCAGCCCTTCCGTATCCTCTTCCTCTGGGGTGAGTAGCACCGCCTCGGCTCCCGGATCCGGCGGGACGTTCGGACTCTCGCTGTCTTCTTTAGGAGGTACTCCGCCCTCGCCCCGCCTGGGAGTGCCACCACCCTCCCTTTGCTTTACCATGCCTCTCCTGGGCGGCACCCATCACGAACTGCCGTCGGGATACGGGTGCGGATCGTCGGCGTTCGAACCCTACATGAGGATAGAGCGGAAGGACGGTGAGTTAGGTGGGAAGAAGACGGTTTCCTAAAAGCGTTCCCTACCTACTGGTACCTTCCCCACTCTACCTGTCTCAGGGGTCTCACCTGTGCCGCGAACAGCCGGGAGCGGAGGTTCGCAAACGAACAGAAAGAGATTGAACGACAAAGTCTTCATTTGCAGATCCTCGTCTCGCTGGCCTCTCTAGCGCTAGTGCCTATAAAAACCAAATTTAGGCCAGTCGGACTCCATAATTTGGTAAGGAGGAGCGTTTGGGACTAAGCCTGTAATTAAGCATCGCTGTGTTCAGTGAATTTTTTGTCATCCACA
The DNA here is from genome assembly GCF_024679245.1 of Pseudorasbora parva. Classification (NCBI taxonomy): domain Eukaryota; kingdom Metazoa; phylum Chordata; class Actinopteri; order Cypriniformes; family Gobionidae; genus Pseudorasbora; species Pseudorasbora parva. The sequence goes on along the minus strand of NC_090172.1, from coordinate 58,966,552 downwards.
GGTTTCCTTTCATTTTTGCATTACATGTTTGGTGAAGAAAGCCTAAGGCCCATTCACACCAAGAACGAAAACTATTGCGATAACTACACTGTAAAAAAATTCAGTTGGCCGAATTTAATTTCTGTGAATTAAATTACATCCATTTACAGAATTTCAGTTGTGCAATGTGATTCAAATGTGATCAGTCACTTGAAAATTTTCAATTGGAGACCTGAATTTTTTTTACAGTGTATATTAGCGTCCAGAAACGTGTTGAGTTTTGTTGTCGGCTGCTTTAAATGCTCATACGCTTTTCAAACGGGGTGGACTCTGATTGGCTGTCATTGTTTTCATAATTCATCTGCTAGACAAAAATCATTCTGAAAGTGATTCCAACAATATCGCTCCTCTGTGCCGACACCGTTATAGTTGTGGACTCTCCTATTCAAAACTATGTTTATCGTTATAGTTATACTTGGTGTGAACTGGCCTTTACTCTTTGTGAATGATAGAAAAAGCTGTAAATGTAACTGTAACTAAAGCAAAATTATTTTGCAAGTTTGTTTCCAAATGGGTGTTTAAAAAAAACAAGAAAAAAGGATGAAAAAAAGACGATTGATCAACATTGTGGTATGTTTTTATGCTGCTTTAAATTAATTGACTAGGGGAGCTTCTTGTTGGTATAAATGTTTGTCTGTATGAAAGTATAAGAACGAGAGAATTATCTGCGCGAATACGTACAGTAACAATAACAAGGCACTGACCATTTTTCTGGCATTGATTTCGCACTGCACCTTGGTGATGGTAATAATGAGACGCGTTCAATGGACATCATATAGCAATGATGCAACATTAATTGCATAAAGTGTAACTGTGTGGGAAATTATACAGGTCTTTTGCAAAATAATGGTGTCTAAATATACTTTTCACATGCGTTTTTCAGCACACCACTTTGAAATATGACCTCTTTTCTTTTTAAGCCATGACATTCTCAGTTGAAAATGTTGGCGAAGCCCTAATCCGTTGACTCAGCATTATATCGCCCCTAGTTAACATGCTTCTTGTTGTTTCCAAATGTATTCGATGCAAAGGGCTAATTACGGAGTTCACTTTGAGTCTTTCAGCACCTGGGGCCGGTTGCACCAACTTTGCATGAGTTACTCTTGGGGTGCGTTCACACTTGTAGTTCGGTTAGTTTGGTTCGTTTGGACCGGACCAAAAAACAAAAACAAAACATATAGTCCTGGTCCGCTTAGCGTTCACGCTGGCATTTTTAACAGCGAACCTAAAGTTACCGAACCAAAGGCACAGGGAGACGGTCACAACCTGATTGGTCGGTTTATGACGTAGGAGCTCGCTTACTGAACATTCACAACAATGCTGTGTGCTGGATTAAACATCATCATTTTATGCGTGTACATGGCATTATTTTTACCAGCTGAGAACTCATGAAGAGCTCATAAGATGTCCAAAACAGCTGCAGGATTTCCTCCGTTGTATGCAGATAAGAGACGGCAGTTCTGTCGTCTGTACCGGATAATAATGGGCAACACACGTCCTTTGATGAGAAGAACCAGGTTTGCTTTTTGTGCGTTTTTTTTTCTAGCATTTTCGAAACACGCTTGTTGGACCAAATATTGATGAGACACTTCCTCGTTGCTCTACGTTTAGCCACTAACGTTAACATTACTCATTTTGGATACACCGATCTTTCCGCATTGTCAAATCAGCTGACTATGCGTCGCATCTTGTGACATTATGTCCGGTTTTTGGTTCGTCTACATGTCTTTGGTCCGTGTTGCGTTCATATATCATTCGTACCGCATCAGAGTTCGTTTGGAAGCGGACCGAGACCCGTCTTTTTAGCGCTCTCGGTCCGCTTGCTTGGTGCGCACCAGGGTTCGGATGGCAGCGTCCACATATGTTCAAATGAACCGCACTAAACGAGCAATCACACCAGGGTTCGTTTTAAACGAACCAAACATGACGAGTGTGAACGCACCCTTAGCCTAGTTTGACGTAAAGAGGCACTAAGTTGTAGACTGGGTAAACCATGGCCTGTTCTGTCTGCGATTTGAAGCGATGGGTCGTTGCCTGTTGATCACGCCTCTTGTGCTCTGATTGGTCGAAGGACTATCCAGTTGCGTACAGATTCATTTGAATTACGCCCGTTGATCACGCCTCTTGTGCAGTAGAAAATACAGAGCAGACTCCCCTGACCAATGTTCAATCTTAAACTGAGCTTGGTCTGGTGATAGCCTGACAAACTAAGTTGCGCACTGCTAAATATTTTTGCATTGCACCATTAAACGTAGTAGAAGCGTAATTCTACATACAAGCTAAATATTTATGGAAGCGTCTGATTAGGAGAAACGGTTGGAATAAAATATCAGACTAATTGAACTGCATCAATAAGCTCTTGTTTTACATTGTGAATAAGCTCACTTTGTTAGCAGCTCTTCAACATGAACACAATCTATTGGTCCGTGTTGTCCATGTCAAATTAAATTATTCATAATACATTTCTAATGTTTTTTGTATTTATTTATTGATACTTATTCATTTCAAATACAGTGTTATTTACATATAAAATAGTCTACCTTTAATGTATTGAATTAAATAGAATCTTATTTTAATAGAAATTTATTTTTTCCATTTAGTTATGTGAGGAAAAAAGTTAGAATGAAGGATAAACTGAAATTCACAGCATTTAAACTTCTGCTCACGTATTTAAAGGCTGCTATTGGATCATAAATGTCATGTGACTGTGCAGTACTTTTACGAAGAACCGAATAAAGGACAGAGTTAGTTATAAACTAGCTAGTAGTTACTAACACCGCCTTCACGTGCTATCGGAAATCTGACAAATCCCACATCTGAAGTGGGGAGAGCATTCATGTGCAATTTTTTACCTAGTAAACTTGTATTTATTATAATTCAGAGAGCACATGAAAGAAGCATTAGCCTCTAGTGACTTTACGTTCAATTTTAAGAACTTGTGAATGGCTGGTGCAACCCTAACCTGGAGATCTTAAACCGTGTTTAATTATAAACAGCGTGCATGGGATCAGTTCACTACAGATTGCTTTTTACACGTAATATGGCTTGCCATTGCAGTTCTATAGATTTGGTGCTCATGTGTCTGCAGAATTTGGATTCAGGGACATGGTGAGGGTTTTTTTACAATGCTATTGCGTTCTTTCGGCAAATTTTCTGTGGGAAACGAAACGTTTTGCAAGCGATCACAAAGGCCCCGTCCACACGAAGCCAGCGCTTTCCCAATCCGATCTTTTTTTTTTCCTTGTTTCAAGAAATATCTGCGTTCACACGAGATTACCTAAACTGACTAAAATGATGTAGTTTGCATGCCAGGCCAGTGTGTGGCGCTGTAATTCTGCCAAAGAAATACACTAAAAACAGAGAAGAAGAGTTGTGGCTAGAAGGGGTATAGCAGTGGTCGGAGGTGAGGCGAAATCTCACAATAAAATAACAATAAATACATTTATTTAACAGATGTGATTTATTAATGCCTCCACCTACCCCAACCCAAAACATACCCTTACAATAATGCAGATAGCGTTATTAAATGACGCGATATTGATGTGCGCATGCCAAGAGCCCGTAGTTGTATCCCTTACCTCTTTCACCGTGCTGGACATAGTGTGATGACATCACCGTTTCAGAAAATATACGGATTCGCTGTACACACGAAAAGGGAAGATGCTCGTTTTCAGATTTATCCACTTTGGGACCCGGTTTCGAAAGATATCGGATCAATGCCTCTAAAACGCCGGATCCGTGTGGACGAAACGCTGATACGATACAAAATGTATACGTATACAGCTAAACGCGTCTCCGTGTGGACGGGGCCAAAGTTGATCTGAGAAACGCAAGTGCTTTGAACAAAAAACAAAGAAAGGCATACTTTAATGTGTCTGCAGAATTTGGATTCAGGGACATGGTGATGGAAAAAATTAGATGTGTGGATTTTTTTTTTACAATGCTTTTGCGTTCTTTCGCCACAATGTTTGCTCGCAAAACTTTTGAGTTCTCTCGCAAAAAACACAAACGTTTTTGCGAGCGAAATGCACATTTTCTGTGGGAAATAAAACGTTTTGCAAGCAATCACAAAGTTGACCTGGGATACACAACTGCTGTGAAAAAAAAAGAAAAAACGGGAAGTTTCTCGCAAACATTTTGTAAGCGAACGCAAAGTTTCTCTGGGTGGATTTTGTGTTAACACTTCAGCTCTACACCCACATTTGGGTCCAAAATTGCATGCGTCATAATTATTATATGCCGCAGAGCTGAAGTGGTTAATGTATTTCTTCCACATCATCTTCGCTTAATACCTACCATGCATATCGGTAAGAATAGCATGCATTGGTTTGTAAAAAATTCCCCAAACATTGGCTGTCTTTCAACAAACAGAAACTGGCCAAGACATCTACTGCAACTACTTCCCAACTTTAAAACGGATTCAATGAAATCATGCACGTGCAGACACATGAAATAGTTTCATAATTAATAGATTATTCTGCAGGCTGTGTCTGGTAAAGGCCTATCTACATTTTTTTTTTCCTGTGCGTGGCAAAGAACCCACCAACAAATATGGTTGCAGTGACTGAATAGATGCATCTGTGCTCAGAGAAATCTGTACTGTCTGGTTGAGTTGAAATTTGTCTTGTCAAACGTTTTTATTTTGCATTGAGTGATCCGGTTTATTTTTTATTAAAGCATGTGCAGTGCTCTAGGGTAAACAGACCTTTCGTCGGCACCTGTTTGTTTGGCTCTTAAGGAGCGTTCACAGTGACTGATTTCAACCGCTGAAATTTAAACTCGATTAAACATTGTTGCTCAACAGTTATTACCACGTACAGTATGTCAGACTCTTTCTAAAAAGCAATGACTTCTGGCCTCTTAATGTGAGTCGGCCTTTAGTGGCTTTGCTCAGTGGCGATCATCTACAACACTGTACTTCCATCACTATCCTCTGACAGTACGCTGGACGTTGAGGGAATAGTTAAGCCCAAAATGATAAGTGTGTCATTTATTCATGCTACTATTCATGCTAGCTACTTCCTTTTTTTAAAGTTAAACCAACAATATTTTTTTACAGTGCAACAGTGACTGATCACATCTAAATTTTTCAGTTGGCCGAATTGAAATTCTGTGAATTGATGCAATTAAATTCGGCCAGCTGAAAAATTTAGATGTGATCAGTCACTGTTGCACTGTAAAAAAATATTGTTAGTTTAACTTAAAGTGCGTAACCTGGCTGCCTTAAAATTGAGTTTATTGAAATTAAAAATTCTAGTTGATACAATGAAGGAAATGTGTTTAATAAATAGAAACTCAAAATATTATTGTGTCTGAACCACATAAAAAATGTGATAAATCATGAAAATAGCACTATTTGGCATGTCTCACTGCGTCATCAGAAATAAAACACACACAATTGCCCAATATGCTTACAAAATCTTTTAATAATATTTGAATAAAAGGTTGTCGAATCTCAAAACTGTTCATTGTATTAACTAAAACATTTTATTTCAATGAACTTGAAATTTTAAGGCAACCAGGTAACTTTAAAAAAAATATTTTTTACAGTGTGGTGAGCATAAAATACTTGTAAATTTACATTTAAAACTCTATTCCAAACTTTTGACTGGTAGTGTAAATTAAATGCTCCAAGAGCAAGATAGTCATGCAGGTTTGAAACAACGTGAGGGTGAGTAAATGATGACAATTTTCATTGTTTGGTGTAACAGATTTCTTGTCATCTTATACAATTGCTCTGCCATTGCTTTGTGAAGATGACTCCCTGTCAGAAAAAAAGTACTGATATGTACCTTTTAAGGTACACTGTGAAAATTTTTTTGTTGGTTTAACTTTAAAAAAGTAAGTAACCTGGTTGCCTTAAAATTTAGTTTATTGAAATTAAAAATTTGAGTTGATACAATGAAGGAATTTGTTTAATAAATAGAAACTCAAAATACTATTGTATCTGAACCACATAAAAAATGTGATAAATCATGAAAATAGCACTATTTGGCATCTTTCACTGCCAAATAAAACACACACAATTACCCAATATCCTTACAAAATCTTTTAATTAATAATTGATTAAAGGTTGTCGAATCTCAAAAAATGTTCATTGTATTAACTCAAAATTGTAATTTCAATGAACTCAAAATTTTAAGGCAACCAGGTCACTTTTTTTCTAAATATTTTTTTTACAGTGTACTAATATGTACCATTTAGGGGTGAGTAAGGTACAAAGATGTACCTTTTCACTATTGCATTGTACCTTTTTTTCTGGGAGTGCTGAGAAAGACACGGACATGATTTTAGCTTCTTTTGCAGCTTGATTGCAAATGGATCTTAACCGGTGTATAAAAATTCTCCTGGCAGTTGTTGGTGTTGTTGTCGAACATGGTTATTTTCTATAAGCATCATGTATAATTCACTGCAGCGTCGTTCAGGCAGACACTGGCTCATGAACATTGAGTCCAGGCTTACAAGACCTAAACACACCTGTACACATCACGCATTTTCTTTTCTCACTCTATGGTTTTCAGTGGTATCTCAAAATGTTTCCTTAAAGAACGATGCCGTGTTAGGTGTTAGTCATATTGTGAGCACTGTTATTGAGGGTAAACAACTAAATGAAGCATCTCACAGACCTGTATTTGCAAAAGCAGCAGATTCTTTGTAAAACGGCTTTAAAGAGAGTACTTGTATTTAAAAAAGAACCCTTTAATTATGAACCATAAGCCTGAAATATGTTTTCACAGTATGGCGGACAAGCAAAGGCAGTATAAATAACATTGCCACAGATATGATTGTAAAATGTGTTTTTGAGTTTGTTGTGATTGTGTGAAAAGATTTTATTTTTTGTTTTCTCACTTTCTTCCATTGTTAAAAGGTCAGTGCTCTTGTTCTGGCACAAAGATTATGTGTAAGTAAGCCATAAGCTTTTTGGCAGTACAGCATTTGTGTGACCGTGTCAAAAAATGATAATGATGATAATAATAAATTAAATAATGGCACCAGCTTCTCACACTTAAACAGTATGTACATATATGAGTCTTTGCACAGTATTTTCATGTTGTATTATGTGATCTTACAGAAAAGAAAATGAATGGAAAAAAAATATAAATGCTTTACAATTCTTTGTCTCATTAACTATTTGCACTTATTTAAAAAAGTTTTGTGTTCTGTGGCAAAAGAGCCTTTCTCATGGTTTGGCTAAAAAGCCAAGATATTGTACAATATGTACATGTGTTTTTATTCATATGCATATAAATATATGTCTATGTAATTTGCTTACTTGTGTGTCTTTCTTGTGACTCTCAGTCGCTGATAATTCTTAAAGATTCATCTAAATGAAAATGTGTAATCAATGTTCATTTGCAACACACACACACACACACACACACACACACACACACACACACACTGCCCTTGCTCCTAAACCTATACCATCACACGAAGCATTTTTACTTTCTCAAAAGAACGGGACATGGGTAATGTCCACATATTTTACCTGTGTCAAACCCATGTCATTATACACATTTGTGTCCTGATATTTCACAAAAACAAGCACACACACACCGATCAGGTATAACATTATGACCACTGACAGATAAAGTGAATAACACTGATTATCTCATCACGGCTCCTGTTAGTGGGTGGGATATATTAGGCAGCAAGTGCATATTTTGTCCTCAAAGTTGATGTGTTAGAAGCAGGAAAAATGGGCTAGAGTAAGGATTTGAGCGAGTCTGACAAGGGCCAAATTGTGAGGGCTAGACGACTGGGTCAGAGCTTCTCCAAAACTGCAGCTCTTGTGGGCTGTTCCCGGTCTGCAGTGGTCAGTGTCTATCAAAAGTGCTCCAAGGAAGGAACAGTGGAGAACCGGCCACAGGGTCATGGGCGGCCGAGGCTCATTGATGCACGTGTGGAGTGAAGGCGGGCCCGTGGGGTCCGATCAAACAGAAGAGCTACTGGAGCTCAAATTGCTCAAGAAGTTAATGCTGGCTCTGATAGAAAGCTGTCAGAATACACAGAGCATCTCAGTTTGTTGCGTATGGGGCGGCAAAGCCGCAGACCAGTCAGGGTGCCCATGCTGAAAGAGCCAACAGTGGCACGTGAGCATCAGAACTGGAAGACGGAGCAATGGAAGAAGGTGGCCTGGTCTGATGGATCCCGTTTTCTTTTACATCATGTGGCCTCCAAATTCCCCAGATCTCAATCCAGTCGAGCATATGTGGGATGTGCTGATCCATAGAGGCCCCAGCTCGCAACTTACAAGACTTAAAGGATCTGCTGCTAACTTCTTGGTCGCAGATACCACAGCACACCTTCAGGGGTCTAGTGGAGTCCATGCCTCGACAGGTCAGGGCTGTTCTGGCAGCAAAAGGGGGACCAACACAATATTAGCACGGTGGACATTATGTTATGCCTGATCGGTGTGTTTGTGTGTATATATATATATATATATATATATATATATATATATATATATATATATATATATATATATATATATATATATATATATATATATGGTTGTCAACGTTAACTCATGCGATTATTTTAAAGTCCTTAACCCGTTAAAATAATATAACTAAATAAAAAAAGTGAACAAGTAGCCTACGTCAAGCTGCGTCATTAACGTAATGTTCGTCACGCAGTTAGATCGAGTCGGAAGTTTATCATCACAATCACACTGACTGAGCATCACCTGTAAGCCGGTAGGAGGAAAAATATCCATTCTCTAACTCTTTAACTCGATTCTGCTTCTGTTTTAGATAAGGCCATTTAAACCCGTTAAACTCTGGGAAAGTGTTCAGTGATCCAGTAACTTAATCGAAATCATTCAAACAGTCCAAAACAGCGCGAATGTAAAGCAGGCCAGGCTGATTAGGCTAGTACACCACACACATATCAGAGAGCGTTTTTACTGAATTATTCATTCCAGTGTGTACTTTGCTTAAAACACGAAAAAATGTGCGCGCCCTATGATTAGTTATCATGGGTTTTTACAGTCAAAGCGGTTGATTTAGGAGTTTTTTTTTGCGTCTTATGTGGTCCTGTTCTTGAGTATCGCACCTTGACTCGTTTTTAAAAAAAAAAAACGATCTTGTTTGTTGTTGTTGCTCTGTCTATGTACACAAATACCACACTATACACTGTAAATTCTGTAACGTTTTTTTAATGTAATGTTTTTTCATGGGTGCTTAGATGTCTATAAATGTATTATAATAGAATTATATGGACTTCTTATATTTGGTGTCATTTTGAAGTCTTGAAAACTTGCATAAAACACACCCTTCACCCTTCAATCTGATCGTTTACGTTGCTGGATGTAGCAAATTAAGACAAAAATGAATGTGTTTAATGAGATAAATTGTGTATTATTAATTTCACGATAAATTTTTGCACGTTTGCAATTAATCGCGGTTAAAATGTAATCTTTTGAAGCCCTCAAATATGCACACCATTTTATTATAATTTTGTATGTAGCCTATGTATTTATTTTTATTAAATTATTTTACATTATATATATATATATATATATATATATATATATATATATATATATATATATATATATATATATATATATATATAAACACAAAAAAAAGACGTTGCTTCTCGTATAATAACAGCATCAATAAAACCCTTTTCAGATTATGAAATAGCATGTTGCCAATATTTATACCATTTTTTTATATTTATTATGTTTATGCTAACACACCACAGGCTGATCAGGAATAAACTTGTTCCTCTCAAAACCTCCAGCTCTTTTCTCGAGATGAGGTGGGCGGGCATGATTATTTTTCAGGAAATGGTGGACAAGCGGACACAATATGTTTAACCACATGTTTAGTCCCCTCGCTCTCCTCCCTGAGCTGCTCTCCCTTTCAGAGTCTCGCCTGGACAATCAACTCCAGGGTGCCAATTAAAATGATTGGCGGCTTTCCTTCATGGGACTGGACGGATGGAGGGAATGGGGACTGGATGGGTGGCCTGGTGGTTTTTAGTGTACGTAAAAATAAAAATAAAATGATGGGGTGAGTAACTCGCGTGATAGCAACAGTGTTCTTTAAGGTTTCATTTCAGAACCCAGATTTTATATTGGACACCAAGTAGCGACCTAACACCGGACAAAAATAGTTTGAAAGACAAACCTAAATAAAACAGACTTGCGGTGCATTTTTGGTCATAACCCACCAGTTGGATTCTTAATCTGAAGTGATGGCAATGCCATGCCTAAATTAGATAACATTTTGTCAATTTGTTTAAATGTTGTTGTTTTTTAAAACTATAAAAATACATGTTGTATTCTTATTATATACTGTTCTCCTAAAAATACCCCTAAAAACTCAACTATTTACTCAATCCTAAACTATTTTGTTTAAGATTGTTTTAAACAACTCTTTTCCATACAACTTTTCAAAGTAAGCACACATGTAATTCTCAAAAAACAAAACAAAACAAAAAAACTTATTAAAAAAAAGTTCTATATCAAATCTTAAAGAGTTCTGACTTTTCATATTTAAAGATTCCATCATGGGATTATTTTAAGGATTTAGTTTCAATTAAATTAATTTTGTTTTAATTCATTTTAATTATACTTACTTTTTATGAACTAAGCAGATTGTAAATATACTTTTTTAAAACATGGAAGTATTATGCAATCATTTCAGACATTTCTCCTTATAGAAACTCAGTCAAAATTCAGTCAAGAACCCTAGAGTTCTACGGAGAACCTCATTGAACCTCTTTTTTTTTGTGGATACCAAGTATTTACTGTAATTTACTGTAACAGGCAAGTATAAGTGTATGATCTAAACAGCATAAAATATAAAAATAAACAGGAATTTCTGGGAATATATTTGACTGGTGTCCAATAGAATAGCTGTAAAAGTTATAATGATGTAAATTATTTAATACATTAGTTGTTTTTAATGCTGGACAATCGATTAATCGCATCCAAAATAAAAGTTTGTGTTTACATAATATATGTGTGTGTCCTTCATTTAAGAAAAATCTTATATTTATATATACAATAATTTGTATAGAAACATATTTACAGTATATACATGTATAAATATATACACAAATGCAATATACACAGTATACACACAAATATTACTTAAACGCAAGCTTTTATTTTGGATGTGATTAATTAATTATTTTACATTTAGTATAATAATAATTTTTCTGTATAGAGCAATTTTTATAGTACTTTCCTGAAAACATTCCTTCGCTTTATTGAATAAAAATTAAAAGTACGGATTGTTACAGTAAATTCTAAGGTAAATCTTTCTTTTTGTTTCAAAAAAACATTTTGTTTGCAGTAAAGTTTTGTACTGTACAGTTAACCATAAAACATACAAGTTATTTACATTTCATGATTTAAAATTAGAACGATATATTTACTGCTTTGTGTGAGAAACACAAACTATTTCAAATTGAAATTATTCCTGTAAAACTTATTGTATTTGCTCTCAAATCTCATTCTCAGTTCTGCATATTCAAAGAAACATGCCGCGTTTGTCACAGTTCAACTAAAACACATGAAGACGTGAAGGAGCGTCAATAAACCACAGAATCTGTGTTTCTTTGGGGGAACGATCCCTTTAAAAAAACGCCATACTGGACTTTTAAATCTAGAACATTTCAAGAAAAAAAAAATAGAAGAAAGCATAAACTTTTCGTCCATCCACACTCAATAGTACAGCTTGGCAATAATTCAAGCGGCACCTTGGCAGAAAAAACGAGAGCGCCATTAAAGCTGCTCTGTCCATCAGCAACTGCAATATTTTCATTTCCGTGTAAAATTCGCTTTGGCCTTCACGCCTTTAACCACGCATCACTGTACCACCGCCGCCCTCTTTTTCCTTTCTAATTCTTCTCTCTCTCTCTCTCTCTCTCTCTCTCTCTCTCTCTCTCTCTCTCTCTCTCTCTCTCTCTCTCTCTCTCTCTCTCTCTCTCTCTCTCCCTCTCTCTCTCTCTCTGCCCCCCTTTCTCTACCCGCCTGCGCTCCCTTAGACCCTGTTCAGTGACCCTGCAGGAGGTTTCGTCACTAATTAGGGTCACTAATTGGGGGGCAATGGGGCCGGGGTCCTCTCCACACCTGCACCAGTCATGTGACCCATAGAGAGGTGCGCGGGGTCAAAGGTCACGGGGAGGGGGGGGGTCAGCTGTGAAGGTTCAGGATTAGTGAGAGAGGATGGAGCGCTATAAGGGTTAATTACAGGAAGACCCCTGGCCCGGACAGCTCAGCAGAGCCCCCTAGCATGAGCCGATTTTTTCAGCTCGGAAAGATGAAGGCTGCTTGTTTTGACAGACTTCACGCAAGCGCCTGACCCCGCCATGAAAGAACGATACTGCATTCCACAGAAAGAGAGGCATGAAATGAAGGAGAGACCATGCTAACTTAAAGTGTTAAACTTCAAGACGGGAATCGTTTTTGTGCTAAGGGAATGACATCTCAAATTGGGTTTTGTTTCATGGGGAAAGACTTGCTGTAGCATTTCTAAGGAATCAGACTTATGGTTTTCGTGGTGGATCATAAAATGAGCAAAGAGGGATGTGAACCATATTTATATTAGACAATATTCAAAATATTCAGTATAAATTCAAGCAAGAATCCCAAAACACACACTAGCAGCCGCATAGTGATGTACTAAAAATCACTCAGAAACCTTATAAACGGCATCATTTTACTAGGGCTGGTCGATTATGATAAAAAAGCTCAGGACATTTTTACTCAACATGGATTAGCCTGTTAGTCTATCATACAGCAGAAATAAACTCGACAACAACCAGTGAGTCTGAGGGAAAAAAGGGTGAACCCGAACGTGCATTACCCTCAAAAGCTGAGGAAATTGTTGGAAAAAAGGCAAGTGTATGGAAATGGTTTGGGTTTCTTAGTTTACTTAGGGGTGGTTTACCCCAAAATGAAAATGTGATGTTTATCTGCTTCCCCCAGGGCATCTCCCAGGGCATCCAGGATATAGCTGTCAGTCGTAAAATGCATGTGAATGGTAACACATGAGCGTACGAGAACTATAAGAGTATAAAAAACATACACTCTAAAAAATTCTACAGAGTAAAATACAACCCAATGTTGGGTCAAATATGGACTAACCCAGCAGTTGGGTTGTTTTAACCCTGATATTGGGTTGTATTAAGCAAATATTTAACCCAACCACAGGATTAAATCAACCCAATCGCTGGGTTAAAATAACCCAATTGTTGGGTTAGTCCATATTTGACCCAACATTGGGTTAAAACAACCCAGCATTTTTTAGAGTGTATAAATCCATTTTAAACCCTGTGGCTCGTGACGTCACATTGATGTCTTAAAACACAAAACGATCGGTTTGTGCAAGAAACACAACAGTATTTATATTTTTAAAAATACCTCTGGCGTATTCGAGGAAAAAAACGTATACATTATAAAAAATTATACTGCTCGGTTTCTCACACAGACCGGTCTTTTCGTGTCCTAAGACATCAATGTGTCGCCACGAGCCGCAGGGTTTAATATGAATTTGTATTTGCATGTTTTTTTTTACTCTTTTAGTTCTCGTACTCTCATGTGTTACCATTCATGTGCATCTTCATCTTCATTTGTGTTCTACTGAAGAAACAAACACACCGACATCTGATGCCCTGCATGGGGGTAAGCAGATTAACATCACATTCTCATTTTTGGGTGAACTTTCCCTTTAACTTGTTTCATTACTGGATGAATCAGCATTTTTGAAAGAAGCTCTTGAATGAATGATTCAGTTACGAATGCATTTTTATCCGTCACGTGTCGCCACCTACTGGTGTAACGATGTAATGGATACAATCTGTATTTGAAGCTCCATATCACGTTCAAAAGGTGATTTGCTCTATTGTGATCACTTCTGTAGACGTCAGTGTTTATATCTGAACTATAATCTTTTATCCCAGTACTTGTGGGATCATTTGAATTATTGGAAGACAGAAATAATGATACTGTGTGGTTGAAAAGACAGTTTATGAAGCGGTTTCACATGACAACTCTCTCTGGATCAGTGACGCCAACGCAGATCTGAATGCTCCAGTGGGATTTTGTCAAAGGTTTAATAGACGTGCACAGGAGAATCACTGTCATTTAGGAATAAGATTGTGTGTGTGTTTTAACGATTAATCATGCAGCTCTTCAATCTTTGCATTTTGCACTTTTTACTCACATTTCTACCTCTAAATCATTTCATACACTGTAAAAAAGTGACCTGGTTGCCTTAATTTTGAGTTCATTGAAAATAAAAATTTGAGTTAATACAATGAACATTTTTGAGAATCGACAACCTTTATTCAAATATTACTAAAAGGTTTTGTAAACATGTTGGGTAATTGTGTGTGTTTTATTTGTGATGAAGCAGTGAAACATGCCAAATTGTGATTTATCACATTTTTCAGATTCAATATTTTGAGTTTCTATTTATTAAACCAATTACCTTCATTGTATCAACTCAAATGTTTAATTTCAATAAACTCAAAATTTTAAAGCAGCCAGGTTACTTACTTTTTTAAAGTTAAACAAACTATTTTTTTTACAGTGTAGATATCAAATATGTGAGATGTTTGCAATCCTAATCAACAAAGAGACCATGCAGAGGAATTGTGTACTTGTTTCCTTTTATGGCTCATTAAGAGACACAGATGTGTGTATGCGTGTCTGTTTGGATTGAGTTGAAAGGTTTGGTCCACGGTGAGATGAGCACCACTCCAAGCCTGAAGCCCTTTCACAGAGAGCGAGAAAGAGAAACAAACGTCGGGGTTTGAGAACAGACAGCTGCTCTTTCTACAACACAGATATTTCCTGAGAGCTGAAGAGAGAATGACAGCATTAAAACGAAGAGCACCCGGTGAAAAGGCCGGGGGCGTCATTGTTTGCTCCGGCAAGGCTAGAGAAACTAAAGCAGTTTCCTGATATTGGTGGCTCAATGGAGACAAAGAATAAGTTTTGGTGGACCTTAACAATATAGTCTGCACTATAATGAGTCTTTAATTAGGTACAATAAAAGATTTGTTGAGCTGTGTGAAGCAACCGCTAAAATGATACTGAAATATATACATGAAATCCTAATATTTGCAACTGTTCAGTGAACTTTGTCTCAGATATTTCTCCAAAAACTAGCATAGAAATATAAAAAGACAGAAAATGTAAAAAAAGCACTTGAGAGACTGGAATAAACCATCATTTTTTGGTACATCCATTTAGCCTGGAAAACAGATCTTTCAGTAATTAGTGTATTTAACCTTTCATATTTCTAATGCTACGCTTTCTATAAGCCTATTCTATTTCTCCTATTTAGGCCACAATACTACAATGACTTTTTTTTTTAGTGCAAAAAAAGTTATTGCGTGTCTTTCTGCAAATCGTAACATCAATGTGATGAATAAAACGTTGATTGTCACTTTTTCTTTGAGAACAAGTCAATTCCTCACCTAAATCTATCCATTTTTATGACCCAATGACCCCAATTTTCACATGTAGTCCTACTATAAAAGCCAAGGACGCTCTTTCTCCATCTGTGCGTTTAAGACTCCTCCACAGAGACCATGAATTTGCTTTGTGTCCTCTAACATTTGTTCAAAATCAATTAAACCTTGCATCCTTGTATTCTTTCCAGCTTCTTTTGCACAGTACCGTGTCAGGCACTGCTGAACCTGCTGCCCTCACACAACATTACTTCAAAAGCTTTTTTACCTGTCTGAGCGGTGATTTCACAGTGCCATACTGGCGTGACCGTTACTATACTAACTCTGTGTTTCAACAGTTCACTGTGATCAATGGTACCATGAACTAATATGAATCATTACTAAGAGATAAATGAGTTTTCTGCTTAAAGAACACATTCAAGTCTCTCCACCACTCATCCATTTATTTTTCTAACATCCATTTCAGTTAAACTTTCTATGTTTGGATAGAAGTTCATGTCTGTCCGATCGTGCAGTTGGTTTCTTAAGCTTAATCTGGTTGCATTCAGAACTGAATTGAGAATGTCTTTAATTGGCAGTTCTTGAATTTAAGTTCAGGTAAGCAAACATCAATTTTCCGAGTGCATTTCAAATTTTAATGCATTGAAATATCAATTAAAACTAAAGCAAGTGTAAGACTGTTCAAGACAAATTTCAATGTTAGCTTAATAACTTCACGTTTGAAAGTTTTGAGATCTTGAGAACTTCAGATGGATAGATGGATGGATGGATGGATGGATGGATGGATGGATGGATGGATAGATGGATGGATGGATGGATGGAACAAGAGAACGATAGATAGATAGATAGATAGATAGATAGATAGATAGATAGATAGATAGATAGATGGATGGATGGATGGATGGATGGATGGATGGATGGATGGATGGATGGATGGATGGATGGATGGACCAGAGAACATCAGATAGATAGATAGATAGATAGATAGATAGATAGATAGATAGATAGATAGATAGATAGATAGATAGATAGATAGATGGATGGATGGATGGATGGATGGATGGATGGATGGATGGATGGATGGACCAGAGAACATCAGATAGATAGATAGATAGATAGATAGATAGATAGATAGATAGATAGATAGATAGATAGATAGATAGATAGATAGATAGATAGATAGATAGATAGATAGATAGATAGATAGATAGATAGATGGATGGATGGATGGACCAGAGAACATCAGATAGATAGATAGATAGATAGATAGATAGATAGATAGATAGATAGATAGATAGATAGATAGATAGATAGATAGATAGATAGATAGATAGATAGATAGATAGATAGATAGATAGATGGAACTATAGAACAAGATAATGATGTCGGGCGGATGGATGATGGATGGATGGATGGATGGATGAACCAGAGAACATCGGATGGATGGATGGATGGATGGATGGATGGATGGATGGATGGACCAGAGAACGATAGATAGATAGATAGATAGATAGATAGATAGATAGATAGATAGATAGATAGATAGATAGATAGATAGATAGATAGATAGATAGATAGATAGATAGATAGATAGATAGATAGATAGATAGATGGATAGATAGATGGATGGAACTATAGAACAAGATAATGATGTCGGACGGATGGATGATGGATGGATGGATGGATGGATGGATGGATGGATGGATGGATGGATGGATGGATGGATGGATGAACCAGAGAACATCAGATGGATGGATGGATGGATGGATGGATGGATGGATGGATGGATGGATGGATGGATGGATATCTTATATTGCAGTGAATAGTTTGTTATAGTGAGTTTCACGTCTGCTGTGAGAGAAGCACCTCATATCTTCTCTCTACCTGACCACTGACCCAGAGCTCATTCCCTGTGGCCTCATTAATAGCGAGAGGTCAAGCAGTTGCCCTGAAAAATGTTCAGGTCACGGCCACCCATCCACACACCCACAACGCCACCACTAAACCAGCTATAACCTCGCAAAAGAGAGGTCGCAGGAAACAGAGGGAATAGACTGTATATGTGTGTAAGCGAGAGAGAGAGAGAGAGAGAGAGAGAGAGAGAGAGAGAGAGAGAGAGAGACAGGCATCAGGGCGACGTCAGCAGGAGGGGGAGGTAGAGAAGAGCGCTTCTTTTGAGCAAACGTGTGAACAAAAGCTTGCTCAAACTGTCGGCCCAGAGGCCTGGGGTGTTTACAGCTTCTGTATCTATAACCAACAAATCAAGGCTTCCCCCTCTCCGCCGCCCCCTCAGCCGCCTCTCTTTATTGGGAACGACAAATTAGAGCCCCGTCCATCTGGGTGTTAGCACCAATTACGAGAGGAAGCTGTCAGGCCAGATTAGACCCTGTAGAGAAGGCGGGCATATGAACTGCTTTTATTAGAGGGAAAAAAAGGACGAGTAGAGAAAAGTGTTGTGCAAATTTCAATTATTTTCATATCTTAGAAGGGCTCAAACCAAACGAGTTTTTGATTTAGCTTGTCTGACAGTAATTCTACCACTTGTTTTAGACATAATTCTGCATATTTTAACGCATGCATAGAAAAGGAAGTTCAGTGTCAAAAGTACAATCACTGAGACTCCATTTTACTCTATGTTGTTCCTTTCGCCAGCAATTTTCGGTTCCACAAGCGTTTTTTTCCCTGCCGTCAACTGCACTGAAGCGCCCATCATTAACTTTTTGCTCCGTCGGAATGCCTAAAGACCCGATCCAACCCCCTCTTTCGCACTAATTTGCCAGGACCAGGTGTGCAGAGGCCGGGCGGAGGGGGCGTGCAGTGAACTAGAGGAAAGACTGCGAGAGTTTTGGGCTTGAGGGAGGGAGGACAATGAAAGCCACACAATGGAGTCCGAAAATCATGCCAGAGAGCAGTGATGCGCATCCTTAGGCGGAGTTTGGGGAATGCCGTGCCCCCACAATGGGCCAGAGCCTAAATTGTTTCATCATTATTTGAGCGTGTGAATAAAACAAATAAAAATTTACTTTGGTGCATAACTTGCCTGGCATTATTCAAGCAAAGCACTTACTTATAACCAGTGTTAGGTAAGTTACTCTAAAAAAAGTGATTAATTCCAGCTATCTTCAACCGTGCAATTAGATTACCGTTATTACTCTCTCTAAAAAGTATTTCATTACTTTTTACTAATTACTTTCTAAATCCCATCAAATTATAAATGCTTGCATTGCTTTCAAACCAGCACTCATTTATTTGCCAGTTTACCTAAACCACAAAACGTTACTTGCAATCCAATTCAATTATATTAAATTAAAGGTGCACTATGTAGTATTTTTGCAGTAAAATATCCAAAAACCACTAAGCCATTGTTATATATTTTGTTCAGTTGAGTTTTTACAAGATCCCAAAGGTTTCCAACTATTTGTAAGTTGTGAGAAAATTGCTTTTTTTTTTTTTTACCAATGAGCCGGGACGTCTGAGGGAGTCGCCTGTTAATTGCTTTATATCAGCATTACTCTCGGTTTCCGCTTTTATTCTGCAGAAGCGCTTTACTCTTAGCAGTGTGAACAAGTGTCACCGCAGCTGCTGAGCAAACGCACAGAGTAACGCAATAACATCATTTTAAACACACTTAAATGTATCTAATATAATAAACAGAGCTGCGTTACCTCATACTCATGACAGGAAAACCAGAAATGGCCGCCGGCATCTGTGTCCCGTCATAATAAAAGTCCTGCTACTCGCGAGGCGTGTGTTTGTGTAACAATCGCTCCAGCGGCCGTGCTCAGCTCCTCAACACTCGGTCCTGCTCTGCTTCACACTACAGTAACGTTAATAATCTCATCCATCAACATAAGTTCTGCCCGAGTCCGATCCCGATTCTTTCCCATCGGCTGTGAGGTGAAGAACACGTCCCAAGATTCTGCTCAAACTTGACGTCATCAAACTACGCCTTTGCTTTGAATAGGCGCCCTCTAGCGAATGGAAAAATTACACAGTGCAGCTTTAAATCTAAACATTTTTTAATTTTAGCTAATTTCCAAGGCAACATTTCTCATTTTAATATAGTTTACTAAAATAACTCAAATTTAAATAAATATTTTAAATAAAAAGAACTATATAGACAGACGGAGAAATAGATATTAAATTGTGACAAAAAAAAATTCTGGCGATATCGACATTAAGGCTTTTAAACACCTTTTAATTCAGGTGGATAACTGTTGCTTCAGTTGTACACTATTGTAAACATCTGCTCTGCACCAGCTGCAGAGACGCACACAGTGCAGCAGGATTCACTGATCACGTGACGATAGTGTAAGATAAGGCAAGATGACTGACAAGACCGTGGCGGAGGATTCATTGCGCAACAGAACCTAAGCATCTGACTTATGTCTTATCTAGTATTATGAATGCTCAGCACCGCCTCTCTCTATACACAGAGTAGGTGCAAACGCAGAAGTAAACCGCAAGCTCCATGATGTGCGCAAATTATACTAGGCAAAACCTTTTACAATGCTAGTATATTGTTGTCTTTGAATGCATAAATAAGAACTGAAATTACATTTATTAGAAGATAATAAGTTAAAACATTTCAAAATGCACCTGCAGACTATTTTTCCAGTCATTAATTGTTTTTGTCATTGAGGATTTCTTAAAAATACTGTGCAAAAATCTCATCCCGTCCATGTCGGTCGGTTGGTCGGAAGGTAGGTAGAACTGCTTTTTTTAGATGAAAATAGGAGAGCGACTATACATCAATACAGAGTATCTGAACATAATGATATGCTGTGTCACAAACTAGTGAGCTGCATTCTCATTTAAAGGGGGGGTGAAATGCTGTTTCATACTGAGCTTTTAAAAAAACACTGTTAAAGACTTGGATTCCCACCCTAAACATAGACAAAGCTTCAAAAACTATTTCTGTGTCAAAAATACTCCTTCCGGTTTCTCACAAGTTTCGCAGAGTTTTTTTCGAGTATGGGTCGGCTTGACGTCGATAGAGCGGAAGGTCCTTGTATGGGCCGTACGGGCTCTTCTCCCGGTAGGGTGCGCGCGCGCGTGACTAGAGCGAGAGAGGACATGCACGCCCATAAACGCTGCTCTCAGCTGCAGATCCACTCGTTCGTGCAACACGTCTGTGGCGCCGCTCTCCACTTTATTCCTATGGGTGACATCGAGCGACTTCAACGCTTCAGCACAGCATTCTGGGAAGGCAGCGCTGCATTTGAACCGAATTGAACACAGAAATTACAGGAAGCTTCACAACATCGCTTCAGTCGCGTCGCAAAAGTGGATTTCCACGGTCACTGCTGTCACAGGACTTCACAAAATCATATCAAAGAAGTGTGTTTTTGACGGAGCGGTCCCAGCGATAAAGGTTCGGTCCTGCTTTGGAAACAGCGGTGAGTAAAACTGCTTTAAATATATATGCTGTTGGCTATCGTCGCGTGAGTAAACATCAGTAAATGACATGATCGCGTATAGTTAATTTATCAATGGAGCATGCGATCTATGGTGTGTGTTTAAATACATTTGTTTAGCTGATCAATATAGGTGTCAGTTTGTTTATTGTAAAACCACCCAAACATAAACCTAGCGTTCTCAAGCGTGCTTCGTCATTCAAATGCGCTAACGGTTACTCCATTGTTTGTATAACGTTACACAAGTCTGACGTGCAAAACCGTTTTGCTTGCTACTGCTAAGGTTTAGTCGCATACAATAGTCCATAATCCTCATAAACTGCGAGTAAACACACACAAATGTTGACAGGCCACTAAATACAGTACATACCACAGAGACGGACGTCCTGCTGTTGCTGCTTCTCCTGTTCAATTTATTTCAGCCTCCGAATCTGATTCTGGATCATTATCTGTATTAGTTGAATCTGATCGATAGCCATGGGTTTCTCCACACTTGAGGACCTCACCGCTTTGTGCGCATTCGTCATTCTTTAGCTCCGCCCACTCGATACGCCTCCAGGCGCTGTTTTTTCCGGAAAGACTCTGTACAGCCCATATTTCTTTTATAAAAATAATAAAACTAAAGACTTTTTGGAGATATGAAGGATGCAATACTACTCTATAGGTACTCAAGATTGACATGAGATTGACTGAAACTGAGTGTTTCACCCCCCCTTTAAGCAACGCAGTTGATCTCCCTGATGTAAAGTCTTTTCAAAAAGGCAAGCAGCAACATTATATTACTACATAAGAGACTTTTGTTAATGGCCGAATTCTGCACCATCACATCCTTTGTGGAAAAAATGCATTGCTACAAGCTCTCTAAGAAAGCACTCTTTTAGTAAATAATACTCTGTGGAAGTATGCACATTCACTTAAAACCTTTAAATGCTGAAAACAAATTGTTACTTAATATCTGAGTGTTATTTCAATGCTCATTAGAGTAGCTAAGTTGTAGCCTAACACTGTGCGCTTCAGATGTGGTATATGAACGGACGCAGCGAGAGAGGGGGCTGCACGGTGAGGCGGGGGAAGGTCTAATAGGCCCTAATTGAATTGGATGTGCAGCGCAGACAGAGATTGTGGAAGTAATCTGTAGTGCCACAGCAAATAAAGTGCAGCAGGACCAGAGTGTCCGCCTCATGTGACAGACTGTAACGTAGCCTGCGAGAGGGCAATGGCCCCCTTTGTTAAAACTACAAAGAGGCAAGAAGGCCTGGCAGGCACTAAGAGTTGAGAGCTGCCGCCCGGCCGCAGGGGGAAGGTGGGCTTTAGCACTGCTGAAGCAGCATGGGAAAATGTATTTATGGTGTGAAAAAAAAGTCCTCCAACTTTCAACTACTTTTTTTCAACTGCGTCTTATTGTGTGTATATATATAATTTTGTATGTACAAACCCGATTCCAAAAAAGTTGGGATACTACAAATAGTGAATAAAAACAGAATGCAATGATATGGAAGTTTCAAATTTCAATATTTTATTCAGAATACAACATAGATGACATATCAAATGTTTAAACTGAGAAAATGTATCATTTTAAGATGAAAATAAGTTGATTTTAGATTTCATTTCATCAACACATCTCAAAAAAGTTGGGACAATGCCATGTTTACCACTGTGTGGCATCCCCTCTTCTTTTTTTATAACAGTCTGCAAACGTCTGGGGACTGAGGAGACAAGTTGCTCAAGTTTAGGGATAGGATTGTTGTCCCATTCTTGTCTAAAACAGGCTTCTAGTTGCTCAACTGTCTTAGGTCTTCTTTGTCGCATCTTCCTCTTTATGATGCGCCAAATGTTTTCTATGGGTGAAAGATCTGGACTGCAGGCTGGCCATTTCAGTACCCCGATCTTTCTTCTACGCAGCCATGATGTTGTAATTGATGCAGTATGTGGTCTGGCATTGTCATGTTGTAAAATGCAAGGTCTTCCCTGAAAGAGGAAGAACAGGAAGAACTGTTCCCTAGAACAGTTTTCCACTTTGCCACTGTCCATTTTAAATGAGCCTTGGCCCAGAGAAAACGCCTTCGCTTCTGGATCATGTTTAGATATGGCTTCTTTTTGGACCTATAGAGTTTTAGCCGGTAACGGTGAATGGCACAGTGGATTGAGTTCACCGACAATGTTTTCTGGAAGTATACCTGAGCCCATGTAATGATTTCCGGACCCACTTTATATTAGGTGGCCATAACTGCTATGTACCAACATTGTAATTTATAAGTTGATACAATGCACTTATTGTGTACATACATGTTTTTACATTTTACTTACATTTAAAAAAAATACTGCATGTAATTGTCTGTAATTAATTTCTGTAGTTACATTTGTAATTACACAGATGACACTTCCCTTACACCTAACCCTACCCTTAAACTGAACAACACCACCACACCTGACCCTAACTCTACCCGTATGCACCTAAATATCAGCAAAGGTGTTTTGCAATACAATTTGAACACAGTATACATTGTACTTATTTTTTGATGTAAGTACATCGTACTTAAGGCCATCTAATATAAAGTGGGGCCTGATTTCCATTACAGTGGCATTCCTGTATGTGATGCAGTGCCGTCTAAGGGCCCGAAGATTACCAGCATCCGGTAGGGTTTTCCGGCCTTGACCCTTACGCACAGAGATTGTTCCAGATTCTCTGAATCTTTGGATGATATTATGCACTGTAGATGATGATGACTTCAAACTCTTTGCAATTTTTCTCTGAGAAACTTCTTTCTGATATTGCTCCACTATTTTTCGCCGCAACATTGGGGTAATTGGTGATCCTCTGCCCATCTTGACTTCTGAGAGACACTGCCACTCTAAAGCCCCTTTCACACTGCACGTCGGACCCGCAATATTCCCGGAACATTGCCGGGTCGCCTTCTGTGTGAAAGCAACCACGTCCCGACCGAATTTGACCCGGGTCGGGGACCTAGTAATATTGCGGTATTCGACCCGGGACGAGCGCTGTGTGAACAAAAGCCGAAACTAATGCCGAAACGTGTACGTAGTTATCGTGCGACTCCTAGAGCTTGTTTTTTCAATAATACAACCCTGCAGTGCCAGAAGAGCTAGTCTGTGTTTTAAACGCAGAGAGTGTTCGTATACAAAAGAAACTAAAATTAAACAAGCAGAAATGTGTGCAAACTGGACACAAGTCGAGACCACAGAGCTCCTTACTATCCGCGCTGAAGCTGAGATCGCTCGCCATTATTCGTCACATCAGTATGTCACGTGTCAACTCGACCCGGGACCGTTAAGCGTTGTGTGTGAAAGCGCACATATTACGGCATTTCGCTGGCAGTGTGAATGGACCAAATCTAGCGGCTCGGGAACAAATGCCGGGTCGCATTATCCGTGTATTTGCCGGAATCGCAGTGTGAAAGGGGTAAGAGGCTCTTTTTATACCCAAGCATGTTGCCAATTGACCTAATATGTTGCAAATTGGTAATCCAGCTGTTTCTTATTTGTAGATATAACTTTTCCTGCCTCTTATTACTACCTGTCCCAACTATTTTGGAATGTGTAGCTCTCAACATTTAAAAATGTCGCACTTTCAACATTTGATATGTTAACTATATTCTATTATGAATAAAATATAAGTTTATGAGATTTGTAAATTATTGCATTCCTTTTTTATTCACAATTTGTACAGTGTCCCAACTTTTTTGGTATTTGACCAGCATGCCGCCACTGGACTCTAGAGCAGTGGAGACGTGTTCTCTGGAGTGACCAATCACGCTTCTCTGTCTGACAATCCGATGGGCGAGTCTGGGTTTGGCGGTTGTCAGGAGAATGGTACTTGCCTGGCTGCGTTGTGCAAGGTGTAAAGTTTGGTGGAGATGTAATTATGGTGTAGGGTTGTTTTTCAGGGGTTGGGCTTGGCCCCTTAGTTCCAGTGAAAGGAACTCTTAATGCTTCAGCATACATTTTGCACAATTTCATGCTCCCAACTTTGTGGGAACAGTTTGGAGATGGGCCTTTCCTGCTCCAACATGACTGCGCACCAGTTCACAAACCAGTGTGACCAATCACGCTTATCTGTCTGGCAATCTGATGGATTGGGTTTGTACTCAAACAGTGTTCATCATTAGCTTTATTGCATTCAGCTCAAACAGTAATAATGACTGTGATTGGGACTGTCATATTACACAACATTATAAAAAAAGCAATATTGTTATAAAATGTGAATTATTTTTAGTTGCTCCAGGAAGTGCATCTACTAGACAAGTCACACACTGAATAACACTTTAGTCCAAGTTCACTTGTGTGATGTAATTTTGTGCAGATATACAAGGATTATTAGGAACACCTGTTAAATTTCTCATTAATGCACTTATCTAATCAACCAATCACATGGCAGTTGCTTCAATGCATTTAGGGGTGTGGTCCTGGTCAAGATAATCTCCTGAGCTATAAACTGAATGTCAGAATGAGAAAGAAAGGTGATTTAAGCAATTTTGAGCGGGGCATGGTTGTTGGTGCCAGACGGGCCGGTCTGAGTATTTCACAATCTGCACAGTTAGCTACTGGGATTTCTCACACAACCATTTCTAGGGTTTACAAAAAATGGTGCAGCAGTCCTGTGGGTGAAACTGCCTTGTTAATGCTAGAGGTCACAGGAGAATGGGCCGACTGATTCAAGCTGATAGAAGAGAAACTTTGACTGAAATAACCACTCATTACAACCAAGGTATTCAGCAAAGCATTTGTGAAGCCACAACACGCACAACCTTGAGGCGGATGGGCTACAACAGCAGAAGACCCCACCGGGTACCACTCATCTCCACTACAAATAGGAAAAAGAGGCTACAATTGCACAAGGTCATCAAAATCGGACAGTTGAAGACTGGAAAAATGTTGCCTGGTATGTTGAGTCTCGAATTCTGTTTGGACATTCAGATGGTAGAGTCAGAATTTGGCGTAAACAGAATGAGAACATGGATCCATCATGCCTTGTTCCCACTGTGCAGGCTGGTGGTGGTAGTGTAATGGTGTGGGGGACACCTTTTGCATTGGCACACTGTAAGTCCCTTAGTGCCAACTGTGCATCGTGTTTAAATGCCACGTCCTACCTGAGCATTGTTTCTGACCATGTCCATCCCTTTATGACCACCATGCACCCATCCTCTGATGGCTACTTCCAGCTGGATAATGCACCATGTCACAAAGCTTAAATCATTTCAAATTGGTTTCCTGAACATGACAATGAGTTCACTAGCTGTACTAAAATGGCCCCACAGTCACCAGATCTCAACCCAATAGAGCTGGGATGTGTTGGAACGGGAGCTTCGTGCCCTGGATGTGCATCCCACAAATCTCCATCAACTGCAAGATGCTATAGACTCATTTTACAATCGTACCAGCCCTTTATTTAGACTAAAGCCCTTCTCATTCATTTGGTCAGGAACATGGTATTTTAAGCAGCATTTGCACATCCTGGAAAAGGGGGGTGTTTTTTTATTAGTATATGATCAGCTAAAAATGAGTAAATAAACAAACAAACTATGTTTATTACAGGAAAAAAACAAAAAAAAACAATGACAAGTAGGGAAAAGTGTCATGTGAATTTTAATTATTAGTCTTAAAATTACAAAGAAATATCTGAACCAAACAAGTTTTTGATTCAGTTTTAAATAAATTAAATATATTTATTTTAACTAATAAAATCTCTCAAAATGAACTGCCTTATTAGAGGAAAAATAGAAGGACAGGTAGGGGAAAGTGTTATGGAAATATGAATAATTTGGTCTTAATGGCCAAATCAAATGAGTTTTTGATTAAGCTATAAATAAATGTAATTTATTTATTTATTATTTTTGACTAATAAAACCTGTTTTAAATAAATTAATACCTGTTTAAATTAATTCGTATTTTTATTAAATAAATTAATAAAATGTCATAGTTTAAAATAAAAGAAATAACCTCCAAAGTGAGCAAGAAAATCTCAGTTTCAAGTTCAAAATCGGCTCTTTATGTTTATTTTTATGTTTTATGAATTGTTGTGAACCAGAGAACAAACAACAGTTGTCTTTGGGGTATTCCACGCACTTTGCATATACAGTAACTGCAGAAATATCAGTATGCCATTGAAAACGCAGCCATAGATTTCCTCCGTCCTCCTCTTCCTCCTCACTGAGCTCTGATTGGTGGGATACACTATAGTCACATGATCCAAATTTGGCAGTGGTAACAAAATTGCAGGTGGCTCTAAAGTGGGGGGCTGTGTGTGGGGGGGACAACATGTTTCTAGTCTCTTGCTTTACAAAACTGTTTCCTTAACAGACAGTCTTGCAACAACAACAACAAAAAAAGCACTGAGCAAGTGAGTGGCAGTGATAATGCATTTTCAAAACAAAAATACATTTTCATTAAAATCTCCTACTAAAGAATATATGAAAAAAACTAAAAAAGGAACAATAGAAACTGTAAAAAGGAACAATGAACCAAATAAACCGTTATGCCATCTGAAATGGCAAATGGCAACTAAACATACAAATTGAAATTTAAGGAAGAGTTTAGAACGACTGAAACAGAGAGAGAGAGAGAGAGAGAGAGAGATAGTGTGTGTGTGTGTGTGTGTGTGTGTGTGTGTGCGTGCGTGCGCGTGTGCGTTCGGCGCTGCAGATCTTCTGTTCAGGGGTGTGAGAGTGTGTCAGAGCAGAGGACGGGGAACGCTGTACTCTTGCATGCAGCTGGACTAAAGCCCTGCCAAGACCTGCTGCGAGAGGTCCTGACCTTTACGGAATCAGTGGTCCTGCATGTCAGAACTAATGGCTAATGGAGGTTGAGAGAGAGAGAGAGAGAGAGAGAGAGAGAGAGAGAGAGAGAGAGAGAGAGAGAGAGAGAGAGAGAGAGAGAGAGAGAGAGAGAGAGAGAGAAAATCACACCAAACTTCTGTTTCTAAGATTTGTAGAGAAAGGGGGGTGTTGTAACGTTGTCCGTTTGACCAATCAGAAGCGAGTTACAGAGTGAAATCCCTAAGCAGAAACCTCAGACTCAAGGCTAGAAATCAGGTCTAGAATTTCATATTATATCGATAATGCACACAATTTTACAAAACTACACTTGCATGTGTACAAACAAAATAGTGCTAAACAATTTGGCAGTGGTCATTTTTTTTACTTAGGAGTATATATATATATATATATATATATATATATATATATATATATATATATATATACACACACATACATACATGGAGGTTTTTATATTTTATTTAAAGCAACAGTTGTTGTGGTTTAATTAATAGTTTTAGTTTCAGTTAACTGTTCTAAGTACACATGCAACTAAGCTGCCAATATTTATAAACTGTGATGCAAATAAAGCCGATGAACTGAAACTGAGCGGAAGTGAGAACAGTGCGGAAGGAAACCTAAACAAGAGGCTGAGCGGTCAACCCATTCGATGCTCTCCTCCTGATTTGGGGCTCTGTCTGTCCTCGTCCCGCACAGTGAACGGATGTTGGGACGGAGGAGGACACAAAGACCTTAAAAGGGCTTAAATGTGGACAGAAACAGGTGGCGGGCCGGTGTGGGTCCCCCGCAGAGAGGCATCACACCCTCCAAAAAGGCCAGTCAGCTGGGACTTCCTGTTTTTTGTCCCGCTGAGGATCATATTAAATCAACAGTTAACACAAAACATTTCATCCGTCCTCCTCCTGGTCCCCATTCTCTCTCTCTATTCCCGTGAGTCACAGCTGTCTGGCGACTGTACCACTTTGTGCCAGGCCAGACTTCGCTTCCTGCGACATCGGCTTTGGGAGACAGGGCTGGTCTGTCTGTGCCAGCATGTGCCGCGTGTCTAGATATCTTCCTCTGTCCCATCATCGTCTCTTTATAAGCCTGACACACTGTCTGTACCACTGCGTGCACGGCCAGAACGATCCGAGTCACGTCCCATCAGCCACTTCATTCATCTGCCGCACTGCAGAAACACATTTACATTTATGCATTTAGCAGACGCTTTTATCCAAAGCGACTTACAACTGAGGAGTTACAGGAAATGCCTATAAAAAGTACAAGTGTGCAATGTCGTGGAATGTATAGCCTACGGCAAAACTCATTTTGGCGTGCAAAGCCTATGCTACGCTGTTTTTTCGCGTGCATACCCCACCACCCCAATCCTACACAAGAGCGTGTCATATACACGCCATTAAGTGCGTAGCCTATCATATGGACGCCAAAACTATGAGTTTTGTCGTACACATTCCACGACATACGCATTTACATGTGATCGGGTCGCTCATTCTCAGGCACTTTTCACTCTCCCCGCTTCACGTCATGAAAAAGGAAGAAACGCAAAAGTGCCTTAAATAGGCTACAAAGGTTTGGATATTAGGCCTACTCAGAGTATAAGCTAGAATAGGGAGGGAAAAGGGGAAGATTAGTTTATTATTATTTTTTTATGATGCACAATTACTGTCAGAAAAAAAAGGTACAGTGCGGTCTGGGGCGGTACCCTCCCTGAGGTAGGCCTACAAAAGTGAAAAGGTAGGCTACATCTGTGTACCTTACTAGGCTAATGGTAGGCTACATATTAGTATCTTAAAAGGTAGGCTACATATACTTTAATAGTGCGTATTAGAACCTTAAAGGTACATATTAGTACCTTTTGTACCGCCCCAGTGACAGTATAGGCTACCTTTTTTCCTGACATTGTGTCATAAAGAGGCAAAGAAACGCAAAAAAAAAAAAAAATGCCTTAAATAGGCTACAAAGATTTGGATATCACTCAGAGTAGCATAAGCTATAGAATAGAAAGGGGAAGAGATTAGTTATTTATTTTATTTATTTATGATACACAATCACTAAACATTTAAAGGCCCCCCTCCCACCAAACAATACTTTCAAAGTTGCAAAATACAGATTCAAACTCTTTAAAAGAAGCTTTTAATAATATAAATAATAAACAGGATTGCAATGCAAACCTAAACTAAGATAGGTCACTCCGTAAGGGTTTGTGACCAAATGCTGGATTGTAGGAAGGAAAAATTATTGATAAACTTGTAGCCTATTTCCTGTAAATTCTTGAAGAAGAAAAAAAAAATTGATCTTTTTTTTTTTTTAAATACAATTAAAACTATTTAAACGAATAAATAAATCAAATAATATATACATTAAATAATAAAATTATGTTTAAAAAATACAAACAATATAACAAGATAATTGAACAAGATAATGTAATTGTCACACCAAAGTTCAAAGTAATGTAATTAATAGTGTGTGTTTTTTAAATAAAACACAATAAAAATTATTTTATTGTAAGGTGTCCATTCTTTAAATAAAGGGGATTTTAATGCACCAACATGTGAATGTGGACACAGCTAAATGTTCTGTCTTTGCTATTTAAAATATGATAATAATTAATGCTTTTCGTCTACAATAAACTAACAGATAACATCAAAACTATCATATTGCTGCATGTAATTTTAATTGATGTATGTATTCAAGAAGGTGAAGATCCCTCTGGTAGAACAGTTAATTTTATGTAGGCTATTTAAAAATGTTGTCAGAACGGTTTAATTCACTATAATTAACATGTGTATATAGTATAGTAAATATGTAAAAAAAAAAAACGTAGCATTCAATCGTAATGGGACACCAAATCTATACCCTATACTCTTGGAAACTGCCATAAATAAAATGATATTTAAAGGCAGTTGTATGCCTAGTCAAATGAAACCATAGTCTATTAAGTACACACTGAACTTTTTTCTGCATGTGTAAATCGATGACAATCGATCAAGAGCATCAAGCAGCTCAGTCAACAACTAACAATAATCTAACAGCATCTTAATGAAATCCAAAACTTGCTGCTGAAAGTCTTTCGGCTGAAGGTGAGAGAACTGGCACAGAAGCAACAGGTCGCGGTCCACAAGGCCACAGCGCCACCCAGAGGCAAAGCGGAATCATGACCAATGAAAAGCCTGACCATACCAATACAGCAAAACTACTGTGGCAGGATTTGTACTTCTGATGAAAATAACTGTATGCTTGAATGACAGCAATAGAACAAGAACAGTGTTTAGGTTTTTGTTAAAAATATTTTTAAAAAAAAGAAACCAAGAAATATTGATTGGAGACCATGCAGCAGCTGTAGAGACATTATATCATAACTGGATAAAATATAATTATAATTATCGTTCTTCATAGTATTATTAAAACTTCTGGTAATAAATGTAATGTAATATAATATAATGTATGAATTCAGAAAAAAAGAGAACTACTTTGAGAAACAATAATTTTTGACAAATTGTTTTTATAATATAAAAAAGTGACATATAATATGAAGCATAACATTACATATGACCAATTGAAAAAAACGATAAATAATTTGAGAAGCTAAAATAATTATTTTTTTTGACAATTGTTTTTATAATATGAAAAATTGTAAAATAAGAAATATTATATACAGGAAGCAATAACATTAATATGATAGGCTATAATATAATTAATATAGTATTTAATAAATTGAGATAAATAATTGGAGAAATACAAATATTTTTTGACAAATTGTTTTTATAATATGAAAAAACATATAATATAAAGAAATGTATAAGAAATGTAATATGAAGAAATATAACAAAAAAATTATAATATAATTAATTAATATAATATATTAATTAATAATATAATCAATTAATATAATATAATACATTGAGAGAAATAATAGGAGAAACTATAATTATTATTTTTGACAAATTGATTTTATAAAATGAAACAACATATAATATGAAGCATAACAACATAAATTGGAGAAAACATTATACTAATTTAAAAAGTTGAAATTTGTATTATTTCTGACAAATTGTTTTATAATATGAAAAAAAATTATATAAAGAAATAAAAAATAATATAATTAATGTAAGAATAGAATAGAATAGAATAGAATAATAAATTGAGAGAAATAATTGGAGAAACTAAAATTAAAGTTTTTATAATATAAAGATAAAACAATTATTCATAATAGTTCTTTGACAAATAGTTCATAAACAAGCAGTAAAAAAAAAAAACATTATATATATATATATATATATATATATATATATATATATATATATGTGTGTGTGTGTGTGTGTGAGTCTCCTTTCTAAAACCTGCCCTTCTGGCATCACCAAGTTTAGGTTTGTTTGCAAGCGCAGTGAAGTCACCGAGGGGCCAGTCGTATCTTCCAGGCTGGCCTGTCACTTCGCATCGCGTCGCGTCTCACAGCCCTGGATCTGACCCGTCCTCTTTCTCCCTCTTGCTCTGTTTTCTGTCGCGTTGTTCGGTTTATGCGTTTCCAAACAAGAAAACACTGGCCCTTTATGTTGTAAACTGCACAGCTAATGCTGACTGATTGAATCAATGTTCACTGTATGTTCGGGTAAACAGTCAATAATTCGGACTCCTCGCATGGTGTGGCATTATGACCCAATGACCCAGCCATGACCTCCTCTCAGT
This sequence comes from Pseudorasbora parva, assembly GCF_024679245.1. Classification (NCBI taxonomy): domain Eukaryota; kingdom Metazoa; phylum Chordata; class Actinopteri; order Cypriniformes; family Gobionidae; genus Pseudorasbora; species Pseudorasbora parva. The sequence continues at coordinate 58,934,175 of NC_090172.1, read as the reverse complement.
CAGCCTCTTTACGTCATGTTTAATCCTAATGTACTCTCTGTAATGCTGCATTCTGAATATATGTGTGTTTTAGTGGACCTGGGGGGAAAAACTTCAAAACATATCAACAGAAGAAAAGCACAACCTGACCTGATGCCGTGGAGACATCCTCAGAAGAAAATGTGTAAAAAATAATATCTTACTAATAGTTTAAATGCCTAATGGCACGGTAAACCCTAATGCTCATAATAATTATTGGTTTGAGTAGAGCCAACTCAAATTAAACACTTCTTTCATTTTTAACGTATATTGAGAACTTTTTATTTTGAGTTCTCAAAACTGACACATTTTAAAGCTACACTGTGTAACTTTTTTAGTTTATTCTTAGCTAAAAACACTTAGTTCTTTAAAATATATATGTGCTCATTAATGTATTTTTACTTCTTTCAAGTAATAAAGTATTCTCGTAAGTTTATAATATGCCATTGAAAATACAGACGGGTGAGGGGTTCGAATGCTGGTCGCCATGTTGTCCCTCTATCTTGATAGCCAAAGAGGGACAAACCCGTAAATTCAAGCTTCGCCTTTTGCGTTTTAACACTCGATGGCACCGTGTCGAATGTGAAGAGGGGGATTGCCATGTTAATCTTGGACTAAATCGGCCATCGTAGGAGTTTTGAAACTGAAACTGAAACGAAATCAGAATTGAGAGGAACAGAAACTATTATCCACTGGATGGTCATACACCTTTACACCGCTAGATGGGGGGAAATATCACACAGTGTAGCTTTAAGTAATCTGAGTTGTTTCATTGTTTTGAGTTTTATGAACTTAAAGGTGCACTGTGCAACTTTCTGTCCACTGGAGGGCGCCTATTCACAACAAATGCGTAGTTTGATGACGCAAAGTTTGAGCGCAGCTTCTTGGGACATGTGGTCTTCACCTCACAGCCGGTGGAAAATAGGACTCGGGCAGAAATCATGTTCATGGATGCGATTATTAACATTACGGTAGTGTGAGCAGAGCAGGACCGAGTGTTGTGATCCTGAGCACAGCTGCTGGAGCGATTGTTAAACAAATTCCCGCCTCGCGAATACCGGGACTTTTATTATGACGGAACGGGACACATTCGCCGGGTGCCTGCACAGATCCGCTCTTCCGGTTATGATTATAAGGTAAAGCAGCTCTGTTTATCATATTAGATACATTTAAGTGTGTTTAAAATGATGTTATGACGTTACTCCGTGCGTTCACTTGTTCACACTGCTAAGAGTAAAGCGCTCCTGCCAAATGAAACCCGAAACCGAGGGTAGCGCAGATATGACGCAATTGACAGGCGACTCCCTCAAACGCTATGCTGACACATCCCGGCTCCTTAGTTAAAATAGCAATTTTCTCACAATTTACAAGTTGTTGGAAACATTTGGGATACTGTAGGGACTCAACTGAACAAAATATATAACACCGGCCTAGTGGTTTTTGGATATTTTACTGCAAAAATACTACATAGTTCACCTTTAATTGAGTTTAACTTATATTCATCCCGAAACTGGGCTGGGATTTCCCAGCATGTTTTCCCATGACAGTCAAGGGTAAATGCTAAAATCAAGGAGTATGAGGTCTCCGCGAAACAAGAACATGGGCATATCTAAATTTGTGGGTGTTTTCAAACTGATGGGTGTTTATAAATAATGTATTGAAAATGATCCCCATCACCCGACCCCACCCCTAAACTCAACCCACAATGTGACGGGCAAATCAGGTAACAGTTAAAAATGTCCCTCGGTTTATGGCCACGCCCACTGATGTGCTTACGCCTATTATTAACCTTCAGAGACCTAGATTTAAAATTAAGAGTTATAATCATAGTCCAGCTACGACACCAGAGGATGCTCAAAATCCTGCTGCGCCACTCACATTAGTTTATTAAATTACATCATATTTGGCCAGCTTGCAGTTATTGTATTGTACTTACACATCAGTGCCACTTTGCCTGTTTGGTGATTAGATTCACAGAATTTTTTAAAGCACAAAAGTACAGAAGGGCACATCTGGGCACGACAGCTCGTCACCCAGTCCTGTCTGATAACCGGCATTACAGTAGGCTACTGGAAACAAGGAGTCTAAACCAAACTGGAAAAACTGGACAAAAAAGCTATTTTATAAAGACGGGAAAAACACTCAAGCTGTCACTATAATCAGTCACTTTCACGCACACGGCGAAGTTAATTAAAGCGCACAGTGGAAGGTATGAAAAATTAGGAAAACTTTGGGGTTTACTAAATATTGTTTTTGACAATAATAATGTTTATTTCTTTTAGTTTTGATGATTATAACTGACAACTAATGAAAACTCAGAAAATTAGAATATTACTTAAGACCAAGAAAGGATTTTTAGAAATCTTGGCCAACTGAAAAGCATGAACATATGAGCATGTACAGCACTCAATACTTAGTTGGGGATCCTTTTGCATGAATTACTGCAGCAATGCAGCGTGGCATGAGTCGATCAGTCTGTGGCACTGCTCAGGTGTTATGAGAGCCCAGGCTGCTCTGATAGCGGCCTTCAGCTCTTCTGCATTTTTGGGTCTGCGCATCTTCCTTTTCACAATACCCCATAGATTTTCTATGGGGTTAAGGTCAGGCGAGTTTTCTGGCCAGTTAAGAACAGGGATACTATTGTCCTTAAACCAGGTACTGGATGCTTTGGCACTGTGTGCAGCTGCCAAGTCTTGAAATCTGCATCTCTATAAAGTTGGTCAGCAGCAGGAAGCATGAAGTGGTAGAACTTCCTGGTATACGGCTGCGTTGACCTTGGACCTCAGAAAACACAGTGGACCAACACCAGCAGATGACACGGCAACCCAAACCATCACTGACTGAGGAAACTTTACACTGGACCTCAACCAATGTGTATTGTGTGCCTCTCCTCTCGTCCTCCAGACTCTGGGACCCTGATTTTCAAAGGAAATGCATCAGCAGCAGTCCATTCCTTTTTGTCTTTAGCCCAGGCGAGATGCTTTTGACACTTTCTGTTGTTCAAGAGTGGCTTGACACAAGAAATGCGAAGCTGAAACCCATGTCTTGCATACGTCTGTGCGTAGTGGTTCTTGAAGCACTGACTCCAGCTGCAGTCCACTGTTTGTGAATCTCCCCCGCATTTTTGAATGGGTTTTGTTTCACAATCATCTCAAGGGTGCGATTATCCTTATTGCTTGTACACCTTTCCTTCCATTTGCCCCTCTATTAATGTGCTTGGACACAGAGCTCTGTGAACAGCCAGCCTCTTTTGCAATGACCTTTTGTGTCTTGCCCTCCTTGTACAGGGGTCAATGGTCGTCTTTTGGACATCTGTCAGCAGTTTTCGCCAAGATTGTGTACCCTACAGAACTAGACTGAGAGACAATTGTAAGGCCTTTGCAGGTGGTTTGAGTTAATTTGCTGATTAGTGTGTGGCACCAGGTGTCTTCAATATTCAACCTTTTCACAATATTCTACTTTTCTGAGATACTGAATTTGGGATTTTCTTTAGCTGTCAATTATAATCCTCAAAATGAAAATAAATAAACTTTTGAAATATATCAGTCTGTGTCTAATGAATGAATATAATATACAAGTTTCACTTTTTGAATGGAATTAGTGAAATAAATCGCCTTTTTGATGATATTATAATTATAAGGACCAGCACCTGTACCTCTTGTTGTTGATTAGCTGAGTGCTCTCCACTTGTGTCATTTATCTGATCGTGCTTCGTCCCGAGCCTTGTTTAATAAACCTCATTTGATTTCAGTACATTTAAAGTGTGCCCCCAAATAGAACATTTTTATATTACAAAATACTATAAATCTATAACCAAAATGTCTATGTCCTGGGAAAACAGGACGTTTAGTCACCCTATTCTATGATTCAGCAGTTTAGCAACTTCAACAATCTCATGACAAAAACAATCAATTCTACACAGTGAAATTTAGTGCAAAAGCTCAACAGCTAAAGTGTGATGCAAAATGCCAAGATTTTCAGAAAACACATCCTGCACAGCAAAAAAAAAGAAAAAGAAAAAGCTTTTTTTACTTAGTATTTTTGTCTTGTTTCCAGTCCAAATTTTTAAATCAAGATGCTTTTACTTTTACTTTTACTAGAAGTGAGTTTTTGCTTAAAACAAGCAAAATGATCTGCGACTGGGATAAGAAAATAATCTAGTTTCTGTTTGGGACAGAAACAGGAAATAAGATTTTAAACAGAAACAAGATTATTTTTCTCACCCCTTCGGCACATAATTTTGCTCGTTTTAAACAAAAACTCACTTCATTTTGATTTAATTTTCAAAAAAAAATCTTATGTAATTTTACTTATTTAGTAAATGCATCTTGATTTTGAATTTTTAGATATTTGGACATGTGAACAAGACAAAAATACTAAATAAGAAATGCATTTTCTTTGCAGTGTGACCTTAAATGCTTTGGCTATAAGTGCATAAACGTGTTTCGCATTTGTTCAGACTACACTGTCACTAAACCAAGGCATGCTTTCACAAGGGGCAAGCATGATGAATGTTGCTTTATCAAATCCTTTCTAAATAGCCACTGTTGACTCGGTTAACCGTAAAGGGCAAAGCAGAATGGACTTTTGTAAGGATTTACGTAACAAAATGGGAAGAAATAAAAGCAGAGCAGTACCTAGTTTCAGTTCTTCTTACCGAGTACACTGTCATACAGAGAGTGACAGACACACATTAACAGAGAGAGGTTTAGAAGACCAGACGCTAACAAGAAGCTTGAGAAACTATGTGGAATCTTGACTCAGATGAAAGAAATTCAGGTTGGATACATTTTTTTCTTGTTTTGACATTTTCATTATAAATTCTAATTGTCTTTCATTCGACTGGATTGGATAAGCTGGGTAAAGAAATATGTTGGCAGAGCCTTGTAGGAAATCAATTACTAGAAGCAATGGTCATACAAAAACATTCTGACCACAGAATATTGTGAATAAACAGTTTTACAGATATCTGTAATGCCACACAACTTTTAGAAACATTTAGAATGCTGATTATTTTAGATTAAAATGGCTGCCTTTTAGTAATATAGGCCTAGTTTATATGAAACGCTTGAACAACTAAAAAACTGCTGATGTCCTCTTAGATTCTGAGGAGGAGAACGGCCTGTCCTCAGACGATGAAAGAGACATTGAGGTAATTTCTGTTTAAGTAAATCTGGCTTTGTTGCGAATGCATATGGTCGCACTACTTATGGCACAGTAAATGTATGTCTTTTTAAAACCGCATGCAACATGCAGAATTGTCTCAAACAAGCAGTACTGTAGATTAATGTCACAATTGTGACCCTGGACCACAAAACCAGTCATAAGGCTACATTTTTTTCATCATCTGAAAGCTGTATGATAATGTTGATAATGCATTGTAAAATGTTCTGTAAAAGTGTTCTGATAATGCACTGTAAAAGTGACCGATCACATCTAAATTTTTCAGTTGGCCAAATTGAATTTCTGTGAATTGATGCAATTTAATTCGGCCAAGTGAAAAATTTAGCTATGAACAGTCACTAGTAAATTTTTAATTGGGGCCTGATTTTTTTTTTTTTTTTTTTTACAGTGTGTGTGTGATAGGGCAATGTTAGGACGAGATACAACTATTTGAAAATCTGGAATCTGAGGGTGCAAAAATAGTCTAAATATTGAGAAAATCACCTTTAAACTGGTCCAAATGATGATTTGTTATATATTTACAGTAGGAAATTTACAGAATATCTTCATGGAACATGATCTTTACTTCATATCCTAATGATTTTTGGCATTAAAGAAATATCAATCATCAATCAAATATCAATTTTGTTGGCTACCCGTGTGACTTATAACTGATTTTATGGTCCACAATTGAGTTATATCCTGGCCAAGCAAACTGCCTTGTGGGATACGGTATTCTGCAGCGTGCTTTATTGTGTGCCACACATTTTGGCAAATGTAGCAGGTCATCTGCTGTTCCAGAACATTTGCACACTACAATAGTCTTATATTGTAGATAGTAAGAGTAAAATGAAGGTAAATATAATCAAGCCCCTACAAGCAATGCCTAAATAGCATGGCAAATATGAGAATTGTGAGAGTCACGAATGCAATATGAACTTAGCCAATGATTCGACACAGTCCTTGCTTAACTGCTTTACCCATATTTCAGTAATGGATTTTATGCATTTTTTTCCAAAATGGCAATCATTGTATAAACGACAATACAGTGCGAGATTCTGGAGAAAGAGCGAGATGAGGCGAATGAAAAGCTCTCAAGGATGGAGGAGGGTGAGAGTCTTTTAATATAGCAATATCCTCATATATCAACTCATAAAATCATTTGGCAAACCTTGGCATAACTCAGTGGATCTACCTGAAAACATGCTAATCAGATTTTTTTTAACTTTCAGCCTCTTCTCAACTGCTCAAGGAGCTGGATGTTTTAGAGATGCAGTTTCAGATCGAGCGGTCCTGCAGGGAGACCGCAGAAGCCTTAGCACTGAAGGTAGGCGCACTTCCCTTTTCCCGCGAGGCTAACAGCCTGTATTTCTTCTGTTGAGTATTTTCACATCCCCATATCAGTTACAAGCTCTATTATGTTCTCCAAACAGAGTCATTTATCCAACGCTCTTAAAAACTTTCTTTATTGGCATTAATGAAGAACCTTTAACATCAACTCTACAAAAGGTTCTAAAGTTAAAAGAGTTCTTTAGATTTGTAGAATTTTATTTCAAGAACTGTTCACTTATTTGGGGAACCAAACATGGTTCTTCTATGAGAAAACACCCTTTTGAAACTTTTATTTTTAAGAGTGAAACTGAGTTCAACTCAAGGACAGATTATGGACCTGGCCAAATAGTGTCATAGATTAATTCACCTTTACATATTTTATACAGTATAGGGTATTGTTCATATTTGATATTGGATTTACACTAGCCTGACATGGTCATACTCAATTCTAGTCAGAATATGAGTCTGAAACATTGGGCTGTGATTATGGGGCGTGTTTCAACCAAACCAGGAAAGACCTCAATTGGACAGACCGACAACCAATCAGAGCAACGAAGCGACGCATTATCAAATATCAACAGAGAGAGCTCAACTGCACTGTGTTGCCAAGTCTGCGTTTTTTCCGCGGGATGTTTTCTATGTCCGTGGGTTGAAGCGACTATTATGAGATATATAGACCCATGAGTGCGAATTTTAGCAGTCAACCTTGCCAATATAACACACATTTTACCCCCAAACACCATTTTTCCCCCGGAGAACCCCCCGAGAAGCTATTGTTTAGGGCTAGTAGTTGGCAGGTTTTGTTGTAAAAACTTGGCAACCCTGTCTGCACGCGCGCTGGAATAAACGATCTTTGCTGGTGTTGTAAAAAAATAAAATAATTTAATGATACACAGAGTACTTACCCAACATGATCATCATTTCTGAGAGAAATAGTGAAGGTGATGCAGATACAAACAAGCTCTGTGTTTAGGATTCGAAACAAATATAATCCAAGCCCGTCTGATGACGTGATGATTGCTTTACTGTTGATCATCTGTCCATCATCGCCTAAAGCCCGCCCTGATGATTTCATTGGTCAGAACAGTTTCTGTTTGAGGATAATTACTCCTCTATGGATCGAGGCCAGACCAAACTGCCCGACCTAAAAAATTGTGGGCAGGGCTAAGTTCGGCTGGCATCCAGGCTAGATATACACTGCAAAAAATGATCTTCTTACTTAGTAATTTTGTCTTGTTTCTAGTCTAAATATCTCACAATTCTTAAATCAAGATGCATTTACTAGATAAGTAAGATGACATAAGATATTTTTTCTTGTTTTGTTGAAAATAAAATCAAAATGAAGTGAGTTTTTGCTTAAAACAGCCAAAATGATCTGCCAATGGGGGGAGAAAAATAATCTTGTTTCTGATTGAAATATTGTTTCTTGTTTCCGTCCCAAACAGAAATAAGATTATTTTTCTCACCCCATTGGCAGATCATTTTGCTTGTTTTAAGCAAAAACTCACTTAATTTTGATATTTTTCACCCAGAAAACAAGAAAAAATATCTTATGTCATTTTACTTACCTAGTAAATGCATCTTGATTTAAGAATATTTAGATATTTGGACTGGAAACAAGAAAAAAATACTAAATAAGAAGAGCATTTTTTGCAGTGAAAGGGACAAACTTCATATTGGCTTAATGTGGTGAAAAAATTCTCCAAGCAGCCACTTCTCAGTCTCTGGGACTTTTTTGAACCCACAGGTGACAAAAGATTTCAAGACACTGAAGAGGCAAAGTCAAGCTATACTTCCCCTGATCCAAGAAATGCCAGAACATCTCTCTATCCTGAACCTGGACCCTGAGGCTGATCCCGGTTCTGAGCCGGTCCTTGAGGAAGAGTGTGGTGAAGATCCGCTTCTCATTAATCAGAACCAAATTAGAGGTGGGAGCCATAGCCTTACTTATAAATAGCACAAGCCTGGAAAGAATACATTGCCATAAGCCTGTCCAATCTGTTTGTAACTACAGATCTACAGTCATCTGTGGACCGGCTGCTCGGGGAGAAATTTCAGCTCAGTGAACAGGTGGAGCTTCTTAAGAAAGAGAAGGAAGATTTGAAGGAAAAGGTATAGTGCCTGCAAAATGGGACCACAATCACATGAAAGCACAGATCAAATATGGTCATTTTAGACATTTTAGACAAGACATACACCTTGCGGAATCTACAAAACTTTAATAATTAACAAAATTGATGTCTTTTTTTTTTTTTATTATGTAGTATTACCCTTAATAATCTATTTTAAATAAGAGGTGTTATGCAGTCCACAAGACAAAATAATAGCCATCAGCTGAATTTATGAAAATTACCTTCTTAAAACAGCACTAGGTAACTTTTCAACCTTCATAATATATTTTTTAAGACTCTTGTGATGATAAATCGACTTACAATAGGTTGAATGACACGTCTGCCATAGCCTGATGGGGTCTGTATCGTTTTTAATCGTACTTTTAAACTTCGGGTTTTGGGTAGTAACCTGAGAACGAAAAGAACTACAAAATTCGACTGCTTTACGGCATATACGTCACTTCCACCAACACACACACTTCCTTACATTCGGACGTGCGAGCCCAACTTTGTTCGTCAGATAATATAGTCATGTCCGAAGCAGCACAGACAAATAAGAAAGAAAAGGTTTTGTTGGAGGAAAGCAATAAGAGGAAACGAAAAAGTGATGTGATTAAAGGCAGGACGAGGATCAACATGTGACCAGCGTTTGCTCGTCGGCGTGAGCTAAAGGAGGCGTGCCCGACCGATGCTGTCCTGCTTGTTACGATGAGCTACCACTCAAACATTGAACTGAAGTATCATATAGATTCTGTAAAACGGTAACCAATAGACTACTATAATGACGCTGGCTTGTAAACGTGAGCATCGTGATTATTTGGCGTTTGAAAAAAATAATACCCATGAAATTATATTCATATGACACGCTGAAACATGCTTACTGTTACTGTTTTCTTACTGTTATCTATAAGTTAGTGTGCTCCAAAACAATGGCAAAATTTGCATTTAAAAGATATAAGCATTCAAAACTTACAGTCTCTCACTTCTGCCAATGTGGATCAGAGATTTTAATGACATCACTGCACTTCAGCTTCTCATCAGATTTTCTATCCAATCAAATGCGCTGTAGAATTTGAAGCCCCACCCCCCTACATAATACACAGACACATTTATTTTCTACATATTGAATGGCACATAATGCACCATATGGGGATAGGGAACGATTCAGAGGGGATATGTAAATATGCTATCCATTGGGTGAATTATGTCTTTTTTCACGGTAGCGTTTCGTGAACTGTCACAGCTCCGGTCCAGAGACACGTTAGCACAGAGATATATTTTGTTAAAACATTTTTCAGATTCTGCAAGCTGTATGTCAGTTTATGACTGCAAATGTATGTTCATATGGCACATGTTCAAATCAGAGCATTCTGACAAAATGATGAACAATTTAACCCAAAAGATAATGTTTTTTACAGATCATTATAGGTTTTGTCAGTGCCCTACTGTCATTAAATGTGAGATAAAATCCTAAGACTTTGAATTTAATTCAACTTTAAACTCTTTTTCTATTGTTAAGTTGCTTTTGGAGGTCGGGGAGAAAGAGGCCCTTCTGAGAAAGTTCAGTAAGCAGAGCAGAACTGTGAATAAAATGAAGAGAGGTAAGTCAGCCGACTGTATTTTCCCACTGATGAGGATGTACAGAACGACAGATTGACTGTAGTTTCTCCTTTCCGCAGTGTCACAGCTGGTTACAGAAGAGTTTACAGAGATGTCTCAGAAACTCGAAATGGAGCAAGGACTCAGGCAGCATGCTGAAGTTTTTGCACACCAGGTACTCTTTGAATTGAAATAATCATATTTGACCATACTTTAAGAACAAGGATGACTGAAGTTAGATAGCACAACATAGTAAGCTAAAAAACTACGGCAGCTGCCAAGTCATTCACACATGCTGCTTTTAATTAAAAGGGGTCCTATAATGCCCCTTTTTACAGAAGTCTCCGATGTCCCCAGAGTGTTTATGTGAAGTTTTAGCTAAGTTTTAGCTTTAGGGTTTTAGCAAAAACATGCCGTTCTTGTGTGTGTCCCTTTAAATGCAAATGAGCTGCTGTTCCTGGCCCCCTTTCTAGAAGAGGGCGGAGCTTCAAGAGCTCATGTTAGCAGCTTCAATTACACAGACAGCAGTGAAAAACGGTAACCGCTTATCACATCGCGAAAAAAAGAAAAAGAAAAAGCTTGACGAGCTTGATATAATTCTGGCAACCAACAGGAAGTGTTTGTTGTAATAAATCAAACTTAATGTTTGGTTGCGTGAAAAATAATGGCATGACATTATAAGGGTTAAAAGCACTTAAAAATAACAAAGGTATGGCAACATTATCAACATTTCGGCGAGATTTCACGAGGAAGTAGGTCCGTGTACTCTTTTTACAGACTGTGATGATATATTTTAACTGTCATCATCATTATAAATCCTGCATCGTTTATATATATATGTGTGTGTGTGTGTAACAGGGTTAAATAATATTATTTAAATTCACAGTCACATGTATATCAGTCACATGTATTTATAATACTTTCTCTTATATTACCTTTGCATCAAATTGACAAAAACGTAACTGCTTTGAGGGTCTTTGTAATACAGCGGCTGTGTTAGAGAGCCGTTATCAAATTCTCTCTATTTTTTCCTCTTTTTGAATGTTGTGAAAACACTATTGTGGAGGTTTTATTTTGCTATTTGAGCAAATGTGAACACAAAAATGTATTAAAAGTAATCTCTCTATAGAAGTTTATGACAACTATGACGACTTCTGCTTCTGAGGAACCCAAAAATATTCATCCAATTTGGCCTTTTCACGGTTACATGAATATCGATGTGGGACTGTGCATACTGTTGTGTACAATTTTTAATCAGTCACGCAGGTTTTATGCTCACACCCAAAGTGCGCTCGAAAAAAGTCGCTTCTCACAATTAAATTGAGTTTTTGTAGCTGCTTTTTGTACTTAAGCGAATATTCACGTAAACACAGTTGTTTTACGTGAACATAAACTGTTGAGAAAGAAATTAGATCCGTGCATCAGATCTTAAAGTGACAGCAGCATAATATACCTGCAGCCAAATTATTAGAAAATATTAAAAATATTTAAATGTACGTTTTGACCATGGCATCAAGGTCAAAATTTTTTTGCCAGTGAAAATGCTGAGTGGCTAGTAACTTTGATAAACTTTCAGCCACAGTGACTGATGAACAAAATAATTTATGTCATTGGCAAGCCCTGGTGACAAGGTATGTTCATTCAACATAAACAATGTAATCGCAGTCACTGAATGTCTGTTCTCCAGACGGGACATAAAAGGGGGGCCTAAGGGAGGCCTAAGAGCCCTGGCAGACTACACGGCAATATCTGAATCAATAGACAGTAGATGGGAGGAAGTGCTGTGTCTTCCGATTTAGTCGAGTGTGTACAAGGGCCATGGGAGTTTTGGGCTGGATTGGGTCAATTCACACATACAACTATGGACCTGCATTAATGAAACAAACACGAAACAAAGAAGAGAAAACACTGGATTGAGATAACACAGACACTCATTGACCATGCCAGTCTCGCTATAGCTCAGCTAATACCAGTAGGTTTAGCGCTCATTCAGTCTAAATGAGCATCTCAGCATAAAAGTGGCATCTGTCTTTACATCACTCGTCTCTTCCTGCGGTAATTAGCACCCATCGAGGTGGCAGTTTGAAAATCTACAGCTCTTTAAACCCCTGTCCTTGTTTGACACTTCCTATGTGCCATCTCTTTTGTCGGCTTTGTGTATATTGTTCCCCATTTGCAGACACAGACATAATGGGGGTCCCAACAGGGGGCCTTCACCTGTGAAAGGGACCCCCGACGGTTCGCGCTCCACTCAAACTCAATCTGAATGTGTGGCCACACACCACACAGCTTGAATGACATTCTTTATCGCCACCCCTTCCATTTGTCTGCTTTCCCTCTGTTTTGAAAACACATTCATCTTCTTCTTGGTCAGTGTTTTTTTTCTAGTCACTGAGGGTCTAATGACGGACTAATTCAAAAGGGAGAAAAAAACAGGCCGTCATCGCACAAAGAGACTCGCCGGTTTACTCGTCAAGCTCATGCGCGTTCCCTTTAATTGCGCCTCCGCAGGGGTCGCGTCTGCTGGTTTAGGTCCGCGGTTCTTGGGAGCTGAACGAAAAGGCAGTGAATGGAGGTGAGAAGTGAGAGTCCAAACAGGCCGACGTATGACAAACTTTCACTTCCCTTTCCTGCGCGCCATTTCTGCTTTTCAACAAGCACGCTTCTTGTTATCTGAAATTTCAGGGAGATAATGGATGGTTTGATTTTGTTTTGCTTTCCCAATCCAAATTTTGTCGCTGTGTGAGCTGATTATATTGATGTTTTGTTCTGTTGAATGAAAGTCATTTGGAAAAGTCACTGCATGAATAATTAACATGTCCACTGAACTCAACAATTAAAAGAAAATTTAGGAAAGATTGTTAGAATTAACAATAAATGTTGGAACGAAAAGGGGGGAAATGTCTGAAGGTTATTTGAAGAGAGAGTTGAAGTTTGGTGTGGTGGATATATATATAATATATATATATATATATATATATATATATATAGACAGACAGACAGACAGACAGACAGACAGACAGAGACTTTTGAACAACTTTGTTGTTAAAAATTAAAAACAATCTTCAATCAATTAATTAGCCATCACCAACATAAATAAATGTACAAACGCCCATAAACTTAAACTCTTCAATATTCTCATTCAGTTGATGATATTCAAATTCTATTATTAACTGTGACTTCATCAAACCCTCATAAATCAGTACCACATTAATTTGCCCCACACCACCTATTTTACTTTTACGGGACAGCCAGAGAGCTAGCTTTGCTTGTCCGAAGATAAAATTGAGTAGGTGATAAGTCTCTCTCGTGCTGCGTTTATATTTTGGTCCATATAGATATAAAATTAAGGTGTGAAACCTTCCCTTAAAGTCTGACACCATCCACCAAGAATTTCAAAAAGAGGCAATAATCCTCTACAAATAACAAATAAATGAAAAACTGTTTCAAAAGTACAACCTATCCCTGCTAGTGGATCAAAATGTGCTCTGTATCGGTTTGTAGCTATGATTCCATCCACAACGCGCCACTGCAGGTCTACAGACCTTTTCTCAGTGGGGGGCGCATACAAGGACCTCCAGCTACCTTTCGGGGAATGGTCAGGTCCAAAATCTCTGTCCATTTAGACTCCTTTACAGTTTCAAGACAAAGATAGATAGATAGATAGATAGATAGATAGATAGATAGATAGATAGATAGATAGATAGATAGATAGATAGATAGATAGATAGATAGATAGATAGATAGATAGATAGATAGATAGATAGATAGATAGATAGATAGATAGATAGATAGATAGATAGATAGAACGACAGACAGACAGACAGACAGACAGACAGACAGACAGACAGACAGACAGACAGACAGACAGACAGACAGACAGACAGATAGATAGATAGATAGATAGATAGATAGATAGATAGATAGATAGATAGATAGATAGATAGATAGATAGATAGATAGATAGATAGATAGATAGATAGATAGATAGATAGATAGATAGATAGATAGATAGATAGATGTCGTATAGAGATTGATGAATTGATGGAGTGATTGATCCTACAGATGCTGGTGAAACAGAGGGAAACCCAGAGACAGATTCAGAACGCAGAGACTGAGAAACAACTACAACAGGCTCTGAGTCAAGTGACTGACATCAGCAAAGCTCTGGAGGAGATACGACTCTGGTACCAAAACCAGGTGTGTGTGTGTGTGTGTGTGTGTGTGTGTGTGTGTGTGTGTGTGTGTGTGTGTGTGTGTGTGAGTTCGTGCGTGCGTGCGTGCGTGCGTGCGTGTCTGATGACACTTCAGGTTTTGCGTTGGAGATGTGGAGTTCTGATGATAAAGTTGAATCTCATGATGTATACCCGATCCAGTTTCCCCTGCTCTTTACATCATGCGCAAATAAATAACAGCTGTGCATTTTATTTATTTATTTTTTATTTTCATATATGTTTAATTATATTATAGTTTTACCATACTTTTAATTTATGCTTAATTAATATAATAATTAAATAGTTAGCTATCAAACCAATGCGATATTTGAATCCGCTTTAATGGTATCTTTTCTCCAAATTGACACGATGTAGATGCCACAGACAGCAGCCGAGGATCTCAGCGCTCTGACAGATCTGACCGCTGTAAGAACAAAGCTGGAGATCAGCGAGAAAGAGAGGAGCGAGGCAGAGACTCAGCTGAGAGACACACAGCTGTCTGTTACTGCTCTTCAGAAGGAAAGTAGGTCTGATTTGAAAAGTCACCTATAAATAATGCTGAAAAGTACCTTCAATGAACTTTACTTTCTACTCAAGTACATTTTTTAAGTATATACTTTATCAGTGTTTTCCTTTGGAAAACTTTTACTTCACTGTATTCCAAAGCATAATATAATGTCATATATTTACTGCACTACATTTCATGAATAAAAGTTGTTGTTTTCTTAACTTTAACTCATAAATACATTAAACATATAGTTCTTTCTTACTTGTACTCAAGTAAAATTTGAATTACTTTTACTTGTAGGTGGTTTGTTTCTTCAGTAGAACACAGATTAAGATTTTTAACTACAAGATTTTTTACATTAAAGGGGGGGGGTGAAATGCTGTTTCATGCATACTGAGCTTTTTACACAGTTAAAGACTTGGATTCCCATCCTAAACATAGACAAAGTTTCAAAAACTAATGTTGGACGTTTGATGGAGTATTTCTGTGTCAAAAATACTCCTTCCGGTTTCTCACAAGTTTCGGAGAGTTTTTTTTGAGTATGGGTCGGCTTGACGTTAATAGACCGGAAGGTCCTTGTATGGGCCGTACTGGCTCTTCTCCCGGTAGGGTGCGCGCGCGCGTGACTAGAGCGAGAGAGGAAATGCACGCCGTAAACAGTCTCTCAAGCTGCAGATCCACTCGTCCGTGCAACACTTCTGTCGTTATAGTCCGCGCCGCGCTCCACTTTATTCCTATGGGTGACGTCGAGCGACTTCAACGCTTCAGCACAGCATTCCGGGAAGGCAGCGCTGCATTTGAACCGATTTGAACGCAGAAATAACGGGAAGCGGCACAACATCGCTTCAGTCGCGTCGCAAAGTGGATCTCCACCGTTCACTGCTGTCACAGGACTTCACCAAATCATACCAAAGGAGTGTGTTTTTGACGGAGCGGTCCCAGTGATAAAGGTTCGGTCCTGCTTTGGAAGCAGCAGGTGAGTAAAACTGCTTCAAATGTCTGTGCTGTTGGCTATCGTCGCGTGAGTAAACATCAGTAAACGACACGATCGCGTGCTTCGTCATTCAAATGCGCTGACGGTTACTCCATTGTTGTTCTTTGTATAACGTTACACTAGTCTGACGTGCAAAACCGTTTTGCTTGCTACTGCTAAGGTTTAGTCGCATACAATAGTCCATAAACCGAATCATGTCCTCATAAACTGCGAGTAAACACACACAAATGTTGACAGGACACTAAATACAGTCCATACCACAGAGACGGACGTCCTGCTGTTGCTGCTTCTCCTGTTCAATTTATTTCAGCCTCCGAATCTGATTCTGGATCATATATCTACTAGCTGAGTCCGATCGATAGCCATGGGTTCCTCCACGCTTGAGGACGTCACCGCTTTGTCATTCTTTAGCTCCGCCCACACGATACGCCTCCAGGCGCTCGTTTTTTTCCAGAAAGACTCGGTACAGCCTATATTTCTTTTATAAATATAATAAAACTTAAGACTTTTTGGAGATGTGAAGGATGCAATACTACTCTATAGGTACTCAAGATTGACATGAGATTGACTGAAACTGAGTCTTTCACCCCCCCTTTAATGCTAATTAGAATTAGACCCCATTGACCTGCATTATATGATCAACGGCTGGAGTTAAAAATCTTCATTTTTGTTCTACTGAAGAAACAAACACACCTACATCTGATCCCCTGCATGGGCGTAAGCAGATAAACATCACATTTTCATTTTTGGGTGAACTTTCCCTTTGATCTAAACCCAGTCTGTAAAACCACGCTGTGATATTTTAATCTGTATGTTTAATTTAACTAGTCAAGATGCTCCAGGATAAACTGAAAGAAAAAGAGCAGCTTCCTTCAATCCAATCTAACCAATCGAAAGAGGAGGATGAAAATCCAGCTGATCCGCCATCTTTACTGCCGCCTCCACCTCCACCACCTCCTCCACCACCTCCTCCTCCTCCTCCTCCATCTTCAGCTGTCACTGAGTGAGTCTTTAACACCTTTCGATATTCAAAACATAAAAATACATTACAGCACATACAACATAAATGCTTCAAAATGTTATTAATGGCAATCAATTGTATATTTAGCCCATTGAAGGCCTTGAGGAACAGAAAAAAGGGTGGAGACGACACCACTCAAACTGCGAGTAAGACTGTCATACCTTATGTTCCACCATGTGATTTCAGATAGAAAGATGCAAAATCAGGAAAGAAACAATACAATTTAGCAGTTGCAGTTAAATCCAGGAAAGCAAACGCTGCTCTTCAATCCTCAATGAATACTGTATTGATTTCCCTCACAGAACCCGCAATCACGGAGGATATGAAGTCCAGAGCTGTGGATGAAATGATGGAAAGGATCAAGAAAGGCATTGTTCTTAAGCCTATTCTCAGACCGCCACAGGTGCGTCCGTCACAGCTGAACATAAATCGTGCAGCATCTGTATGACAATAATCAAACGTGTGAAGGAAATGAAACCATATGAGTGTGTGCGCAATACATACACAGCAGAGCAATGATTTCAGTTACACACCTTTTTAAAGATAATCTAATTCATAGACGTGCCTGAAATATTGTGCTTGATTGTGCCATTGCCAATGAAGACGTTTACCTTTGACAGAAGTGAAATATTTGACATTTGATTTCTTTTTAGGCTGTATCAGAGGATGAAAATGCATGGAAGGTAAGCGACACTTCACTCTTTCAGATCGTCTTTTTGTTTTGTTTTTCAATTTCACATTATCATGGTCTTTCAGGTCGTCCTGCGACATGCAGTTAGCGAGATTACTGTTGAATTACTGTTGAATTGTCTGTCAAACTAGCACACGATATGGTGACATGTCTATGCTACATTGCGTGTGAATTACAAAGTAACAGTTCAGAAATGACAAAATATTATTAATCAAAAATAATAATATTTGTATAACAGGAGCAGAGGTCTGAGAACCGGAAATCGGCTGTGCTGGAGTTACAGGGGATGCTGGTAAAATAAGATCTCTTAAAACCCGGATTACTGTACGATTGCAATGATTTCTGAAGGATCATGTGACACTGAAGACTGAAAATAATGTAATGATGCTGAAAATTCAGCTTAGCCTCCACAGGAACAAATTACATTTTACAATATAATAAAAAAAGAAAAGAGTTATTTTTAATTTTTAATATTATCTCACAGTTTTTATTGTATTTTTGATCAAATAAATGCAGCCTTAAGGAGCATAAAGACTTTCTTAATGTGCATGAAGGTCAACAATTTAATATAGTTAAGTGGTAGTACAACATAGTTCATATATTTACAGATAATGAAATGAAATCTGGGATTAAGTGTGCACACACAGACGCACGTCAGTTCAAAATGTTATGGTCAGTAGGATTTTTTTTCTTTAATTTATTCTCCATAAGGCTGCATTTATTCAAAAATACAATCAAAAACTGTGAGATAATATTACAAGTTGATCTTTATTTGATCAAAATTACAGTCAAAAACTGTCAGATATTACAAATTGAATGAACTCTTTTCTTTTTTATTGTGTTAAAGTGTAATTTATTCCTGTGATCAAAGCTGAATGTTCAGCATCATTACCCCAGTCATCAGTGTCATATGATCCTTCAAAAATCATTCTGATATGAGGATTTGGTTTATGATCACGTCTGATTATTCTCAAAGTTGAAAACAGTTGCTTCATATTTATGTGGAAATTGTGATAATTTTTTTCAGGATTCTAAGATGAATTGAATGTAGAATCGATTTGTATTAATGTAACTGTATTGGCTGCTTCTCGTCAGGTTTCCATGAGGAGGCCTGGCCCTCGAAAGGTGGAATCAAAAAAACGCTTCAGCCGTAATGTCGGGGAGGCCGAGCTTCAGATGGTGCTCCAGAGGAGGAGGCGGGCCATGGGGGATGAAAGCGGGACCCCATCTAACCCTAACCCTAACCCTAACCCTAACCCTAACCCTAACCCTAACCCTAACCCTAACCAACCTCCTCCATCTAAACCCAAAGGTACCATCTCTTCTTTTACTCCGTCACAGGCCCGGGCAACTTCATTTAAATGTACTTCAGCTTTTACAAGCCTGCTCAATCCTAAAGCTTATTATAGGGGGAAAAAAAAGAAATAAATCAGCAAACAGTAAACGCAAACAATAAATTCTGACTTTATTTGTAGACTTTTTTTATTTTTATAATGTAATAATTTTATCAAATGTAAAATATGTACCTTCAATGCAATGTAAGTCGCCTTAGATAAAAGTGTCTGCCAAATGCATACATGTAAAAGTACATTTTCAGGTGTTTTTTCCCCCCTATTTCAATTATATATTAATTTATCTTTTATTCCCTCAACGGTAAAGCTTATAAACTCAAAAAAGATGTTAAAGTTGAGTTCTTAAATTATTTATTTTAAATGCACTTGTTATATATATATATATATATATATATAAAGAGAATGGAACTGATAAAATACTTAACATTTTTTATAATTTTTAAGAGTTATGTTTCTTTAAAAATAAAAAACTGACAAACCAACTTTTCAAACAACTATAATAATAATAATAATAATAATAATAATAATAATAATAATAATAATAATAATATAATCTGATTTTAACCAGTCTTAATTTTGAATAATTTCCCCATTATTCACCCTCAAGCCATTCTAGGGGCATATGACGTTCTTCTCTCTGAGTTATTCAATAATGTCGTGGCTCTTCCAAGCGAATAGAAGATTTGATTTTTAAACCCAAAAAAGGTCAGCCGCCCATCAAAAAATATATACTCGGGTTAATAAAGGCCTTCTGAAGCAAATCGATGGATCTGTGTAAGAAAAGTCCATATTTATAAACTACATCGTGTGATTCGTGTCAGGGATTACTCTTGCTGCAAGTTGACTTGCGTAGGCCGTCTGCTGGAAGCTAGTTATTTTGGTTTTTAAAGTTTTAAATATGGATATTTTACTTATACCAACACATCGATTTGCTTCAGAAGGCCTTTATACACCCTCCAGAGCCATACTTTTATAATGGAGGGATGCACTTTTAGGCTTCAAAATCATATCCTCTATTTGCTGCCATAAAGATTGGAAGATTGTTTAATATAACTCTGATTGTGTTCGTCTGGAAGAAGAAAGTCATATACACCTAGGAGGGCTCAAGGGTGAGCAAATCAATCGTTTTCATTTTTGGGTGAACTGAGGTTTATGTTTATTTATTGCTCTGAAAACAAGTTAAAAATGTGTTATGCAGTTTTGCTTCACATAGTTTTCATTGAATTTTCAGATTTTTTTTTTTTTTACTTTAGATTAAAAAGAATTCTTCTGTGTAAAAGGAAACTTTGGCAGGTTTTTGTATCAGAATAAGATTTACTGGCCTAATTGGTTGCACTTTGAGGCGATATGTCCTTCACAGCAATACTGAAAAGCTCATTTATTGATCGGTGATGAATGTTGTGAGCTGCATTATAACACAGCCACTTAACTAAAACTTAAGGTCAATGTTTCCTCAGATTCCCCCGCTGGCGTGTCAGTCTCGAGCTCTTCGCCCTGGGCGGGGGAGAGTGGGAGCGCCCCTGTCCTCCGCAGACTTCAGCAGAACCGCGAGAAGAGAGTCTCTCGCATAAAGGCTTCGGAGTCCATTATATGGGAAGAAAAGTGAGCTTTGTTTGAGGGGTCTTTTAGTCTGACCTTCTGCACTTTGAGAAACACGATGTTGAACTAAGTATGACTCCAACACCTATTTCCTTTCGCCGGATGCCTCTTGGAATTTGTTTAGAGTAAATGTCACAAGGCTGAATAGAGCGTTAACCTTAACTGTGGTGTGAATGCCGCAATAAAAAAATAAAAAAAACCAAGGACCCCTGCATTCAAAATTGAATTATGAAAGAAATAAAAAACATTCTGCACATATCTCAGCCTGTCTTTTCATTGCCCTCGGTCTGTGTTTGCTGTTGTGTTGGACATTTGTTCTTTTGAGGCATTCTTCCATTTAAAAAAACTTCACTTGCTTGAATACTTTTGCAACTATTTGAAACTTTAAATGACTCGTTCATTGAATTACTGGTCAGATAGCATTGAAATGTAAAATTACTTTGCCATTGTTTTAAATAATCAGTCTTGCACCTTACTCTGTAATTGTGGTCATTTGTTGTTCAGGTTAGTTAGTTGTACGCTGTAAAAAAATATATGATCAATAAGTTATGACAACATATGTCTTTTACTTTAACTCACCAAACTATGTTAAGTATTTTCAACTTACAGCCACCAGGAAATACCATTTTATGAAAGGGTGCACATGCTCTGCAATGCGTGGGTAGGTGTTACTTGTCAAAGGGTTAGGGTTAGGGTTAGGGTTAGGTTAGGTTAGGGTTAGGTTAGGGTTAGGTTAGGGTTAGGGTTAGGTTAGGTTAGGTTAGGGTTAGGGTTAGGTTAGGTTAGGGTTAGGTTAGCTTAGGGTTAGGTTAGGCTTAGGGTTAGGTTAGGTTAGGTTAGGTTAGGTTAGGGTTAAGGTTAGGTTAGGGTTAGGTTAGGGTTAGGGTTAGGGTTAGGTTAGGGTTAGGTTAGGTTAGGGTTAGGGTTAGGTTAGGGTTAGGTTAGGGTTAGGGTTAGGGTTAGGGTTAGGGTTGCTGAAAAAAATCATGGAAAGTATTTCCACATGATTAACTTGCTTTATTTCAGCATTATGCAATTCTGTTATTCCAATTTAATGTACTTACATTGGGTCAACTTAATTTATCAAGGTTGATTCAACTTATTTACTATGGTTGGGCACAGCTTAATTTAATAGTGTCAGCTCAACTACACAAATTTGTTTTATTCTTGTTGCATTAGCTTAAAATCATTTAGTCAAAACTACTAAAAGAAATCATGTCATTCCAACTAGATAAAGTAGGATAGAGAGGGATAGAACTGATGGCCATATTTATCCTACGGGAACTGTGTCACATGAATTAGTTTTCTTTATTTCTATAAAAACTATTAGTCAACAATACAAAATCACTTGCTAATTGTAACATGCAAGTAACGACCAAGTAAAGCATTTCTCGTCACTGGAATTAGCACAGTTACAGCTTGTTGAGAACAGCACAACTTAACCACAAGATCTACACTTCACTATAATGGTAACCTCAAAAAAAATCAACCCAACATAACACAACTTTTAAATGTCTAATATAACTGTCTAATATAACATCAAACATTCACAGGTCTTTCTCTTCACTAAAAAAACAAATTAAACAGCACTTCTTTTCAACATTTACTCTCCTGAGGCATCCCTATGCAAAGCATGCTGGGAAATAGAAATACACTGCCCAGTTCAGTCAGCGAAACATAAATAATTAATGTAGTCTCAACACAAATGGTTTAGGTTAACTTAACATTTAACAAATTTGAAAGTCCTGTTTGTTCGGCTAACTTGATTTAATCATGTTATTTCAAATTAAACACATCAAGTTATGTCAAAGAGTAACGGTTTTAAGTCAGTTTAACATGAATCAATCACATTTGAACCAGAAACCTGATTTAGTGGTGTTATATCAATATGAATTGCTTAAATAAAGTGAACAGCATCATAAGTTCATTTTTTTGAGTGAGAGACGCACACACACACACCAGTGGTCCAGTTCTGATGCTCACGTGCCACTGTTGGTGCTTTCGTTGGTGGACAGGGGTCAGCATGGGCACCCTGACTGGTCTGTGGCTATGCAACCTCTATATGAAATAAACTGAGATGCTCTGTGTATTCTGAAACCCTTCTATCAGAACCAGCATTAAGTTTTTGAGCAGTTTGAGCTCCAGTAGCTCGTCTGTTTGATCAGACCACACAGGCCAGCCTTCACTCTCCACGTGCATCAATGAGCCTTGGCCGCCCATGACCCTGTGGCCGGTCCTCCACTGTTCCTTCCTTGGAGCACTTTTGATAGTGTAAGGCTGGATCGCCTATACAATGGTTCTGACTGCAGGGTTGTTGAACGAATAAAGAAACGTTATCAGCAAGATGGAAGAAAACATTTCTTGTCTATAACCACCCACTGCAACTTATAGCAACAACGGAAATAAGCGCAGTTACAATAGCAAAATAGGTGGGAGAGCGCTGCTTTAATGTGACTATATTGTGTTGCAGTAGGTAACACTTCAAAGTCAATATCAAATCAAAACTAGTTAGCAAATAATTTATAATTGAAAGAATTCAATGACAAAATCTGGTTATGGTTACACTTAAAATAGTTACGAAGAGATGAATGAGATGTTTAAAACGTACACCATTAATCGTACCCAGAATGTTACCAGAGAGAGAGAGAGAGAGAAAGACAAAGAGAGAGCAAAGAGAAGGCCCCCAAGATCAGAGAGTAAAAGAGACAGAGCAACAGTTCCGATCTTCTTTTCTCTATCCCTTGACCATGTGACGAAAACCCTGAAACATTCGAACTGACCAATCTGACCAAACTCCCCCCACTGTCTACAGGCGTGGCACCATTTGGCCTACAGGCCTTCAGCATCTCTTTGTCCTTAGGAATTCAAAATGGCCCCACTGATAAGACAGAGGGGGTGGAAAACAGTAAAACAAACATCTTTGTTCAATATCAAATATCAAATATCTTTCATTATTTTCAATTCTTTCAATAGATACTGACCACTGCAGACCGGGAACAGCCCACAAGAGCTGCAGTTTTGGAGAAGCTCTGACCCAGTCGTATAGACATCAAAATTTGGCTCTTGTCAAACTCGCTCAAATCCTTACGCTTTCCCATTTTTCCTGCTTTTAACATCAACTTTGAGGACAAAATGTTCACTTGCTTCCTAATATATCCCACCCAATAACAGGTGCTGTGATGAAGAGATAATCAGTGTTATTCACTTCACCTGTCATAATGTTATGCCTGATCAGTGTATATATAACAGCTTTGTCAAAAACGATCTCCATTTACCTGGCCAGTAGATGGAGATATTACTTTGTAAAGAAAGAAACACTATATGCGCCCATAGACTGAACACGTAACATGCATGATGTCACCTTTTTCACAAATTCACATTTTTGTAGTTTGAGACGATGACATTTTCAAAAACATTGAATGGACAAATATAAAGTTTCCGGTCTTTAGTAGTGTAGTGTTGTGTAAATGCCCTACTCAACCTAAAAAACCTTAATGGCTGCAAAATATTATATTTTTGTTAATGATATTTTAACCTTCTGATGCTGTTCTGTAATTTTTTATATCAAAATTTGATTGCTTTGGTTGTTTAGAATGTATTACTTTGCTGGATTGATGCGAAACTTAGTAAAGGCTTTGACACTTGCTATGTGAACACACACACACACACACACACACACACACACACACACACACACACACACACACACACACAAATCATGAACATGATTTGAAAAGGTTAAATGGTCCTAAAAAGTCACTTTTGTACTGTTTACTGAAAGCTCATTTTTTGAGATATCAACCTCAAATTCGGAGCACAACTTGTTTAATTATTTTGGCTTTGATATTCTCACAGTTTTAGATAAAAACATGCTTTTGAAAATATTTATTTCATATACAATTTAAAAAACGTTTTTAGTTTCACTTTTTTAACTTTTAACTATTTTTAGTTATGACAGTTTGAATTGGAAACCTCATTTTCAGGTCAATGCTCAGAAAGTGATTAATAGGTAATAAATGCATTATAACTATTCCATAAATATAATTTATTACCAAAAAATATGCGAAATATGAAAAACATTATCGAACTAAGATATACATTAATTTCATTTAACATACATTTTATTTTTTTTGATTGCTTTGTAAAAAGAAAACGAGAGTTAAATTATAAACAATGTCTGTTTTTTTCTTTTCTTTTCTTTTTCTTATTAAAACCATGAAACACTAACATTAGGTTAGTATCAGAATATATTTCACTGTATAGACTGGCTGTGTCAAAACCTTTAGGTTTAGTTTAGGCCTATCCGTCCATCTGGAAACACCTGCGATAAAAAGGGCAGCCTTTTCTCCTAACACCTTCACACTCCTCCTCTTGGATAAAAGCATTTTAAATGGAGTACAATTATTTTCCACTCTCGCTCACTTTTGCTTCTTTCCTTTTAAAAGGCATTTCATTCTGTAAAGATTCCTCTCACCCAAGAGAGCTTTCCATCTAACAAACACTATATAAAGAATTCATGTTTTTCCACAGAATCTGAAAGGTGTCTGATTTAGGTGTGTGTACGTCTGTGTTTGTGTGAGGTAGAAGGAGAAGAAATGTGTAAATGTGGATGTAATATGCATGACCAAAAACAAGCAAAGAAAAAAATAAATAAAAATGTGTGAGGCCTTTGGAAAGCCATTTCTCTGATCTTCTGATCTGGTCTTTCTGTCTGTCTATATGAACATGACTGAATTTATTTTTCATGAACTTAAAACAATCTCTAAACATGATGGAAATGAGTGTTGCAGACAAATATAAAATAGTTTAAAAATGTTTTTATTATAAATATACCTCATACTTTGAGAAAATGTCCGCAATACGCAGAGCTGGACTCTATCAAGACAGATGTTTGATTTTAATCATATTTGTTAGAATCACTAAATCATTTACATGCTCTCATTTGTGCAATGTGTGCAGTTCCACCTCCAGCCTGATCGGCGCTGTTTGCGATCAGAGCCTCACTTCGGCTTCTCGCTGCGTCTGAGGAAGCCCCAGAAGAAACTTTGACCACTTCAGTTGTTAGCCTAGCCGCGGAGACACACATCTCCTTTACTGTTTACTGGTCACTTATATATTCGACCAACCCTTTTAAAAAGATGTGGTTTATTTATTTACTCAGCTGGTTGTCGCTGGGGGTACAGATATGTTTCGTTACTCTCGCTATCGGTGAGTTTTGTGTTGCTGCTGTTAGCCGTTACCTTCTTTTGCTGACGCGACCAAAGAAAAATCCCTCAGCTCCCGCGCCTTATTAACAATAAAATATACGTTTATTATCAATAAATAGTAGGATATGGTAAAATAATAATAATAATACTAACGATGTAGAATAGAACACCAGAGAGATGAGCTAAGACAAAACATGGCTCATATCTATTTGACTAAAGTCATAACATATAAGCATCAATGAGTTCATTGTGTTTCAGATGTTTGCAGATGTTTTTACATTTCTCATTGTAGTGTTGCAGAATAATAATGCTTTGATTACTAATCGCTCCGCCCATTGATATGACATCCGTGAGGTTAAAGTTACATCTCTGACTAACACTTATTCTAGTTACAGGACATTTAACGTTAATGTATATAATTTGAATGTCTATTATATATATATCTTTATATATTTCTAAACCTGTGTTTACTCTCTAATAAGAGACTAGATAGATAGATAGACAGACAGAGACAGACAGACAGACAGACAGTGCTTCCTTCCACTAACACTTCAAATGTTTCTATATATGTGCCGTGCTGTGAAAAACTGACACTCTTGCACTTGTACACACTTAAGATCTGAATGCCATGTTTGTTTTGATAGTGTTTCTCAGTTTTTTATTTGTCCCCACAGCTGCAGGCCTGTATTACCTGGCGGAGTTAATA
The DNA here is from genome assembly GCF_024679245.1 of Pseudorasbora parva. Classification (NCBI taxonomy): domain Eukaryota; kingdom Metazoa; phylum Chordata; class Actinopteri; order Cypriniformes; family Gobionidae; genus Pseudorasbora; species Pseudorasbora parva. The sequence continues at coordinate 58,907,660 of NC_090172.1, read as the reverse complement.
GAGGAGTACACAGTCGCCACCAGTCGCATTATAAAATATATGATTATGGTGAGTATTATGTCATTATATAAAACGTACATTATTAAGGAAGGATGCGTCCATACTCTAATATCAAAGTAACATGAGCCACTCTGGAGACCAGGGCGGAAATCTTGTTTAAGACTTGTCAACAATTTAATTTTGTGAGTGATGAAATCTGATCCGATTGTTCAGACGATGTTGTCAGTATCCAGTGTGTTTGCATCGATTGTTGTAGTACTGGTGTCAGTGTCAGCACAGACAGTAATGCATGCTGTTGTGTGAGGTTACGTTACATATACCTCATGTCTCTGGCCCTGTTTACAGCTGGTATTAAGATGTGTTTTATTCGATCGGATCACAAGTGGACGAGGGAGAAACATTCCCAATTACACTGCATTGTCTATTTAAAGGTCCTGTTCTTCGTTATTCCATCTTTCAAACTTTAGTTAGTGTGTAATATTGCTGTTAGAGCATAAATAATACCTGTAAAATTATAAAGCTGAAGTTCAATGCCAAGCGAGATAATTTATTTAACATATTTTATTTATGTGCTAGTCACTTTCACACAGTTGCTAAAATATGTTAATTTGCACACTTCATATGACAGTCCTGCAAAGATGACAGAAAATGTACTCGCATTTGCTTACCTGTGGGAAAATATTAAAACAAAACGCAGTTGCGTTTTAGACCAAACATAATAATGGTTGACCGAGTGCGACCTGCACGCACGCATCAGTGAATGGTGAGATATTTTGCTAAATAAAATGATCCTGCCGGAAGAATTGTGTGACAACTTTATAACGTCTGCATCTCGGTCAGCGTTTATGAGGTTTATGCATGCGCAGTAAGTTGAATTTGGCGTTTGCTGATGTATCATTGTGGACGAGAAATTTTTGGAAAACGTCTGGGGACGGAGAGCGTTTTGAAACGAAATCTAAGGTTTCAAATCTAACTTGATTAAAGGAACAATCCACCGTTTTTAGAAATAGGGCTTATTCAACTTCTTTCCTACATTTAGATATGTGGGCAAATGCATTTTTGTCTTGGTGCAAGCTAGCGGCGAACCTGCCAAACTAAAACAATGCATGCACTGGGACAAAAACAATGCATTTCCCCACATATCTAAATGTAGGAAAGAAGTTGAATAAGCCCTATTTCTAAAAACGGTGGATTGTTCCTTTAATGTAGATGTCTAGCTTTCAATGTTTTCACTGTTATACGATGCTATACACATCTTCTGAAAGAGTACTGAATTCCTGGAATAAAACACAAGTGAAGAAGAAGCAGAAACAAGCGATATCATATTTCAGCAGATGCACATGTAAAACAATATGTGATCATCAACATTAAACATCATATAAATCAAACCTGCCTAATGTTACTAAATGAAATGTGGACCCAGGACGAGCTACAGGACTGTGAGTCTTAGGGGTGTTGATGAACTCAATCTACTCCATCTGTGTTTTGATCCTGTGTTATGATCATCGTTTTGAATCTTCATGAAATTTTCTCCGCTTTTGCTCAAAATGTAGCTTTTTTTTAATGAAACTTACCCATATTCAAGTGTTGATAAAAAGGAATGCATGAAGCTAGAATAAAACAGTTTTTGGAGTCTTTTCTTTTGATATCTTGAATATATTCATACAACAAAATATGCTGGAGGCCATGAAACGTTTTTCAAAAATGCCAATGGAGAAAGAGCTCATAAACCTGGTGCCAAAATATGAGAAGATATTAGAAATATCTACATGGCTGTTTTTCCCCCATGATATCAATGTCAAAACCAGTGAAAGCGTAGTAACTTTGGAAAATACAGTAGATGGTGAGCAAAGAAAGTAAATGTCCAGCCCTGCCCGTCTAACTGGTTTGGTCTCTCAGTTCTCCACAGCGGTGCTGGTGGGGCTCTACCTGTTTGAGGGCTTCCCAACGCTCATGATCGGAGTGGGTCTCTTCACAAACCTGGTTTACTTTGGTCTGCTGCAGACGTTCCCATACATTATGCTGACCTCGCCAAACTTTATCCTGTCATGTGGTGGGTGATGCAGAGTTGAGGAGACATTTACTGCCTATAATATTTTACAGCATCCTCTCAAATTGATTCTTGCTCTCTTTTCCAGCACTGGTTGTGTTAAACCACTATATGGCCTTCCAGTATTTTGCGGAGGAATACTATCCTTTCTCTGAGGTATGTTGACCAAAACAATATATTCTCAAACCCAGAGGCCTGTTGCATGAAGCTAGCTGAACAAACTGAGTTAGATCAAGTTCAACTGTTTCTCAAAGCTCGGTATAAACTTTCTCTGTCAACTCAGGTTTAATCCAGAGTTAGCGATTAACTCTGAAGCGCGAGCACCTGAAAGTGTGGCGTGGGGCAAACAGCCAATCACAGTGTCCGTTTGATTCACTTCTCTTCTGAAGATTTAGAGATCGTTTTGAAAATTATTATAAAATTAAATGTGTTTACAAGGCAGGAATAAACGCTGCTGCTGCAGCGACAGTTTGAGAAGGCAGCTTAAAGAATATCTGACTATATCAATGCATGATGTATCAAAGAAATATGCCTAATTATCACAAAGAGCTCAAATGAATACACGTTGTTTAAAAGAATAATGAATGGATGTATTATATTTATATTACTATTTGGCTACTTGTCAATTAAAATAATATTTATACGAACATATATGAATTCAAAGTGATTATAATTCATATAATATAAATATAATAAATAATTAGCATCAAAAGATGCACAATTTTATTTCAAAAGTTTTTTCATTATATACTTCTTTAATTTGGAACAAGACATACAGGGGGTGTGGCTTTATTGCATCTTTACTTGCAGCTGATTGGTCCAGTTTGGGTTTGCAATCTCTAAAGCTGGGCATACACTGTGCGATTTCTATTGGTTTTCAGCAAGGTTACCTACACACACTGTACGAGTAGATCGCATGCGATGTAAAGCCAAAGCTCACGATTGATGTGCTCTCACTGTGCGGTCCGACCGTCGAGCGCGTCTTGACTGCTCACACTGTACGGGTGAAAAATGCGCAATAAAACCCCCGTGGCGACGATAGACCATGGTGTATTATAGAGAGGTAAATGCATCAGCTATTGATATTAAGAGGATTTAGAATTTATGTAGGCTATAAAATTATTATTATTATTAGAGTAGGCCTACTTTTATTATTAAATTGATATTACATTAATTTGCCCCCCTCCCCCCAACAATAATGCATAATCGACACACTGCATAATAAAATAATAGATAGATTACTCCTCACTATTTAAAAACATTTAGCCCGATTAAACAAGGAATTATAGCCTAGGTCTAATTATATGATTATAATGTCAGAACACTGCAATAATAATGTCCGTCTCAATGAAAAGTAAGAGCAGATTTATCTAAAAACAACTTGTTTAACACAAAATGGGCCTACTTCTCTTCTATTTTTTTTTCCACAATATGGACCAAAATAGAAATATTAAGAAAATAAAAAAGAAAGAAAATAAGGCAATAAGCTACGTTATCAGTATGTTGAATTACATTTATCTCTCGTTGTCTGAGAATATACGCTGAAAGCTTGTCAGATTTTACTTTCACTTTCTGTAGTGAATAATTGACTGGGTTTGAGACTGTGTTTAAACTGCTCATTGCGTGATATCCACTGACTCGCGTTCATGAAGAAAAAGAACACATTGCAACATGACATTGTGTCAAGATGGAGAAGGTTAAATATTAATTAATATTAAAAAAATAAAAAGTGAAAGTAAAAAAGTAAATTAATGATCAACTAGCTAAATGAATAAGATGCACTGGATATATACAACACAAACTGGAGGCACAACAGTTTACTTAATTTCTGCTATTTGATAGCTGCCCACATAATTAAAGATCTCCCTCTTTTCGTTTTCTTCCTTAATGCTTTTAAAAATTAAATGGTTGAACTTCTGCTTTCGCGCAGGCGCAGTGAGGGGAAATAGGGCAATCAATTCGTGGCTTTGCTTCAACTGTGCGATAACCTCACGAGGGGCGAGCAGAGTTTCTGACACGCCAGAAATTCATCCGACCATCCGATTCCCGATCGTGAGGTTTGTCGCCCCTCGTTTCCCCCTGTACACTGCACGAACAACTCGTGACAAACGAAGCACGATAAACCTGAAAATCAGCCCGACCCAAAAAAGAGTTGCACGAGTCAGAATTCGGCTCGAAATCGGACGAAAATCGCACAGTGTATGCCCGGCTTAACCCAGAATAAAACCTGCTCTAGAGCAGGTTAGCCGTGTTGTGTCAGTTACCATGGTGATAAACACTAATAAAACCAAACCACCTTCTTGAGCCCGAAAACCAGAGTTTGCTCAAACTAATCTCGAACTTACCTGGGTAACAACTGAAACCAGCTTTGTGCAACAGGCCACTAGAGTTCTGATATTCTGATGTATAATAATGTGATTTTGTTTTCACATTGGCCTATTCAAGAAAACTATTGATCACACTTTGAGTTTGCTGTAGAGTGACACCCTGGTGTGTGTAAAGTTGAGGCGAATACCGTAGTTGTGTGTGTTTTCAGGTTCTGGCGTACTTCACGATATGCCTGTGGGTGATTCCTTTCTCATTCTTCGTCTCTCTCTCCGCTGGGGAGAATGTTCTTCCATCCACTGTGCAGCAAGGAGGTGAGAGATCAAATCTGTTTTCATACAGTCTTTATGACCACACGGCACATTAAACTATCCTGAGTGGTATAACGGTGCACTGAAGGAATCTGTATACATTGTCATTAAAAGTAATTGGATTGATAAATTATTTCTGAATGCAAAAAAGTGGGCAAGGTTTCTTAAGAAACTAATTTCAGTGAATTATAGAGCAAACAGAGCAGATAACAGTTTAATAGTGCACTATATAATGTAAGTTGGTATAATTGTAAATAGCACTTTTAAAATAAAATAAATTAAATTATAAAAATATATTTTATTAAAAATAAATGTGCTTCATTGTAATTTACATGCCCTCAAAAATATAAAAATGTGTGTTTTACTTGAACTTTTTTTCAGTGTAATAAAATAAAAATAATAAATAAATAGTACAAATGTAATATTTTATTAAGAATATACTAGCTTCAATGTAATTTACACTTTTTTTTCTTTAGTGTAATTAAATGAAATGTATTTTATAAAATGATTAACAAAAAATTTGCTTTTATGCAAGTTACGTGCCTTCGAAAAATATACTTTGAATGTTTTTTTAGTGTACTAAAATAAAAAATTATAAATATTGTATTAAATTAATTTGCTTCATTGTAATTTACACACCTTCAAAAAATATTAAAATGTGCATGTTTTTTACAGCGTAATTAAATAGAAATAATAAATAAAATAATACAATATTATTAAAAAAAATTTACTTCATTGTAATTTACTTGCCTTCGAAAAATATTCAAATACTTTTATTTATTTTTGTTTAATTAAATAAAGATAAATAAAATAAAAAATATTTAATTAAAAATATGCATCTTGTATGGTAGCTTTTGTAATTTTATATTATAAATAATTGAAAATATATTAAAATGTTAATTTTAAAAACATTGTTTTTACATTTAAAATTTTCCCAGAAGTTCTACAAAAAAAATTCCAAGGGGTACTATTAAAAAGTTCTACAAAAATGTGTGTATTATGATATCATCACCACCACATTTTTAAAAATATATATTTTTTAAATTTCTGCTTATCACCCACTTCTTCCCTGTTGGTTGGATGTTTTTGGACAGACATTTACAGCGTTCATATCTAACCACTGCTGTTTAACTGTGTTTGTGTTTTTCTCAGATGATGTGGTGTCAAACTACTTCACTAAAGGCAAGCGGGGCAAGCGCTCGGGCATCCTGCTCATCTTCTCCTTCTTAAAGGAGGCCGTTTTGCCAAGCCGACAGAAGATGTACTGATGAAGCGGTCGAAATGAGCATCGGACGGAGGGGTTTGGGAGGGTTTGTTCAGGCCACCGGCCCCTTTCATTGGACAGCATCTTTTTGAGGGAGGGATTCGTTTGCAGTGATGATCATGAGATTGAATCTGTAGGACCACATCGGAACAAACGCGCACAAACTCCTCGAATGAACTTATCTGTGTGTTGATTCATGTCGAGAGTCGCCAGCTCATTTTTTCTTAGGCGTCTAAAGCCATGAAAGGACTTCAGAAGTCTTTAATTTTTAAAGGCTTAATATTTTGACTTGTCTGTATGTGGGTGATTGTGGAAGGGGCTTCGGCTTCTGTAGCGTCGCTAGAGGCTCCTGCTGATTTTCTTCTAATTGCATCACTTCAAAAGCCAATGTTTGTGTTCGCTCATGAATGAATCGATTATTTGTTCGTGTTTTAAAGGAATGTTTTACCCCGAATCCAGAGTTCATTCTTCAGTCTGATCACTGTCCGTACAGTCACACTACAAATATTTGCTTTGAGGGCAGACCTTAATCAAGTCGTTTTTGAATTGTCTGGTGTTAAGAAGGACCGTTTATGTCCTTATCGCTCCATTTAAGCTTTATAAATCCATTTTATATTATCCGATGGTTTGACGATGACAGAAAAGCTAGTTTTGGGGTAAAATATTGCTTTAGATATACTGTAATCATGAGAGCCATAGTGTTGTCCATGCTTAATTTGTGTGCTGTACAAAAATCGAAATAAAATTCAGTTGTATGAGTTTTTGAAAGGTAAACATTGGATCTGATGTTGGTGGGTGAGTCTCCGAATCAAAAACATCAGGTCAAGTTTCATCCCCAAAATCACAAGGAAAAAATAAAGAGTGTGGAGATTTCACTATGTTTAGGAATATTACTTGAGCATTGTTGTTGTTTTTTAGTCTTATTAAATAATAAAAAAAATTGTAATATGAAAAAAAAATGTATATTGTAATTTATATGCTTTCAAAAATATTAAAATGCTGTTTTGCAGTCGAGATGGCATTTTATTAATTTTGGTGTTCAGATCCCTAAATATATATATATATAAAAGTCTAAAGCTTCATCAAACAAAATATTATCGGGTATAGTGTGATCTGGACTTTCAGTCCTCGTGAATGTGTGAGATTCACCCAAGAAAATAAAGTTTTTAAAAATTTATAAAATCTGGGTTGTGCAAAATGCAAATTTTGTTTGAACTTCAACTGTGAAGAATTTCTAATAAAATGTCGGAATGACATGAGTCTGTACTGACTCTTCCTCCTTACTGACACATTTGGGAGTCGGGATCTTACACTTGGAGTGTGAGGTTGAGGGAAGGTCAGCACACATTCACATCAGGAAGCTCTCAAATCACTTAGGAGGGTGGAAGTTACCCTTTGCTAGACCTTCTTTTTTATCTGGCTATTTTATTGCTTGTTTCGTAATGGGTGAGGTTAAAGTCAACATACGGAAAACTGGTTCTAGGTCAGTGTAAAAGGGCAGCTGTTTTCTTGTATATGTCAAAAGTGAGGCCAAGCATCCTTTGGGATCTAATGCATTGACGACAGCAGTTTTTTCGGCCCGGTGACCGGGGTCACTGCAACTTCGACCTTGACGCCCCAAACCGCATCCACTCCTACATTTTGAAGATTATTTTCGCCCTCATAGAAGTTTTCTGCTCCCCTTTTCACACCTTGATGATGGTCAGCATCGGCTTGAGTGCTCATGTATAGAAGGATGTTGCAGTTAAAAGCTACTCAACAGATTTTAGCCTCTGCTTAGATTTTGGAAAAGTGCTGTTGAATCTCACAAAACCTTTCGAGAACAAGTCCAGGTGTCGGATCTACAGCCTTGTGTCTGATTCGAGTCCCAGCTTGAGGTTCTTTTCCAAATCAGTTCCCCTTTCCTCTGCAAGATCAAATAAAGGCACTGATTTCTGTTCGACTGTAATTTGTATCAATTGTGAAATATTTATACACTACTGTTCAAAAAGTTAAAAGTCTCTTCTGCTCATCAAGGCTGCATTTATTTGATAAAAACAGTAATATTAACAGTAATATTGATAAATATTAGGGGTGTAACAATACACGTATTGGCCTTGAACCATTCGAGGCTTTTGATTTTGGTTGGGTATCTGGAGTAAGTTAATTAATTTAAAGCCGATTTTTTTTTTAACTGCTCTTTACATTTTCACGCAATTATCTGTGACGTTACTTTCTACTCGTTACATTTTAAAAATAGACTCGTTACTCCTATTTCATAATAGCTTGTCCGTTAAAAAAAACCGATCCAGATAAATCACGCATCCTAATAGAGCTAATTTGATTGTGGTTGGATGAAAAGTATAAACATGAAACATTCCGAAACCCTATTGGTTTGTTCAGACAGTGTTGCCAGATTGAGCGGATTTCCACCGACGAGCATGCACTTTCAGCCAATCAGCGATCAACAGGCAGTCATGCGCTCATTTATGACTGACAGCCAGCTCGTACGTTAGCTGTAGGCCTATATTCAAGTGATCGCTATGCTAAAGTGACATACATATACATACAGTAAACTGCATCTATAGTAAAGAGTGGGAGAGGGATCCAACTCTCAAATGTGGATTACACCTATGACTCGAAGACTCTTTATAAATATAATCATGACTCAGCCCTGTCCATGGTCATACACACACTCAGGACATCTGCAACAGCAACCCCAACAGCTGCTGAAAGAGGTTTGAATCAACAATTCATCAGTTTTGACTGCTAAGCGAGGGTTTTGTGTACTTCACGAGACGTTACTGTAGTTTTGTCAGAGCAAAATGCAACACAAAGGTAAGTGCATTGTTTGTTTGTTTTTGGCGGATTATTGTACAGTATCAATGAATGACACAGTTTGGCAGTGGAGTGTGTTCATTAGTGTGTGTGAATTGCCTGTTAATTACATTGCTTTTTCTGATCTCTTATATTGGGCACTTTAAATTGACTTCTTCTTAATGTTGACATTGAACAGAAGTCTTTAACCCTTCTCCTGGGGACCCACTGTCCTGTAGAGTTTAGCCCCAACCCTAATCAAAGACAGGTGAAGCTAATCAAGCTCTTCAAGCTCACTTGTTGAAAATACACAGGCAGGCAGTTGTGCTGAAGCAGGTTGGAAATAAACCAGGAGCAGGGTTTAAGACCTCTGTATTGAAAATGATGCATGTGTTTTTCTGAGGGAGGGCATTTTGACAGTATCCCCCTGGACATATAGTCATAGTTTATCCGTTTTCCTAGGAAATTGATTATTGGAAAGTATTATGTTTTACGGACATAAAACGGTACTTATCAACCTTGATAGTATGGCAATAAAATATCACATCATTTTGCCAGTTAAAGTTTTTGACTTGGTTTTGGTGAGCAGTTGGGCTGGAAATCGTTGACCAAATCTGGCAACACTTATCACACGTGTACATTTACATTCCAATAAAGGTTATTGATAACATGCCACCTCTGAAGTTCGGCTCTTTGCACCATTAGGCAACTAGTATCATATCTTCCGTTCCATGAAACGCTAATGCTCAGTAGCAGCCCTAAACATATATGGTTCTTTAATGTATTTGCATTGTACTAAAATGGGTTTATTTTTAATGGGTTTTCAAACTGGGTCCTTCAGAAGGTTTTATGGGGTCCCTTGAAAATTTCAGAGTATTAAAAGAAAAAATGGATAAAATCTACCAAACAATCTAACTGTTTAATTATTAATCTCATTGTTTGCCGTATACATCCTTTCCAGAATTTTATGTTTGCTTTGTGTAGAAAGTTTTTCTCACTATAGTCCCCTTTGTCTCGCTCACTGGGGTTGTAAGGCAGTTTTCTTAATTTTAACGCAGTATGTAATCTGTTTACATACATTTATTAGGGGCCAAGCCCTGAAAGGGCTGTAGCCCCTATTGTATCTGTTAGTTTCCTATATTATTATTATTATTCTTCCTCCCCTATGGGAGTCAATGGCAGCCCTATGAACCGTAAGTAGGAAAATGATGAAATTTGGCACACTTGTAGAGATAGTCATCAATAGTAAATGGACCAAATTTGGAGTCTCTAAGACCAACTCCATAGCGCCACCACCAGTCCAAAAATTTAACATTGAAACTGTTATAACTTTTGAACCCTTTGAGGTAGAAAAATGCCACTTAGTACACCTGATTCCTCTCATCATGCTGATCAAATTTAATATCTTACATTAAGACTCCGCCCATTACAGTAATGGCCATTTTAAAAAGTACAGTATTCAGTTTTTTTGCTACTCCTCCTTCAAAATTTGTCTAATTTTGTCCAAACTTGGCAGAGAGAATATTTGGACTGAGCCGCACAGAAATGACTGAACAGAATTTTTTGGACCCTTGGAAAAAAAAAAAGTTATGATGTCTCGAAGTTAACGAGGTTGACCCAAAATTGGTTCTGAGGCTGTATCTCGGCCAAACTTTGACCAATCGAAACGAAAATTGGTATGCTTCATCAGACCCATGATCTGAGGATCCATGCCAAAGTTGGGAACAGCGCCACCTAGGGGTCATGAGATATGAAAAAAGGCTATTTTTGCCCATAACTTCCGAACGGTTTGTCAGAAAATCATAATATTGGTGTCTGTGGATTCCTCGTGTCATGCTGAATCTGGTGATATCAGATATGTTAGGATCGGATGAACCACGTGACCGCCATTTTGAATTTTGTCATAAAATGTGGTATCTTTTATAATATTTGACATATCTGCACACAATTTGGTATGCATGACCATCATCATGTCCCGAATGTACACGAGAAGTTTCAGAATAGCGCCACCTAGTGTTCCAGAGATATACGATTTTTTGCTAAAACGTTTATAACTTTTGAAAACATTATCTATATTCTATATAATTTATATCATTTTGTTCTCTGGGTTTTGCAGATTTCGACGATGTCTCATTTGTCATTTTCCAAACATGTGACTGTGCGCCATATTGAATCAAGTGAAAAACAGTTTTTTTGCTACTCCTCCTTCAAATTTTGTCCAATTTTGTTCAAAATTGGCTCACATTAAATATGGAGTGAGCCGCACAGAAATGACTGAACAGATTTTTGATATTCACTACCGTTCCAGAGAAATCCACCTCTGAAGTTGAACTTGCCTGTGTTTGTGTCTTTATGCTAATTAGCTTAGCATTCTAAATGGTTATTTGCAAAAATGTTCTTCCGTTCCAGACATTAATTACTTCTAAGAATGATTTCAAGCAATTTTTCATAAAAAAAATATATAATGTTGTTCATTAAATCCAAAAATCTTCATTTTGAGTTAATTTCTAATTTTAACTATGGACCTATGGCATGTCAATGAACACATGTCTTCCCTGTGGCGCAATGAGATGAGCGTCAGACACCGGATTGTGAGGTTATGGGTTCGAGTCCCATGGGGGACAGCTTTATAAAATTGTGTGTAATGTTGTCATTTAGTGGCAAAAGCTGCAGTTCTGCCTTCGAAATCTCAAGCCTTTATAAAATTAAACAAACCAAAGTATGAGTGGTCTGCTGTTTAAAGCAACAGGCTAAAGCTTTGAAGATTGATAGGTCAAATTCAATGTGTAGTAAGTTAAGTTAAGTTATGTTGTTTAAGCATGTGAATTGGGCAATGTACAAAAGTTTCCTAATATTATCCAAAGTCCAAAAAAGCCAAAAAGAGCCATAATGGGCTTGGCCCCGCAATTGCTGCTAGCAGCTATATTTGTGGATGTAATTTTTCATTGAAAAATTTCTTCTTCAGGTTTATACATACAACATTAAGTATAGCCAATTTAGGTTGGAACCAATATGTTGTATTTATAATGTAACACTTACTATTTATCTAACAGTTTAAATATTATTTTTTTTCATATAGATTTTAGGAAGTGGGTCCCCCATAAAGGTTCATCATATTTGGGACTCCTTGGCATCATAAAGTTTGAAAACTCCTAGCCTAGTGCATTCCCAACATTAACGTTATAGTCATAATGGCCTTTAGAAAAATATTGTTGAGGAGGTGGGGTAGAGCACTATAGCCCCTTCTGGCACGGCCTAAGCTTGTCCTTAATGGCATTTGTTTCTTTACATTTACTTTTATACTTTTGAAACCAAAACTTTTACCATTTAACTTGATTAAAAAGCTTGAGTTCATACTTCAACTTCTACAGAAGTCTTTTCAAACCCTTGTATCTGTACTTCTGCCTGAGTGATGAATGTGAATACTTTTGACACCTCTGATTACAAGCCGAACGCTTCGTTGCACTAATCCTGTTACATTTGGAAAATAAAAGAGCTTTAACCACTTCAGCTCTGCAGCATATTTGTAATAATTATGACGTAGGGAATTTTGGACCCAAATGTGGGGTGAAGAGCTGAACTTAAGTGTGCGAAATATAATGTTCTCACTGTCACTGCACTCAACAAGGCAGCGGAGGACGAAATCCAGCGGGAACTGGAAAGTCATACGTGTTCCTTCGTCACCTGACTAATTTACCATAACCTTTACAGTACTTTAGCCCGTGATGGAAACACACCGCAACAGCTCTGGGGGAAAAAGTTCCTGGGACAAATTGTTCCGGATAATTTAGGTGGAAATGTGTCTATACTAATTCTTTCTCATTATGGAGTATGCACATAATGCAGTGCGTTCAGCTCAAAGTAAAATCCTCTGCTTTCAACACGCATGTCCTTCTCAAAAAATTAGCATATTGTGAGAACGTTCATTATTTTCCAAAATAATGATGAAAATTAAACTTTCATATATTTTAGATGTCTTGCACACCAACTGAAATATTTCAGGTCTTTTATTGTTTTAATACTGATGATTTTGGCATACAGCTCATGAAAATCAAAAAATCTCAAAAAATTAGCATATCATGAAAAGGTTCTCTAAACGAGCTATTAACCTAATCATCTGAATCAACTAATTAACTCTAAACACCTGCAAAAGATTCCTGAGGCTTTTAAAAACTCCCAGCCTGGTTCATTACTCAAAACCGCAATCATGGGTAAGACTGCCGACCTGACTGCTGTCCAGAAGGCCATCATTCACACCCTCAAGCGAGAGGGTAAGACACAGAAAGACATTTCTGAACGAATAGGCTGTTCCCAGAGTGCTGTATCAAGGCACCTCAGTGGGAAGTCTGTGGGAAGGAAAAAGTGTGGCAAAAAACGCTGCACAACGAGAAGAGGTGAGCGGACCCTGAGGAAGATTGTGGAGAAGGACCGATTCCAGACCTTGGGGGACCTGCGGAAGCAGTGGACTGAGTCTGGAGGAGAAACATCCAGAGCCACCATGCACAGGCGTGTGCAGGAAATGGGCTACAGGTGCCGCATTCCCCAGGGCAAGACACTTTTGGGCTACAGAGAAGCAGCGCTGGACTGTTGCTCAGTGGTCCAAAGTACTTTTTTCGGATGAAAGCAAATTTTGCTTGTCATTCGGAAATCAAGGTGCCAGAGTCTGGAGGAAGACTGGGGAGAAGGAAATGCCAAAATGCCTGAAGTCCAGTGTCAAGTACCCACAGTCAGTAATGGTCTGGGGTGCCATGTCAGCTGCTGGTGTTGGTCCACTGTGTTTTGTCAAGGGCAGGGTCAATGCAGCTCGCTATCAGGAGATTTTGGAGCACTTCATGCTTCCATCTGCTGAAAAGCTTTATGGAGATGAAGATTTGGTTTTTCAGCACGACCTGGCACCTGCTCACAGTGCCAAAACCACTGGTCAATGGTTTACTGACCATGGTATTACTGTGCTCAATTGGCCTGCCAACTCTCCTGACCTGAACCCCATAGAGAATCTGTGGGATATTGTGAAGAGAAAGTTGAGAGACGCAAGACCCAACACTCTGGATGAGCTTAAGGCCGCTATCGAAGCATCCTGGGCCTCCATAACACCTCAGCAGTGCCACCGGCTGATCGCCTCCATGCCACGCCGCAGTGAAGCAGTCATTTCTGCAAAAGGATTCCCGACTAAGTATTGAGTGCATAACTGAACATAATTATTTGAAGATTGACTTTTTTTGTATTAAAAACACTTTTCTTTTATTGGTCGGATGAAATATGCAAATTTTTTGAGATGGGTTTTTTGATTTTTGGGTTTTAATGAGCTGTATGCCAAAATCATCAGTATTAAAACAAAAGACCTGAAATATTTCAGTTGGTGTGCAATAAATCTAAAATATATGAAAGTTTAATTTTTATCATTACATTATGGAAAAGAATGAACTTTATCACAATATGCTAATTTTTTGAGAAGGACCTGTATTTGATCGGACACCCATTTGCATTTCTGAGAACTGCATGTGTCATGCTAAATTAAAAACGCATGTAATGATCTCACACTACTGTTGGAAAATATTATTGTTGCATAATGCATAGTCTTTCACTTGCTATTTTTAAATTGCCAAATATTTGCTTCCCTACAGCCATAGATTGGCATTATGCAAATCTGTTACATTGTTACGTGACAGTAAAATGAGACTGGATTTACGATATTACACACTGAACGAAATTTAATATATGAAGAAGCATAATAGGGGTGCTCGAACAAACAGTATGAAGTATACTCCATACAGAACAGAAGTACTGTATCTCTATAGTATTGAAAAGTAAACATGCATAACACTTTTTATTCCTCTGGCACAATTGGAAATCTAACATTGGTCTCTGTAGATAACAGGATGTCTAATAGTGGCCGGGCTTCAACTCCTCGGCAAGGTGCATGGCCACCTCAGTCCAGGGCGAGTCTTTGGTTTTTAGGCCCCGACCCAATCGAGGAAGATCCAGCACACTGAAACACTGCCGTTGCTTGAGGTCATATAGCTGTTTGGTGTTCACCATCTGCTGCTTGTCTTTTTGCCACATGGCATCTTTCAGAAACCTGTTGCACAAACACATTTATGTTCAGTTGCATATGTGAAAAAATTCCACTAATTTCAAATGAAAAAAAAACGTAAGTCCTGATATATTTGATTTTGGTAGAATATATCTGCTACGTTACTGCTGCAGTTATTGTCGCTGCTGTTATTCTTTTGTTGCTGCTGATGTTGTCGCTGCTGTTATTGCTGTTATTGTCGCTGCTGTTATTCTTTTGTTGCTGCTGATGTTGTCGCTGCTGTTATTGTCGCTGCTGATATTGTCGC
This sequence comes from Pseudorasbora parva, assembly GCF_024679245.1. Lineage (NCBI taxonomy): Eukaryota > Metazoa > Chordata > Actinopteri > Cypriniformes > Gobionidae > Pseudorasbora > Pseudorasbora parva. The sequence continues at coordinate 58,892,573 of NC_090172.1, read as the reverse complement.
TGCTGTTATTGTCGCTGCTGTTATTGTCACTGCTGTTATTGTCGCTGCTGTTATTGTCGCTGCTGTTATTGTCGCTGCTGATATTGTCGCTGCTGATATTGTCGCTGTTGTTATTGTCGCTGCTGATATTGTCGCTGCTGATATTGTCGCAGCTGATATTGTCGCAGCTGATATTGTCGCTGCTGATATTGTCGCTGTTGTTATTGTCGCTGTTGTTATTGTCGCTGCTGATATTGTCGCTGTTGTTATTGTCGCTGCAGTTATTGTTGCTGCTGATATTGTCGCTGCTGATATTGTCGCTGCTGATATTGTCGCTGCTGTTATTGTCGCAGCTGATATTGTCGCTGCTGTTATTGTCGCTGCTGTTATTGTTCATGCTGATATTGTCGCTGCTGTTATTGTCACTGCTGATATTGTCGCTGCTGATATTGTCGCTGTTGTTATTGTCGCTGCTGATATTGTCACTGCTGATATTGTCGCTGCTGATATTGTCGCTGCTGATATTCTTTTGTCGCTGTTGTTATTGTCGCTGTTGTTATTGTCGCTGTTGTTATTGTTCATGCTGTTATTGTCACTGCTGATATTGTCGCTGCTGATATTGTCGCTGTTGTTATTGTCGCTGCTGTTATTGTCGCTGCTGATATTGTCGCTGCTGTTATTGTCGCTGCTGTTATTGTCGCAGCTGTTATTGTCGCTGCTGATATTGTCGCTGCTGTTATTGTCGCTGCTGTTATTGTTCATGCTGTTATTGTCACTGCTGATATTGTCACTGCTGTTATTGTCACTGCTGTTATTGTCGCTGCTGTTATTGTCGCTGCTGTTATTGTCGCTGCTGTTATTGTTCATGCTGATATTGTCGCTGCTGTTATTGTCACTGCTGATATTGTCGCTGCTGATATTGTCGCTGTTGTTATTGTCGCTGCTGATATTGTCGCTGCTGATATTGTCGCTGCTGTTATTGTCGCTGCTGTTATTGTTCATGCTGATATTGTCGCTGCTGTTATTGTCACTGCTGATATTGTCACTGCTGATATTATCGCTGTTGTTATTGTCGCTGCTGTTATTGTTGCTGCTGATATTGTCGCTGCTGTTATTGTCGCAGCTGTTATTGTCGCTGCTGATATTGTCGCTGCTGTTATTGTCGCTGCTGTTATTGTCGCTGCTGTTATTGTTCATGCTGATATTGTCGCTGCTGTTATTGTCACTGCTGATATTGTCACTGCTGTTATTGTCACTGCTGTTATTGTCGCTGCTGTTATTGTCGCTGCTGTTATTGCTGTTATTGTCGCTGCTGTTATTGTCGCTGCTGTTATTGTTCATGCTGATATTGTCGCTGCTGTTATTGTCACTGCTGATATTGTCGCTGCTGATATTGTCGCTGTTGTTATTGTCGCTGCTGATATTGTCGCTGCTGATATTGTCGCTGCTGATATTGTCGCTGCTGATATTGTCGCAGCTGTTATTGTCGCAGCTGATATTGTCGCTGCTGTTATTGTCGCTGTTGTTATTGTCGCTGCTGATATTGTCGCTGCTGATATTGTCGCTGCTGTTATTGTCGCAGCTGTTATTGTCGCTGCTGATATTGTCGCTGCTGATATTGTCGCTGCTGTTATTGTCGCTGCTGTTATTGTCGCTGCTGATATTGTCGCTGCTGTTATTGTCGCTGCTGTTATTGTCGCTGCTGTTATTGTCGCTGCTGTTATTGTTCATGCTGATATTGTCGCTGCTGTTATTGTCACTGCTGATATTGTCGCTGCTGATATTGTCACTGCTGATATTGTCGCTGCTGTTATTGTCGCTTGCTGCTGTTATTGTCGCTGCTGTTATTGTCACTGCTGATATTGTCGCTGCTGATATTGTCGCTGCTGATATTGTCGCTGCTGATATTGTCGCTGCTGATATTGTCGCTGCTGTTATTGTCGCTGCTGTTATTGTCACTGCTGTTATTGTCACTGCTGTTATTGTCGCTGCTGATATTGTCGCTGTTGTTATTGTCGCTGCTGTTATTGTCACTGCTGTTATTGTCGCTGCTGTTTGTAATACGGTTTGTAGATGGGAAGGAAGGAGGCGGGAACCGGCGAACGCTCAACAAACATTTATTTAAAGTAAAGAAACAAAATGAAAGTAAAACCGCGGGCAGCCCCTCACGGACGACTGCCCGCAAACACACACAAAATAAAACGTGGGCAGCCCCTCACGGACGACTGCCCACAAACACATAAACAAAACTAAACATAAAATCCAGGCCTGGTCCTCTCTCGTCTTCCGCTGTCCTTGCTCCTCCTTATATGCTCCCGTCACATGGCCGCGAGACGAGACCGGTGTGCCACGCAGCTGGCACTCGTGAACATTAATCACCGGCCCGCTCTCGCGGTCCCTCGCCCTGCTGCTTGCCACACCACATACCCCCATCACCCCTCGCAGGCCGGGGGGCACTCCCGAGACTGCGCTCTACTCCCCCCCCCCCCCCCCCCTCTCCCGGGGGGGCCGATCACGGCGGCCGCGGCACCTGGGGGTAAGGACAGAGAGGCGAGAGAAATGTAGACGGGAGCACGAGGAGCCCGCGGAGCCCGCGGACGAGAGAGGGGAGAGAGGGAAAAAAGAAAGAAAGAGAAAAAAAATTCTGGTCTGGTTCCCAGACACACTGCCATTCGGCCCTCCGCCCGCCGAGAGGCTCTTCCTCGCGGTGCTGTGCGATGGCACTGGACGCCTGGTGGGCAGCTCGATCCTCCTCCGCCCCCTGGCGGCCGGCGGTGACTCCTCCTTCTGAGGGACCCGGCAGCGAGCCCCGCGCTCCCTGCTCCTCCCCTCTCAGGCGGATGGCAGCAGGCTCCGGCTCACGGCAAGCGCGGCGACTCCTCCGCTCCCTCTCGGACGGCAGCCACCCCACCTCGACCCAGGGGCACGGCAGCGAGGTCTCTGGCCCACCTTCCTCGCTCCAGCACCATCGCCTCGGGCAGCCCTCGCGGTCTTTCATCATCCGCGCTGCCCGAACTCCTCAGCACCGCGATCCCCCTCAGCAGCGAGGGCTCTCCGACAGCGCGTCCCTCCTTCCTCCCGGGCTTCGGCATCAATGTAATACGGTTTGTAGATGGGAAGGAAGGAGGCGGGAACCGGCGAACGCTCAACAAACATTTATTTAAAGTAAAGAAACAAAATGAAAGTAAAACCGCGGGCAGCCCCTCACGGACGACTGCCCGCAAACACACACAAAATAAAACGTGGGCAGCCCCTCACGGACGACTGCCCACAAACACATAAACAAAACTAAACATAAAATCCAGGCCTGGTCCTCTCTCGTCTTCCGCTGTCCTTGCTCCTCCTTATATGCTCTCGTCACATGGCCGCGAGACGAGACCGGTGTGCCACGCAGCTGGCACTCGTGAACATTAATCACCGGCCCGCTCTCGCGGTCCCTCGCCCCGCTGCTTGCCACACCACACTGTTATTGTCGCTGCTGTTATTGTCACTGCTGTTATTGTCGCTGCTGATATTCTTTTGTTGCTGCTGATATTCTTTTGTCGCTGCTGTTATTGTTGCTGCTGATATTCTTTTGTCGCTGCTGTTATTGTTGCTGCTGATATTCTTTTGTCGCTGCTATTGTTGCTGCTGATATTCTTTTGTCGCTGCTGATATTGTCGCTGCTCTTATTGTTGCTGCTGATATTCTTTTGTTGCTGCTGATATTGTCGCTGCTGTTATTGTCGCTGTTGATATTCTTTTGTTGCTGCTGATATTGTCGCTGCTGTTTTTGTCGCAGCTGATATTGTCGCTGCTGATATTGTCGCTGTTGTTATTGTCGCTGCTGTTATTGTCGCTGCTGATATTGTCGCTGTTGTTATTGTCGCAGCTGATATTGTCGCTGCTGATATTGTCGCTGTTGTTATTGTCGCTGCTGTTATTGTCGCTTCTGATATTGTCGCAGTTGTTATTGTCGCTGCTGTTATTGTCGCAGCTGATATTGTCGCAGCTGATATTGTCGCTGCTGATATTGTCGCTGCTGATATTGTCGCTGCTGATATTGTCGCTGCTGTTATTGTCGCTGCTGATATTGTCGCTGTTGTTATTGTCGCAGCTGATATTGTCGCTGTTGTTATTGTCGCTGCTGTTATTGTCGCTTCTGATATTGTCGCTGTTGTTATTGTCGCTGCTGTTATTGTCGCAGCTGATATTGTCGCTGCTGATATTGTCGCTGCTGTTATTGTCGCTGCTGTTATTGTCGCTGCTGATATTGTCGCTGCTGATATTGTTGCTGCTGATATTCTTTTGTTGCTGCTGATATTGTCGCTGCTGATATTGTCGCTACTGATATTGTCGTTGCTGATATTGTCGTTGCTGATATTGTCGCTGCTATTATTGTCGCTGCTGTTATTGTCCCTGCTGTTATTGTCGCTGCTTTTATTGTCGCTGCTTTTATTGTCACTGCTGATATTCTTTTGTTGCTGCTGTTATTGTCGCTGCTGTTATTGTTGCTGCTGATATTCTTTTGTTGCTGCTGATATTGTCGCTGCTGTTATTGTCGCTGCTGATATTGTCGCTGTTGTTATTGTCGCTGTTGTTATTGTCGCTGCTGTTATTGTCGCTGCTGATATTGTCGCTGCTGATATTGTCGCTGCTGTTATTGTCGCTGCTGATATTGTCGCTGCTGATATTGTCGCTGCTGTTATTGTTGCTGCTGATATTCTTTTGTTGCTGCTGATATTGTCGCTGCTGATATTGTCGTTGCTGATATTGTCGCTGCTGATATTGTCGCTGCTGTTATTATCGCTGCTGATATTGTCGTTGCTGATATTGTCGTTGCTGATATTGTCGCTGCTATTATTGTCGCTGCTGTTATTGTCCCTGCTGTTATTGTCGCTGCTTTTATTGTCGCTGCTTTTATTGTCACTGCTGATATTCTTTTGTTGCTGCTGTTATTGTCGCTGCTGTTATTGTTGCTGCTGATATTCTTTTGTTGCTGCTGATAGTGTCGCTGCTGATATTGTCGCTGCTGTTATTGTCGCTGCTGTTATTGTCGCTGCTGATATTGTCGCTGCTGATATTGTCGCTGTTGTTATTGTCGCTGTTGTTATTGTCGCTGCTGTTTTTGTCGCTGCTGATATTGTCGCTGCTGATATTGTCGCTGCTGATATTGTCGCTGCTGATATTGTCGCTGCTGTTATTGTCGCTGCTGTTATTGTCGCTGCTGATATTGTCGCTGCTGTTATTGATATTGTCGCTGCTGTTATTGTTGCAGCTGATATTGTCGCTGCTGTTATTGTCGCTGCTGTTATTGTCACTGCTGATATTACGCTGCTTAAAGGGTTACTTCAGCGATTAGCATATGGCTTTGTATCAGTAGAAACCCTGGAGTATATTCAAATTATTGTGCTTTTCCCCCTCATATCTCCCTGAGACAAGAGATTTATGCATTTTATTTCTGGAAAAATTCCTCCTATGATGCAAATTGACGATTTTTGCATCATAGGAGGAACGTTTGCCCAAAGGCTAAAGACTACAGCCAGCAGAGGGAGCCATTTCCGCATGTTTTGAATCCACGCATGGGGGATGGGAGATAACACTCAGCTTGCAGGGAGAGCTCAGCTCAGCTACAGGCACTCATTTAAACGGAGCTATGGTACGCAATGTAAGTCTTTTAACTTCTCAAATTAATTTCTATGAAAGTTAAGCTTGCAAAGGCATGAACTGAAACGCGCCAGACTGAACTCGCGTTGTGAATGTATGCCGCGAGTGTAGTCGCGATTACCTCAGCTCTCATCACTCCTGCAGTTAGTGCTCAGCGCTGTGATACTCGCGCGGTGACTCACTCATTATATTGAACAGACACGTTCAGTTTTTAATTGTAGTGTCTCCTCTAACTCAGTCACTGTAATCAAGTTGGTGGCGTTGGGAATGGCACAGGGCAGCGAAGCATTCTGGGAATTGTAGTCTTTCATCCCCATGGGACAAAAATACATTTTCTGTCTTTTCTCAGTCTAGAAGACACCAAATTCAAAAATAATTTCACATTTCTACTGCATTGATGACCCAGTTTAAATACAGATTCATCTTCCCAGCGCTGAAGTACCCCTTTAACGTTTTTGCAAATATGCAATATCATGTAAAAGAACCTAAATCACACACTGAGGTGTCAATAACATGCACCATCACATGCAGTAATCATCAGTGTTGGGAGTAACGCATTACAAAAGTAATACATTACAGTAACTTATTACTTTTTGCTGTAACGCAGTAGTGTAAGGCATTACTAATCAATTTTCAGTAATATTTTACTCGGTACATTTCCAGTAACGCGTGCGTTACCCCCCCCCCCCCCCCCCCCCCCCAAAAAAAAGAAAGAAATACAATAAAACGAAAAAGGAAAAGGAAAAAAAGGCGTGATACATTAACGCATGAAAAATGCAAGTTATTACCTGTTCGTGGTCATTCAATAGCCGCGTGTGGTGTCCAGGTTAGTAATTAAATACTAAATGACAGCTTCTGATATATTTTTGTATAGCGATTTACTTCATTTTCCTTCAATTCAATACTTCAATTCATCTCCTTCTTGCTGGTGTACTTTTGGATATGGTGTGACATAGCCTAGTCCAGTGAAGGCGTACGTGTTTATTGCGGATTTTACAGAAGTGCCGCAGGCATGATCTCAGTCTCTGTGCTCGCGCTGGCCAGTGGAAAAGTGGCTAAAGAAGGTTTAAAGGCTCTGTCGTTTCAAAGAATAGCACAACGGCGAGCGCGTCGAAGAACGGAGACGAGGCGCGCGCTGCTGAGCCAAACTATAGGCCTAATGCCTTTAAACAACACTTGGGTGAAGATGACAGAATAAGACTACTGCACACCGTGACACCGTCGTTTAGATTTTTTATAGTAATACAGTCATTTAGTTCAGTTAGAGAACAGGCCGTTCAAATAAAAACGGAAGCATGAACCGAAAATGTGATCTTGAGCTGACAGATGATCGCGGAAGATTTGGTTTCAAAGTGAAATGTAAAAGCGCCTATTAAAGGGGGTTTGTCATTGTGTTGTGTATTTCATTAAGAATAATAGGCAAATTTTAAACCGAAACTAAAAATCTGCTTGGCCGCACACAGAGCGCGCATTTACTAACGAGCTGTCATTCACGGTGTGCGCGCACTGGCGCGTTTTCAGTTCATATGGAAGCTTAACTTTTATAGGAATTCATTGAAAGCACTCGCTTTGCCTCCGCTCCCGTTATTAATGACCAAGCGGCACTGCGCATGTTCCTTTCGATTAAATAGAATAGTGATTTAAAAGCCCAGATTCCGGTGATGTCATCACACTTTGATTAACCGGTGGGAAAATGTCCCCACCGTCTCATTCCTACTGTACATTCGCGAGATGGATGCGTATTGCTTAGTTTATCAGAGATGAGGACAAGAAAGTAGGCTAGTCAAATGCAAATGCAGTCAAATACAACCTTTTTCTAAAACCGAAATAACTAGGCTATCTCGCAACTATGTCGCAACAATAAGAAAATAACAAATACGCATATTGTCATAACTTAGGAGTTTACACAGTTCTGTTGTGTCTATGAACAGAAGCTATTCCCAGATATTGCCAGATAATCACTTTACCTCTAAAATAATACTTATAACAGAGTTGGATCGTCATGATGTCTTGAGCATTCACTTTTTTGCCAATTCTCTATTGTTAGCCTGGATAGCCCATGTCATTATTCTTCATCATATCGCCTTCTACTGGATGTAAAATGCGTATCTTAGAATGTTAAGAGCTACTTCTGTAGTTATTTTGGTGAAAGTAACTCAAAAGTAATACAGGAGTAATGTAACGCATTACAATTCTGAGACAGTAATATTGTAGTGTAATGAATTACTTTTAAATAGCAGTAGTAAGTAATCTATAATATATTACAGTTTGGAAGTAACTTGCACAACACTGGTAATCATCACTAGCACCTTATACCTGGTAACAACCCTGTGGCCCCAGATACGAGCGAGGTCGAGCGGTGTGTGACCCCTCTTGTCCTGAGCATGTGTGTCTGCTCCGTTTCTCACCAGCATCTCTGTGCAATCCATCAGACCTTCTGCAGCGGCCAAATGCAGTGGGGTCAATCCTTCATCTGTTGCGCTGTGAATACAACAATAGTGAGGTAACTGACACAATGACATGCTTCTGACAGCATGGCAGCTGTGCTAAAATCTTAATCATACTAACAAGCGACAAGGTAGTCTGTATGTGTCCGTACACGCTAAAAAATAAGGTGTTCTTAAAAGAACCATTTTTAGAAGAACCAGAAAAAGGTTCTTTAGAACATTCTTATTTTCTAAAGAACCTTTTTCCGTCAAACACTCTTCTTTATTGGCATCTGGTTCCGTGAAGACCCTGTTTTATCCCCAGTAGCTGCCTTTGCTGTGTTTACCCTTATGGGCTTCGCAGAAAAAGGGTCTTGTTTTTAATATTTATAAAGGATATAGCTGGTTCAAATATATATAGCAATATCAAATGAGCAAGTGCGCTGTTTTCCTCAATATCAGCATGTTTGCAAATGTCTTTGATTTTACACAACATGAAATGCAAGGTAATATTAGGTGACTTACATTTTAGACTCAGAATAACACAGTGATGTTTCATTACTGAATGAATTTGCATTTTTGAACAAGTAATGAATGACCCAACATATACATGAATGAAACAGCTGTACTGAATGAATCATTTGACTGAATGATTCAATAACTCACTCGTTAAGAAAATGATATGCCGCCCGCTAGCCAAAATAGCTTTTCTATGGCAATATTCCAGGATGACGATGGCAAGATTCATCAGGTTCAAACTGTGAAAGAATGGTTGGGAGGGAGCATGAAGAATCATTTTCACACATGAATAGGCACATCTGAGTCCAGAACTTAAATTCATTGTAAGTCTTTGGGATGTGCTGGAGGAGACTTTACAGTGTGGGACTCTTGCATTGTCAATGCAAGGTCTTGACCAAAAATGTATGCACCTCTTGATGGAAATAACATCACATTTGTTTCCATTAATCCAGATTTGATCAAGATCTTCTCTTGACAATGCAAGAGTCCAGCACATTGTAAAGTCCCTTTTTCAAGTTTAAAATTGGAGCCTGATGAATCTTGACATTGTCATTCTGGAAAATAGCCATGATGTGCTTTCCTACATGGTTGTTTAAGAAATGAAAAAACACATTCTATCAATTAGGGTTCGAAGAACTGTTGCCAAATATATAACATGCTACAAACATAATAATAACTGCAATAGCGAGCTAACCACAAACTCTTAAGCATTTGCCTTTAAATCCAAACAGTGACTACAATAAATCAGGCATAACATTTTGACCACTGACAGGTGAAATGAATAACACTGATTATCTTCATCACAGCACCTGTTATTGGGTGGGATATATTAGGCAGCAAGTGCACTTTTTGTCCTCAAGTTGATGAACCAAGTTGATGTTAAAATCAGGAAAAATTGGCAAGGGTACGGATTTGAGTGAGTTTGACAAGGGCCAAATTTTGATGGCTAGACGACTGGGTCAGAGCATCTCCAAAACTGTAGCTCTTGTGGGCTGTTCCCGGTCTGCAGTGGTCAGTATCTATCAAAAGTGCTCCAAGAGGAACAGTGGAGAACCGGCCACAGGGTCATGGGCGGCCAAGGCTCATTGATGCACGTGGGGAGCGAAGGCTGGCTCGTGTGGTCCGATCAAACAGACGAGCTACTGGAGCTCAAACTGCTCAAGAAGTTAATGCTGGCTCTGATAGAAAGCTGTCAGAATACACAGTGCATCGCAGTTTATTGTGTATGGGGCTGCATCGCTTTAGACCAGTCAGGTTGCCCATGCTGACCTCTGACCACCGAAAGCACCAACAGTGGCACGTGAGCATCAGAACTGGACCACAGAGAAATGGAAGAAGGTGGCCTGGTCTAACGAATCATGTCTTTTACATCATGTGTATCACGTTCCCACTTACCTGGGGAACACATGGGCACTATGGGCAATGTTCTGCTGGGAAACCTTGCCTATTGCCATCAATGTGGATGTTACTTTGACACGTAACAGCTACCTAAGCATTGTTGCAGACGATGTACACACTTTCATGGAAACGTTATTCCCTGGCTGTGGCTCTTTCAGCCGGGTAATGCACCTGCCACAAAGCAAAAAATGGTTCAGGAATGGTTTAAAGAGCACAACAACGAGTTTGAGGTCCAAGTTCCCCAGATCTCAATCCAATCAAACATCTGTGGGATGTGCTGAACAAACAATCACAGCATATGTGGAGTCCAAGGCTTTTTGACAGCAAAATTGGAATCAACACTATATTAGAAAGGTGGTCAATGTTATGCCTGATCGGTGTGTAAATAAGTATAACTGACTGATTAAAAAAAATCAGTTTATACTTATATAGTTTACCAACATTATTTTTTTTGTTTGGCTTATGTTCATTATTAAATTTATATTAAATATAAATTTTAGAGAGTTATCCATGATTACTTTTAAAACAGAAGTGCTTCCTACGCATTGATCTCGGCTCCGTGCTCCAGCAGGTAAATGAGGCAGGCGTGAGAGTTTGGCTGGCTCTGAGCTGTCAGCACCATATGTAAGGGTCTGCGTCCGTGAGGACAACTGACATTAACATCCACATAATCTCCAGCCTCCAACAGCAGCCCAACACAGTCCAGGTGTCCATGAAGCGCTGCTATATGAAGCGCGGTGAGACCCTGAAACACAAGGTCATATACTTTCAACTTATATTACGATTATATGGAATAGAATATAGAATAATAAATTGTATGTACTATATAATTTATTATTCTTAATAGAGCGTTAAGTGTAGAATATCTAAATACTTTTTGGTCATTTGGCAGTAAAATATACTGTCACGAAAGGTAAAATGATCCAGAAAAGTAGGAACAAGACCCAGTTGAGGTGATGTCATCGCCACTGGCCGCCATCAATGTAAGTGGGAAACGTGATCATGATTTCATGTCTGATGTTCAGCGGTTGGAGATAAATTAACAACATAACATTGTGGATATAAAGTATATAAAGCACGCACTTGTTTGTCAGTGTGCAGGGGTTTGCGCGCTCTCCTCAGAGTCAAACTCAACCAATCACGCGCTCCGCACGCGGCGGCGTGAAATATGTCACTCTCCGACCGAGCCAGCGACCCGGGATCATCCGGTCGACTAACACTAAACATAAAAAAATACAATGACGTAATTATTAGAATTAAATACTATAGGTTATGAACATAGACTTTACAAAAATAGGTTATTAACATAACCTCTACAACGTAGGTCTACAAAATATATATTTTCCCCCCATCTATTGAATCACTTTTAATACTGAGAAATATTCGCTATAGTTCTGAGAAAGTTTGACCGATTTAATCATAGATAGGCCTATATAGAGTTTAATCTATGGATTTAGCATCGAGCAGAAACTCACCTCATGGCCGTTGAGTTTGTTGACGTCTGTTTCCATGGCGTTTCTCCTGTCAATCAAACTCAAGCCTGCGAGCTGAATGCTATATTTTATGCAACAATAACAAATACACAAAACAAAATAAGCTACGACAGTAATGATCAATAATAGACAATATTAAGGGTTACAAAACAAAGAACAAAACCACAAAGTATATTAAACTAGCTTAAATCGTTCACACCCTTACGTCTTACATGCAGTGTTTAGAGTTTAAAAATAAAACTGAATATAACATTTAGCAAGAAAAGGCAGTAAATTAAGTAAACTTTTGCAATGAGAAGATCAGAGAGTCACCAAAAAAACAAACAAGTTCTTGGCTTTTTAACAAAGTTTGGAAATTCAACCCAAAACACTTTGCAATACACACAGTCCCAAAACAAAAGATTAATTGTCTTTTTAAACTGATGAAAAAAGGAGCACATGGGGGGGATACTAATAGTATATTTAGCAAGTTTATAATTAACTGGGTAGCAATTTTTAATTAATTTAATAGAGACATTAACAGCTTTATTATATATATATATATATATATATATATATATATATATATATATATATATATAATATTTTAAGCCAGAAATATTCTCGTTTTAAAAACTTACACAAGCAGGTAAAGAAATCTGAACTCTGTTAAGAATTGAGCGGTTTTGTTTGTCAAGACATTGAGGATACAACACATTTAGGGCCAGATTTGACTAAAAGATTTACACAATCAGTTGCACCAAAAACGATGCACTCTTAAAAAATGCTGGGTTAAAAAAACAATTGTTTTAAATAAATAATTGGCTTGATAAAATGTACTTTTAGTGTGTCAACTTTTAGATGATGTTGGGGGGGGGGGGGACTCTAAAAAATGCAGGATTAAAAACAGCCTAAATTGGGTTGAAAATAGACAAACCCAGCAGTTGGGTTGTTTTAATCCAGCGGTTAGGTTAAATGTTTGCCCAACCTGCTGTGTAGTTTTATTTAACTCAACCATTGTTTAAAAATAACTATATTACTTGCTTAAAATTAAGCAAGCAATAAGTGTATGTGTGAGAGCAAGTATGAGTGAGAGTGTGTGTGTGTCTGTGTGTGTGTGTGTGTGTGTGTGTGTGTGTGTGTTTTGTGTGATGGTTAGGGGTAGGAGACCGTACAGCTTGTACAGTATGAAATCATTATGTCTAGAGTCCCCATAAAGCATGGAAACGTGTGAGTGTGTGTGTAACATGAAAAAGAGATAAGCCTACTCGAACACTCGTTGTGATTACTGTGAACTTCTGAACTGCAAAGTTTCTGGGCCACTGTGAGCCTAAAGGCAAAGGAAGGGGTCACTGACAAAATGCCAATAGAAACTGATCCTAACTCCATCTTTAACTGCCCTCAAACTATGTCACATCTTTGGAAGAGAGGCAGCTCACTTTGCTTTCATAAGGTCATGTAGCGGAGCACATAAGCTCAGGGCAAAGCTGAGGGTTGAGACCATTGTGTGCTTCATCTCTGATCTGGGATCAGTTGTGTTGGACACTGATAGGTGCAAAGGGACACCGAAGCTCACAGAACTGCAGTGTGTGATGAGATGGGGGATGGAGGAGGTAAAGATTACAGATGAGACGGATGTTGGCTGATGAAGCTGCTCAAAGCTTTCATGAAAATGAGATCATGGGTTTCTCTTGCTAGCTGTTGTGCATTTCTATTGGGTGCTGTGCAGACCAATAAGGGTGCATGAGTCTCATATGGGCGGAGCTATAACACCAGCGCACGAGGTCGAACACCAATGAAAACAAACACTGCGAAGGCCAAATGTGCCTGAGGATCATCTCTCTCCTCTGACACAAATGGACACCACACTCATTAAAAAAAATCCCCATTTTATATAGAACCCTTTTTAAGTGCCAAAAGGGTTCTTTCTTGTCATTATAGAACCTTTTTAGGATAAAGGTTCTTTGGAATTGAGTAAAGAACCCTATGGTATATATAGAACCCCAAAGAAACCTTTTTTCTAAGAGTGTACATTAAAAAAGCAAACATTCGCATTACTTGAAATTAATTTAACTTGACCGGAAATATAAATAAAATATAAAAAATATTTCAGTTTATAAATGCTTATAAAAAAAGACAAAATTCTCACATTGACTTTCTAGAATTAAACTAACCATCAATAAAAAGCTATAATAGTATCCCAATGATAACATAACCCTGTCTATAGTGCATTAACTAACTGTATTGTACAGTATTTACACTTTCTATTTCCATAGCATTACGGACTTTCTACTTCAGAAAACTCACAGAACAATGTTTAAAAAACAAGCAAAGGCAGTAACATCACAGGTGAAAAAGCCCAAAACAAACGCGCAGGATATTCGCCTTAATGTTGGAAATTATTGATCATTGCGCTGTCAGGTTATGCACGTTTTTCTTCCAGCTTATGATAACATGAAACGTCGTTAGAAACTCATTTCACTTCTTTTATCTGTAATTCTGAGTGAGAATATAAATTAAGAGGGTTTTATCCAACTTTTATCCATCATGAAGTGATTTTTACCCTGACTAAAGTGGCTGTTCAGAACCAGAATGCAGTTGAAAAGTAACAAGCAATCATGACGTCTGCATCCGAAAAGTCAATTATTGTGATGAAATATTAAAGGAGACACAATATTTTTTTGGAGTCGTGTACTGATGAATCAAATGCAGCAAGACCAGGAATGTGCATTTAGAAAGTAAACCGTATCCATTTCCATTTTTAAATGTAATTTAATCTGAAAATAATTTGAAGTGATAGATGGCTGTTCCTTGAACCCTTGTAGGGATGCACGGAACAAGATCAAGAGATCCACACAAAGCACATTCATATTTGATGAATCCCATTTTTCAGGGCTCATTCTGAGCCGGGCTTGTGTAAGTGCACTGATGTTCGCTCAGTCCCGCTCTCATAGTCTCCTTGAGTTTCTCATCCTTCTGTTTCTTTTATACTCTCTCTCTCTCTCTCTCTCTCTCTCTCTCTCTCTCTCTCTCTCTCTCTCTCTCTCTCTCTCTCTCTCTCTCTCTCTCTCTCCGTTCAGGCCTACACTAATGCACACTGGCATATTCTGCAGCTCTGAGTCTCAGCGTAGCCTGGTGATGCGCAGTGACCGTATCACGACCCCATTCACCAGCCCCACTTGGCTTCATATGAAGCCATAAAAAGAAATGAAAGAAGAGTCAATTTTCCTATTATGCCCCCTTTTTTTACAAGATGTAAAATAAGTCTCTGATGTCCCCAGAGTGTGTATGTGAAGTTTTAGCTCAAAATACCCCACAGATCATTTATTACAGCATGTTAAAATTGTCACTTTTGGGGGGTAAGCAAAAATGTGCCGTTTTTGTGGGTGTCCCTTTAAATGCAAATGAGCTGGTGTTCCCGGCCCCCTTTCAAAAAGAGGGTGGAGCATCAAAAGCACATGCTCTGGTGTTAGGACAATCTCAAGCACTGAATGTGATGTCAGAAACTGTGAGTAGCTGTTCAGTTCAAATCCGGAGTTGGACGATGATCAAAACAGACCCAGAGAATAAATGCTGCATGGCGATAAAACAGGTAAAGGTTGTGTTATCTTAATTACGGTTGTAACTTATGCTCATCTTGCTTTTATCCACTATTAGTACAAGCCTGTTGTGGCAGACCCCATCCAAATGATGGGCAAAACTGAGTTTATTCTGTAATCACTTAAAGGACAACTCCAGTGAGATGTCCTCGGCCCATCTTTGCTCCTAAAGGATTAGATCTTTCTTGGATGCTGCTTTTGTACCAAATCATAATTTCAATCACCTGCAAATCACATCATTATTTAACCCTTTT
This sequence comes from Pseudorasbora parva, assembly GCF_024679245.1. Classification (NCBI taxonomy): domain Eukaryota; kingdom Metazoa; phylum Chordata; class Actinopteri; order Cypriniformes; family Gobionidae; genus Pseudorasbora; species Pseudorasbora parva. The sequence continues at coordinate 58,877,281 of NC_090172.1, read as the reverse complement.
ACCTCATTACTAGCCCTAAATTACTCCTGTCCCAACTTTTTTTGAAATGTGTTGCAGGTCTGAATGACAGGAAAGGATGCATATTTACAAATGACATGAAGTTGACCAGACAAAACATGAAATATTTTGTGTTCATATTGTCTGCAATGAAATACAAGTCAAAGTAATTTTAGAAATCACTTCTTTTTTATTTTATTTGCACATTGCATACTGTCCCAACTTTTTCTGATTTGGGGTTGTATTAACAGATGTGTTTTGCATGAATTATTAATTATTAATTGCAGAGTCTTCTGCTTCCATACAGGTCTGGAGCTATTTGACAGAAAGTTAGCGACTTCTGCACACTGTGCACCTCAGCATGCACTGACCCCACTCTGTGATTTTTACGGGGCCTACCACTTTGTGGCTGAGTTGCTGTTGTTCCCAATTCCTTCCACTTTGTTAAAATCCCACTAAAAGTTGACCGAGGAATATTAGTGAGGAAATTTCACGATTGGACTTATTGCACAAGAAATGTGCAAAGCCACATAAACACCCTAGCAACTACCTAAAAACTCCCTGGCAACCATCATCAAAATTCTGGTGGTGAGTTTTGCTGTTGCATTGCTTTCAGGAAACATTTTATTTACATTACAGACATTGGATGATTTTGATCGACAGTGCAGGAATTGTGGTATATCAGATCAAATATTGTTATTGATGTCAGTTAGTATTATTCCTTTCACAGCAAGCCTGAATTGACTGTAGGTGAATTATGAATGTCATGAAGAAAAGTAAAGGAGATAGTGTTCAACTCACTCTCCTGCAGTTTTCTGGGATACATCTTTGATGTGTTTCTTTCAGGTGTCAGGACAAACATCTGTGTCCCATATTTCATGACATCCCAAAGGATTATGCTCTCTCACTCTACTGTGTATAATGAGAGAGAGAGAGAGAGAGAGAGAGAGAGAGAGAGAGAGAGAGAGAGAGAGTATTGTGAACGGATCTGTGATTTAAGAACATAGCTGAAATACATGAAAATAATTTAGACCAATTCATCTCATGCAAACCCATGTAAAACCGGTGACATTTGCTTAATATATTCACCTAAATATAGTTTGCTTTCAAAGTGCTTTAATATATACATTTTGGTATCACACATGAAGATTAGAGTTTTTTACATAAACATGCATACTTGATTAATCTGAAGTTGTGGTTGTTTGATACATCTTATTAACACAAAAGACCCTAACCTTAAGCATTCAGCATGCCATCAAAAACTCATAGCATGGCAACACCTTTGAAAAGATTAGTTTCCATCCTTGCATCACAATGTTTTGCATTTCTCCCTTAACATGCACTTCGCTGACATTGGCCCGTGGAATTTGACCCTGATGGAAACATCCATTGAATTTTAATGAATCCTACATTTTCAAAACTGCAGAGCAGGAATGTTTTTTATTTTATTTATCTCTTTATCCCAACTCATTACTAAAGCTTTAGGTACGAGCACTAAAGACGACACGCTTCATCTGATGTGACAAATCACTGTGACATTGGCGGATGTATACAGGTGAAAGTGCACGCTTGCTCTCACATGCTTTTGTAGGAACAAATTAACATGTTTTCGTCAAATACAAATTATGCTAAAATATGTGGCATTGAAATATTTGGATGTTTTATGATTTGAGGTTATGCAAATATAAGGGGGCAAATGTGTGTGTTTCTAGCTTTATCCAGACTGATCTGAGCATGTGTTGGTACATGGTGTGTGTCACAACATTTTGGAGCAGATGCATCTGAGAAGAAGAAAGAAGGTGAGTGTGAAGTCGCCCACGGCAGGTTGTCTCTTGAGATTTATTTTTGGGCGTGTCAAGGATGTTAGAAGGGTGTGTGTGTGTGTGTGTGTGTGTTCCTGATCTTCATATATCCCCCCCAAAAAAACACAATACACAAAATGAAGGTTCCAAAAGGGGTTTTTTCCCACAGCGATGCCATAAAAAGCTAATTATTGGTTCCTCAAAAAAACCTTTCCTTTAAAGAGTTCTTAAAGCAAAATGTTTTTCTTAGTTTGAAGGACATTATAAAAATCAAAAGAACATTCTGTTCACTATAAAGAACCTTTTGCGGAATGGAAAGATTCCATGGATGTTAAAGTGTCTTCATTGAACCAGATGCCAATAGATAACCTTTATTCTTAAGAGTGTAGACACTGCCTGGCATACTTTTTCAATTTTAGTTAGTGTTCAGTGATTAATGCCTTCTTTTTTATGGCTCTCTAAATAAACAGTAGGCAAGTGCTCCTTAGGTGGTGATGGTGGTGGGGGATCTGTCAATTGATATTTTTGGCATTTTATAAAGTTTTTTTTTTTTTTTTTATACTAGTAGAAAGAAAACATCTAAAATAGACTTTCAAGTGTATCTTTTATAGCACTTAATCTATTTGCATCTAGATTTCAATTACAGTACATATCTTTAACTGAGTCTGAAATCTCCACTTCAGTAGCACTTTATACACCATACTTTACAGTTTTATTCTTACATTATATTGGCAAAAGTTTTAGGACATCCTGCCTTTGCATGCACATTAACTTTAATGACATCCCATTCTTAATCCATCGGGTTTAATATGGAGTCGGCCCACCCTTTGCAGCTGTAACAGCTTCAGCTCTTCTGGTAAGGCTTTCCTCAAGGTTTAGGAGTGTGTTTATGGGAATCTTTGACCATTCTTCTAGAAGTGCGTTTGTAAGGTCAGGCACTGATGTTGGACGAGAAGGCCTGGCTCTCAGTCTCCACACTAATTCATCCCAAAGGTGATCTATCGGGTTGAATTCGGGACTCTGTGCAGTCCAATCAAGTTCCTCCCCACCAAACTCACTCATCCATGTCTTTATGAAGCATTAAGAGTTCCTTTCACTGGAACTAAGGGGCCCAACCCCTGAAAAACAACCCCACACCATAATCCCCCCTCCACCAAACTTTACAATGAGCACAATGCAGTCAGTCAAGCACCGTTCTCCTGGCAACACCAAACCCAGACTCGTCCATTAGATTGCCAGACAGAGAAGCGTGATTGGTCACTCCAGAGAACACGTCTCCACTGCTCTAGAGTCCAGTGGCGGCGTGCTTTACTCCACTGCATCCAACACTTTGCATTGCACTTGGTGAATTAAGGCTTGGATGAGCTACTCATCCATGGAAACCCCTTCCATGAAGCTCTCACTGTTCTTGAGCTAATCTGAAGGTCACACAAAGTTTGGAGGTCTGTAGCTGTTGACTGCAGAAAGTTGGCGACGTCTTCTGCACACTGTGCACCTCAGCATGCTCTGTGATTTTACATGGTCTACCCCTTCATGGCTGAGTTGCTTTTTTTCCCAATTGCTTCCACTTTTTTATAACACCACTATCAGTTGACCGTGGAATATAGTGAGGAAATTTCACGAATGGACTTATTGCACAGGTGGAAACCTATCACGGTATCACGCTCGACCCATTCTTTCACTAATGTTTGTAGAAGCGATTTCTATATTCTGAAGGTTTTTACTGTGGGGTTTGTTCATATATAATTTGTCTGATATATTATTCCTGTAAAAAAAAAAAAAAATGTTTTCTTTATTTTTCTGGCTGTTGACTATTTTCTGATTTATGGTCTCCATGTTATGGTCGTCGAGGATGGTCTATTACAGAGCTGTGGAGAGAGACAGCTCTGAGGCCTATACCATAAAGCCACTTTAGCTGGCTAACCAGATGTGTTTAAACTTAGTTTGTGCCAATCCTGGGTTTTAGGTACCATTAAAGTGGTTTGGCTTTTAGCAGTGTTCATATCCATAACTTATGCTCCACTGCTAACCTGCTCCGGGGCAGGTTATGTTCTAGGTAAGAGATCTTGAACCAAAATTTGACCAATCAGCTGTGAGCAAAGGATCATATCGCTGATGCAATAAAGTCACTCCCCCTGTTTTTACTCCAAATTAAAGATCACTACATAGCAAATCGTTTTTTAAAGACTAAAGTGTCTGGCTTTTATCAATGCTTATTTATTATAATAATAATTTTGAGGGATTTAGATATAATTTATGTAATTATTATACCCTTACTGATGTCCCGGCTACACTCCTAAACTCAGGATCAAGAGTTGACAGAGAAAGTTGATGATCGGCATCATGAATAGATTGGTTTGGTTTTGTCAACTCAAAACTAATCCTGTAACCATGGGTTTGCTAAACTAGCCTCATGGTACAGGCCCCTGGTCTGTTATTGCCGTGTTCTGGTAGTGCAATGGTCATAGGAGCTTGACAAATCAGGGAAGGATACGACCGTTTTGGCCCGTTTACACTGGAACACTAGCCTGACGTGAGTCTGAAACTGCTCCATTGGGCTGTGATTATGGGGCGTGTTTCAACCGAACCAGGAAAGACATCAATTGGATAGACCGACAACCAATCAGAGCAACGAAGCGACGCATTACGCTAGTTGTCAAATGTCAACAGACAGAGCTCAACTGCACTGTTTTTTTTTTGTCCGCGGGTTGAAGCGACTATTATGTGATATATGGACCCATGAGTGCGAATTTTATCAGGTGCGAATTTTGCCCAGAGAACCCCCCGAGAAGCTATTGTTTTGGGCTAGTAGTTGGCAGATTTTGTTGTAAAAACTTGGCAACCCTGTCTGCACGCGAGCTGGAATAAACGATCTTTGCTGGTGTTGTAAAAAAAAAAAAATAATTGAATGATACACAGAGTACTTACCCAACATGATCATCATTTCTGAGAGAAATAGTGAAGGTGATGCAGCTACAAACAAGCTCTCAGTTTAGGATTTGATCAAATATAACCCAAGCCCCTTTGATGACGTGCATGATTACGTTACTGTTGATCATCTGTCCGTCATCGTCTAAAGCCCGCCCTGATGATTTCATTGGTCCGAACCCTTTCTGTTCGGGGATAATTACTCCTCTGTGGATCGAGGCCAGACCGAACTGCCCAACCTAAAAATGTTGTGGGTGGGGCTTAGTTCGGCTGGCATCCAGGCTACTGGAACAACCTCAGAGTTTTCAAACTAAAACTGGGTCTGCAGCATTAACAAAAGTCTCAATTCTTGAGGGTCAAAAATAACCATAGAAAAAGTTGCACACTATTGTAATCAGGGTCTTAGTGTAAAGAATATTCTCAAAATCCAAAGAGCCTTTTTCCACTATAAAGTATCTTTTGTGGATTGGAAAGATTCTATGGATGTTAAAGGTTTTTCATGAAACCATCAATGCCAATAAAGAACATGTTTTACTATACACTGTCAGAAACAAAGGTACAGTGCTGTCACTGGGGGGGTACCCATAGGTACAAAACTGAAAAGGTACTAATACGCAGAGGTGGACAAAGTAAACAACTTCATTACTTGAGTAAAAGTACAACTGGTCAAATATTTCTCCGTTACAAGTGAAAGTAGTAAAAAACTGATTTTTACTTAAGTAAAAGTACAGAGGTATTTGTTTTCAAAAGTACTTAAGTATCAAAAGTAATTTTTCTTTATGCCGACGCATTATTTTATTATTATCGTATAAATGCAAACTATGCCATCATGTTTTAAGCCAGTCAGTGATGCTCCAATCTGACGTGCTAGCATACGACTAACTTAAACTCATTTAAATACTTGTATAAAAGTTACAAAGTTCTTTACAAAGATGCTGTCACTTTAAGGCCGAATGCACGGATCCTATACACTCTTTATGTGAATACTCACTGATCAGTGTTCAAAAAAATGCTGTGACCCTACAAGAGTGGGTTTTTGCAGAAAGCCTTTCAGGAATCAAACACCTTTTAAAGAAGAAAAAAATGAATTTCAAAGTTGCTACAGAAACGACATTCAAATTTGAGGACCTTGATAGAAATGTAGTGGAGTAAAAAGTACGATATTTGTCTTTCAAATGTTGTGAAGTTAAAGTCATAAGTTTCCAGAAAAAAATAATACTCAAGTAAAGTACAGATATTAAAAAGGTGTACTTAAGTACGGTACTTAAGTAAATGTAAATAAGTTACTGTCCACCTCTGTCTTAAAGTACTGATATATGTACCTTTTAAGGTACTAATATGTACCATTAGGGGTACAAAGATGTACCTTTTCACTTTTGTACCTTAGGGTACCGCCCCAGTGACAGCACTGTACCTTTTTTTCTAAGAGCAATAAATATATAAAATACTTTATAAATTATAATTGCCAATGAGTGTGCGAGAGATACTGTAATGCATAAACTGCACAGCCAATAAGAGAAAAACCAAGGCAGTCAATGTCGGCGGCAGAAAACAGAGAATAAAATAACACCTGTGATGAACAAATCACACTCCTGCCCAACCCAACACTCAGCAGCCAGTCCAGATTACTGTCCAGGCCTCACCAGGAATGATCGGCTTTAGACGTGTGAACACTGTCACCGCAGTCACAGAGCATTAGCACTGAGGCCACCGCTCAGGTCAGAGAGCACGAATCGCAGGGTCACCCCGAGGTCAACCAACAGGAAACGCCGCATGGACATCGTGCCGTGAGCCAATCAATGGGGATGTGTAATCAACAGTGACGGAAACATGCTGATCTATTGACTCCACATGACACATTTACAGTGGGCTGTTCAGTTGATTGATAGATAGCTGCTATCAAGATGGTAGAACCTACCATTTAAATAAAGTGATTCACAAATCAATTTATTGAATTGCAATTCATTACAATTAAATCTCAGGAATCTCATAGCAGCTAAATATAACATCAAATAAATTCATTCAATGTGAAAATGTTTATGTACATTAATGATAACTGAAAATGTGCTTTTAGATAAAATAGGTACATTTATAAGGTAAATACATTTTACTTATAAAGCACTTTACATTTTAAAGAAAATCTCAAAGTGCTAAGATTGCACTTATATATACTTTGATTGCATATACTGTAATCAAAATCCTTTAAGTCCTGTAAATTGTGAGGTGGGGCCTCCATGGATCAGACTTCTTTGTTCAGCAAGTCCCACAGATGCTCGATTACATTGAGATTTGGGGAATTTGGAGGCCAAGTCAACACCTCAAACTCGTCGTGTTCCTCAAACCATTCCTGAAGCATTTCTGCTTTTTGGCAGGAGCATTATGCTGAGAGCCACAGCCAGCATGAAAGTTTCCATGAAAGGGTGAACATGGTCTACAATGCTTAAGTAGGTGTTACGTGTCACAGTAACATCCACATGGATGGCAGGACCCAAGGTTTCCCAGCAGAACATTGCCCAAAGCATCACACTGCCTCCGCCGGCTCGCCTTCTTCCCATAGTGCATCCTGGTGCCATGGGTTCCCCAGGTAAGCAACGCCACGTGATGCAAAAGAAAACATGAATCATCATACCAGGGCGCCTTCTTCCATTGATTATATAATTACCATAATAAAGCTTTCCTTATCTCCACACTTTTAGAGTATATTGCCTCTATTTTTAACTTACAAAAAGTGTGCATTTTGTGCATATGTAAACAGGCATATTGGATACTTACCAAGACTGACACTCTGAAGCCTGTTGGCTAAAATAAACAAAAAACAGGGGGGGTGTAACAATGTTCTTAGATTGGAAGGAAGGAGGCGGGAACCGGCGAACGTTCAAAACTTTAATTCAAAATAAATAAACAAAACGAAAGTAAAACCGCGGGCAGCCCCTCAGGGACGACTGCCCGCAAATACCCACTAAATAAAACGTGGGCAGCCCCTCAGGGACGACTACCCGCAAATACCCACAAAATAAAACGTGGGGAGCCCCTCACGGACGACTGCCCACACAAACATAATAAAACTTAACAAAACTCAACATAAAATCCAGGCCTGGTCCTCTCTCGTCTTCCGCTGCCCTTGCTCCTCCTTTTATGCTCTCGTCACTTGGCCGCGAGACGAGACCGGTGCGTCACGCAGCTGGTACTCATTACCACTCGTCACCGGCCGCTCTCGCGGTCCCTCGCCCCACTGCCTGCCACACCACAGGGGGAAAGTCAGTTCAAAAGCTAACCGTCTCAGTCTAATCCAGAGAGAACTGATCCACAGTCACATTCGTCCCTGTGGAAGACAGGCCAAACACTCATCTAATTATGTACTGAATTATTTACTCCGGTACATCTGCTTTAGCTGCAAGACTGATGCTCACAGATGGGGCCAAGATTTCAGACATAAGCTGTATCTGAAATTGGTTACTCGATCCCTATCCACCATATTTTTTATGTGACGTGGTCATTTGTAAACTGAACTGAATACCTATAGATAATGCACTTGATCAAAAAACACAGTGTAATGTTGGACACTTCATGCACTCAGCTCCGCTGTTAAATGACAAAATAACCTGATAAAGTTCAGACGCTACACGGTTGAGTACACAAGTACATAGTGCACAGAACATAGTGTATAAGTGCATAGTTTATAAGTGCATTGTGTATAATGCATCATTTGGGACACAACTTCTGCCACAAAGAATTTCGTCATAAACATTACACCAAACATGCTGTTTATTTTTCCACTGTTCATTTGTCACACAATAATTGTATGCTCATAATGAAGAGAACACAATAACTGGTTGTCATGTTTAGTCAGTAGTATGTTTGTTTATTTATTATCAGTGTTGGGGGGGGGGGGGGGGCAGCGCATTACAAATAACTTGAGTTACGTAATCTGATTACTTTTCAAAGTAGCTAGTAAAGTAACGCATTACTTTTAACAAAATATCTGAGTTTTTCAAATAAGTAATGCAAGTTACTTTGTTTTCTCATTTATTTGTAAGTGCAGAGGCGTTCTGTGTAAACAGGATGGTTATTGTACTTCTAGACTAAATGTGAGCATGCATTTACTAAGATAGCTTTCACAAAAACAGATTCAGTATTTCTCCAAATTAATAAAATCAGTCAAATGCAAAATCAGAATATGCTAACCTCCATTATAGTTAGTTAGTTTATAGTTTAAATGAATTTATCATTCATTAAATGAATGATAAATAAAATAAATGTGTTTATTTAATCTCACTTTATTGACCAATGAACTTGCTGACTTTAGATGTTTTGTTTTTATTGGTGAAGTAAGTGTTAAACTTTATTCTCCTGTGTCCTATTCTTCCATTGTCCAGAATGACAGCACGGCTGAAAGGCTTTCAAAACTTGTTGTGAAACAGTCTTTACATTTGCCAAAAAAAACATTACTTTTCTTAAAAAGTAACAAAGTAATGCAATTAGTTACTGGGGAGTAACGCAAAATGCATTACAATATGCATTACTTTCCCCAATACTGTTTATTATATTAACAAAACTCTAATGTCTGTTTCATTTTATTTGTTTATCAACAACAATAAACAAGTGTATAAACATATATTATCACAACATTATGCAGTTAAATAATTACTGTCAATCAATCAATATTAAAATCTTTTTTCTCAAAATCAACAGAACTTTAAAACAGCACTAGGTAACTTTTCAACCTTCATAATATATTTTTCAAGACTCTTGTGATGATAAATCGACTTACAATAGGTTGAATGACACGTCTGCCATAGCCTGATGGGGTCTGTATCGTTTTTAATCGTACTTTTAAACTTCGGGTTTCGGGTAGTAACCCGAGAACAAAAAGAACTACAAAATTCGACTGCTTTACGGCATATACGTCACTTCCACCAACACCCACACTTCCTTACATTCGGACGTGCGAGCCCAACTTTGTTCGTCGGATAATATAGTCATGTCCGAAGCAGCACAGACAAATAAGAAAGAAAAGGTTTTGTTGGAGGAAAGCAATAAGAGGAAACGAAAAAGTGATGGGATTAAAGGCAGGACGAGGATCAACATGTGACCAGCGTTTGCTCGTCGGCGTGAGCTGAAGGAGGCGTGCCCGACCGATGCGGTCCTGCTTGTTACGGTGAGCTACCACTCAAACATTGAACTGAAGTATCATATAGATTCTGTACAACGGTAACCAATAGACTACTATAATGACGCTCAAATATCACTTGGAAATGAAGGCTTATGATCAGGCAAGAGATTTATGACCCGTGTTACAGAAAAGCGTTCCAGCACAGAAAAGACAGAAGCGGGAAGGCCTGAAAACATATGCAGAGGTTGTGTTGTTTCTGCTCCATACGTGAGTAACACTGGTTGTGCTATATTTTACAGAACTGATGTGATGTTGTAAAGTTCGATCTAGTAACAGGACAGTTTTGAGTGTCATTGTTTGTCTGAAGCTGCTGGTGAATAACAACCAACTCTTACTTGTATTTACTCTTGTGTGCTGTATGTTAATTGTTTGTTCTTCCTTGTTGTTCATTCATCATCTTTGTTACAGTCTTCACTAAGCATTAATTGCTTCACTTCAGCTATCATAAAGAGACATTCACTCATTGTGTTTTTGTGCATTTTGTGGGTGGAGCAATGAAGGGGTTTGTTTGTTTGGGATGATTTCAAATAAACAGATCAAATCAACAGAGTTTCTCAGAAATCGCTTACTGCACCATTAACTAAAAAAAAATTTTTTTATTATTTTTTATTATTATTGAGCAGATACACACACAGACATCTACAGACATCATACCCTATGTGTGTCGTGTTCAGGCAGTGCCCTTTCAGTCAAATATACTGTAGCTTTTCCTTTGTCCATCTCTCTTTCTTGGGCTTCCCTGGAGATTGTCAAACGGTCCAGTAATGGATCTTTGGGGAGGTGCTAATCTGACGGACAGCAGGGATGTGTGAAAAACATCCAGAGAGCATTTCACTCAGCCATTGCTTCAATTTCCCTCCTTCTCTTTCTGCTTCTTTATAGATGACCTTGCACTTTAAAAGAGATGGACAAAAAAAGCCTGTGATAAAAAGGGAGTTTATGAACAGATCAATTTTCTTTAGAAGGGAAGTGTGTAAGTTAAAATATGTTCTTACGATCTGTTAATGTGGTAACTATAAGCAATTTATAGATTTATTCCCTATAGGTCTCTGCGGCCCTATCAAAACACTGATGTATTTGAGTGCACTGAATATTACAAATAGCACATTTTTGTCCATTATTTTGAAAACTCTCATAATTTATTGTGCAGAAATTACACATTTCACCTAAAGTTAGACGTACACACATTGCATCAAATAAAATAAATAAAAGCACAAGAACCAAAGTGCACAACAACATGTGAAGATCCTTTGAAAGAAAAAATCTCAGCCGCCATCCCATAATGATTGTGAATAAAACCAAAGAGACACTTCTATGGAGGAAAGGCTTCAGGTTTTTGGCTCCAGACAGTATTTTCAGTGTCTAATAATAAGCCCACAGGCTGTGATATCACAAGTCAACGACTGCAAAAGTGACACCTCAGTTTGTCCTAAAGGACAAATGCAATTAAAACATTAACAAATAAACAAACAAATGAATAATGAACACATAATCTAAATGATTTAAAGCAAATCGCAAAAAACTAATAGTAAAATTCATAGAAAACATTTAAGAAATAGGCCTAAATATTATAGGCTGGAAACCCAAGCGTTCACTCAAAAAAAGGATGCTGTTCACTTCATTTAACCAATTCATCTTGATTTAGCACCATTATATCAAGTTTCTGTTTCAAATGTAATTGATTCATGTTAAACTGACTTAAACACTTTACTCTTTGACATAACTCTTTGAAATAACATGTCTCAATCAAGTAACCCAATCAAACAGGACATTCACTTCCTATCATGCTTTGCAAATGGGCTGAATTTGGAGAGGAAATGTTTAAATAAAGTGCTCTTTTATGCATTTCTAACAAGATGAGAAAATGGAGAGACTTTCTTACTGACTCATGTCAAAAGTGATGATATTGGTTTTTCTGGTCCCTACATGATTCTCAGTCTCTCGTTGGTTTTTACAGTGCAATTTAGAAATATTTAGAATCTCAAAAAGCCATATGATATCTGAAGAAAGTAAAGGTAAGTCCCAGTTTGCACTTATGCATGTTGTTTTGTAGTAGCCTATATAAATAGTGTGAGTCTGTGTGATCACACTGAAAATATGAATGACAAAATAACCTTACAAAATAAATACACTACAGGACTGAGAACATGCATAAGTAGACTATTTAATATATAAGTACATAGTATAAAGTGCGTAATTCGGGACACAACTTAAAGGGTTAGTTCACCCAAAAATGAAAATTAAATGTTTATCTGCTTACCCCCAGTGCATCCAGCATGTAGGTGTGTCTGTTTCTTCAGTAGAACACAAAAGAAGATTTTAAACTCCAACCGTTGGAGAAGTCTGTGAGAAACCGAACAGTATATATGTAATTTTTTTTACCTCATATCCCGAGGTGTTTTATTAAAGGGTTACTTCAGCGATTAGCATATGGCTTTGTATCAGTAGAAACCCTGGAGTATAATCAAATGATTGTGCTTTCCCCCCTCGTATCCCCCTGGGACGAGAGATTTATTTCTGATTTTATTTCTGGAAAAATTCCTCCCATGACGCAAATTGACGATATTTGCATCATCTTTGGAATGTTTGCCCAGAGGCTAAAGACTACAGCCAGCAGAGGGAGCCATTTCCGCATGTTTTCAACCCGCTCATGGAGGATGGAGATCATACTCACAGTACAGCTTGCAGCTGCAGGCACTCATTTAAATGGATGCTAAGCAATATAAGTGTTTTAACTTCTCAAATTCATTTCTATGAAAGTTAAGCTTCCAATGAACTGAAAACGCACCAGACTGAACTCGCGTTGTGAATGTATGCGGCGAGTGTGGTCGCGATTTCCTCAGTTCTCATCACGAGAGCTCATCAGCTCATTTATGATGTTAAATGTAATCTGACTCCTGCAGTTAGTGCTCAGTGCTGTGAGACTCACGCGCCGACTCAATCATTATATTGAACAGACATGTTCAGTATATAATTTGTAGTGTCTGTTCTCTAACTCAGTCACAGTAATCCAGAAGTGGTGGCTTTGGGAATGGCCTCACAGGGCAGCGAAGCATTCTGGGAATTTTAGTCTTTCATCCCCATGAGACAAAAATACATTTCTGTCTTTTCTCAGTCTAGAAGGCACCAAATTCAAAAATAATTTCACATTTCTACTACATTAATGACCCAGTTTAAATACAGATCCATCTTTCCAGCGCTGAAGTACCCCTTTAAGTTTTCCCATCAGCTGTAACTTCCGTTTGGTGAGGTCAAATAGCGGCGCGATCAGGCATTTGATCATCTGCATTATTTCAGCTTAGTTTTAAAATAATCGTGTTTAACATCAAAATTTGTGGTAAAAAACTACATTACCTATAATGCTGTACAGAACATTCCAGCAATCAGAGTATCAGAATGGGCAAAAGATCTTGTAAGTGCCACCCACTCCCATGAAGAACTCCAAATGTTGTAATCAAGTGTTCTCATACCCTCTCAATATTTGCAATAAACTTAAAATATATGTAAATGTGTAGTTTTTATATTGTTTTAAACTTGATTGTGCTGTTTGCAATGCTTCATGGGATTGTAGTTCTTTCCCTCTCTAAAGCCATTCAAAGTGGGTAAGCAATATTTGAAAAAAGCTGTTTGAAAGTTGGTGTGACCACAACCAGACACAACAAACAGCACATGTAGCATTAGGGGGTGTATGACGATGGAGGAGAGAGAAAGTGCAAGAGGGAGAGTTTAAGAAAGACTGTTGAAAGAGAGATGCATGAGGGACATTACTAGCCTGACAAGCCAGACCCACATCAAGATGTTTGGTCTGGAAACTCACCATTGACAGCTCAATCCGAGGGGCGGATAAACGGTTGTCTTTCAAACTCCCTCTGCACGCGATAGGATAGCGCTACACCAACCAGAGCAACGAAGGTGAAGCAGAGCTTGTTGACGGATTAAACTTTCGACGTATCCGGTCAGCAAAACTCGAACACATCTTCCCTTCTTAAGAATGACTTCAGTGCCGTTCTTTGTTCCTTTCTCAGAGAAAAGCTGAACTCCAAGTCTTCCAGAGTCGCGGTCAAAGCTGATTCGAAAGACCGCCGTTCGCCAGTTTCTGTATTTAGTAGAAGAAACACGCACGCAAGTGTTGGCCGTCATTATGTTAACCCCCGCCCACCGACTCTATACACGATGTGATTGACCCGACCAGAGTTTGGCGTTTACAGCTCAGAAGGGTATTGAGAGTTGCTAGACGACACTCGCGGGCAGATTCGATTTGCTGCCGCTAGGGTGCGGTCTAGATTTCTAGGCTAAGACATTACAAAAGAGAAAAGCTCATGAGAATATCACTAAATGAAGGGTTATGATCAGGCTTGAGCTTTAGGACCCGCGTTAATATGAGAAAAGCATCAACGCTGGAGAAACTGAAGCGGGAAGGCCTGAAAACAGCCGTGGAGGTTGCGTTGTTTCTGCATTGATTTTGAGTGTCATTGTCTGGAGCTGCTGTGATTTTGGCAACTAACAACCAACTCTTGCTTGCATTTACTCTTGTGTACTGTATGTACATTTTCTGTGCTTCCTTGTCATAGTTCATCATCCTCACTTTATTTTTCTGAAGCTTTATTTTGTTTCGCGCTTCTGTTATGATAATCCACTCTTGCATTGCCTGTGTAACGGAGGCCAGCTAGTGAGAGTTGTTCATGCTGATGACTGCGAGAGAATGCAATGTTTACTGTTTAGCGTCCTTGTTAGTGAAAATGCGTATAAATAGTACGAGTGTGCAATCTTGTGGAATGTCTACTGCATTCACGTGCATATGATACGCACTTTATGGCGTATTATACGTACGAACCAAGCACCCCACCACCCTCATCCTACCCAAGAGCGTGTAATATACACGCCATAAAGTGCGTATCACATGCACGCGGAAAACTGCGTAACATATGCACATTCCACAAGATTTCACACTCGTACTGCATTACCATGTGATCGTGTTGGTGCCTTGCATGCAAGCGATTGGGATTTGAGATGACTCGGGGCAGGGGCGGATAGGATTGGAGAGTGAGCTTTGGAAGTGGAGCAATGAAGAGAGGGGTTATTTGGATAATTAAATATCAACAATGTTTACCAATGACTTATAAATATTGCTTTACCCCACCTTTAAGTACAGCCCTGCACCTTTGTATTTTAGTCCGATTTTAAAACACTTTTTTTTGCTTCAAAATTCAAATCAAAGTTTGTAATGTTATGATTCAGCTCATGGCTAGATGGCTTGGTTTAAAGCTTACGTCGCCTTAAAGGGTTAGTTCACCCAAAAATGAAAATTATTTCATTAATTACTCACCCTCATGTCGTTGGACACCCGTAAGACCTTCGTTCATCTTCAGAACACAAATGAAGATATTTGTGTTGAAAGCTGATGGCTGAGAAAGGCCTCCATTGGCATTCAGCACACTCCCACTGACTCACTCACAAGACCCATAAAGCCACTAAAGACGGTGTTACAAAGTCCATCTCACTACAGTGGCTGTACAATCATTTTACAATGCGACGAAAATAGTTATTGTGCGCACAAAAATCAAAATAACGACTTCATCCACCAAGTTATTGATGTGAACTTGACGCATGCGCGAGAATATGACACAGCTCCGTCGTTCATGACCCGGAAGAGGAGGAGCGCCGCTATCGTGTGAGTTCACGCCGAGACCTACACGGAAGACAATAACTTGATGGATAAAGTCATTATTTTTATTTTATTTTTGCGCACAAAAACTATTCTCGTCTCTTGGTAAAATTATTGTACAGCCACTGTAGTGAGATGGACTTTGTAACGCCGTCTTTAGTGCCTTTATGGGTCTTGAGAGTGGAAATGTACTGAATGCCAATGGAGGCCTTTCTGAAGCCTTTCTCAGCTTTCAACAAAAATATCTTCATAAGGTCTTACGGGTGTCCAACGACATGAGGGTGAGGAATTAATGAAATATTTTCATTTTGGGTGAACTAACCCTGTAACAAAGACTTTTTGTTTTATTTTTAATCCCTTTGGAGAAATGAATGGGAAAAAAAATACTCCTTCGTTGCATATTCTTTAAAGCGTTCTGTCAGATGCTTCACATAAAGAACCTTAGGTGTTCCATCATGGAATCATTTTATGGATTGATTTTTAACTTTTGTTTTAATTCATAATTTAATTCTTATTCAGTTTTATGAATTAAAAAGCATGCTTTATCAATAGAAATAAATTAAATAACATGTTAACCATGGAATTATTATGCAATCATTTAAAGGGGGGGTGAAATGCTGTTTCATGCATACTGAGCTTTTTACACTGTTAAAGACTTGGATTCCCATCCTAAACATTGACAAAGTTTCAAAAACTAATGTTGGACGTTTGATGGAGTATTTCTGTGTCAAAAATACTCCTTCCGGTTTCTCACAAGTTTCTGAGAGTTTTTTTCGAGTATGGCTCGACTTGACGTGAACAGAACGGAAGGTCCTTGTATGGGCCGTACGGGCTCTTCTCCCGTTAGGGTGCGCGCGCGCGACTAGAGTGAGGAAATGCACGCCCATAAACACTCTCTCAGGTGCAGATCCAGTCGTCCGTGAACACTTATGACGCACCGCGCTCCACTTTATTCCTATGGGTGACGTCGAGCGACTTCAACGCTTCAGCACAGCATTCCGGGAAGGCAGCGCTGCATTTGAACCGATTTGAACGCAGAAATGACGGGAAGCTTCACAACATCGCTTCAGTCGCGTCGCAAAGTGGATTTCCACGGTCACTGCTGTCACAGGACTTCACCAAATCATACCAAAGAAGTGTGTTTTTGACGGAGCGGTCCCAGCGATAAAGGTTCGGTCCTGCTTTGGAAGCAGCCGGTGAGTAAAACTGCTTCAAATGTCTCTGCTGTTGGCTCGTCGCGTGAGTAAACATCAGTAAACGACACGATCGCGTGCTTCGTCATTCAAATGCGCTAACGGTTACTCCATTGTTGTTCTATGTATAACGTTACACTAGTCTGACGTGCTAAACCGTTTTGCTTGCTACTGCTAAGGTTGTCGCATACAATAGTCCATAAACCGAATCATGTCCTCATAAACTGCGAGTAAAGACACACAAATGTTGACAGGCCACTAAATACAGTCCATACCACAGAGACGGACGTCCTGCTGTTGCTGTTTCATGTTCAATGAAAGCTTTAGCATAAGTTCTGCCAGGAAGACTTAATTGTTACGTCACTTCAACTTCTATCTATCCAATCACATTCTAATACTTGGGTATAAAAGATCGGTACTTACTCATGTTTGAGTTCGCAGATGCTGACGCCCCAATTCACCGCCATCCTCCCCACCACCTCCAAGTCAAATCCTTCCCTACTCCACCCCACCACCACCACCAGGATGGTCCCTTCCATACCTCACGGGGGGGTCGGCTGCGCCTCTGCCTTCGTCTTCAGGCAGGATATGCAGAGTCCATACCCTCTGATTGCGAGCTACGGACGGGGCCTATGCCAAAGTACTTTATTGCTTGCTGGATTGTTAATAAATGGATTATTGTCACAGTATTTATTCTCCCGAGTCTTTCTGGCAGAAATTTATTTCTGCCTCAGATTTGATTTTGGATCATATCTGTATTAGCTGAGATAGCGATGGGTTTCTCCACGCTTGAGGACGTCACCGCTTTGTTCGCGATCGTCATTCTTTAGCTCCACCCACTCAATACGCCTCCAGGCGCTCGTTCTTTTCCGGAAAGACTCGGTACAGCCCATATTTCTTTTATACATATAATAAAACTAAAGACTTTTCGGAGATATGAAGGATGCAATACTACTCTATAGGTAGGCCTACTCAAGATTGACTGAAACTGAGTGTTTCACCCCCCTTTAAGACATTTCTCATTTATCAAATCATTTTGGCATTAGGGTTTTTTTTAAATTGAGTTCTCCCTATTTGGGCTACATTCCAGTGTATAGACCTATAAAGGAGTTTTCATCTGTAAGCAAAGTTTTCTGCCAGTATAGATATTTATCTGTCCCGAGTCAGAGGCCTGTGAGTTCAGGAGGGTAAGATGTGCTCCACTCAAACGCACACTGACATCTCACCTCGCAAGAGTCAGCAGAGGCTTTTAAGATCCTCCCCAACCCGTCACAGTTCTCTGCCTTCACTTAATGGAGTGCTTTTCTTCAAAGCATCTGCCTCTCTCCCTGTCGCTATCTCTATTTCATTACCGGCCCTCTGGTCGCTCTCTCTTAGCTGAAACGTCACACACTGTATTTCATCGCACTGGCTTGTGATCTAGTGTCCCTGTCTCTTAAAATCAAGAGGCCGAACATGTAGTTTTTTTTTTCATTCCGCTTGAACTACCTGTCATGTGTGCATCTGTAGATGTGTCTGTAGTTTTTCTCTTCATTTCATGGGCAGTTTGCAATAAAATGCATGACGAATTCAATTATTGTACATGCTCAAAATTTGTACTGATGTCCTCAAATATGTGGCTCATTTATGTGGAAATAAAGACTTTATTTTCTTAATACTCATTGGGCATCATGTGAAAGGGGCATTCAACTTCTTTATTACAGCAATATGCTTCTGCAAACAAGTTGCCATCAGTATGTTTGGTCCAACTGTACAATTTAAATGTGTATACCTAGCTAACAGAGTTGGCAAGTTCTCTTAAAGTTATGAACAAAACTTATTCCACCTTTGTTCGGTTATCTGTTGTAATGTTCTCAAAATGTTAGCATAAAAATGTTATTTATTGTTCATGGAACGGTTTCCTCTCCTGAAACACATTCGGTTGCATGGAATTTCATCTAACATTTTTTAAATGTCACTTGTTCAGAGAACATTCAAAAGAAACGTTGCCATAATGTTTGGCAAATGATGAAATAGAATGTTAACACGTTGTTATTTATTAATGTTTTTAAAGAAATAATGTTTTCATATTATATTGGAACGTCCAACCCGATCTCGGCAATTCGTAGCCTACTAATTTTCCGAGGTGGCTAATTCGTTCGAATTGATACGACCTCACTTGTACGAATTGCTAATTCGTACATATTTTACAAGTTACCAAATTCATATGAATTCATACAAATGACCTACCCCTGACCCCGCCCCTAAACCTACCCATCATGTGGGTTTAGACAAATTGTAATTAGACACCTTTTATTCAGTCGTATGAATTAGTATGAATTGGTCGTAAGATAGCGTTGGCTATAAGTCTGCTAACACTTTTTTTTTTTTAGGTCTCAGACATGGTGGACATTAAACTGCAATGTTGTTTTTTATCTGGGTTATCTACACTGACTGTGTGTTTTCATATATACACTGTAAAAAAATTATTTAGAAAAAAAGTTACCTGGTTGCCTTAAAATTTTGAGTTCATTGAAATTAAAAATTTGAGTTTTTTGAGATTCGACAACCTTTATTAAAATATTATTAAAAGATTTTGTAAGCATATTGGGTAATTGTGTGTTTTATTTCTGATGACGCAGTGAAACATGCCAAATTGTGCTATTTTCATGATTTATCTTTTTTTTTATGTGGTTCAGGTACAAAAATATTTTGAGTTTCTACTTAATAAACAAATTTCCTTCATTGTATCAACTCAAATTTTTAATTTCAATAAACTCAAAATGTTAGGGCAACCAGGTTACTTACTTTTTTTAAGTTAAACCAACTTTTTTTTTTTACAGTGTAGGGACTTTCCATAGGCATTATTTTCATAGGCCTAACTGTAGCCTTTATTATCTCCCCTTACACTAACTCAACCCCTAAAGCCATCACACAAAGGATGATGGCTTTTACATTTTCAAAAACATCAGTAAGCATGATTTATAAGCTGTTTTGTTTTAAGGGGACAAAAAAAAAATCCCCACAATAGCTACAAGGATTTTGGATATTGCCATCTTTGTGTGGGTGTTTTGTTCCCATATAACTTATAGCGTTACATTACCTCGACCACACACACACATGCACACGCACACTCACAGACACACACACAGACATGCATCCAATCGATCAGTTCTGGTTCTATCAGTCCGGATCATCCAGGGCTAAGGTCGCGACCCCGGGTCCACCTGATCAGGTAAGCGGAGGGATTTGCTATGCATCCCCGCGCAAAGAGGACCTGACACCGCGGGCTGCATTTGCTGCTTCGCACATAAGCGATCTCAAATCGCAGTGCTATTTCTGTTGATGTTAATTTGCTCCGTGTTAGGGCCGCGGTTCACGGCTCGGTCAGCCTTCCCTGATACTATACTCCCGTTTGTTGCTGTAAAGGTTCCCCTGTCTCATCGCGTTAGCGTCGCGGCGTCCGTGAACTGTGAATGCACCGCGCGCGGGGAGATGAAGCGCTGCCGCTCGTGGTCCTACATTCCGCTCGCTCACTGACAGAGGACAAGCTCAAAGTGACACATTTATAATCAACATAAAATATAAGGAAAAATGCATAGGTATAGGCTACAGAAAACAAACTACACTTGTTTATTGTGGGACATGTTGTAAAAACGACACCAAATCAAGTGCTATAACTATAACAAATATTCCTCGTTCAAGACTGCAATAAAAAAAAGAAAACAAACATTTAAATCACGTATTCTATGCGTACTGACTTGTAGATTTTTTTGACGACCGTTTATAAAAAATAAAATTAAAATTAAAACACATATTACTGCTCATCTTTACCTTGTTTTCGACCAGCTTCACGTGTGTCCTGTGATATGAGAGGCGCGACTGGACGCGCTTTCTGGAAACTCAAAGCCTCTCAGTCAGTCTAAATCTCCTCTTTTTCTACATCTGAGATCCAATGAATAATTAACAGCTATACGCGGACAAAGGAATTAGAAGATATGGCTATTTTAAATAGACTAACACAAACTATCCAGAATATCACCTTTAAAATAGAGTTGTCAAGTGCAGTGCACTCATGAAAGTTTCCTGTTTTTAATTTGCACACTTTACATTTTAGTTATTATGTTTATTTAGCCTATTTTTATAAGAAAGACGCCTCACACTTTACATTTGAAATCAAGCCATTTGATTGTTAGGGTGTGCAACACAAGGAAGAGCATTTATTTATATCAAATAGGCAAATAAGTATATCAAATAAGTTTTCAGAACTTTAGGCTTTAGTAAATCAGCCACTATGCGATGAACTGATGCACAATATAATAGGTCAGCGTCCACAACAGTGAATGTTTTATTATCAATGTTTAACTATTTTTTGGCATATTTTCACAAAACAATTGAACTTGAGGGGACTCCATTTGCACATTGCGTTTTAAATATGTAGTCAATTTTTTTTTTAATTATCTCACTAAATTAATGACAAGTAAACTCTTAGTTTATTATTATTATTATTATTTTATTATTATAGGCTGCAAGATTTATCAAAACAATCACCATCGCGCATTATACTATAATTGGCAGTAACATAAATAATGATTGCTATTATTGTTTTAGAATGAGAACATATAACTAATGTGAGTGAAACTGCGCAAAGTTTGGCAAACGGAGGGCAGGTGCGATAGTTCACTGCAGCCCGGTGTCAGTCAGGACGCATTACCTACAGCACAAAGTCAACCTGCTTCTAGTACCTTGGTTTCTATGGCAACAGCAGCAGATGTGATGCGATGTGAACTATTCACCCTGCGAGAAAATTGCAGTAATGGATAGGGCATCTGTGTGCGCGCATCCTCTGCGCAGGTTTGTTTTTTATTGCTGCGAGTCAAATGTGTATTTTCAATCGGATCAGTTTTGTCCATACGTACTGATGCGATAGTCGCTGACCATCAGTTTGGTTGTCGGCAAACAAATATTATTATTATTTTGTTGTTATTGCCTAAATCCTTACTGAAATGGTCGTGCAATTGCCATTTTGCGTTCAATATGACATGATTGTTAAAGACCCTGCACATTTAAATCTTATCTATAAAAATAGACTGCATGTGCAATTAAAAAAATGGACTCTCCTCAACTCGATTTGGTCCTTGCCTGTTCTGCTGTGTAATAGCCTACTTCAATTTTTACTGAGAGCTTGCGTTGTGAAATCACTCATAAAATCTACCGCGCAGCGGGCACTGCCAGGAGACATTTTGTTCCCCGGTCGAGCTCCTCTGCCCAGGCGGGCACTCGTGGAACCGCTGCCACTGATACATCAAAAGAAAAGCAATCTGAACAGACGTTCAGGAGAAGACCGTCACAGGCCTCCACAGAGCCAATGAGTTCCCAGTGCAACTCTATTATTCTTCCTTTCCACCGCAGTCACATTTGCTTTGGCTCTTCGCTGTCCTGTCTCCACATCTCGCCGTCTCATATGATATTCTCGTATGCTCTGCCTTTTTGATGCATCGTTTTTCTTACTCATTAACTTCTTCCTCTGCATGTCAAAGTGGAATCAGAGCACAAATTCTTCTCTAACGTTCTGGCAAGGTTCTCTCAAAGTTATAAACGTTCCTACGGTAACATTCAAAGTGTTAGCTCAAACATTCAAATGTTCATTCAAAGTTATCTGTTTTTAATAGCCCAATGTTCTCAAAACTTTTGCACAAAGCATTATCTACATCATTCATGGATATGTTTCAGAACGTTGAAAAGTAACATTCACATAAATTCTGTTAAATTAGGCTATAAAAATAACGTTTGCATAACCAATAAATAAACAAAACACTTCTTAAAACACTTAATTAAAAATATATATTTTTTAAATACTGTTTTTTAATGTTCAGAAAACATTTACAAATAACGTTCTTACTGGAAACGTTTATAGCCAAAGGTTCTTGGAACATATTTTCAGAAAAGTCCGTTTTTGATGAGGTCAAATGCACACAATCTATAAAAATGAAAGCAAATTAATAGTTTAATTTCAAAATGATATCGCCTCTAAAGGATGGTGGTCTCTACAGTGAGACTAAGCATAAAGAAATAAAGTCGCTATAACCTCGCGCTGCCACCTCCACTAGGCTACCCTTTCAGGAGAGACCTCATTATATATACATGATCAATGTTTAATCTGCTGAATAGAAACCGAATTTGCGCCATGCACTCTCAACGCCAGCTTTAAAATTTCATGCAGGTAATTGAGATAAAACCAAAATGGAGGGCGTTTCGTCTCCGTTACCCTCCGCTCGTCAAAAATACATTCAGTGCGGCGCGGAAGAAACACAGATGGTGTTAGACAGTGCTAGACTGTGATTTTTAGAAAGAGACCAGTCACACCTGCCATCAAAAACAACAAATAAATGTGCTTTGAATGCTGAATGTGATGCAATGACCGGCCTTCTTAGATTGGCTATTAATAAAATTGTGTAGTCACTCACAACTAATCGCTTTAGGATGCAGATGTTCTGTGGTTTTGCAAATAAAGCCTAATTGATTTAGTATAGCCATACAGCTCGTTTGAGCAAAATAAGCTGCCTCTCTGGACAATTTCCAGTCAGAATGATCAAGAGTAATGATATATTAAACAAACAGATGGAGGACGTTTGTAGCCTATTTGTGTGCACTCAAAAACCGTGATTAAATGTGTCATATTTTCATATTAATTTGCTTAATTCTTCCACTAGGGGGCTACTACAGGTGCAGCTGAACTTTTGACTTCCGTGCTAATGTTAAAGTCAGCACTCTTGAATTCGACTATGGGTTGGGCAAAGCAAAGCCATACACGAATAATATCGTAGATAAACCGAATATAAATAAAAAAACTTGGATAAACATCAGGCACATCTGTTATTTTCAAGTGATGACAGAACGTCGCTTTTGACCTAAACTCATGCCCTTTGCTACTTTCCCGCGTTGTTTACAGGCCCTGGGGCGATCCCACAGACACACAGCCATCGAAGTCACATAAAGGTCACGTGATTCTGGTTGTTTTGGCCACCTCACCTGAGACCTGTGAGTTTTACACAGCCACGCATTCAAAGTTGACCTTACTGTGTTTAAACCACAGCAGATGATGCCTCGGCGACTGACAGAAAAGAGGATATTTGGGAGGAGGGAGGAGAGAGAGAGAGAGAGAGAGAGAGAGAGAGAGAGAGAGAGAGAGAGAGAGAGAGAGAGAGAGAGAGAGAGAGAGAGAGAGAGACTAAACTAAATGAAGAGAACAGTGCCACCTAGTGCTCACGGGACCATAGTTGAATAAAAGAACCAATTTAAAAGTTTAGTGCCCCAATTTATGAAATTTCTGTCAGAATTCTTTCATTCCAAAGCTGTTTTCTCCCCCTTGTGGAACTCAAATGTATATTTTTAAAGTATCTTCATTGAGCTTTGTGATGACAGGAAATCGTTGAAGGATTTTAAAGCAAAAAGACACAGATGTTTTGATGATTTAATTTTTGTTTTTCATGATTAGAATTTTTGCCCTTGGACATTTCTAAGGCCTCCAAATGATCAACATGATTAAAAGTGCTGAAAAATGTGTACACAGTTATGCTTTCTGTCATCGGATGTTTTCAGAAAGTAAAAGGAAGTTTAGTATTGACAATCTTTTTTCTGTGAAATCTTTACTGCTTTTTTTAAATAATTGTTTATTGTTAGTTCTATTTTCAAGAAACTTGATTATCCATAAAACATTTTTTTTAGAGAGAATTCATGTTAAATGTAAGTATTACACAGGCTTTTGAGGAAACTTTCAAAAAAGAGGAAAGTTGCTTTTGAAGAAAGTTTTCATGAAATCAGTACATTATTAAAATCTGTAAATGTTAAAGCAAATGGCCATTAGGATGTGTAACTGTCAAATGAAAATTCATCTGAATTACTTTAAACCCCAGTATTTTTCCTCAAATATCTGATAAGCTTTGAATCTGGGTGTGCCTCAAACACTCCTGAAAAACATACAGTCTTGTTCAAAATAATAGCAGTACAATGTGACTAACCAGAATAATCAAGGTTTTTAGTATATTTTTTATTGCTACGTGGCAAAAAAGTTACCAGTAGGTTCAGTAGATTGTCAGAAAACAAACAAGACCCAGCATTCATGATATGCACGCTCAATTGGGCAATTAGGCCTAGTTGAAAGGGGTGTGTTCAAAAAAATAATAGTGTCTACCTTTGACTGTACAAACTCAAAACTATTTTGTACAAACATTTTTTTTTTCTGGGATTTAGCAATCCTGTGAATCACTAAACTAATATTTAGTTGTATGACCACAGTTTTTTAAAACTGCTTGACATCTGTGTGGCATGGAGTCAACCAACTTGTGGCACCTCTCAGCTGTTATTCCACTCCATGATTCTTTAACAACATTCCACAATTCATTCACATTTCTTGGTTTTGCTTCAGAAACAGCATTTTTGATATCACCCCACAAGTTCTCAATTGGATTAAGGTCTGGAGATTGGGCTGGCCACTCCATAACATTAATTTTGTTGGTTTGGAACCAAGACTTTGCCCGTTTACTAGTGTGTTTTGGGTCATTGTCTTGTTGAAACAACCGTTTCAAGGGCATGTCCTCTTCAGCATAGGGCAACATGACCTCTTCAAGTATTTTAACATATGCAAACTGATCCATGATCCCTGGTATGCGATAAATAGGCCCAACACCATAGTAGGAGAAACATGCCCATATCATGATGCTTGCACCTCCATGCTTCACTGTCTTCACTGTGTACTGTGGCTTGAATTCAGAGTTTGGGGGTCGTCTCACAAACTGCCTGTGGCCCTTGGACCCAAAAAGAACAATTTTACTCTCATCAGTCCACAAAATGTTCCTCCATTTCTCTTTAGGCCAGTTGATGTGTTCTTTGGCAAATTGTAACCTCTTCTGCACATGCCTTTTTTTTAACAGAGGGACTTTGCGGGGGATTCTTGAAAATAGATTAGCTTCACACAGACGTCTTCTAACTGTCACAGTACTTACAGGTAACTCCAGACTGTCTTTGATCATCCTGGAGGTGATCATTGGCTGAGCCTTTGCCATTCTGGTTATTCTTCTATCCATTTTGATGGTTGTCTTCCGTTTTCTTCCACGTCTCTCTGGTTTTGCTCTCCATTTTAAGGCATTGGAGATCATTTTAGCTGAACAGCCTATCATTTTTTGCACCTCTTTATAGGTTTTCCCCTCTCTAATGAACTTTTTAATCAAAGTACGCTGTTCTTCTGAACAATGTCTTGAACGACCCATTTTCCTCAGCTTTCAAATGCATGTTCAACAAGTGTTGGCTTCATCCTTAAATAGGGGCCACCTGATTCACACCTGTTTCTTCACAAAATTGATGACCTCAGTGATTGAATGCCACACTGCTATTTTTTTGAACACACCCCTTTCAACTAATTCAACTAATTGCCCAATTGCACAGCCTTAAGAGCGTGCATATCATGAATGCTGGGTCTTGTTTGTTTTCTGAGAATCTATTGAACCTACTGGTAACTTGTTTGCCACGTAGCAATAAAAAATATACGAAAAACCTTGATTATTCTGGTTAGTCACATTGTACTGCTATTATTTTGAACAAGACTGTAATCATATTCATTTGATAAATGTTTCAATAAAAAAAAAATTCTTCATGTCAACTCTTAGTAATTATTTTAGAAACAATACTTTAATTTTCTGTGAATTTGTGTTTCTTTTACTATTAAATTGATTGACTACATTTTACATGGGCAGACATTTAATCCAAATCACTGTATACAGTGCATTAAGGTATACATCTAATCAGTTCTGTGTTTCTTAAAACAAAGACCAATGTATTTTGTTTGGCTATAGTGCCAAATCTTAATGATAGGAATGTTAGGTTGTCTCTATAGCTTCATGACCAACTTAATATTAAAAATAGTTTAAAACTTACTTTTGGCCACATTCTTTTTCTTAATATTAGTTTTATCAATAGTTCTATTACTTTTAAGAATTTTAAGTAAAAATACAGAAATGTACGACCAGGAGCTGGTACTGGCATAATGTATGTTTTAATTCAAAAGTGTAACATAACTCAAGTACCAAATCATTCAGAAGATTATTTGAAACAGTATTCTAATGTGTAAAGCATGATAACTCTAGTAATTACTGAAGTCATTGTAAACTTTTGAGGTTTTTGTAAATTTTTGTGAGGATTTGGTAAGACTTGAGTCATTATGATCTTCACTTTATAATCTACTGATCCAAATAGTTTCTTGAGAAGGATGTAGTAACACTTGAGTCATTACTATCCAAAACCATACAAAAGCTTAGAATGACCTTATTAATAACAAGAGCGTTATCATGCTTTTCACTTTAGAAAACTGAACCAAATAATGAGTATTTCATTCTGAAAGATTTGGTAATAGTTGGGTCATTATTACTAGTAGGTTACCGTAACCTTCACTTTAGAATTAATTAAACATTATGCATTATTCTCATTAATTATAACCTTGAATATAGTTCTTATAAGTGCATTTCTCTAATTCCATTCAAAAGGTGAAACTTGTATATTAATTAATTCATTACACACAGACTGATATATTTCAAATGTTTATTTCTTTTAATTTTGATGATTATAACTGACCACTAAGGAAAATCCCAAATTCAGTATCTCAGAAAAGTAGAATATTGTGAAAAGGTTGAATACTGAAGACACCTGGTGCCACACACTAATCAGCAAATTAACTCAAACCACCTGCAAAAGCCTTTAAATGGTCTCTCAATCTAGTTCTGAATGCTACACAATCATGGGGAAAACTGCTGACTTGACAGTTGTCCAAAAGACGACCATTGACCCCTTGAACAAGGAGGGCAAGACACAAAAGGTCATTGCAAAAGAGGCTGGCTGTTCACAGAGCTCTGTGTCCAAGCAGATTAATAGAAAGGCAAAGGGAATGAAAAGATGTGGTAGAAAAAAAGTGTACAAGCAGTAGGGATAACCGCACACTGGAGAGAATTGAGAAACAAAACCCATTCAAAAATGTCTGGGAGATTCACAAACAGTGGACTGCAGCTGGAGTCAGTGCTTCAAGAACCACTACGCACAGACGTATGCAAGACATGGGTTTCAGCTGTTGCATTTCTTGTGTCAAGGCACTCTTGAACAACAGAAAGTGTCAAAAGCATCTCGCCTGGGCTAAAGACAAAAAGGAATGGACTGCTGCTGATGCATTTCCTTTGAAAATCAGGGTCCCAGAGTCTGGAGGACGAGAGGAGAGGCACACAATACACATTGGTTGAGGTCCAGTGTAAAGTTTCCTCAGTCAGTGATGGTTTGGGGTGCTGTGTCATCTCCTGGTGTTGGTCCACTGTGTTTTCTGAGGTCCAAGGTCAACACAGCCGTATACCAGGAAGTTTTAGAGCACTTCATGCTTCCTGCTGTTGACCAACTTAATGGAGATGCAGATTTCAGGACTTGGCAGCTGCACACAGTGCCAAAGCATCCAGTACCTGGTTTAAGGACCATGGTATCCCTGTTCTTACTGGCCAGCAAACTCGCCTGACCTTAACCAAATCAACTTTTTGTTGATATTCTAAATAAAACATAAATTTGAATTTCTAATTCTAATTCAATGGCAATGGTGGATTGTGTTAACTGACAATGTTTTCTGGAAGTATTCCTGGGCCCATCTTGTGATTACCCATTACAGTGGCATTCCTGTATGTGATGCAGTGCCGTAAGGGCCCGAAGATTACCAGCATCCGGTAGGGTTTTCCGGCCTTGACCCTTACGCACAGAGCTTGTTCCAGATTCTCTGAATCTTTGGATGATATTATGCACCGACTGTAGATGATGATAACTTCAAACTCTTTGCATTTTTTCTCTGAGAAACTCTTTTCTGATTTTGCTCCACTATTTTTCGCCACAGCACTGGGGGAATTAGTGATCCTCTGCCCATCTTGACTTCAGAGAGACACTGCCACTCTGATAGGCTCTTTTTATACTCAGTCATGTTGCCGATTGACCTAATAAGTTGCAAATTGGTCCTCCAGCTATTCCTTATGTACATTTAACTTTTCCGGCCTCTTATTGCTACCTGTCCCAACTTTTTTGCAGTGTGTAGTTCTCATAAAATCCAAAATGAGCTAATATTTGGCATGACATTTCAAAATGTCTCACTTTTAACATTTGTTATCTGTATTCTATTGTGAAGAAAATATAAGTTTATGACATCTGTAAATTATTGCATTTCTTTTTTTATTCATAATTTGTGTCCCAACTTTTTTTGGAATCGGGTTTGTATATGGAAATATATTTTCATTCCGTAAGGACATACTCCCATTTGTCCAGCTCTATACCTTACTTTCACTTTAAAAAACGCTTCCTTAGGAAGGGGCTTCACAGAAGGGGTGTGTGAAGCACATGTCAGCACGTCTAGCTTAAACTGCTCTACAGAGCAGCATACAAGAAGATGATTTGTAATGCAATACGACGCATCCTCCTCTCTGCCAAGCCCATACCCTCTGTTAATCAATAAAAAGGGCATTTTAAGCAACCCATCCACACAGGAATATAAAAGCATGATTTATTACTTCTGTGTCGGACCTACATGCATACAGATCATAGCGCTTCCTCTTTAGACAAGGAGACAAGGAGACTGAGAGATAAAGAAAGACTGATGGGATGAGGAGAGAACAAGTAGATAAATAATCTACTGCCCATGGTTTTAAAGCTATTGTTATCTGAACTTATTTTGGCTTTCAAATCTTGAAATGCACATATATAGATCAGAGAAATCCCAATTTTCTCAGGGCAGCATTATGAATCTGGGTGTGCCTCAAAACCTGCTTTCCTGTCAAATTAATCTTGAAATCTTTATCTCATTTCATAAATTTCTTCTTCTGGTAGATTTGTAACAGCATTTGTCAACAGCTCCATGTCCATATCTCTATATGAATATACATTGACCAGCTTTTGTGGACACTGTCACATGTCTGTCTTATCTTGTTTAGCACATGTGGTGTTTTGGTTTAATTCTGTCATGTGCGTTCCTTTCCTCTTGTCTTGTTATCTGATTATTGTATCATTTGCCCCACCGTCTCTCCCTCATCACCTGCTTGATTTGTTCCCCTTTATAGTCTCCTTGTGTTTTGCAGTCCTTGTTGGTTTGTTGTCTAATGTCCTCCGTCTCCTGTTTTCCCAGTGGTTTTGTTTCCAGTAGTTTTGTTATTTCATGTTTGATTTCCCCGCCTTGTGTTTTTTGTTTGTATTATGTTTTATTCTGTAAATCATCTCTTAAATGAGTCCTTAGTCGAGTTTTCCCTAGTTTGACCTGACACACTCGTGCGAACATTGGCATTTTAGATCTCCATGCAACTTGTCTTTTCAGATCATAACTGTTATACTACTCATCCCAGAAATACTTTAGTAAATGCAAGAGTGTTGATGCATGACCAGAAAGTGCAGTCTGCACCTTTTCACTCCCCAATGTTACACAACACAACCTCCAAGGCAATCTTTGAGTCTGACGTTATTTGAATTAAGCCAGACTCAAAGTTCATCAAACGGAGAAGTAATCAGACTAAAGTAAAGCCTTTACACACAACTATTTATAGTATTCCCCAGCCACAAAGCTTTTTGATGAATTTGATGAATGCTTTAATCCAAATCACTGTACAGTGCATTTACTACACCACCTCCAAAAACACTAACATAACACAAACTTTTAAATACCAACATAACAAAACATTAAACATTAAAAAGTCTCACCATTTTCTCATCTAGTTAGAAATGCATAAAATAGCACTTTATTTAAACATCACTCTCCAAATTCAGCCCATTTGCAAAGCATGGGAAGTGAAAGCCCTGTTTGATTGGGTTACTTGATTGAAACATGTTATTTCAAAATAAAAACATCAAGTTATGTCAAAGAGTAACGGTTTTAAGTCAGTTTAACATAAATCAATTACATTTGAACCAGAAGATGAATTGCTTAAATAAAGTGAACAGCATCATAAGTTTTGTTTGGACTTCTTTTTCTTTGGATCTTTGCTCAGTGATTCGAAACAGGTGAAATTTGTGCTCAGTGTTGTCTTTTCCCAGCAAAATTTTCTGATTCTGTTTCAATATATTAATATAACTTTACTCTATAATCATCCTAATCTCTAGTAACAGATTATTATTCATCATGAAATATTTTCATCATATATTTCAAATGTTAAATCTGACAATCAATAAAAGCATAAATGAGAAACATTTTATGGTTTTATTTTATCAAAAGTAAGTTTCATTTTAGATCCTCAGAACTTGTAACATAACTATATGATTGTTGCTCGACTACGTGCTTTAAATACATCTATGCTGTTTGCTGAGCACTTTGGACAACTGAAAGAATTTTATTAAATGCAGCTTCTAATAGAAGCAATGCTTTTATTTTTGTTTGTTTTTTGAAAAGGCAATTGTGGACTCTTTGTTAGAGTAAAGCAAAAATTATATATATCGAAATGTACCTTGCTTAGACCCAGAAAGTTGAAAAGTGCAGCATTTGATCTGCATTTGCGTGGTTGCATGAGCTTGAGTCTCCTGGAGCCACTGCATAGGCTTAGACAGACAAATGACAATGAACCCACTTTGACTGACTTTGCATGTTGGGAAACTGGAAGAATTAACATTAACTGTGAAAAGTTTCATGCAGTCAAACTAAAACTAATAAGTAATTATAAGGGGAAACTTATAATTGAATGGGGTGAGTGTTTTTTACATTCCCATATAAAACCTCAACATTGCTTGATCTGATCTGACCAAAAGAGAAATGGGCACATATGGTAATTGCTGCAAATTTAGGCTAATTAGAATTGTCAAGAGGTTTTATCATCCATTAGAGATAGAGGGATTTAGGCTACTACACATACAATAAGCATGCCAATGAATGCATATCTGTCTAGTTTAAGAGGAGACTGACATATAAAGTTTATGCTGATGAAATGATGCATGGCCGTGTTCATTATCTTAAAAAGCTATAGTGCAGATAATGACTAGAAAACCCCCAAAATAACAATTAATGGGCAAATGAAAGGAGTCGACTAATGCACTCAGACACACTTTCAGTTAGATTGCATATTATTTTAGTCTAATTAAAGTGTTTTCCTAACATCTAACAATGTGTGGGCTTATAAAATAAAATTCTACTTGATGTCATAAGTGATAAATAATAGATTCTTTCAAAAGACTTGGAAATAGACCCATTTAGACACAGAAACGAAACGTTGTGAGGAATTAGGCTACTCTTCAACATTTCATGTTTGACTAGCGTAATAGCGAGGCGGAGCAATAACCTATTCGACGCCATATAGCGCAATTACCTCAGATTGTAAGCGTTTGGGTTTTCTGTGTGTGGGCCAGAACGGAGAATTTCATTTTAAATGCGTGTTTTTCACTCGATGGAAAGGGTTTCTCTTTCAGACGAAACAGACCCCCTATTTTAAAGGTAATAATTTACCTGTCAGGATCGCAGCGGATGCACAGCAAGACGCCACTCCACTGAGGCACTAATGGAAAATACATTTTGTTTATGTTCCGGAGAATCCCTGAATCAATCGGTGTTAAATGTAACTAATTTATCGTCTTTATATGGTTCCAATCTCGCATCACATTATAAGGAGCTCGGCTAAATTTCTTTATTCATAGAATGATCGTTACAAATGGCTGTGTATAGGCCTAGTGAGGCGGTTTGGAATGATTCATGTAGCTAGCTAGCTAGCCCTCATTGTATGGCATTAAAAAGTGAGCACATATCTTCTTCCTCACATTTGTTAATAAATTGACTAAAGATTATAAAATACTGTTAGGGAAAAACAGTATTGTTTGTGAAACGATCCAGGAAAACTTTTAATGCAAGTGCGCCACCGACTGGTAAGAGTGTGAATTACATTAAACTTGCATAATTTGCTGTACTCCGACACGCCAACATTATGAAGCTGCAGACTCGGAGCCTGCATCCACAGTCCCGCACTCAGAGTCCCGCATTCTCAGACCCCTCGTTTTTAAGAAACAACGCCTCCTGCTGTTCTGAAGACCGTACATCACACTTATCCAAATAAGATATATTATTACGGTGTCGTTTCATTTAAAGTTTTCATTTAAAAATACATTTACACAAAACAACGCTTTTGCAAACATCTTTGCATTCCCAAAAAATGTCATTGTTTTCACTGACTAAGTAGGCTACGCAGTAGATTTATTTATTTATTTAATAAAGAGTGTGGGCAATTGAAAGAAAATTACTGATGGACAAAATACAATTACAGATTGAACTATCCTCTGAAAAATATTATGTGATATATCGCTACAATTCTTTTTTTTTGTTCAATGTTTCTTTCAGGTTCACATGCTAATGGTCTAATTAACATATCATACGCAATGCTAACATTACAAAACCATATTTTTTTTATATCTGGAATGCAAAGCAAAACTCACACAAGAATAGACAAAACACCAATAATAAACGAGTCTGTAGGCTACTTTAACTATCACCTAAACATCATATTGCGGTAAACAGGACAAAGCAAAGAAAAAAGGAAGAAAGAATTGTGTCAGTGACTGTACTTTGTATCTTCAATTGCATAAGGAAAAATTATAAATACTGTAAATACTACTGTAATACAATTTTTGAATTGTACAGATTTGTTTATTATTGGTGTTTTGTCTATTCTTGTTTGAGTTTTGCTTTGGATTCCAGATATCAACAGGTTTTTAATGCTAGCAATGTATAATATGTTAATCAGACCATTAGCATAGGTTGAGCTAAAAGAAACACTGGAATTGGAATTAAAAAAACATTGTAGCAATATAATATCACATAACATTTTTCAAAGGATAGTTCAATCTGTAATTGTATCTCTTCCATCAGTAATTTTCTTTTATTTAAATAAACAAAAAACAAAAACAAAAAACTACTGGGTACTTTGTTAGTCAGAGAAAACTGACATTTTTAGGGAATGCAAAGATGTTTGCAAAATCGTTAATTTGTTTAGATTTATTTGGAAAACTTTAAATGAAACGACACACTTATTTGGATAAGGGAGTTGTACGGTCTTCAGAACAGCAGGAGGCGCTGTTTCTTAAAAACGAGGGGTCTGAGAATGCGGGACTCTGAGTGCGGGACTGTGGATGCAGGCTCCGAGTCTGCAGCTTCATACTACTCCGACACGCAGGAACAGACTTTGGTCCTCTATAGTGGACATATTTTAGCGATTTTTCTGACACAAACATGTCACAGTTTCAGAGATAGGCTACCAATATAGGTTTCACTGTATGACAACAACA
Source organism: Pseudorasbora parva (assembly GCF_024679245.1). Classification (NCBI taxonomy): domain Eukaryota; kingdom Metazoa; phylum Chordata; class Actinopteri; order Cypriniformes; family Gobionidae; genus Pseudorasbora; species Pseudorasbora parva. The sequence continues at coordinate 58,843,237 of NC_090172.1, read as the reverse complement.
ACAACTCCTTCGTCTTTAAAAATGACTGGCAATAAATTAGAGATCAAATTTAGCATTGTTGAAATAACTCTAAATAACTCATTTTGAAATAGCTCAAGTTGTTGATTCATGATAAATAATTCATATATATATATATATATATATATATATATCAGTTTTATTTGGGAGGCACAAGTGAATATGGAAAGATGTAGGCTATATCAATATTATAACAAAATATTAGATATTATTATGCATTAGGCTACTCATTACTCCCTCAATTCTTTTTTTCATTACCTTGCCCCAAGAATTGCCCCAAGTATTGATACACATGGCCATTTTACCCATTTATTGTAAAATAGTATCTCCTTTTCCATTGCCGTATTCTTTCTGACCTCCATCTTTATGTCAAACTTCTAAGTTTTAGTTGAGCAGCATCTTCATGCATTTGCTTGAAAGCTGATTTTCAACTTTTCCATGCACCATTTTAAACATTTCTATGTCTCGGGTGCATTTCATTGATTGTTAGCAGTTGTCTTTTTCTATATCTCTCTCATTTAAATATGTTAATTCTTTCTATTCTTTTGTTAGGTCCTCCTCTAAATGTTTTAGTTGAGATGCACTTTCCTCAAAACAAGTGCTTGAAAACTATCTCTAACTTTTCAACATATTTTAGTTTTTCGCCAATGTTTTCCCGGTTCATTTCTCTGTCTTTCTTCTGGTCTCTTGTTCTTAATTGGATTATTTCCTCGTCTTTTATTTTGACTTTGTCCTCTAAACGCTTCAATTGAGCAGCACTTTCTTCAATATTTGATTGAATGATGTCTTTCAAATGTTCAGCATCCTTCTGTTGGCCAGTCATTTTCTTCTCAAGTGAATTTCGCTGTCTTTCTCCAGGTCTCTTTAATTTGGTTATTTCCTCTTCTTTTGTTTTCAGCTCTTCCAAACACTTCAGTTGAGCTGCACTTTCTTCAATTTGTGCCTCGATAGAGTCTCTTAACTTTTCAATGTCTTTCTGTTTTTCACTAATGTGTGTCAATTTCTCGTTCTTTCTCTGCCTCTCTGTCTTAATCTTTAGTTTTCTTTTTTGAATTCCTCCAAATGTTTTAGTTTTGTGCATGAACAACTTTTCAATATCCCTCTGCTTTTCACTAATGCTTCCCTTTAGTTTGTCAGTTTTAATTTATCTATTAAAAACTTTAAGTTCAGCTGTGTATTTTTTTTAGTATTTGTCTGTATCTTTTATCTTTTCTGTATCCCTCTTTTCTGTTTTGCTTCAATATCTCCAATCCTCTGTCCTTTTCCTGATCTCTTTGTCTCAAATTGATTATTTCGTCTAAAGCCTGCTTTTCAGCATTTCGATTCAGCTCTTTTTCCTTCTTTCTCCTCGTTTGCGCTGTTTCCTTATCTTTCCTTACGAGTTTATGAGCGTGTTGCATTTCTCCACAACGTCTCCATGCATTTCCCTCACGTCTTCTGATGTTTTCACTTGTTCTTGACAGGACATTCATAGCTGATCTCTTTTGTAATCATATCTCTCATCTTGTCCATCTCCTTTGCTCTCTTCTTAACCTTTACCCTGAATCTCTTGCTTTTTCTTCAGCCTTCAGATTCATCTCCTCGATTTCTCTTAAGATGTTTTCAATTTCATTGTCCTTCTCTTTCAGTTTGCTCTCCATCTCTTGCCTTTGCTTCTTCATCCGTTCCAACATGTAAGTTCATTCATCTCGTTCATGTGTGAATTTCGATCTCTCTCCTTTCGCTCTTTCTCTTTCACAGCACCAAGGCCCTCCAGTTTCAGCAGTTTCATTTGAAGCTCGTCCACTTTCTCTTTAAGTTCTTCCCCCTCACACTCTCGTTCTGTCCCTGATGGTGAGTCACCATGACTTTGCTTATTTCGGTACTACCGCTCCTTGTCTTCCATTAACAACACCATCCTCTCCTCCAGCTCCCCTTACACTGTAAAAAAAAAAAAAAATCAGGTCTCCAGTTGAAAAATTTCTAGTGACTGATCACATCTAAATTTTTCAGTTGGCCAAATTGAATTTCTGTGAATTAAATTAATTCACAGAATTTCAATTCGGCCAACAATTTTTAGATGTGATCAGTCACTAGAAATGTTTTAATTGGAGACATTTTTTCCCCCATTTTTTTTTACAGTGTATAACACTTCTCCCGTCATTTTCACCCCTCTACCCTTTCGGCTTTCCCAGGAGATTGTCCTTTTTGCATCTTTCGAAGAACCAGCGAATTCTATGACCTCTCGTTCCTTCATCTTCTTCAGTTTTTCCTCCTGCCGTTGAAGCTTCTTGCTAAACTCCTTCAGTTGAAGGTTTAATTTTTTTGTCTTCCCAACTATTGAATCTCCTGCAATTGTGCCGAGAAGACCTTACATCAATTTCTCGCCCCCATCTTATCAATATTCTCCAGAATTTGGAGGATTCAGATTTTTTTTTCTTCTGTTATTTGTGTCTTATAAGAATGGCTGCTGATGACGTGGAACCATTTGAACATTATTCCACCAGCCAGTGAAGTTCCTTTCCTCCTCCGTGGATGTTCTGCTCAATTGTGACTCCCTGCTGCACACAGTGAGTACACATGAGATAATATGATGTTGTGTCTATATTCTTCTATTTAAAGTCATCATGCATTAAATGCTCCCCCTGCTGGCGGTATATAGGTAAGGAGGAGATGATGTTGGTGCATGGTAAGGACTACATGCACAAACTGGTGGAGCAGGGAAACATCCACTTTGTTGTTTTTTGTTGGTTTAACTTAAAAAAGTAAGTAACCTGGTTGCCTAAAAATTTGAGTTGATACAGTGAAGGAAATTTGTTTAATAAATAGAAACTTGAAATATTATTATATCTGAACTACATAAAAAAAATTGATAAATCATGAAAATAGCACAATTTGGCATGTTTCACTGCGTCATCAGAAATAAAACACACACAATTACCCAATATGCTTACAAAATCTTTTAATAATATTTTAATAAAGTTTGTTGATCTCAAAATGTTCATTGTATTAACTCAATTTTAATTTCAATGAACTCAAAATTTTAAGGCAACCAGGTAACTTTATTACAAAATAACTTTTTACTGTGCACAAGAAAGATCATAACAGCGATGAAAGCCATCACAATGCAAAACCCCAAACTCATAGTGACGGTCGGACATTGCACATTACTGTAACCTCTCATAAAGCTCTCAAGATTGAAAGATTGGAAAAAGAAGGGCAAAATTTACTGGCTTAAATTGACTAAGCAAACACACAAATAGAACCGAGGTAATGTACCCCAAATGGGTTAGACACTAGCAATGCCATTGTCATGGGTTTTATTCCCTTTGAACACACATACTGATAAAATGTTTAGTTTAAATGTACTGTAAATTGCTCTGTGGACAAAAGCGTCTGTCACCTGAATGTATATGAATCTGCTGCCCTCTATTGGTAGATTAGAGACTGTTTTATGTCTTTCTCTCTCTCCCTTTAGGTGACCGGTTTACCAAGAATGTGGATCTGCAAACAGAAGGTCCTGGATCCATGCCCTAAAAACGCAAGCAGTACAGGTGAACACTGTCAGCCCGGCACCATTACATCAAAATTTTACATATCTATACATATTTTAAATGCAATACCATCAAGTGAAATAAAATATAAGTTAAAATAACCACATTAGAATAATGTGTCATGCAAAAATGGTTCCGTTTTGTAAGAGTGCAATGTGACATGTTTTAAAGTCATGTTTGATGATGTCTGCAGGGTCAAGAGCACACAGGGCCTGAGTTACACACTTTCAAAAATAAATTTATAATTTAAAAAAATCAAAAAGCGCCTACTTTTTTTGGGGGGGGGGGGTTGTTACACCTTAGAAAACATATACTTACATGTTTATCACTTTTAGTAGTGTTTTCTGTAACTTTAAAGAGTTTCCTGTAAAATGTCACCAAATTTTTGAATTTAGACCACTGTATGTGTGTATGGGAAGCTTTTCAATTTGGGTCGGCCAAATCCAGGTGGAAATCCCAAAAAATGGACACGCGTCGCCATTACATGAAGATCATGGCCGAGAGCAGAGACCCATTATCGCCAAACATAAAAAGAAACACCGCTATTGCTTTCAAGGTAGTAACATACTAACTAAAGTAACTAATTAAAATAAAACTGTTTGTGTGTGCTTTATAACAGAGCCTCGACAAGGGTACGGGATTGTTTTGCCCCCAAAAGTTCCGCAGTCAGAAGTGATTAGCCTACCACACATCTGAACTATGAATATAAAAAACATAAACAATTACACTTGCAACAAATACATGAGCAGGATACACATACTTTCTGCTCAAAATAAGCCTAAAATGCAAAATAACAAGACCAATTAAGGATAGTAAGTTATTTTCGAGCGCAAACCTAACAACAGATTTTAAGTGAGAAAAAAGTAATTTATATAACTTGGTAGCCTATAAACTTGTGAAAATTAAAATATGAAATGCAGTTATATGTTACAATATGTTTGTTAAATAGTTTCTATTTTTGTAAAGTGTTTTTATGTCATGTTTTAATATTTTAATCTATCTATCTATCTATCTATCTATCTATCTATCTATCTATCTATCTATCTATCTATCTATCAGGCTACACCTAATAAAAAGGAGAGGATACTGTAAGCAAGGCTGCGTTTAGTGTCTCTCGCTGAGGAAATGGGTGAGAGGGCCAAAGATTGATTATTCTTGAATTAACACCAGTGTTTGATCAACGTTGTCAGACAAGTAGACCTTGTTAAGCCTCGTTCACACCGCCAGCGACACGCAGCGACAAAGCGACACGATCCCATTCATTTCAATGGAGCGCTGGCGACATCCGGCGACACGAGCGACAGTGACCGTTGTGCGGCACATCGCTGTCGAAGTAAGGTTATAGAAGCCGCCGGTGAAGTGGATTCAGTTGTTACAGTTAAGTTATCGTGAGCATTATAATGTTTGGAGCGGATGTCGTAGACCGGGAAGATTTTAAAACGAGCGGTTCAGAAATAAATCCGTAAGATGCTGTGTGAGATACAAACCGGAAAAAACAGCGAAAAGGGGCGGGCAGTTTGTAACGTCTCAAGTCTACGTGACTGTAGACTCCCAGAGCCAATCAGAAAGCTAAGCAATAGCACGTGCAGCGTCTCTGTTCTATGATTGGGAGTCTACGTTCAGGGACTGTAGACTCTCGGCCAATAAAATGGCCTTATTGTCTACGGTCGCTGTAGTGTAGACATTTCACGAACGTAGAATTGACTCAAAATATGGGAATCTCGATTGAATCTACGAGCCCTATATGGGTAATGCTAACACTACAGTCTATACAAAGAACGTTTTGTGTTAAAAAAGAAAAAGAAAAAAAGTGAGCTTACCATCATGTTATTTGCTGTCTCTAAGAATGTGGTTGCTACAGGCGCCCGTTTGTAGGTATCGCTTCTCGGCCTTTTGGCTAAGATCAAGTGTAGTATCTGTTCTTATCAGTTTAATATCTGATACGTGCCCTACCCGGGCACCATATATTAAATTGATTTTTGGAACAGGGAGATGGAATAGGGGCTTGCTCCGTCCACTCCACGCATCGACCCGGTATTGCAGTACTTCCGGGAACGGTGCACCCCCTGAATTGGTCAAAGGAAGAAATGAAATGTAGTATATGAGGAGGTTTGTAGAACTCATAAAGAATGTGATGTGTAATGTAACTTGTATTCTGCTGTAATACTCTATTGTTATGTTAGGAAGTTAAATAGATAAATTATTGACTAAATTATTTTAAACCTTCAGACATTAGCTAATGTAAACGAATGAGTTATACGGTATAGGGGTAGCTGCAGCTTGGAGTAATGGGCGTGGCAAGAGGTAGGGGCGTGGTGAGAGTTTTCTCCTGGCGACTGCGTTGGCCAATCAGCAGTAACCTTAGTTTTACTATCGTATAGGGGGTCGCACACCGGACGCGGAGCTCGGCGGCGCGCCACGCAGCGTCTCAGGTATCGCACACCAGACGCGCACATTTTAAAAGGCTACGTTTATTATACATTTCCCCAAAATATGTTTAGACTTTATTCAAGCTGTTGAACTCAGAATGTAAAACAAATGTGTCTTGTAGCAAAGGTTGAAATCAGTATACCTTAACGATAATATACTTTTAATATAAAGCCTTGAAATGGCGCTCTGTGGCGCGGCAGGATTTAGAACAACTTCCTGAGTCGCCGCGGACAGGCGCCGAATGCCGCCACCGGTGTGCGTACACTCATTGAAAACAATGTGTTCGAATTTTAAAGACGTGGCGCGCCGCCGAGCGCCGCCGAGCTCCGCGTCCGGTGTGCGACCCCCTTAAGAATCAGTGGAGGTGGAGGAATGAGTTTTGACCATAGACCGTAAAAAAATAGGTTTTGACTTGAACAGAAGCCTTTGATGACGAATTCAACTGACATTTTAAAAAACTTAATTGTAAAAATGACTACTTAATAAATGTTTTTTGGATAAAATGTTGTTTGTTTTGCTTACTTGATTAATGTCACTTAAAAGTAGTTTATTAAACCGGTTTTACTTCATTTTATATTATATGATGAGTGTTTGATCAAACATGTATATATATATATATATATATATATATATATATATATACCTTTATACAGCAAAAACATTTGCTTTACCATTATTATAAAAATATTACTTTTAGTTTGTATGTAGCCTACGTTAAATGAAAGTACAAAATTAGTATGACTTTAATAGTGTCAGGAGACATTTTTATCTTTAAAATAATAATTAGTTTTTTAATACTTTTTTAATTTATTATTTAGTTCAAGTGCAGACATTTCAAGTTTAATGCAATAAAAACGATGAATACAAAGCATTGTAAATACAGCTCAAAATGTGTAAATCAGAGAATTACAATAACAAGTATAAAATGAACAATACAAATAAATACACAAATATAAGTTTATGAATCAAGGTAGAAAAATTATTGTCTTGTGATCTCATGTTTGAAAGCGTTTCAAAGTGTGAGATCAGTCTTCTAAAAGGTAATATAGGAAGGGTTCTTTCATTTGTGTCATGCTTATAAAACTTCAGCAAAATAATTTAATTATATTAAAAAAAATCCTATTTTAAAATTTCTATTTTAGGAATATCTATTTTAAAGTCAGTCCCAATTTGAAATAGAAAAAGGGCAATACAAAAATAAATGTTTAATATATTCAAGTGATGTGTTAGCAGAAGTGCATAAAGCTGCTAGTGCATCAGTAACCTGAGAAAACAAGCTTTAACATACCACGTAATGTGAATACAAAATAGCAAACTGACATTCAGAAACAATCCATTTCCACTCACTAAACATCTACATGTTGTTCGTCAAAAACACCATACACTCAACTTGACCTGCAGCGAACTCAGCGTTTTTTGCTGAGTTATGATGTTTGCCAGCTGCGCAATATGTGGTTATATATAACGTTACCGCATGGTTTTTGCCATCAACCGAGAGGATTTTCGACAGCAGTAGTGTATCTTCTCTTTCATTTATATCCATCTCATGCTTCAAGCAAAAAGCCCTGCTTGCCTTATTCTGCACTGTTCTGTCTGACTTACTTACTATACTGAACAGTTGTTGTTGTTTTTTTGCCGTGCCAAAAGACCAGAGATGGACAAAGTACACAACTTCATTACTTGAGTAAAAGTATAAGTACAACTGGTCAAATATTACTCCGTTACAAGTGAAAGTAGTAAAAACAGAATTTAACTTAAGTAAAAGTACAGAGGTATTTGTTTTCAAAAGTACTCAAGTATGAAAAGTAAATTTCCTTTATGCCAACGCATTATTTTATTATTATCGTATGAATGCAAACTATGCCATCATGTTTTAAGCCAGTCAGTGATGCTCCAATCTGACGTGCTAGCATACGACTAACTTAAACTAATTTAAATACTTGTATAAAAGTTAAAGTTCTTTACAAAGCTGCTGTCACTTCTATACACTCTTTATGTGAATACTCACCAAAATGAACATTTTGATACCCGTCTTCTTCCATTTTGCTATAAACTGATCAGTGTTCAAAAAAATGCTGTGACCCTACAAGAGTGATTCCTTATAGGCTTTCTGCAAAAACCCAAACACCTTTTAAAGAAGGAAAAATTAACTGACTTTCAAAGCTGCTACAGAAACAACTTTTAACTTCGAGGACCTTGATAGAAATATAGTGGAGTAAAAAGTACAATATTTTCTCCCCTGATTTACTGGTCAAAAAGTAGAACTGAAATATATATTGAGTGTATCTTTTATCTGGTAAAATGGTGCATTGCTTTCAAAATGTACTTTTGTTTTAGATATTGGAAAATGTTTCAATTGCATTTAAAATGCAAATGAATATAATGTAGTCACTGAATTTAATATTAGGTTTAAATGTCTGTCTATAAACTAAATGGTCTATAAACTGTCTATAAGTCTGTCCATTTTTGTCTGGAGCTGATTAATGACTCTCAATCACTTTAAGTAGAGTCTGGGAAACATGAGGCATCTATGAAATGAAAATGTTTATTAAATTAATCAATGCAAAGAATATAAATTTAACCACACTTGACAGTGATTTTATGTATGTGCAGGGCAGGGAGGGTGTAACACAAAGTTTCCCCAGCTACAAAACATGTTGAAGCACCAAACAACTGTAACTGTGCCTGATTATATGAAGAAAAGTGTTGCTGCATGATTGCCATTGTTACATTTTGCCATTGTTATTAATTGCATTATGTATATGTAATATTGATGTATAATATCAACGTTGTTCATTATTTAAGATAATGTTTTGATTTGTACCAGGGACATAAAAGAGTGTTATAGGAAAGCCCTAATGTTATTGGATATAATTATTAAAAAATTGCGTTTTCCACAATATAGTTTAAATAATCTGACCAATAATATAATCAATTGTGAATGTGACAACGCTCAGGGCGTGGACCTGAGACCCGTAATGACAACTTGTTTGACAGTTGTCAGACTCGCAAAGATGGATAGTGACTGGAGTGAGGACAGTAGTTTTGCAACAGAGCAGTCATCTAAAGTAGAGGATTTTCCCCACCACCTTTACCTGAAGTGGAGGAGGGGAGTAACCCCAGAGTGCAGTCTGGACGATGGGGCGGGGCGACACATTAAGGCGGGGCGACACGTGTCGCTCCGCCTACACCCAATTTAATTGGTTTATAATATAGCGAATTTTATTGGCGTAGACGCTTGAGCATGCGCATTCCTTTATGTACGTCTTTAGAAATGATCTACCTACGAGCTACCTGCATCTGTGTTGGGAAACGACAAACATGCAGTAAAACTTCGGCTCTCGCTGTTGTTTTCGCCGCTTTTAAGGTGAGTTTAGTCCATAAAATCACACAAGTAATACACATTACTGTTCCTGACACTTTTCTTGCCTTTAATTGAAACGATTCTGGTATATTTACTTGATAGAAATGTGACGTTAGTGCCTTTGAAGAAGTAGATATGCAAAACAGAACTAACATTTTTTAAAAGAGGTAATTTAGGCTAACTATTGTTTTTGAACGTTTAATCACATTTTATGTTTAGATGAGAGGTTTTGATAGTTATGTAAAGGTTTTGCTGATAAATTTGTCAATGGATGATAGTAATAAGCACATGTATTTAACCTAACGGACCTCGCAGAGTGCGAAAATCCAAGTAGTTGAAACCTGTTCTGGTCTCTCATGGTAAACAAATATGGATCATATGTTCTGTGATTTCAGGAGCGACAGAAAAAACCTCTACAACAAAGGAAAGCTTTAATACATTTAATAATATGAATGTGCATTATTGAAAGCCACTAAGCTACGAATACAGTTTGTACACAAACACAGTAGATAATGCTGTACATGTAGCATTTATATAGCATCTATCCATAAACTGTAAGGTTACAGAAGTACAGGTGGTGAACTGAAAAAGCTAATTAAATAAGTTAATATAATTTTTTTCACAACATTTACCTGTATCACTTTGCATCTGTAAATTTCTTATGAAAATGATATATATATATATATATATATATATATATATATATATATATATATATATATATATATATATATATATATATATATATTATTACTCATTTTAAGACGGCTTTGACATCCAAATGTCAAACAGTATGTACAGTGACACTGAATGAACAATACTATGAATGTATGAACAATACAAAATTAGTAAACCTAAAAAAAAAATATAAAAAACATGCATTTTTTTCTTTTAAAACTGACATTTTAAACAATTTTTTTTGGCACTTTGACAAATTGTTCATTTTTATTTTTCTAAATTATTCCATGCTGATGGACTGCAGGTCCTATCTCAGAGGTCCTATGTACCGGTACGTATGTAAAATCTCAAACATGCACTAGTACCATTCAAAAGTTTGGGGTTATGTTTTTTTTAATAGTTATTTATATAGCGCTTTACTGGGTACTCAAAGTGCTTTACATATGGAAGGGGGCAATCTCCTCCACCACTAATGTGCATCATCCACCTTGATGACACGACAACAGCCACATTGAACCAGAACACCCCAGCTTATTGTTGGAGAGGAGACAATCAGTTCTCTTTGTCAAAATAGTATTTATTGATGTCTTGCTCTGGAAGCAGTCTCGTGCTAATATAATTACAGATCCTGCAACATCCATTTTTGGATTGAATCAATGCTTTGTTTATAATGAGGAGGATGTTTTAAGCTATGAAACTTGCAGAATGCAACAAATAACTTAATCACAACTACCTCAAGTGGCCACTGACTAATGCAACATTTTTTTATCTTCTTTCTTGTTTCAGAAGCTGCCATAGAACGGCATGAGAAGGCAACAGTTTGTTAGAACTGAGGTTCCAATATAAGAGTGTGCACATGATGTCCCAGTAGACGGAGTGTAACTGTATTACACCAACTGAGTGGCAAAAACACTGAGTGGCAGGATTGGTGTTCAGCGTGAATGCTGCAAAAACAGCGCAACACCCAAAACACATCTGGGAAAGGGTTAGGTACAAATAGATACAGTTGACTGCACATTCAACAATAAATCAGAGCAATCTTTGTACAACCTTCCGAAAGCTACAGAAAGACAAACAAATAGATTGCTGCTATTCTCAGAAACAACCTGAATCCAGACATCAGAACATTTTATGTTAGATATGTAAAATTTTGGGCTAAAATCATATACTAGGTCATATACTGTATTGACAACTCGTAATATGACGATTATATAATCATCTGGATTTAGAGCTACCTAAACTGTATTTATAGTATTTGTTTAGCAGATAAAGTGTTCACAGGCTTTGCTTTATATATTTCCCCGGCATTGGAATCAGGTACATATAAATGTCTGAAAGTCCAATTCCTGGCAAAATACTGGTTCTTTGGCGAGTTGTAATAATCACTGTTGAATCCAAATACATTTAATTTATTTCAGGAAAAAAAGAAGCTTGTTTTGCTCCCATTTCTGCAATTTCTCTTATTAAAATCAGCCTTGCTCCAGAATGTTTTGCCACTCAGTCCAGCTGAGGGTCGTGTCCCAACGGGAAAGTGACATCAGCGCACACCCTCTATTAAAGAAAAGAGACTGGCCTATTGCAAATCCAAGTTTACATTAAAGCTTTGTATTTTGAGTTAAAGTCTATTTGTGTCTGGATTTGCAAAATTTTATTTTTTGTGCAGTTAAGTTTATATATGCTCTCTGTACTTTTACTTTTTGTTAACATCAATAAAAATCACAAACTATTGTTGTTTAGCATGTGTTCTCTGCAGACAAATTTTGATTTTATCCATTGGGTCAACATTTTTGCATTGTCTGGAAAATATGAAATTTTGACTTTTTCATTACAACTTTAATGTTTATAAAATGAAAATATTTACATATATGGAGGCACACTTATGTAAAATATATTAAACTGCTGCATTAATATATAATTTACATATATAGAAAACTAATATATTAACATATATTAGAAATTAAAATATGCACATATATTGCAAATTATTGTATTAACATATGTATAGCTAAACTTATTCACACAAAGGAAATAAAAAATATTAATAAGGTGCCAATCTATTTTGATTTAAGTAATTTTAATATATGAAAATCTATTATTAATATATTCCACACGGTGTAACTTCTTTGTGGGTATTTATGTGCTCAAATGCCTATTGCAATAAATGTTTCTATCACTTCTCTTCTGGGTATTTACTGCAAGTCCTCGGGGAGTGTTGCACAGATTTACAGGAGTGAAAATTATTTTCATCCCGTTTGTACACAGATTATAGCATGCACAATGCGAGGGTAGATAAATAAATGGATTTTTAATATCTAATTTGTCACATGTTAACCCGTTGACACTTAGCTATTTAGTCCTACAATAAAATATGGACCTTTAAAACTATAAATTAGACATACATAGCCCCACATATTTTATTAACAGGGAAAGACTTTATACCGCTTTAGCACTTTATACAATTGGACAACAATCTCGTTTAAACGACTGGTCATGCTTTAAACTAAAATTAGCCGTTTGTGTTCGGAGGGGTCCAATACTACAGTTAATAATTAATTATCATTTGCGTAAAATCCGGGTTTGTGCTGATCCACCGAACCTGATGAAGAAGCCAAATGTTAAACAGCTCTATTAGCCTTAATTATGCCGGAGGGACCGTCACCAAGCGCTCGTTTTTGCGTTTTGTTTCATTTAAAACAATATATGAATCTATTCCGTGTGGTTCATTCATAAAATCGCACATTAAGGAATGCGCATGCGCAGGCTTGAAGCGTCTACGCCAATAAGATTTGTTGTATTGTAAACCAATGAAATTGCATGTGGGCGGAGCGACACGTGTCGCCCCGCCCCAATGTGTCGCCCCGCCCCATCGTCCAGACTGCACTCTGGGGTACTTGGAGTAGGGTGAAATGTCTGTAGACACAGAGTTTGTTGGCTCAAACTGCTTTAACTCCCGATGCGGACAATGCTTTCATTCATTCATTCATTCATGCGAAGCAGCAGCGCAAGAGAGAATGAGATCACTAACTAAACTAATCTATGAACAGCTGAACAGCCAGGACCAATAAGTTTAAACCTAATAGCCTATTACAACAGATTTCCTCATATTAAATATTCCCCATGCATTAAATAAAAGTTAGACTACATACTCCAGCAGTCTAGCACGTTACGGATTTGTTGTTCGTTACCACGGCAACCATTTGCGTGTCAGGGTTTGTCTGAAAGCGTCTGAGGTATGAAAATTATCTGTAGACATGACGGGCGGCAAAAAATATCAGAAGAAAAGCTTAACATGTACTTACAACTGCATTATTTATCTGTATTTTCTTAATTAGGATGTTGAAAGCAAGTGAAGAGAAAATTTCATTCATAATGTTTCTACTTAATTTAACATGAGCGCTCATACTGGACTGAAGCCGTCCTCATCATGTGGGAAAACATTTCTCAGGGCGTGGTGAGCTCGTGCCAGGGGCGTGGATAGTGAGCCGTTGGAAGTACCATCCTACGTCAGGAAGTACCATAACGTCCAATAGGAAAATTCAACTGCAGTAGCCATCGTTCAACCTTAAGAGGGCAGCACTAAGACGTTTTTACACCATATATTATAGAATAGAGTGCCGAAGTCATGACGTCACTTTGTAGGCCAACCCTGAAGTTAGCAGTGCATGGGTTCCCTCGTTCAAAAGCCTTTGCATTTTCCCCATAGACTTTTGGACAATCGCAAAAAATAAGATCTGTGTTCAACAAAGAGTTATGACCCTTACACGTTTTGTCTATCAAGATAATCTTTACAAGTGAATCCAAAATGTATACCGTTTGAAGCCTAAATAAAGCCGTCAGATATAAAATGCTAACGGTAGGCTATAAACGGACTACAGCACACAGTCGCGGATCTACGTCATCATCAAGCTTCCTCAAACTTTATTTAAAAAACACGTTCGCTCATTATGATCTGCGCTCTGTTTGAACACTTATCCACTTTTTCATGAGAAATATTGCCCATTCGTTTTTTCCAAAAATGTTAGAAACTAATTGGGTTTATGCGTGCCTCTCTGAGATTTGTTTTCTCGTTTGTTAATGTTTATTCGTATATTATTTTGTTAGTTTATATAAAGCTTAATATTATTGTCTTTGTGATTAAGATTAGGCTATTATGCCTGATCATCGTGCCCCAAATAGACTTTAAAGAATCTTTTGAAGAATCTTTCACTGTATTGTGTTTGATTGTATGTTTGCATACCATTTGCTAATTCGGCAGAAAAAAAAGTGCTTTTACCACCTCAGAAGCACTCACGATGTAAGCTATAACTTAGCCGTATCAATTTACAATCGCATGTCCTTTTTCTTAGACGATTGATCATATATCGAGGAGAGAACCTCTATAAATCTGGACATGTAGAACACCGCAGCTTTCATTCGACGACTTGTGGTTCCATCTCAGGACAAAACAAAACACTACAGTCTCAGTCTCCACAGAAATGAAGAACTGGTAACGTTAATCGGTTACCTTAATATCACAGATTTCTGTGTATAACAATATTTGGAAACACCACTATTTGAAAGGACTAAATATATAACTATGTATATTAACTGAAAGGTAAACTAAGAACGTGAGGCTGAAGCGCGGGCTAGTTTTGTATTTTTATTAAACATTTACTTACAGAATTCAAAAGTGAATGAAACGCGGGCCGGTGAGATCTCCTGTTTGTCACGATGACGTCTAAAGTCCCGGCCAAAGGATGTAGTCCCTTTTAGCAACTTGTTAGCAACCGCCGTTTTTAAGACACAATAAAGTTTAAAAAAATCACAAGCAGGTTAGAACTATAGTGTGTTTTATGTTATAGATCAAAACGTGAAAATATTTAGAGGCTTTGTTAACCACAGACCTTATTTCAGGCGATTTAGCAAAAACCCATTCAAAAAACCCATAGGCTTTTGAGCGAGGGAACCGGAAGTGCTAAAATGCTAACTCACTTCCGCGTTTTGGCCTACAAAGTGACGTCAGAACTTCGGCACTCTATTAAAACACTTTATACCCAAATGTCAAAATATTTACTCTAATCAATAAACAGCATTAATAAAGCCCCAGTCTTGCAGATCATTAACTAAAAAAAGTTGGTTTAGGGTTTAGTTACCCTTTAAATTAACTTCATGAAATTGTTTAAATGTGAAACTAAGAATGAATTGCATACCCGCTGAACAACGCGCGTTCTAGCGCCTGTAAAATAGTGTCGCGCGACTTCTTAACAAATTACACATCACTATGAATGATCTTGTCATAAATGATAGGGAAACCCCCACAGCAATGATCAACCTCTCCTACAATTTGCTCGGGAACTAATGTGGTCGGAACCAAAGTTTACAGGGCTGCGTTATCTGGATTTCTCTTAAGAGGAGCACTTCTACATTCTGACTGGTTGCCGCGAAGGGGGTATAGCACTCGGAAAGCGTTCCACCCCTAGGGGCTGCCATTGCTAACCAAGCCATCACCTGCTGTTAGCATCCCATTGACTCCCATTCATTTTTGAGTCACTTTGACAGTGAATAACTTTACATCTGAGACGTTTAAAGACTCCATTTGTCCATTGTTTATTTATAAAGAAACACGACAATGCATAAAAGGCTCCGTTACCTTGTATCTTACACTATCGCCCCGCAGAAGCTGTTTTTGTAAAAATAGGCTAACGATTGCATCATAACCAACGCGACTCTGTCGCACAGTTAAGAAATTGGTTGCCGCCGAATCGCGTCATAGCTCATTACCATAAAGTTGAGCTGATTTCAACTCTCCTCGACGCCCAAATCGTCCAAGACGCGCCGCTTTCGCCGGAGCTCGCCGCCCAGCTCCCATTGAAAATGAATGACTTCCGGCCAGCTTGCCGCTCTCGCCGCCGGCGGTGTGAACGCACGGTTAGGATCTGGCATTTCGGTGTACTTTCTTTCTTTTTTTAAGACCTTTGCTGTGCTTGGAATTTAAGTGCACATTCAATCTGTGGGTCGTCTGGTGGAGGGAGACTGTGCTTCAGTGTGGAGGCAGATGTTGACTGCAGTTTGATGAGTCTTTTATGACGACTGATGAAATCCTGAACAGTCTTGGTGTTGAGGTGTGGTAAAGAAAAACCACTTTGCTCAAAACCGGATCCTCTCAAATAGCATCTGGCAGCAGGTGTTAAGGCGCTCGATCAGAGGTGCTAAGTATGTTCTTTGGCGTCAACTTTTAGGGGGGGGAAAGAGTCTAAAATGTGTGTCCTAAGGCTGACACAACACCCCCCGCCCCGGTTAATCTGACGTTTTTTTGTTTTGTATTTTTTCTTTTTTTTTCTTCTTTTTTTTCTAGATCCATCGATTAATCTAGCGATTCATTTTTCCCTGTCCGATTCGATTCTCGATTTCCTCCTCGTTAATTGCCAAATAGCAATTTATACATGTTGATTTACATATCTGAATGAAAAAAACATGAATTTCTTAACAGTGCAATATATGTTGATTGCTCTTTAAATTCCAAAAAACAAATTGCTTATTATGTAGCCAATGTGCCTAATGCTGTTTCACTTGATGCAAACATTCGTTTTTGTGATTAAAATACATATTACCATAACATCTGTCTTCCTGTGTGCGGAAATTTATGTAGGTTAGCCGTGACAACGCGTGCATGTGCACCTGTGTTAAGAGCGACAGTTGCTCGGTGCGTGCTGATGCGCTCATCCTGTTGACATTTCCGAATGTCTTCCTTCCTAAAGCATTCCACACAAACAAATGTACATGTCGGTCTCAGACATAAATAACTTACATGCCTGTTGGGCTCAGAAGCGGGCTGGACTCGGAGAGAAAAATTTGTCCCGATCTGCACATATCGGAAAATATCACAGAATTGTTGTAGAAACGTGGTTCTGTTGCACAGAAAGAAGTCCCATACTTTAGACAGAGGAACGAGTGCTGCTACGCGGCCATCTTTGTTTTGGGTCTGACGAATCGACACGCATATTTTGCGTCAACGTATTTTTTTGCTTTGCCCCAGCCCGTCCCAAATTAATTCTCCTGAATCTATCGCCAACACCTTCACCATTGTGTTCCCTTCAGTCCGGTCCCGCAGAAGACATTATTGTTCACACCACGCCTGTAAAGTGAGATGATGCCAGCAGTGGCAATGTTAGGTTTACTCCATTTGTTTTATTTGACCTCGAGTTGTATTTACAAATCATTGTTGCGTGTTCAACTATTATATTAAATAATCTGGCTAAAAATGTGCAATACCCTGGTGTGGTAGCCGGACTTGTAGAGATACACAACCTTTTCTTGACTCACACATTCTTCGCCTCGAGGACACTTCAGTGAGTATTTCCACAGTCGCAACGGGTCGCCACACAAAGATGCGACTCTGAAAGAAGAGATGTGGAGTTGGCATGATACCACTGATGTATCCGGGAGGTTCTGGAGGGGTAAAGCCACATCCAGTCTGATTTTATAGCTCGCCGCCTCTTCAGTACTCCAGTGTTGTCTCTGTACACCTGAATGTGGCTAAAGAGTCCTCGCTCTGTTACCCAGAAGAGATCAGCTGATGGGATGCCATTGGGATTTTCCTACAGTCACACCCAACCCTCCAGCTCGACCTGAAAGATTTCAAAAGAGACAAAACATTACATAATTTAACTCCAACTGTAATCGTTTATTTGTGTGTGTAAATATTACTCACTAGGGAGTCACTCAGAGATGGTTGTGCAGAGAAAACATGACTTATGGCTGTGGATGAGGATGACTTTGATGTAACCGCAGACTCGATCACCTCTAATAAATGAGTCTCAGACATAAATAACTTACATGCCTGTTGGGCTCGATTACTGGAAGCGGACTGGACTCGGAGAGAAAAATTTGTCCCGATCTGCACATATCGGAAAATATCACAGGATTGTTGTAGAAACATGGTTCTGTTGCACAGAAAGAAGTCCCACTTTAGACAGAGGAACGAGTGCTGCTACGCGGCCATCTTTGTTTTGGGTCTGACGTTTGATGGAAGAGCTTGACATCTGTGTAACAAAAGAAAATCTGTGCATTACTTGTGATGATTTATATTTATGAAATTGTTACGAGGCCCTGCTCTTTCTCCAGAATAGTCACCAGCTGGATGGGACAGAGCCTGATTATCCCGAACACTTGCGGCCTCTGCCTATTTAAGAGCTGCTGGTAGCTCTTCACCTCGGCCTTCCTTAGGAAACCTGTTGGTGGTGGTTTTGGAGTTTTTTCTTTTCTTTTGACAAGGATGGTGAGGTTTTGTTTGTTTAGTTATATTAGAATATAGAAGGAAAGAGTAGGTAAGTAAGAAAGATTATTTTGTGTTTGTTATTTTTCTCGGGAGTTAGGAAAGTTTGGACTCTGAGTTGTAATTTAGATCAGTTAGCTCACCTTTTTATGTTCATATTTTACTTGTTGCTGTTTACTGTTAATTAATTTGCTATTTGTTTTGCTTTTTTTTTTCTGAACAACTTTATGTTTGTCCCTAATCTGAAAGGCTTCCTGATATGTATTTTTATCAAGAGAGAACATGATGATGCAATTTGAATAAAGCAATCAACATTTTATTGTTTGCGTTTCAGACAATTTATGACAAGTAATTTGGTGGTATACTTGTCATAAATGTACGGTCATGTGGGTTACAGGTGTATGCAGACAAAGCTGTGTATCTTCTGGATAAAATCGCTCTGACTACTGCTGAAATCATCTGGCCTTTCCTTCTGCACACATTACTGGCTGTAGAGATGCCACATCTGAAAAGTATGGTCCTCAAATCCTTCATAGATACACTGGTGATGGAGAACAGATAATTAAGGGAAGCTCTCTGCATGTCCAGTGATTGTGATTGTGTCCAGTGACTTTTATTTGTGTCATGCATATGGGTGATATCAGGTAAATTGGGCCACTTTTTGGTAAATCGCATGGGACAATAATACAATACCATATATGCCTTTTCCATGTGTTTTTATGATTAATAATGACTGTTTCTGATACTTTTGTGCTGAAATGTTGTACTAAAATATAATCATTAAGGCCCTACAGTTATTGAAACATCAGCTGTGCCAACTTTTTTTGCATGAACAGTTTCAGGTAAAATGTGCCAGTTAAACTGCAAAGGGAAATACTAATTTATCATCCATTTTAATTTTAAAACACAATTGCTTAAACAGCCACTTGACATTTAAACTGCATTAAACAAACATATTCAAGCGTGCCATTAAAACAAACAAACACACATTTTGGGTGCAAACCCACATATTCAATTGTGCAATTAAAAAATGTCAATTTTGGAACAGCATAGATCAATGAACTGATGTCAGTGTGTGTGTGTGTGTGTGTGTGTGTGTGTGTGTGTGTGTGTGTGTGTGTGTGTGTGTGTGTGTGTGTGTGTGTGTGTGTGTGTGTGTGTGTGTGTGTGTGTGTGTGTGTGTGTGTGTGTGTGTGTGTGTGTGTGTGTGTGTGTGTGTGTGTGTGTGTGTGTGTGTGTGTGTGTGTGTGTGAGTGTGAGTCCTGTGCATGTGCGTGGTGTTCGGTGTGCGCGCGTGTGTGTGTACGGACATACATAGACACACACACACATTGTGTTTCCAAGTTTTATGGGGACTTTCCATAGGCATAATGGTTTTTATGATGTATAATCTGTACATTCTATCCCCCTACACGGCCCCTACCCCTAAACCGACCCAACACACGCACACACACACACACACACACACACACACACACACACACACACACACACACAAAACCTACCCATCATAGGAAATATTCTGCATTTTTACATTTTCAAAAAACACCACTTAGTGTGATTTATATGAGGTTTTCCTCATGGGGACCAAAATATGTACCCCCAAGGACAAGGATTTCGGATATTGCCATCTTTGTGGGGACATTTTGTCAACCTATCCATCACACAAAACTTTCTGCATTTTTATATTTCCAAAGAACTAATTCTGTATGATTTATAAGCTTTTGTACCCATGGGGACCTCAATTTAGGTCCCAACAATGACACAAGTCCCCATGAGTCTGTGTGCATTCAGGTTGAAGTCCCCACCAGGCTAGGAAAACATATAAAATTTTACCTTGGTGGGTTAAGGTAAATTGGGCCACCAAGAAAATCATCACTTTTCAAAAAAATATGTTAATATACCAAACTAACACCATTATATCTGATGGATGCAATCAAGACAGATATTGTACATAGTTTTTTATGTGCATGTTTTTTTTTATTATAGAGTTATAATCCTTATTGTAGTTTAGTTAGATTTGGTATGCCAGGCTACTTATCATGCAGCTTTCTGGTGCAGTCTTGATTTGAATCATTGCCCCGCCGACCATAGCAACCATAAACCAATAAAATCATCTGTTACTTGTCAAGTACAGTTATGACACCCGTTTGAAATCCTTTGCAGTCATTGGCTTCATATTCCAGAGGGGGTAGGACCCCCAAACCTTAAATTGCCCATTTTACCTGATGGCCCATTTTACCTGATATCACCCTACAACTTCGGCATAATTTAATTATATAATTTTGTTTTATATTTTTTATTTAAAAATATATGGGTTTTGGAAACAAAGTAAAATGTCATGAGGATCTAAATTCTAATACTAGGAATGTCTATTTTAGGGATATCTATTTTAAAGTCAGTCAAAAATGAAATAGAAAAAGGTCAATACAAAAATAAATGTTTTATATATTCAAGTAATGTGTTAAAAAAGTGCATTTATCACAAACAGTATGGATGTTTTTTTAATGATTGATCCTAAAAAAGTCACGGTGGCGATGACGTCACGTAACCCGCCCCATACAGAAGGTTTCGAAGGTAACACATACTTTTGAATGTATTATTAATATCATTATTGCTTTTTTACAGTGAAAGAAATGTATTTTGTCTTGTGTAATAATAGATTCAGTTTATGGTCATATACCTTTTCACCGCTGGATGGGGGTGGGGGGATGGAGACTTTCACACAGTGTAGCTTTAAAATGTATGTGAGTGTAAATGTCAGCCATGTATGTCGATTGTCAGGTAAAATAAGAAATTATTGATTTATTCCAACCGCTTCCGTAAATATTTAGTTATCCATCAGTTCTAATGTTAATTTCGGAATTCATAATTTGACAAATAAACATCTAAATATTTTTGAGGGAAAAAAAAACTTTCAAATCTGTCTTTTCACTTTGTTGTGTTTTGTAATCCGTTTTCTCCATATATTTTTTTTTCCACCTTGCGCTTTCAGCTCTGTGATTGGAGGTCCAACTAAAATTGACCAATCATATCGTCCCTCTAAATGGGCGGGGCTTGATATCAAGTTGATGACGCATTTTGTCTAACGCTGTGAGGATCGATCGGGAGAATACGTGGATAAATTAGCGCTATGGAAACCGCGAGCTGAATTTAGGAAGACGTCGTTTTCAAGGTTAACTTTTAAAGAAAAGCTGGAGTTAATCGGCACAGTAAGACCTACATCAGAGCTTAATTGTGTGGAGAAAGCCAAAGCTTTTTAAAGCAATTCAACTCCAGGAAAATCGGACAGATGACGGCCTCAATCAAGAAGGTAAAGTTTTACTGCTGGAACTGCTTTTTAGGTAAGATATTTAAAGTCTTTCGATTAACTTACGTGACTGTTTTTATTCTGATTGCTGTCACTGTTTTATATGTTAAACTCTAACTGTTAGTTGAGGAAAAAATTGGTTATTTTGCGTTGTGACGCATTTATGGCATCGCTTTGTAACGTTAGGCCAAAAGGCGGACGCGAGTTAGCTTTTTAGCGCTCTGGGTTTTTTTGAACGGGGTTTTGGTTAAATTTGCTGAAATAAGGTCTGTTGATTCTACGAAATAAAATAAAATCTGTGTTCCACTGTTTTTTTTGTTAAAGCTGTTGTTTGCTAAGTGTCTAAACGGGACTACACGGGGTGTCGTAAACGGCATCACGGCGAACAGGTCCGATTTTACAGACTCATTATACTCATATTTGTGTGTCCTCTTTATAAACTATTTTAATTCGTACGTTCTGGGAAATTGTCGTTTTGATAACTAAAGGGTTTGTTGGAAGCTTAGTTGAAGTAGAGAGAATTGTAGTTTGTTCATAGTTTACCTTTAACATGATAGTTATGGCGACTGGATTATTCTTCAAAATTCATAAAATGTGTTCATCTTTGATAGTTATCTTGATGGACAAATCTTGTTTCATAAACTTGTGTTGATCACTACGAAAAGCCCAAAACGGCCATGGATTATATATATATTTTTAAATCTTCTGTTATATAACTGCGCCAACAGGTGGCAGTATAGAACCAAATAACTGTGGTGCGTGCGGTTTAGCCCATCCACCTGACAGCCCCGTTTTCACCGAATTAACCGGAACAATTTTTACCAGAAACTTTTTTTACAGAAACTTTTTCCCTCCATGCCTGTTACTGTCTGCGGTTCCACTGCGGTCTAAAGCAGTGTTTACCAACCTTTTTTCAGTCATGGCACCCTTTGAAAATGTTCAAAAATGTGTGGCACCTCCTCACATATGTTACGCTAGGGGTAAAACGGTACAGATTGCTCACGGGTCGGTTTGTATAACGCTTTAGGTTCACGGTTTCAGTACGGTTCGGTATTTGCTATGTTCAGAGAATAAAGGACAAATAAAAATAAAGAAAATAAGAACAAATAACTTAAATACAAGCAGCAGCACAAATAAATACTATTGAGCAAAGATACTGATAAAATGAACAATGCTTTTCATGTTTTTCAGGTAGGTCTAGCATTAGTTTTTAGTAGGGATGTCTCGATACCACAATTTTGGCTTCGGTACGGTACCACAATCTAATACCGAAGTACCGATATTAAATCGATACCACAAGGTCTGATATTAGCGCGGGTATAATGCACGCGAATGAGTACAATTATGCAAGTTTTGAGTTTATAAAGTGGGAAATTACCACAAATGTTTATTAGTAAATTAATCAGCAAAGCTTATCACATCAAATCAGTCATTTGAAAACTTTCTTGTGCGAAATAATTTCAGCAAAAATCTCTCAAAATTAGCTAATTGCTTCGATCTGGTTTCAAAAGACATCGCACTACACTAAAGCAATCTGCATAATCCGATTCAACATTTCACGCTCGTCTCGGGATGGAGAACGGAAATCATTTGAACACGCAAGAGATTTTATAGCATTTCGTAATAACAGTTACAGGAGATATGAGCTCATAAGACACACACACACACACACACACACACACACGCCTGTTACTTAGTCACGCTCGCACATTACACATTAAGTTTCCTTAAACAGTCAAATACACAGAATTATGTACAAATGTCCGTCTTTAGTGGGTATTCACATAAACACAGTCGGGTGTGTCTAACGCGAATGTAAATAGTGCAATAGCGCGCGTGCAAATATAATGAGATCTAAATGTCATTGGTTGAAACGAACGCTGGAGATTGTGATATTCGATCGTGTGCGTTGATCAGTGTTAAAAGAAATTAAATGTCTAAATGAGATGGTTTGAATGATTCTTTGACCTGTCGATCTCTTAAGAAGTCTTAAAGTCAGGATAGTGACAGATGCTTCTTGGCTAGGTTTGATGGTTCTTCATCAGTTTTATAAGCAAAGTCATTACAAATGTCACTTCTACTCCTCTCTTTTTTTAAATTCGTTTTGGGCATCTTGAGTGAGATTCAACTGCTTTATCCATTTTGTTCGTCTATGTTGTCGTCACATTTGCCGGTTGTTTCGGGTCAGTTTGTGTAGCGCGCTGCCATCTAGCGGTGAACTTCGGAACAGCAGCATATACCGAAATGTGCCAAATCATGATATCGTACCGTTTTAAATAAAATATATACCGGTTTTTTTCCAGTACCGGTATACCGCACATCACTAGTTTTTAGGTAGAGAAATTGAATAAATAATCAAATGTAAAATAACTGCATATTTCACTGTTTAAATTAAATATTAATCCTTATTAAACTTACACAAGCTATTCAATCAAAAGCAGTGAGTGATGTCCTTATCTTTTTTTTTTGACATTAAAAAGAGTAAAGGTTGCTGCAGACCTAATATAGGGATATGCGTCGTCTTTCTCGACTGTATAAAGTTCACTTAAGGCATATTCAGACTATGTCTGCTTGGATACATCAAGATGGACATGTTGACATACTTTTTGTGTGAGTTTCTCCATTCAAGCGCAAGACTTGAATGGAGAAAGAGAACTCAATATTTGCGCGCTGTGAGACGTGTGCGCGCTCTCGGGTGGGTGCAGGGATAGATCTTCACACAGCGCGCGCGCCCTCTCATTCGCATCTTCTGGTGAATATACCCGGGTGATGACCGCGAAATGACTGGTCATACGGCAGCACTCGCATGCATTGAACACAGTTTACAAAGAGAGACCGTTTTGCACGTTTTTCTTTTATTAATGCTGTTGTAGGCCTATCACTGAGGAGCCAGCACGTGTATCCATCGACAGAAACATACATAAAAGCATTTTTTTCAAGTTACAACCCATATTAAAGATGCGCGTCATCATCAGATGTGAGATGAACCATAGTGCAAGTGGTGCAAGGACTGCTCCTCCCAGTCAGTGACGGACAGTGATAATTTTTGCGCAACACTAGCCACGTTTACATGCGCACTTTTTTGTCATTCCAATTAAAATCATTCCGATTGAAAGATTTAGTGGACTGTTTACATGAGACTTTAGCTGAACCGATCTTGTGTTTACATGTGCTGACTTTCAATCGCAATCGTTTTGTGACATGCAGAGTTTGTCTGCTGCATCAGAAACGTCGATGCTGTCCTCTCCACCAGCTGGAATGTGTTAACTGTAGGGATGCGCGGTATACCGGTACTGGAAAAATACCGGTATATATTTTATTTCAAACGAAACATTATCATGATTTTGCACATTTGGGTATATGCTGCTGTTCCGCAGTTCACCACTAGATGGCAGCAACCGCGCTACAACAACATAGACGAACAAAATGGATAAAGCAGTTAAATCTCACTTAAGCTGCTCAAAACAATTTAATAAAGAGAGGAGTAGAAGTGAAATTTGTAATTACTTTGCTTATAAAACTGATGAAGAACCATCAAACCTAGCCAAGAAGCGCCTGTCACTATCCTGACTTTAAGACTTCTTAAGAGATCGACAGGTCAGAGAATCATTCAAACCATCTCATTTAGACATTTATTTTCTTTTTACACTGATCAACGCAGATACATATCATAAGATCGAATATCATAAAATCTCCAGCGTTCGTTTTAACCAATGACATTTAGGTCTTATAATATTTGGACGCATACTATTTAGGGCTGTCAAAATTGCTCAAAAATGACGTTCAAATATTCCCTCTAAAACAAACACGAATATTCAAACATCTTGGCACGCATTTTGTCAATGACGCATTACGCCTGTTTCACACCGCAAGCGTGAGCAGCGCGTATTTTTTCCGGCGCCCATGTTAATCAATGGGTGCATTCACACCGGGAGCAGGAGCAGCGCATGAGCGTCAAGCAGGAGCGTCGCGTGAGCAGCAGTGAAGCGGGGGTTTTGGCTGCGAGCCTATTTTTGCTGCGCTGCTGACGCTCCTGACGCTCAATTAAAGTGAAAGCACACTTTTAAAGGACAAAATAAATGTGATTTCACACAAAAAGTGCCTAAAATGCACACAGGAAGCACGTGTAGTGTATTTGAACCATAACTGGAGTATGTCAGAGAAGAAAACGAAGAATAAAAAATATCTGTGGAAGATTTTGGCAATTTAAATTTGTTTTGATTATTCAGTTTGGGTGAAAGTATGGTTATGATTATAAAAAATAAAGTGAACTAGCCAGAAAATATAACAAACTTTCGTTTAGTATTTAATATTCAGACAGGTAAGGCTCTCGGTCTGCAGCTGCAGTCACGGTGTAAAGCGAAAGCACACTTTTGATGGACAAAATAAATATAATATCACAAAAGCGCTCAAAATGCACACAAGAAGCACATGTGGTGTTTTAACAATAACTGGAGTATGTCATTAAAGAAAACGAAGAATACAAATCATCTGTAGAAGATTTACCTATTTAAACTTGTTTTAATTATTCAGTTTGGGTGAAAAGTATTATAAAAAGTAAAGTAAACTAGCCAGAAAATATAATAATTTATTTTAGTTTAGTATTTAATACTCAGACAGGTATAGGCTCTATCATTGTGGGAGCCGCTGCTGTGACGCTGCACCAACGCTTCCAGTGTGAATACTCTCGCGCGTCTGCAGCTGCAGTCACGGTGTAGTTACGCTGAAGTGCTGCTCACGCGCTGCTCACGCTTGCGGTGTGAAACAGGCGTTACGTCAATAACAGACAATAAATGTCTATTTAAGTTTATACATATTTGACAACGTATTACTACTTGCTCAAAAAAACAAGTAGATTGTTATTATAAATTATATAATTATTATTAAATATAAATTAACTAATGGCCAAGACCGCGGAGCGCAGACCTCTCTCTCTCTCTCTCTCTCTCGCTCTCTCTCTCTCTCTCTCTCTCTCTCTCTCTCTCTCTCTCTCTCTCTCTCTCTCTCTCTCTCTTGCCCTCACTGCGGATAACGGTTTAAATGAACAAACTTTGAGTGCTGATCAAGAGTTTTGTGCAAGCAATTTAAGGTCACGAGACTCGCGACTCTTGTCCCAAATATAGCAGGCTTCATTAAGTGATTGAAACAAATATTATTCATATTAATTGAAGTTTTACAGCATATTGAACGCTCCGAGCGAGCTGTGCTGTGGTAAACATGGAGCTTTTTCCTTGACATGGTAAATAATCACACCAGTGAAAGCAGTGCATTTATCCTTTATTCATACAATATCTCTTCAGCCAGTACATTAGCCTACATTTTAGTAATGTTTCTGTTTAACGTTAAATAAAATGAGGCATGGTGTCCTAACTGTATCTTACATAGCTTGCATATAACTTTATCTCGCGGCTCAACAATTTTACCTCCTACCGACCAAAATCCAAAGTACTTCCAGACATGGCTTTAGATTATGGAGTTAAAATCTCTTTTTCTTTTCTTTTCTCTTTTTTGAGTTGGGCGCACTTTCTGCCATTTTCCCTGCAAGACGCATCAACTTTCAGCAGTGCCAGTGCGACTCCTGTGACCTGTCCCTGAACCCTCAGGCACGCGCTCACTCGCAAAGCAGACAGCCACGCCTCTGCTACCACGGCGGGGGATGTTTTTCCGTTTTTTCCCGCTTTTTTATTTTATTTTTATTTTTTAATTCAAATATTCATTTTCACCTTCGAAATTCGTTTTTTAAAAACTATTCGAATATATATTCGAATTTAGAACATTCGTTGACAGCCCGACTACTATTGCACTATTTACATTCGTATTAGACATAACCAACTGTGTTTATGTGAATACTCACTAAAGATGGACATTTTTACATCATTTTGTGTATTTGACTGTTAAAAAAAAATTATTTGGAATGTGCGAGCTCTGAGTTACAGCCTTGTGTGTACGCGCGTCGTTGGTATTCGTGCTCCTACCATGTAACCGTTATTACGAAATGCTATAAAATCGTTTATCAGGTTCAAATTTGATTTCCATTATCCATCCCAAAACGAAAGTGAAAATGTTGCATCGGAGCGTGCAGATTTCTTTAGAGTAGTGTAGAGATGTCTTTTGAAGCAAGAAGCATTTTGCTCATTTTAAGAGATTTTTGCTGGAATAATTTCTCACAAGAAAGTTTTCAAATGACTGATTTAATGTGATAATCTTTGTTGATTAATTTACTATTAAACATTTGTGGTAATTCCCAACTTTATAAACTCTGCTAGTGACAGCTAGCTGGTGGTTGGAATCTTTTCTTAATGAATGCACCTGAAATTTGTGCGCTAAACATGTTTTTGACAAATATTTCAATTCGTTTGTGGGCTATAGCCTGCATCAAAATGTGGTTTGCAATTAGCCTTTGCCAGGCCTCTACATAGCGCCCATTTTGGGCGCATTTACGCCTCAAAAATTACTGTGTGCGACTGAAAATATTTAGGCGCACCGATGCGAGTGACCCGATCGATTCTCATGAATGGATGTGTAATACAATCAGAATAAAAACTACAACACTGAGTGAATCAACACTGAGAAACTGATAGGCTACGTTTCCTACTGCAATCAACTGCTTTTCATGCCTTCAGTCGGCAGAAGAAGTGCAAAAACGCGCTGCAGCTCGCGCTGTTGATTTACAGCCAAGTCCAAATGAACTGGAAATGCCACATTTGGATTATCATAAACACACTCAGAAATTAGCGGATGCTTGGGGCATAAATGCCATCAAACAATGATTTGCCATCAAAAAATAAGATTTTTTCCAAACCGTGTTTGTGTCTTATCCTGAATCACTGTACACACAAAATAAGTTATTCCCGCTGTGGATTAGCACATTATCTGCGTGACTCACCACAAACAGAGACAAGTAGATCCGGCTGCAATGTTCTTCCGCCACACGCATGCAGTTCTGTTTATGAAGCGCCAGAGCACCAAAAGTTACGGCTTGCTAGTATTGGCAGGATTGCATGTGATACTGACCTCGTACAAAAATCCAATAGACAAGTTGATATCAAGTAACAACGTTTTAGCCACAACACTGTCTATTTGTGAAAATCAAAGCCACACCAGAACTGATTCGCATCTCCAAGCGATTCGATTCAAATGAATCTTGTGTTTTGAACTATTGACTGGATGATTTGCCGCCATGTACTGGCGGTTTTATTTTCATATTTATACTTTGCATGGACTTTTTTTAAATTTAAAATATTAAACTTTTAAAGTTTAATTTGTACATATTTCTAAATTCAAAAACGTATATCTAAAACATTCATACATTAAATGCTTTAGATGTTTGATTGTATGAAGTCCAGTTCTGTTTTTTTGTGTGTGTGTCTGTGTATTTGTGCTGTACTCTCAGAAGTTAATGATAATATTATGTCAGAATTTTGTTGAATTTAAGAAATTGACAGATGATGCATACATTTAATAAGATTATAAAACATTGCTCTGATAATGGTAAAAATGCACCTAGATATTAAAGGACAAATATCGTCATGTAATAGGAAAGTTATAATTGGAATGTGTTTGATAGTTTAGAATGTGCTCCTAAATTTTTGACTGTGCTCCTATTTTTTTTTAATTAGGAGCACAAGTGCTCCTCAAGAAAAAAGTTAGCGTAGAGCCCTGTATGCGCCCGACGGCACGGGTTGAAGACCCAGTCATTGATGTCACAATATGCTAATTTGTTTAAATTCATACCCATGTAATAGCAGGGCTCTACATAACGCCCATTTTGGGCGCATTTACGCCTAAAAATTACTGCGTGCGACTGTGAAAAAATATTTAGGCGCACCTGTGCGAGTGACCCGATCGATTCTCATGAATGGATGTGTACAATCGGAATAAAAACTACAACACTGACTGAATCAACACTGAGAAACTGTTAGGCTATGTTTCCTACTGCAATCAACTGCTTTTCATGCCTTCAGTCAGCACTCAGCAGAAGAAGTGCAAAAACGTGTGCAACGGACTACACTTCAAACAACGATTGTTTACAACGATTGAAGTGAAACGTGTGTGACGAGTCTGACGACGCAGCCATGCGCACTTTACCAGACGCTTCGCGCTGTTTATCAGCCAAATCAAAATTAACTGGAAATACCACGTTTGGATTATCATAAACAAGCCCAGAAATTAGCGGATGCTTGGGGCATAAATGCCATCAAACAATAATGTATTAATAATACATTTAAAAAGCCCTTGAGTTAATCTTTATCACACATGCTGTTTAAAAAAAAAACTAAATGTATATAATGAGCGAGTATATCATGAAATTTTTTTCCAAACCGGGTTTTTGTCTTATTCTGAATCACTGTAACGTTACACACAAAATAAATTATTCCCGCTGCGGATTAGCACAATATCTGCGTGACTCACCACAAACAGAGAGAAGTAGATCCGGCTGCAATGTTCCCCCGCGAGACGCATGCGGTTCTGTTTATGAAGCGCCAGAGCGCCAAAAGTTACAGCTTGCTATAGCTCCGAGTATTGGCATGATTGCATGTGTGATAATGATCTCGTACAAAAATCTAATAGACAAGTTGATATTGAGTAACAACGTTCAGGGATGTGATTTTTCCGGATTAATCCGGAATTCCGGATTTTCCGACCTGAAAATGTGACCTACGTAAATCATGCAGATCTGTAAAAAAAAAAAAAAACGGTGGGGGCGGGGGGTTGGTGGGTTGACCGTCATCTCACAGCCGTCACCATGGTAACCCGGGTCGAAACCACGATCGCGGGATGGGCAACAAGGACTGTATCGTGACAAGAACATCACCGGATCGGATGATCTGGGTATACTATTGCTTGTGTCTATATATAACCTATAAGTTACTAATTTGACTTTGTTGTCGATTGATTAGATGATCGATTTTGATTGATTTTCCACTATGGCAGGATGTTTAAGCTGCATTTAACATTAACTTGACAGCTAACATTACTTGTATTTGCTAGCACTAGCTATATATGCAAACAGCGCGCTTTTCGGCGCCCCCCGCTTTTTTCACGTCAGTTTGGGTGACAAAGTCATCTGAAGCCATTCCATAGCTTAACCCTTAAATGTATGGGAAGCCAAACAATCCAAAAGTGGGACGAGACAGCGGGCTGTTACAGAGCTCGCGCCGCGCGGACATGTCATCTGCGCGGTTCAATAGACCGAGCCGCGCGGCCGACTCGTCAGCGCAGCGCGGACGTGTTTACTAGCGCTACCCAATGGGCAGCGCGGCGCGAACCATAAATGCACTCAAATATAGGCTACAATAAAGAAACCCCTCATTCCATACAAACATTGGTTCTCTGCTGAAGTTTAATTGTTTTTCCCTACAGCAGACAAATGAAATCGGGGATGAAATGCATTTTCTTTTGTTTATTATCTTGAAAAGTCAAGTCAGCAGTGTTGTGTGTCGATACTGAACTGCACGCTATATGGAAATATCTGTAAAGCAGAAACGTTAATGATTTTCAATATCATATTCCTCTTCGTATTCCATATCGCCAACCTCCTGGTAATTATATCAGAGTTTATATGTTCAGGTAATTAATCTTATTAGCCTATTGTATGAAGTTTTGCATTCAGCTATTTTTTGTAGACTGTAATACTTAAGCTTTTTACGTCTGAATTCCATAATTATAGATAGATAGATAGATAGATAGATAGATAGATAGATAGATAGATAGATAGATAGATAGATAGATAGATAGATAGATAGATAGATAGATCATAATATCATTAAATTGATAACACATTGAAGTTTCTGCTTTGTACAGCTCTTGCCTCTATACAAGTTCAGTAGGCTATATGCACTTAACACGATTGACTTGTAACACTATTAAATATAATTTAATTTGTATTCAAGGGAAAAACGCCTAAACTTTTGAATTAATGACTCTGTCACCTAAAGCCTCATCAATTCTGTTTAAAATGTCAGTAGTTAAAATAGTTTCTACAATGTGCCTATAGCCATGTTACCCATTTACATTAAATAGCTGAGGTTTATGGGTAAAATGTTATTTAAGCATAAATGTAAAATGTAAATGCGCCAAATGAACTTGTATCGGTTTAAATTGTTCATTGCAGGGCTGGTGAGGATTAGTTCCATAGGCCGTGAGAGAAAAAAAAAAAAAAAATCGCGCCGCGCTGCCCATTGGGTAGCGCTAGTAAACACGTCCGCGCTGCGCTGACGAGTCGGCCGCGCGGCTCGGTCTATTGAACCGCGCAGATGACATGTCCGCGCGGCGCGAGCTCTGTAACAGCCCGCTGTCTCGTCCCACTTTTGGATTGTTTGGCTTCCCATATAAATGCATGACTGTTTCGCCAAACATTCTTACATATTGGGGACCCGGTTCTATATTTAACATGGATAACGTTAGACCTCTACCTGTCGCGATAATATATACAACTCCTGATGTTAGAGTAACAGCTACAGAAGAATAAAATAAAACGTATTTCGTTACCTTTTGGAGCTTGGAAGGGTTCAGTTTGAGCAGATGTTTAATACCATTATCATATTTCCTCGTCAGAGATCGTTTACCAGTAGATTCAGCATCTGCCTCATATTCGCGATCTCACGCATATTCTCCAACTCATTTTCAACGTCTTCAAAATCAATATTTTGATCACTGACAGCTTCTTGACCACATCCATCATCAAGAGACAGTGACACTAACATATGATTGTGTTTAGTACTTGCTCTCTGCAGTAAATCACTGAGTCATTTCAAGTTTTGCAGATTATAATTATTATTGTTTCGTTTTCTGTCAGAGGTAACTATGAGTGAAACGTCACTTCATCATTGTGTATCAGACATCGCCACCTTGTGGAATAAAGGTGAATTGCACCCCCATTTCGTCATTATAGATTAATTTATCATGCCAGGATAAATTTCTTTTACAAATTCCAAAAGAAACGTGTAGAGGCTCTAAAAAAGCTTTCTACAAAGGCTAAAGAGTCATAGAAAAATTGAGGCCTTCTTTTGATATGAAAATGTGCATGTTGCACATTTAGCTATTAAAATTGGGTAAAAATGCATCCACCAAATAATTAGTTATTTTTCATACTGTACTAAAAAGTTATTACAATAAAATGTATTTTTTTGTTCAAATAAGTTGTTATGGGTCCTGCTTTACTGTCCGTATTGATCCGCCACCAGTTTGTTCGGCGCAGCGCAGCGGGGGTGGGGTTGGTCTATATTATAAAATATGGTATATTTTCCTGCTTTTTTGTCCTTAGCCAATCACATGCCTGAACGTTTTAGCCACAACACTGTCTATTTGTGAAAATCAAAGCCTCACCAGAACTGATTCGCATCTCCAAGCGATTCGATTCAAATGAATCTGTGTTTTGAACTATTGACTGAATGACTTGCCGCCACCTACTGGCGGTTTTTATTTTCATATTTATACTTTGCATGGACTTTTTTTAAATTTAAAATATTAAACTTTTAAAGTTTAATTTGTACATATTTCGTAATTCAAAAACTTATATGTAAAACATTCATACAACATTAACTCATGCATTAAATGCATAGGTGTTTGATAGTATGAAGTCCAGTTCTGCTTTTTGTGTGTATTTGTGCTGTACTCTCAGAAGTTAATGATAATATAATGTCAGAATTATGTTGAATTTAAGAAATTGACAGATGATGCATACATTTAATAAGATTAGAAAACATTGCTCTTATAATGGTAAAAATGACCCTGGACATTAAAGGACAAATATCGTCCTGTAATGGCAAAGTTATAATTGGAATGTGTTTGATGGATTAGAATGTGCTCCTACATTTTTGACTGTGCTCCTAATTTTTTTTAATTAGGAGCACAAGTGCTCCTCAAGAAAAAAGTTAGCGTAGAGCCCTGAATAGGCATGTGCCGATATCAATTTTTCATGTTGCGATTAATTGATGAAGTTTTATCACGATATACGATATTATCACGATATTGAAATAAGTTGCAAAAAAAAAGTGTTGCCATAGCATAACAGCTTTAAGAACAAAAATAACTGAATGTTTAAATACAATAATGCACCAAAAATATATACAGCTCTGGGAAAAAAATTAAGAGACGCCTCATTGAGAAATCAATGTTAAGTGGTCTCTTGATTTTTTTCAGAGCTGTAAAAGTAATAATAATAATAATAATAAATTTTATTTATAATGCACTTTATATTAAACAAAATCTCAAAGTGCTACAGAATTTAAAAAAACAAAACAATCAACAACAATTTTCAATTTTCAAACAGATTAAAGTGCAAAAGAATTAGGCTAGAAAGAACAACAGGTAGGCTTACAAATTACAATAAGGTCTCATTATTTAATGCATTAACTAAGATTGAGCAATAGCTACAGTTGGTACAGAAAGTATAATGTTTTTGGTAATGTTAGTTTAGAAATACTGATCATTGTTAGTTTTAGGTCCATTAAAAGTTATTTTGATTTTAATGTTATTAAAAAGTAACTAAGAAATTAACATAGAATGATTAATTCTTTATAAGTATTTTTCATTGTCAGTTTGGTAATAATGAATTAACATGTTAACTAATGAAGTCGTATCTCAAAGTTATACTGAACAATAACAAATAATCAGAACAGTTCTAATTATTAGGGTTGTAGTCCAGATTAAAACATAAAAATGTTTAAATTTGAAAATAAATAGCCTATTAAGTCTTTAAGTATTAAGTATTTGGTGCTGTGATGAACAACATTGAGATTACAAAAACGAATGGCTGTTTTAAAAACTACGCGTTTTTTTGTTTGTTTGCTGGTTTCCGGGGTAACTGGCTTCATTCTGCAGTTCATCAGCGCTAGGGATGCACGATATTGGATTTTTGCCGATATCCGATATGCCGATATTTTTCAGCTCATTTTGGCCGATGCCGATACCGATATATGTTTATTTTTCCCTTTGTTTGGAAACAACACCATTTTGAGCAAAAACTATTTTTTTTCATTCTGGTTTCAGATTTCTGAGGTCTCCTTAATAAAAGGATTCTTGTTGAAGATAAATAAATTTTAATAAAGTTCTTTTTATGATAAGAGTATATTAAAAGCTCTGAAAATAACAATAATAAAGTCAGTAATTTTTCACCCCAGATGCAGCTGTAACCTAAATATTGTATTTTTGGATTTAACGTTTGTGCACATGAAGTGGGGGTGGCATGACATCCATTGATGCTGTCTTTTAATTCTACAATTATTGTAGAGCTCCTTGGATTATTTTTCATCATCCATTTCGTAAAATTGTATTACAGATTAATACACTGTATATAAAAGTATTTAATTTACAAGTGTCATGCTTGTGATTTATGACATCATTACTGATTTGTTTATTCTGAACAAGAAGTAACTTCAATTTATTTGTGTATTCTACTTTTCATTGTATTAGTGTAACAACAGCGCCCCCACTACATGTATAAATATATAGCGGTCTAGCTGGAGGGCACTAGGACCTGGAGGAGCTTCTGCTGCGGTGGAGGCTGCCGCACAGGCTAGAGAGTGGGGAGACGCGATTGGGCTTGTTTTGGGTTCGTTTTGTTGTGAAAACGTGGCAAATCTGCTGCTGACGGTCACGTCCTTCTGTACCTGCATTCAGAAATTCAAGGCAGCATTTAAAAACAGTCAATATAAATCACTGTACATGTGTACCACTGTACACTGTACATGTATTTTCTTGTTTTCACTTGAAGAATGACTGCAGTGCTGACATGGTCTCATCGCTGTAGCACTCCTTGCACACTTGAGTTATTGCAGGCGCATATCAACACGTTATCATATCGGCAAGGCATATCGGCATAATGTTTTCATATCGGCCGATGCCGATTTTTATATTTTAAGCGTTTATCGGCCGATTCCGATGTCGTGCCGATAATATCGTGCATCCCTAATCAGCGCCCTCTGCTGTCACTGAGCGGCACTTCAGCAGCGCGGCTCCTTCACCGGTTCAGTCATGTGCAAACGCTCGTTGGGCTTGTTTATATCTGAGCGCGTGTCCCTTTGACGTAGAACACAGCGGTGTTGAGCATTTATAAGGTTGATGGGCAAAGTATTCTTGAGTGCATTAAAAAAAAATTATAAATTGTTAATAAATTATTATTTACGATATTTTAAAGTGCCCACGATAACAATATCGTGCATATTCATTATCGTGATAAATCGCATTATCGAAAATCGGCACATGTCTACCATGTAATCACCATCACCAAAAATTTACTCTTTTTTTTTTTTTTTACATTAAAACTTTTTTTAAAAACGTTAAAAAAAAAAATAGACCTACCTACTGACCTAAATTAACTTATCATAGGGATGCGCGGTATACCGGTACTGGAAAAATACCGGTATATATTTTATTTAAAACGGTACGATATCATGATTTGGCACATTTCGGTATATGCTGCTGTTCCGAAGTTCACCGCTAGATGGCAGCGCGCTACCCAAACTGACCCGAAACAACCGGCAAATGTGACGACAACATAGATGAACAAAATGGATAAAGCAGTTGAATCATAGACAGTAAAAGAAATGGACGGAGCGATCCCATTGCCTTCTACGGCGTTAAGTGATGTCAGTATAGGAGCACTCACTTCCTGATGGCTGAGCGAACTGCGCAGGCTCAGACTGAGCTTGACGACGTAGATGTGACGTGAGCCTCCTGTCTGACAGCTGTAGGTCTTCTAGTAGTTGTGGAAAGTGAAATCTGAATCACATTGTTTAAATATTTTCTCCCGTTGCTTTTGGCTCACTATGGGCTTCTCCCCATTCTTCTCCCTTGACTTTATCAGACTTTATGTCTCCACGTCCCCCCGACTGCCTCATAGACAGTAAAAGATTGCCTGCGAGCGTCTCCTCAGGTCTTTACGGTAATTTCTTAACTGTGGGACAGAGTCGCGTTGGTTATGATGCAATAGTTAGCCTATTTTTACAAAAACAGCTTCTGCGGGGCGATAGTGTAAGATACAAGGTAACGGAGCCTTTTATGCATTGTCGTGTTTCTTTAGAAATAAACAATGGACAAATGGAGTCTTTAAACGTCTCAGATGTAAAGTTATTCACTGTCAAAGTGACTCAAAAATGAATGGGAGTCAATGGGATGCTAACAGTGATGGCTTGGTTAGCAATGGCCGTCCCTATGGGTGGAACGCTTTCCGAGTGCTAGATTACCCCCTTGAGTTGAATCTCACTCAAGATGCCCAAAACGAATTAAAAAAAGAGAGGAGTAGAAGTGAAATTTGTAATTACTTTGCTTATAAAACTGATGAAGAACCATCAAACCTAGCCAAGAAGCATCTGTCACTATCCTGACTTTAAGACTTCTTAAAGGGGGGGGTGAAACACTCAGTTTCAGTCAGTGTCATGTCAATCTTGAGTACCTATAGAGTAGCATTGCATCCTGCATATCTCCGAAAAGTCTTTATTTTTTTTATAATTATATAAGAAAGATGCGCTGTTCCGAGTCTTTCCGAAAAAAGCAGAGCGGGTGGGGGCGTGTCGTGTGAGCGGAGCTAAATAATGACGTGTGCAGCAGCGCGCTGTGTGTTGAGTCGAGGGCGTCATCCCTAACAGCGGGAAAAAAACTTTATTCAAAATAAAAATATGGCTTTTAATCAGATACAGCCATACATCTATGATCCGGAATCAGACCCAGAGGCTGCAGTTGAACAGGAGCAGCAGCAAAAACGACTAGAGCAGGACGTCTGTATGTGGTACAAGTTATACACTAACTATATAATATGCTTAGCGGCTTGTGTTATTTACATATTTATACTTGAATTATATCGTCGTATTTTTGTCTTTGAAGGTGTACATGTGGGAAGTGCAGTTGTGCACGTGTGTTTGTGTGTTTACGCGTGGTTTGTGTAGACAGTAAGCGGACTAAAAAAAACACAGACATTTGAAGCAGTCTAACTCACCGCCCGCGGTTCTAACGTTGGGACTGCTCCATCCTTCAGCATTAGGCGATTGGAAAAGCCGGCGTCGAGCTGGGCCTTGTTTATGAAACAGTCGGCACCGAAATGCAGCGAACAGATATAAACATTCGCGCAACTCAGTTGCTGATCCGGAAAAGCAAATTACATCCACTGTTGCCTTAACGCGGGGTTTTGGAGAATCTGTGCAGGACTGTCTTGGTCTGGCAACCAAAAACGCACTTTTTTGGTGACATTGTTATGTGCTATGTGTAATTGTCACCTGTCCAGCATCCTACAAGCCAGCGCTTTGATGGGCGTAGGCTGTTGCTTTCGCTCTCTCCCTCGCGCTCTCTCACGCGCTTCCGGTAGAATTGTCCGTAAGGCCCATACAAGGAAATTCCGCCCCCATTAACGTCAAAGGGGACGCATGATCTCAAAAAACTTGCCGAAACTTATGACTAACCGGAAGTACTATTTTTGACAAAGAAATACTCCCATCAAACGTCCACCTTAACTTTTGAAACTTTGTCTATGTTTAGTATGGGATTCCAAGTCTTTAACAGTGTAAAAAGATCAGTATGCATGAAACAGCATTTCACCCCCCCTTTAAGAGATCGACAGGTCAGTGAATCATTCAAACCATCTCATTTAGAAATTTATTTTCTTTTTACACTGATCAACGCAGATACATATCATAAGATCGAATATCACAAAATCTCCAGATTTGGTTTCAACCAATGACATTTAGATCTCATAATGCATGCGTACTATTGCACTATTTACATTCGCGTTAGACACAACCAACTGTGTTTATGTGAATACTCACTAAAGACGGACATTTGTACATAATTCTGTGTATTTGACTGTTTAAGGAAACTTAATTTGTAATGTGCGAGCTCTAAGTTACAGGCGTGTGTGTGTGTGTGTGTGTGTGTGTGTGTGTGTGTGTGTGTGTGTGTGTCGTTATGAGCTCATATCTCCTTATTACGAAATGGTATAAAATCGCTTGCATGTTCAAATGATTTCCGTTATCCATCCCGAGACGAACGTGAAATGTTGAATCGGATTATGCAGATTGATTTAGGGTGCGTTCACACTTGTCATGTTTGGTTCGATTAAAACGAACCCTGGTGCGGTTGCTCGGTTAGTGCGGTTCATTTGAACATATGTGAACGCTGCCATCCGAACCCTGGTGTGCACCAAACAAGCGGACCGAGATCGCTAAAAAGACGGGTCTCGGTCCGCTTCCAAACGAACTCTGGTCCGTGTTGCGTTCATATATCATTCGAACCGCATCAAAGACATGTAAACGGACCCAAAACCGGACGTATAATGTCACAAGATGCTACGCATAATGCTGCTGATTTGACGACGCGGAAAGATCGGTGTATCCAAAATGAGTAACTTTAACGTTAGAGGGCAAACGTAGAGCAAGGAGGAAGTGCCAAATCAATATTTGGTCAGACGAGCATGTTTCGAAAATGCTAGAAAAAAACACACAAAAAGCAAACCTGGCTCTTCTCATCAAAGTTCCTGTGTTGCCCATTATTAGCAGGTACAGACGACAGAACGGCCGTTTCTTTTCTGCACAACGGAGGAAATCCTGCTGCTGTTTTGGATGTTTTGAACATTTCATGAGCTCTTCATGAGTTCTCTGGTAAAAAAATAATGCCATATGTACACGCATAAAATGCCCGCGCGTGTAATCCGCACACAGCATTGTTTTGAATGTTCGGTAAGCGAGCTCCTACGTCATATAAGCCGACCAATCAGGTTGTGAGCGTCTCCCTGTGCCTTTGGTTCGGTAACTTTAGGTTCGTTGTTAAAAATGCCAGTGTGAACGCTAAGCGGACCAGGACTATTATGTTTTGTTTTTGTTTTTTGGTCCAGACCAAACGAACCAAACTAACCGAACTACAAGTGTGAACGCACCTTTAGTGTAGTGCGATGTCTTTTGAAACCAGAAGCAATTTGCTAATTTTGAGAGATTTTTGCTGCAATTATTTCTCACACGAAAGTTTTTAAATGACTGATTTGATGTGATAAGGTTTGCTAAATAATTAACTAATAAGCATGTGTGGTAATTTCCCACTTTATAAACTCAAAACTTGCATAATTGTACTCATTCGCGTGCATTATACCCGAGCTATTATCAGACCGCGTGGTATCGATTTAATATCGGTACTTCGGTATTAGTTTGGGGTATCGTACCGAAGCCAAAATTGTGGTATCGAGCCATCCCTAACTTATCATATCTTAAAGGTCCCGTTCTTCGCGATTCCATCTTTCAAACTTCACTTAGTGTGTAATGTTGCTGTTAGAGCATAAAAAATGCCTGTGAAATTATAAAGCTCAAAGTTCAATGCCAAGCGAGATATTTTATTTAACAGAAGTTCCCTTTCAAAGCCTACAGCGAACGGCCGGTTTGGAGTACACCGCTGCACTTCCTGCAGGAATGACGTCACTAGAACCGTTTGTTGACTAACCCTCCGCCAACAAGAACACGCAAAAAAGGGGGCGTGGTCTTGTTGCTCTCCCACGTGGAGAAGAGCGCACATTCAGCGCTTGCATCTCCCCATTATGGTTAGCAGCGGGACCTTTCCGTGCAAAGTGCGCTAAGCTGCTGTCCAATCACAACACGGGAAGCGCTGGCCCAATCAGAACTCGTTACGTGTTTCTGAAGGAGGGACTTCATTGAACAAGGAAATCATCAGGCGGTTTTTAGGACAGAGGAAACAGCACTGTGCAGATAAGTCAATTGTGTATAAAAAATACTGTTTTTTTACACGCGAAACATGAACTCATGTTATATTGCACACTGTAAACATAATCAAAGCTTCGAAAACACGCAAAGAACGGGACCTTTAAAGGGTTAGTTCACCCAAAAATGAAAATTATTTCATTAATTACTCACCCTCATGTCGTTGGACACCCGTAAGACCTTCCTTCATCTTCAGAACACAAATGAAGATATTTTTGTTGTGAGTGGGTCAGTGGAAATGTACTGAATGCCAATGGAGGCCTTTCTGAAGCCTTTCTCAGCTTTCAACAAAAATATCTTAATTTGTGTTCTGAAGATGAACGAAGGTGTTACAGGTGTCCAACGACTTGTGTGAGTAAGTAATGAAATAATTTTCATTTTTGGATGAACTAACCCTTTAAGATAAGACCCAAGATAGAAAGTTATTGTAATATGCCCCCTGGTGTCTATAAAAGCAAGGAAGGTTTCAGCTCAGAAACTTACAGGATATTCTTATATTACCATGACCTTTTATATATCAAAGGCTCAAGGGGAAGTTGATTTCTCAATTCATCACCCCTTTAATGTTCTTTATGTCTGTAGTGAGTGTGACATAGGTCTATTGAGTTATTGTCCTTGAACCCCTCCCCCCATATACTGTCCCCTCCCTCCTTACAGCTTTCTACACCCATTTCTTGAGCCTTTTTTCAAATATGAGGTGTGAATGACCAGTGCTTAAGTAATGGGGCATAATGAACCTACAAGCCTAACCTGAGTAATGTTTATTACATTCTAAACAAGAACTTTTTTTATTTCTTACCATTAGGGCTGGGATAAACGATTATTTTTAAAACGATTAATCTAGCGATTATTTTTTCGATGCGTCGATTAATCTAACGATTAATTTTTCCTGTTCGGATTCGATTATCGATTATCTCCCCATTAATTGCCTAATAGCAATTTATACATGTTGATTTAATTATCTGAATGATAAAACTAATTCCTTAACATTGGAATTTTAAGAGCAATAAACATATATTGCAAAGTAAAAGACTATACAAGAGCAATGCATTCAATAAAACCATGAAAACATAAAGCACACACACACACACACACACATAAATAAGAAAAAACCAATAACAAAGAAACACAATATACGATTTTTCTATGTATGCAACTCAGCCTACAGGCTATGCCCATCGATTAAATATCAACAAGTTGGTTAATCAAATCCAGGGACACACTGCAAGTGTGCCGTGAGCGTCTCGGCTGCGTGGCGTGTCCGTTTTTGTTTCGGCTCCCATGTTAACAGTTTGCTGCACACTACCTGTGAATAGGGGATTGCTCCGTCCACTCCATGCATTGACCCGGTATTGCAGTACTTCCGGGAACGGTGCACCCCCCTAAAGTGGTCAAAGTAAGAAATGAGTTAATCTTGTGTGGTAGCAGAAGTTAATAGAAGTAGAGGTTATTGTTCTTTATGGGGTATGTAAAAATTTTGTTATTGTTAGTGATCATTTACTAATAAAGTTAGAATGTTTGATTTAGTTTGCAATGGAAAACTAATGTAAAATTTATAAAATATGCTGTGTTGTGATGCCACTAGAATTTTTTTGTGGACTGCATGTGAAACCATAGGCATTATTCAGTGATAAACGTTTGTGTGCAAAATAGGGATGTTAACCGATGACTGACTGACCGTATCAACGTTAACCGATCAAAGTTGTCGGTTAAAAAATCTCTAAATTAGGCTATTATAGACAGTGAACTAAATGCCATTAGCCATCTCATTCCAAAATCTTTTTGTGTGAAGTGAACAAATCCCTCACACTCAATTTTTCATAACTCGCCTGTTTGTACTTAATAAACCAATAAAAACATTTGCCGTGAGGTCACTGCGTTTTGGTTTGCGCGCTCACAAGCTGCAAAAAGTAAACAGGCTAAAACACTCGAGATTAGAGCCGGGGCAGACGACAGTATGAAGCATCATTCCGCATAAGATGGGCTTACATTTGGAAATATATTACATCTACATTTCAGTGGTAACACATAAGGTGTTGATCATCATCTTTCTTTATTATTGTTAGCTCTAACATACCTTGAACTAAAGCGGCGTCTCTTCGGAGCTGTCATTTTCTTAAATTAGCTGCGGCAATGTTTCAAATGAGCTTCTAACACTAGACAAATGCCTTTTATTTCCAACACGATCACCACCTTGTACCCAAACCATTTCGAAACTCAGGAACCATTTGTCCTCTGATTACAAACAAGCTCCTCGGCGCCTTGTTTGCGGGACTCATGTTACGTGCTGTAGGGGATTTTAAAAAAAGTGACGTGAGTGGAAGGGAGGCGGCGGCGCTGGGAGTGAGTGCGTGCGTGTGTGGCTGGCAGAGCGGCAGAGAGATCAGGGATCAACATTAACACTTATCCGCTTGTCTGGGACAAGTAGATTTTTTTGAAGGGACAAGTGAAAAAGAATTTTACTTGCCTGACGGACAAGAGCCTGATTAAAACAAAAAATAACTAGCAAACACCAAAATGCAAGAATGATTGTGCGTTCATTTAGTGTAAGTGGCGATCGATAGTGGTGGATAATAATATGATTAACTAGGGCTGGACGATATGGCCAAAATTCATATCACAATATTTTTCTTAATTTCGGTCGATACGATATAATTCCGATCTCGATATGAACTATATAAAAGCTTTAGAAAAAACTACTAAGAACTGCCACAAAGGATGTCTGTACCTACAAACTTCTGAAAAATGTATTTGCCAAGTCTATGAATAGTCCTCCTATAAAACTATATCATATTTTAGATCAGGGAACTACACTGCCACCAAAATGGTCGCATATGCGACCTTTTAAAATGCCATTGCGACCCTAATTTCTATGGGGTCGCAAATGTATCACTGATTATTTTTGTACCTACCTTATGTTTTAGGCAATATACTATGATTTACTATGAGCATTTATTAATACAGAAATATGTATTTTAAGAATACGTTTTATAACATGCTCTGAGCATTCAACACATCAAGTTGGCTTCAACCCCACGACCCCCACCCCCTCCCCCTCCCGAAATGTAGGCGAGGCGTAGCCAAACGTTGATTTAAAAAAATATACCTCTCGTTCAGACACACACAGCAATCGCATATATATCTCAACATAGCCTACAATCTGTACGTGTTGAAATGAAGCGGACAATTGACTCATATTGTAAGAAGGGAAGTTCAAGTGTAACAGAATCATCACTTGATGTCGATGCGACATGTCAAACGGAGCCTGTGAGTGAGAATGATGAGGCTGATGCCGGCTTCACACTGCGTGCGTAAGCAGGGCGTAGGCAGCGCCGAAGCAGCGCGTGTGTAAAGCAGTAGCAGTGCGGGCACTTTTTGCTTTCACACGGGCAGCGTTTGTCACGCGCAGTTGTGTACAGAGTAC
This sequence comes from Pseudorasbora parva, assembly GCF_024679245.1. Taxonomy (NCBI): domain Eukaryota; kingdom Metazoa; phylum Chordata; class Actinopteri; order Cypriniformes; family Gobionidae; genus Pseudorasbora; species Pseudorasbora parva. The sequence continues at coordinate 58,799,531 of NC_090172.1, read as the reverse complement.
TCTATAATGGATAAGTTTGCATTTCTCTTTAATGTATTTTTTATTTCATTTAGTGCGAGTTTTTGATCTTTGAGTCTTTGAGAAAGGCCATCGCACTATATGTCCATGAAAAGCACACTGCTAAAAAGAGAAACTTCAGGAAATAGTCTTGAAATATTGGATCATAGGCATCACATTTACATGCATTATCCATCATAAACCTCTTAAAGATAATTCATAAATGACTGTAATAACTAAGAGGAAACTTCTTTATGATATATTGTAGGCTAAATGAGCAAATTATCTAAAAACGTTTTAAAAAAAATGACAACGCACATCATAGTCTATCTACATGTCTATACTGTGTGTGCTATAATAATGTGTGTACATTCTATTTACCTATCCATATTTAGTTGTTCGTTCGTGAGACAACGAAAGACTGTCAAAAACACTTTAAAATGACTTACCATCAGCACCAAGAGCTGCTCACACTCACCAACTTCCTCCCATGCTTTTTGCTTCACTTGCAAGTCTTTATAAAGCAAATTGTGCTTCTCAACCTCCACGATGAGACGAGTGTTGTCCATTGCTGTCTTTCCAGGTGCACTCTGAAGAACACTGCCTGTGACACCACGTGCTTTTGTTTATCGTTTCTGTTTTTATGCCAGCATATAGTTATAATATATACATAATTTAATTCATATTTAATTTAAGATAAACTGGCATACATTATTTAAAATTAGTTTGTTCAGGCAAAAACTTATGGCAGTGACTTCGGTTTTCGTGGAGAACTTTTTTCTCCCCACAGCGCCGGATGTCATATGGTGACTGAGAAACACGCGGAACACTTCACTAAATTATTTCATGGTTAAATGTGTTATTTTTCATGTTAACCATGTTAATTTTGATCAGAACAATGTACTGTGGCTTTAATTCATCGTGAGCAGCGCATCAAAAATAGAGCCGGCGCCGAAACGATCGCGGCACTGCCGCTTCTGCTCTGCTCCTGCTATGCGCCGCTGCGCTGCCTCTGCTGCCGGTGTGAATGCACTTATTGATTAAAGGGTTACTTCAGCGATTAGCATATGGCTTTGTATCAGTAGAAACCCTGGAGTATATTCAAATTATTGTGCTTTCCCCCCTCATATCTCCCTGAGACGAGAGATTTATGCATTTCATTTCTGGAAAAAATTCCTCCTATGATGCAAAGTGACGATTTTAGCATCATAGGAGGAATGTTTGCCCAAAGGCTAAAGACTACAGCCAGCAGAGGGAGCCATTTCCGCATGTTTTGAATCCGCGCATGGGGGATGGAGATTACACTCAGCTTGCAGGGAGAGCTCAGCTGGCAGGCACTCATTTAAACACAGCTATGGTGAGCAATGTAAGTCTTTTAACTTCTCAAATTAATTTCTATGAAAGTTAAGCTTGCAAAGGCATGAACTGAAACGCGCCAGACTGAACTCGCGTTGTGAATGTATGCCGCGAGTGTTGTCGCGATTACCTCAGCTCTCATCACGAGACCTTATCAGCTCATTTTTTTCACTCGTGCAGTTAGTGTTCAGTGCTGTGACACTCGCGCGGTGACTCACTCATTATATTGAACAGACACGTTCAGTTTTTAATTGTAGTGTCTTCTCTAACTCAGTCACTGTAATCAAGTTGGTGACGTTGGGGAATGGCACAGGGCAGCGAAGCATTCTGGGAATTGTAGTCTTTCATCCCCATGGGACAAAAATACATTTTCTGTCTTTTCTCAGTCTAGAAGACACCAAATTCAAAAATAATTTCACATTTCTACTGCATTGATGACCCAGTTTAAATACAGATTCATCTTCCCAGCGCTGAAGTACCCCTTTAACATGAGCGCCGAAAAAAATACGCCCTGCTTACGCATGCAGTGTGAAGCCGTCAGGGAAAGCACATGCGGGGACATATGAATTTCGACACCAGTGGCTCGAAGAATACCAGTGGTTAGGGTACCAAGACGGAGCAATGCACTGTGTGTACTGTAAATTCTGTGGGCCATCAATTGCAGGACTGTCCAAATTTGTAACTGCGTCAAAACCATTCAAACACGAATCATTAACCGCCACGCTTGCATGCACACTTTTTTGTCATTCCAATTAAAATAATTTCGATTGAAGTGATTCAGTGGACTGTTTACATGAGACGTTATCTAAACCGATCTAGGGTTTACATGTGCTGACTTTCAATCGCAATCATCACAGAGCAGTTTGTCTGCCGCATCAGAAATGTCGACGCTCCTCTCCAGCAGCTGAATGTGTTCACGGATGCCATAGCAACTCTCAACGACCACCAGGACTTATACGGTTTTATAAAAGCTATTTATTTGTTGTAAAGTGTAATAATCATCTCAGAAAAAATAAATTCTTCTGTCAGGCGCAGTTGAAGTAAAAAGTGCCTGGGACAAACGCTGTCAAGATGAGAGGATGTAGCCAGGCTGTGTCTGTGTCATTATGCCAACATTATCTTCATACGTTCTTAAGAAATAAAAAGTTCACCCCTCAGAAAAATTAACTTTCCTCTCAACATTATAGCCTGCGTTTGAGCGCGCGCGGTCAGTGGTGAAGGCGCGCGCTGTATCTGTATCATGTCATATAAGGACGCACACTCAAAAGTAATCCGGTCAGGTCGTTTACATGGTTACATTTTTCATGAAAAGGTTTATCCCACCCCTCTAAAACCGATTACAATTTCATTCGGTTTGGGCATTTTTATTCAGATTGAGGTGTTTATATGGAGCATTTTCATTCGGATTGGACTTTTAAACCGATTACAGTGCTCCATGTAAACGCACTGAAGCTTCACAATGACAGTATGAAGCACGCAAAGTTTAGAGACGGGTACATATCTAGGGCCCTATAAAATCCGTTTTATTTTTTCCCAAATTCCGTTTTATTTTTTCCCAAATTCCATATTTTCCGTTTTAATTTTTGCAAATTCCGTTTTTTCCGTTTTAATTTTTGCAGATTCCTTTTTTTCCGTTAAAATGTTTGGCAATTCAGTTTTTTTTTACCCTTTACTGTTATTTTGGTGAAAAAAGAGTGTGCTTTTAATGTTAATATAATAGAACATAAAACAAAAAATAGGAATGACCTTAAATTTACTGAGGTAACAAACATCACATTTACTTTTTAGGACAAATATGATATTTGGCATAACACTGCACTTCAAATACTTCAAATATTAATGGTTATTAGCTTTAAACTTTCCGGTAAAATAAATTATAATAGTTTATATAAGTTAAAATGAAAGTGCTCCAGTAGCTTTTTCTTTCAAGTATTTTTAAAAAAAAAAGAACTAAAAAAAAAATCATAAGAATCATCTTTTACATACAGTACTATTAAGTAAAACATTTAAAGCTGAAAATTAACATTAAAAAATAACATTTCACCATGAAATCATGTAGTGAATTGTTCTGTGTGTTTAACAATCACCATTATGATATCCAGAGCTGTGAAAAATAAAAATACACGAAAACACAACACTGCCAGAAGTTTTCCCCCCAACTTCAAAGGCCCCTTTAAATGATTAAAACTAGATGCTTAATTTTAACTTTAAGGTTACTTATCATGTAAACTACCCATAGGCTACAGCATGTTAAATGCATGTTTGGAACAGACTAACAGAGGGGAAAACGGTCGCATTTGCAGCAGATATGCATTGCTGCCTAATGTGCCCATTATAAATCAAAGCACGAGATGACAGGGGTTGAGCAGAACACCGGAAAATCTGACAGAATGGACAATATTTGTCTGTCTGTGCATTACACGAGCCGCGGTTCAGGTGCGCGCGCGACCAATCCTGCCTGAGCACAACGAGCGCGCGGCTCCCGCTCTCCATACGCAAAGCTGCCTGCGCGTGCAGTGTGAAACCGCCGTTAGCGTCGAGTTTCTTAACTTTTTCGCTGCCGAAAGCAGAGACGTGGAGACCAACTTCGCCATACTTTCATTGTTTTGAAGGGCGAGCTGAAATGACGGGAGGGGTTGTGTCGCGGAGATTTGCTTCCCCCCGTCTGCACTTTCCTCAGACATACGTTCTTAACCCACACGACACAGAATTTCATTACAAATATGTACAATTCCGGGGAAATCTGCGATAACACCAGATTCCGCGTTTATATGCAGATTCCGCGTTAATATGCCAATTCCGCGATTCCGTCCGCGATTCCGTGATCGCGGAAATTATAGGGCCCTACATATCCCGTGATGCATTTCGGTGTCGAGATTTAGCAAACCGATGCATTTGCTAGTGAGGAATCTGAATTGATAATTAAGTTCAGTGTAGTTTATAGCCAAAGAGGAAATGCCTTTCACCAAATTTAAATTGCAAATTATTCTTTTGAAGAAGAAACGGGGTGGCCATTAACCCAACATTCGCTAACCACAAATCATGTGCTGAATTTATTGGAGTAATCTCAGACACTCTCAACCAAAATACCTGTGCCAAAATTTCTTATTATTTTATGGATTATATTTATTTTTCCTTAAAAGTTCAGGAGTCTGCCCATCTGTGCCCACCACAGCATGTTGAAATGCAAAAGAAATACATTTTGCACTTTATTGTGTACTGTATTTTTTATTGCAATAAATCTATCCCAACCAATGTTAAAGAAAACAATAAGGCATGTGGTTTAAAAGATGGCAAGTAAAAAAAAAGCACATCTGTATGCAATAGTTTCATTATTGTCCATTATTATCCAGAGTGGCTTACTATAAATAATTTGACCAATAATTCGACCAAATCATGTTTTGTGCCAGTAACTGAAAAAGTTAGTAGTGCCACCAGTGGAAAAGGTTAGTGTAGTTCCCTGCAATATCAGCCGTTTGAGTGCCCATCGATCCATACTTCGAATTCGGACCGGAAATAGTAAACCATCCGGGAATCTTTGGAATACTCTTTTCAACATACTATGATTTGGGGCATACTAATTCTATTTTCGAATACTATTTAGGATGGATAGTATGCGAATTGGGATGCAGGGTCTGTTTCATGTTTAAACATACTTTCCAACATTTATTTTTTGTCTATTCAAATCTCATATTATTTAATGCAGTTGTAATTTTTCAGTGTAAATTATTTAATTTTATTGTTAACAGCTCTTATAGGGTCTTAATTTTATTTAATGTATTGATCAAATTTAACAATATAAAATTAAACCTAAAGCATAGCCTATATTTAATAAGATTAGGGGGGAAATGCCCTTTATAAAAGGTAAAAATATCACAAATTTGAAATGATTCAATAAAAAAATAAAAATTCACAAAATGCAACACTGGTTAAAAACACTGGTTATTTCTTCAGAATAAATTATAGTTACACACACACACACACAAAATAAATAAAAAAATATATAAACTTTTTTCCGGACAAGCAAATTTTTTACTCTGACAAGTGAATGAACGATTTACTTGTCCGAAGGACAAGCACATGAACATGCTTAATGTCAAGCCCTGGAGGTCACAGAGAGATGCGACAGAGTTTGCGAGATTGCGGGTGCTGCTTGCGGCTGTTATTTCAAATAGCGCAGCACATTTTAAACTAATCTGTTAACCGGTTTCGACCGGCTAATGAGGCTTGGTGGTCGGTAAAGAAAATGTTTAGTTTTCGCCATCCCTAATGCAAAAGCGGTGGGTCATAGTTGTGTTTATTAGTCCCTTTTGCCCCTGCTGGTGGATGCTGTAACTGCACCATTTAACTTGCAAAACACGGTGTCACCGTGGCTGAGAAAGATGTTCCCTTCAGTGGCCACACTACAGGCCGGATGGAGAACTCATACTTACCTGGCAGGGGAGACACCATGATCATGAAGGTGGTTCACCCAGGGCGAGGCTCAGCCATTGCACTCCGGTTGTGCTGACCCCTGCGAATTCCCCAAATGTGGGAATCTCGACTGCATAATTTCTGGTAGTGGGGGACTGCGTTCGCGCTCTCCCCTGATTTACTGGTCAAAAAGAAGAACTGAAGTACTCATTGTGTATCTTTTATTTGGTTATTTGGTAAATCAGCGCTTTATTGACTCTTAGCACCTTTCTTGTCAAGGTGTCTGGGAGGGGCTGAACTCAAAATACTCAGACTGGTGCGTCTGGCACCAACAACCATGCCACACTCAAAATTGCTTAAATCACCTCTTTCTCATTCTGACATTCAGTTTGGAGTTCAGGAGATTGTCTTGACCAGGACCCACAATTAGCCCACAGATGCTCAATTGGATTGAGATCTGGGGAATTTGGAGGCCAAGTCAAACTCGTCGTGTTCCTCAAACCATTCCTGAAGCATTTTTGCTTTGTGGCAGGAGCATTATCCTGAGAGCCACAGCCAGCAGAAAATACAGTTTCCATTAAAGGGTGTACATAGTCTGCAACAATGCTTAAGTAGGTGTTACGTGTCAAAGTAACATCCACATGGATGGCAGGACCCAAGGTTTCCCAGCAGAACATTGCCCAAAGCATCACACTGCCTCCGCCGGCTAGCCTTCTTCCCATAGTGCATCCTGGTGCCATGTGTTCCGCAGGTAAGAGATGCACACGCACCTGGGCATCCACATGATGTAAAAGAAAATTGATTTATGAGTCTAGGTCACTTTGTTCCATTGCTCTGTGGTCCATTTCTGATGCTCATGTGCTCATTGTTGGTGTTTTTAGCGGTGGACAGGGGTCAGCATGGGGCACCCTGACTACACAACAAACTTAGATGACGTGTATTCGGACCCATTTTTTTTCAAAACCATTTTGCTTTTACATTTATGCATTTAGCAGACGCTTTTATCCAAAGCGACTTACAACTCAGGAGTACAGGAAGCGATCCGTCAAGAAGAGGCAGAGAAACACAAAAAGTGCCCCAAATACCAAGATTTGTATACTACTCAGAGTAGCAAAAACCAGAAAAGGGAAGAAAAGAGGAATAGAGGAGGAAGAGTTTTTTTTTAAATGTAAGATTAAGTGCTCATGGAAGAGATGAGTTTTTACCTGTCTTTTGAATGAAGCGAGTGATTCTGTCGTGCGTATGGAGGACGGAAGATCGTTCCACCAACCAGGAACAATGAAAGAAAAAGTCCTGGAGAGGGATTTCATGCCTCTCTGTGATGGTACCACAAGCCTCCGCTCATTAGCTGAGCGAAGGCTTCTGGAAGGGGTGTAGACTCGTAGGAGTTAGTCGAAGTATGCGGGTGCTGAGCTTGTGGAAGATCCAGAAGCAACAATCAGAGCTTTGAATTTGATCCGGACAGCAAGTGGTAGCCAATGCAGAGAGATGAATAGAGGTGTGACATGAGCCATTTTGGGCTCATTGAATACAAAACCAGCATTAACTTTTGAGTAATATGAGCTACAGTAGCTTGTCCATTTGATCAGACCACAAAGGCCAGCCTTCGCTCCCCACGACAATGAGCCTTGGCCGCCCATGAGCCTGTGGCCGGTTCTCCACTGTTTCTTCCTTGGAGATCTAAGGTTTACTTAAAATTAAACCAACAAAAATGTTTTACAGTGTAGGAAGTAATGCTCTGTTTTTGCCTTATTTGGAAGGGTCATTAATATAAATGCAGAGTTCTGCTCTGATCGGCTGTTTCACTCCACTGCTCCTCAATGACAGCTAACACATCTATACCATCCATCATGGTAATGATTTTTCAATGATAGCTTCTAGGGATGTCCCGATCAGGTTTTTTTTGCCCTCGAGTCCGAGTCATTTGATTTTGAGTATCTGCCGATATCGAGTCCCGATCCGATACTTCTATAATACATAAAAAAAGAATAAAGAAGAGCGAAAAAACGAACCAGGATGTTCCTTATTTTTTATTTTATTCACCTTATTTTAACATTCAACAACTCTAACAAACAGAGCACTTCTGTGAGGTAGCTTGAACAATCAAGTAATAAATAAACATAAATTCTTCACTTTTGGATTTTAGTGCAACAGTAAATATAAAAAAGTCCGGGACCGGAGTTGCGCAGAGCAGGAAGTACAACGGCGATATCAAAAGCACACCCATACTCTCATAGATGCAGAACAATTAATTATGTTGGTGTGAAATAAACAGTTATGGAAATTAAATTAAATAATCTGCTCCCAAAAATCCTGAAAAAATCGGTTAGTGCCTCAGTGACAACTTCACTCAGAGAAGACGTCGATCTAAGCTCTCAATCATGACATCACACAGCCGTTTTTATAGCATCAAATAACTAACTAAAACTAAACTTATTTAAAAAACAAACACTTTAAATGAAATCATTGTGATGATAACTGCCTCCAATGACATAAATCAACTTTGGGGGAAAAATATTTGAAGTGTAATTTGACTGAAGTGTAATTAACAATGCTTTTCAGGTTTTTATAGGTCTAACATTAGTTTTTAGGTAGAGAAATTGAATAAAGTAGGCTAATGAAATTTAAAATAGCTGCATATTTAACTGTTTAAATTAAAGACTAATCCTTACAAAAGCTATTCAATCAAGAGCAGCGAGTGATTCCTTATCTTTTGTTTGACATTAAACAGACAGCAGTAAAGCCCAGTGCCCCTTTAAGACCTGAAGGAAGGCTCTGCGTCGTCTTTCTCGACTGTATAAAGTCTTCTTAAGGCATATTCAGGCTATGTCTGCTTGGATACTCATCAAGATGGACATGTTGACATACTTCTTGTGTGAGTTGGTCCGTTTAAGCGCAAGTCTTGAAAGAGAACTCAATATTTGCGCGCTGTGAGACGAGTGCGCGCTTTCAATGATGCACAGAGACTGATCAGCGCGCGCGCTCTCAAGATTCGCGTCTTCTGGCGAATATACACGTGTGATATTAGCGCTGTTGTAATGCATCACCGAGAAGCCAGCACATGTATCCATCTACAGAAACATACATAAAGCATTATTTTCAAGTTACAACCCATATTATTGATGCGTCATCATGCTCAGCTCACCCCAGAATATACATTATATCCGAGTCCTGATCAGGATGTAACGTCTGATTCCGATCGAGTCTGAAATCACGTGATCGGGCCCGAATTCCGATCATGTGATCGGATCGGGACATCCCTAATAGCTTCTCAACTTTGAATCACAAACTGGGTAGTGCGTAAATATGTTGTTTGTACAGTAACGTTACAGTTTGACAGTAGAGTACTGATTTAAAAGTCGATTTATTTAGCCAAACAAAGTAATGTAGAAGCCACTCAAAATAGTCAGTGTCATGTTTATTACTCACTCGCTGCAAAATAATCATGCTTCAGTGTATTGACAAATGTATATTTATTGACTATCGTAAGTTGACTGTCATAAGTTGACTATCGTTTCAACTTATGCCTGGTTCAGACTACACAATGTTAGCCCTAATTTCACGACGTCACGACCGAAAGACCAGCATGTTGAATTTCTTTTGCGGTCCTTCACGATGGGTTCTGTCACGTGTGACGCTGACCAACCGGAGCACAGACAGTTTTCGTACACCGCTTTCAAACACGGTGAAACGTATGAGATGATGGTGAGGCTAACTTTAGGTGGAATTATAAAATGTAGGAAAGGTTCGTGGAGCTGTGGCAACAGTACTCCTGCCTGTACGATGTGTCAGGGACTACCACGATCGAATAATAAAGAAAAATGCTGGCAAAAGATAGCAGAAGCCAGAGTCCTGCAACGGGTCGGGTACCCGCGGGTATCCGCGGGTACCCGCATAAAAGTGTCTAAAACGGGTGGATTGTGGACATTTATAAAATTCACGGGCGGGTATGCGGGCGGATAATTAACTCTGTGCGGGCGGGTAGTAGCGCGTATGGGCGGATGAAAAATATGTGCAATATTTCTGTGGCAAAGTGAACGAGAGAGCGAGAGCGAGACCAGGGCGTGATTGTGAATGAGCGTCACCTGCGAGCCACACCGGTCTCGAGTCCTCTGAGGGAGCTCGGAAGCATATAAGGACGAGAGATCACCACACCTGGATTTGACGTTGAGTTGTTTACTTTTTATTATGTGTGTGCGCTTGGCAGATGTCTATGAGGGGCTGCCCACGTTACTTTCGTTTTGTTTGGTTAAAGTCTTTTAAATGTTCGCCGGTTTCCGCCTCCTTCTTCCCCCATCGAACATATTGTAGGCTTTTACAATTTCTATGTCCAAATTATCATTACACACACACGCAACAACGATATGCCATTTGACCCATCACGTCACCACCACTGCGACATTGAAACTTTTGTTGATGCCTCTCGTAGCGCGGATGAAGCGAGCGTTGCAGGAGTAGCAATGGATGAAGTAAAAGTAAAGTTGGTGAGTGGAGTAGCTATATGAAATTGTTGACAATGAGTCTTTAAAGGCACTTTTGCCTGTTTCATTAGCCCATTCATGACGCTGTTGATGTTGAGAGGGGGGCAGGATAAAAAATAAAGCATTTTAATTTGAATGTTTTAGCGTGTGTGATTTATTGCGGGCACGGGTCGGGTAACGGGCCAAATATTAACGGGTCTGGGCGGGTACGGATTTAATTTTGATATTTTCACGGGTCACGGGTCGGATCTGGTGCTAAACCTTGCGGGTACGGGCGGGGGCGGGTCTCCAAAAATGGACCCGTGCAGGACTCTGGCAGAAGCTCTTCAGCAACCCAGTAAGTAACGTTACTTGACTGTAAGCTTAATAGATACGTTGTAACTACTGGCTACTAACTAAATATTTAATATAAAAAGAACAGTATTTTACCTCGTTCTCTTTGGAGGATTGACAGCCCATACTATCCTCTTCCAGCAAGCCAGGAACGTGTCCTTTGTCGAGTTTTCTTTCTATTTTTGCACTTTTCTAAACCTAAAACAGCCAAAACACGCTGCTTCGGACATCGTTTGTTTACGCTCTTGTTTCTGAAAGTCAATGACATCACGCACGTCATGACAACAAGCGATGATTGGTTGAGTAGCAACGTGTAGTCTGACATGTTTCTAGTCCAGGACACGACAAGATTTTAGGAGTCAAAATCGCGTAATCTGACACAGTGACTATCGTGACAGAAAAAAATATCTTGTAGTCTGAACCAGGCATTAGATGGTGAAGGTGACGTTAGCTACAAGGCTTGCTTGAGCAATCTGTAAGCAGCTAAACAGTAGTAAACGTAGTTAGTTTCTGAGTTATGTGTTAATGATGAAATATAGGCTAATTTAGATTTCAATCCGTCAAAAGGGATCGACATGACAACACTGGCAGGAAATAATATTAATCTTTGTCATTTGACAAACAGTTGTGTGTGCTACTTGGAGTAGGGATGGGTACCGAAAACCGGTATTAAACGGGCCCCGGGGCTGAATTTTGAAAGACCGTTGTATCGATAAGCTCGGACGTTATCGGTTCTGCTGTCGGTACTTTTGAAAATACACACACACACACACACACACACACACAGAGAGAGAGAGAGAGAGAGAGAGAGAGAGAGAGAGAGAGAGAGAGAGAGAGAGAGAGAGAGAGAGAGAGAGAGAGAGAGAGAGAGAGAGAGAGAGAGAGAGAGAGGGAGAGAGGAGAGAGGGAGAGAGGGAGAGAGGGAGAGAGGGAGAGAGGGAGAGAGGGAGAGAGAGAGAGCGCTCCGCAAACGACATTATTATGGATATAGTCAGGAGAAAATATAGTCCATCTGCCTATTATCAGTCGCCTATAGATCTGCATGTCTGTCTTAAAGAGGCAGCGGTGTAAATAAACATGCTGACGAATTACTGCGAATTAAACAACCAAATGCAAAGAGAAAATCACTCGCAGCTCTTGCATGAATAACTTCAGCTTTAATAAGCATTAATTTGGCTATTTATGATGAACAGTGTTATTTTACATTTGATTAGTAGAATTCTTCCTGAAATGAAAGCACTGCATGTGTAGGCTGTGTATTTTTGTTAATTTTGTGTGTGTGTGTGTGTGTGTGTGTGTGTGTGTGTGTGTGTGTGTGTGTGTATGTATGTATGTATGTATGTAGGTATATATATATATATATATATATATATATATATATATATATATATATATATATATATATATATAATCAAAAAGTACCGATAAGAATACCGTTAAAGTACCGGACCGATAAGCAGTATCGGTAAGAGTAGTAATACCGTTAAAACCTTAACGATACCCATCCCTAACTTGGAGTTTCCAATTGTTACTTTAGCATCTTGCGTTAGATCTAGACAACACAGGGGATATTATCGTAATGTTGTCTTAAAATCGCCCCTTTTTTCAATATCAGACGCTGAGCGAATCCTGCTGTACTGCCCAAGTAAAAAAAAACTCTCCGTGGTAAATGGGCCGAGCAAATTAACAACTTTGAATTACTTTGTTACTTTGATTGTCACAGTTGCCGTTCTGTTGAAAATAGCCTGTTTTTCGAGACACCCCTCGCTGCAGCCTGTAGCACGATGACGTTGCTGGATCAGATCCAATACGTACTGGATGGTGGATCGTTACGGCGATGTCATTCATACAGATCTCTGAGTTAATTTATCATGGCGTATGTGCTAGTCTTAATGTATGATCATTATTGTATATAGATGATGTTCTAAACTGTGTAGTTGTAGTACTGATAAATAGTATTAAGTAATTATTGATTAATAAATCATCTTTTCATAAATGTGATGCTTAAATTATCCTAGTTTCGCTGTACATGCATGCAAAACAGTATATTTTTATATATTCTGATTATACTTGCTGTTGAGTGGAAGGAAAAATGAGTCAAGTAGCCTAATTGTCTCTGTAATTTTAATGCAACACGATCTGTAAAGAACTTTAAAATACCAGTAGCCTACACATTCAAGGAAAAATGCAAAACGTGTGTCCTGATGGCGTGAGCATGTTATTAATCATTATTTTTGCGCGAGTGGTTTGAGTATTTATCTATCCAGCAAAACTCTCCTGCATTCAATGATGTCCCAAAACTCTTCTGCGCATGCATATATGACGTCATCGAATTGTGAATGAAACCACCGCGCATGCGCGTCCAGTACGCGTTGGATCTGATCCAGTACGTCATCGTGCTACAGGCTGCAGCGAGGACTTCTTGTGTTTTTCCGTGGTCTTTTTCACAAACAAGATTTACATATGAAGGAGCAGGCAATGATGTTTGAGACTCAATGTATGTGATGTCCATGTACTGAACTCTTATTTAACTATGCTAAGGTTAATTCACTTTTTCCTTCTAGGGCACCTTTTAATATACGTTCGGATATTTAAAATGTAGTTTGGCCCCACTCTCATCTTTGTCTCCAGTTACATTTTAATGTTCTTTCATGTCTGTTGTGAGTGTGACGTAGGTCTATAGAGTCAATTGTGCTTGAGCTGAACCCCCCCCCTCATACTGTCTCCTCCCCTCTTCCCACCCTTTACCCTGCCTCCTTACCACAGCTTTCTACACCCATTTCTTGAGCCATCTACAAATTTAAAGTAAAGGGAGGAAAGGCTATGAACCTATAAGCCTTACTTGAGTAATTTTAACAATTACATTCAGTTCAATAACTAAAGTTACTAGAGTTTAAAAAAAAAAGTTTCATTCTTACCATCATCTTATTTGCTGTCTCCAAGAATGTGGTTGCTTCTGGTGGCCATCTGTGGGTATCGCTTCTCGGCCTTTTGGCTAAGATCAAGTGTAGTATCTGTTCTTATCAGTTTAATATCTGATACGTGCCCTACCCGGGCACCATATATTAAATTGATTTTTGGAACAGGGAGATGGAATAGGGGCTTGCTCCGTCCACTCCACGCATCGACCCGGTATTGCAGTACTTCCGGGAACGGTGCACCCCCCTAAAGTGGTCAAAGTAAGAAATGAATTAATCTTGTGGTAGCAGAGGTTAAGAGAAGTAGCGTTTATTGTTCCTTATGGGGTATGTAAAAGTTGTTATTGTTAGGTATCATATACTAGTAAAGGTAGAATGCTTAATTTTGTTTGGATTGGAAAACTAGTGTAATATTTATAAAATGCTGTGTTGTGATGCCACTAGAATTTTTCAAGAAGTCCTCGCTGCAGCCTGTAGCACGATGACGTACTGGATCAGATCCAACGCGTACTGGACGCGCATGCGCGGTGGTTTCATTCACAATTCGATGACGTCATATACGCATGCGCAGAAGAGTTTTGGGGACATCATTGAATGCACAGGAGAGTTTTGCTGGATAGATAAACACTCAAACCGCTCGCGCAAAAATAACGATTAATAACATGCTCACGCCATCAGGACACACGTTTTGCATTTTCCCTTGAATGTGTAGGGTACTGGTATTTTAAAGTTCTTTACAGATCGTGTTGCATTAAAATTACAGAGACAATTAGGCTACTTGACTCATTTTTCCTTCCACTCAACAGCAAGTATGATCAGAATATATAAAAATGAACTGTTTTGCATGCATGTACAGCGAAACTAGGATAATTTAAGCATCACATTTATGAAAAGATGATTTATTAATCAATAATTACTTAATACTATTTATCAGTACTACAACTACACAATTTAGAACATCATCTATATTCAATAATGATCATACATTAAGACTAGCACATACGCATGATAAATTAACTCAGAGATCTGTATGAATGACATTGCCATAACGATCCACCATCCAGTACGTATTGGATCTGATCCAGCAACGTCATCGTGCTACAGGCTGCAGCGAGGGGTGTCTCGAATTTTTTTGTGGACTGCATGTGAAACCGTAGGAATTATTCAGTGATAAACGTTTGTGTGCAAAAGCGGTGGGTCATAGTTGGGTTTATTAGTCCCTTTTGCCCCTGCTGGTGGATGCTGTAACTGCACCATTTAACTTGCAAAACACGGTGTCACCGTGGCTGAGAAAGATGTTCCCTTCAGTGGCCACACTACAGGGCGGATGGAGAACTCATACTTACCTGGCAGGGGAGACACCATGATCATGAAGGTGGTTCACCCAGGGCGAGGCTCAGCCATTGCACTCCGGTTGTGCTGACCCCTGCGAATTCCCCAAATGTGGGAATCTCGACTGCATAATTTCTGGTAGTGGGGGACTGCGTTCGCGCTCTCCCCTGATTTACTGGTCAAAAAGTAGAACTGAATTATACATAGTGTATCTTTTATTTGGTAAAACAGTGTTTTATTGACTCTTAGCACCTTTCTTGTCAAGGTGTCTGGGAGGGGCTGAACTCAAAATACTTAGGGTGCGTTCACACTTGTAGTTCGGTTCGTTTGGTTAGTTTGGTCCGGACCAAAAAACAAAAACAAACATAATAGTCCTGGTCCGCTTAGCGTTCACACGGGCATTTTTAACAGCGAACCTAAAGTTACCGAACCAAAGGCACAGGGAGACGCTCACAACCTGATTGGTCGGTTTATATGACGTAGGAGCTCGTTTACCGAACATGCAAAACAATGCTGTGTGCGGATTACACGCGCGGGCATTTTATGCGTGTACATATGGCATTATTTTTTACCAGAGAACTCATGAAGAGCTCATGAAATGTTCAAAACAACGCTGTGTGCTGGATTAAACGCG
Source organism: Pseudorasbora parva (assembly GCF_024679245.1). Lineage (NCBI taxonomy): Eukaryota > Metazoa > Chordata > Actinopteri > Cypriniformes > Gobionidae > Pseudorasbora > Pseudorasbora parva. The sequence goes on along the minus strand of NC_090172.1, from coordinate 58,784,067 downwards.
ATCATTTTATGCGTGTACATATGGCATTATTTTTACCAGAGAACGCATGAAGAGCTCATGAAATGTTCAAAACAACGCTGTGTGCTGGATTAAACGCGATCATTTTATGCGTGTACATGTGGCATTATTTTTACCCGCTGAGAACTCATGAAGAGCTCATAAAATGTTCAAAACAGCAGCAGGATTTCCTCCGTTGTGCAGAACAGAGACGGCCGTTCTGTTGTCTGTACCTGCTAATAATGGGCAACACAGGAACTTTGATGAGAAGAGCCAGGTATGCTTTTTGTGTGTTTTTTCTAGCATTTTCGAAACATGCTCGTCAGACCAAATATTAATGCGGCTCTTCCTCGTTGCTCTACGTTTGCCCTCTAACGTTAAAGTTACTCATTTTGGATAACGTACACCGATCTTTCTGCGCCGTCAAATCAGCTGCATTATGCGTGGCATCTTGTGACATTATGTCCGGTTTTTGGTCCATTTACATGTCTTTGGTCCGTGTTGCGTTCATATATCAATCGAACCGCACCAGAGTTCGTTTGGAAGCGGACCGAGACCCATCTTTTTAGCGGTCTCGGTCCGCTTGTTTGGTGCGCACCAGAGTTCGGATGGCAGCGTTCACATATGTTCAAATGAACCGCACTAACCGAGCAACCGCACCAGGGTTCGTTTTAATCGAACCAAACATGACAAGTGTGAACGCACCCTTAGACTGGTCCGTCTGGCACCAACAACCATGCCACACTCAAAATTGCTTAAATCACCTCTTTCTCATTCTGACATTCAGTTTGGAGTTCAGGAGATTGTCTTGACCAGGACTACACCCCTAAATGCATTGAAGCAACTGCCATGTGATTGGTTGATTAGATAATTACATTAATGAGAAATTCAACAGGTGTTCCTAATAATCCTTTGTGTTTGAGTGTGAGATGTTACAGTTCAGCTCACAACTGTAACAAAAAGGATCACAACGTAGATACGATTGCAAATGAAGAGTTTCGTTGCAAAACGAGATATATCCATTTTTTTAAAAAATGTTGGTTATTTGACATTATTATTTAAGGGCGTTTTCACACCTGAAAGTCCGCACCAAGGTCCGAACCAAAGTTTGTGTTTGGACATTTGGTTCTTTTTGGTTTGCTTTCACATTGCAGTTATGTTAGCGCACCAAAGAACTTTACATGACACACTGGCGTCCTGTCGTCATCATCTATGTGGGCAGAATCTTAACATTGATTGGTTTGTTAGCGGACGTGCGTCTGACGTCAGTGTGTTGTCAATTCAGCGGCTAACTTTGACAAGAATGAATGAACAGACGCATCGTTGCCTGTTAATATTATGGCATTACTATCTGCAGCACCAACTATACTCGAGGCAAATTCACCAAATGAACGTCCTCGTTGTGCAAACATTTTATCGGCGCCGACAGGAAAGGAGGAGCTCCTAGAAGATAGGCTTTTTAGCCAAACAATGTATTTTATTTTATATTTATGTTTAAATATTATAATGTTATTTTTAAATTTCATCTAGGCTATATTGATTATGAAACGTGCACAGATATGCAATATATGTCAAAGACATCGAGTCAGAAATAATTTTGACCACTTCATTAAGATTTGTTTTGTAGAAAGCTTTATTTTGTATCTTAATTTTAATAAATGTTTCATCGTTTGCCTGAATTTAATAAATAAGCTTAAATAAATAATATAACATCCTGTGACCTGAGTGATCATTTGCGTTGCACATGAACTGGAGCGGTCTCATAAATAAACCGAAACTCATATAGTCAAGCAGAGCCCGCTGTTCACGCGAGCTGACATGACTACACAAGCGGTTCTGTTTAAAATGCTGCGCGCTCCATCACTGCATGTGCTGTGAGTTTAATCTGTGTTTTTTCACTAATCCTACACCAGAACTTCCTGTAAATGGTCTGAAAGTCCGAACTATACAGAAAATGCTTTCACACAAGAAACGAACCGAACCTTTGTTCTGTTTGGTCCGGACCGAGACTACCTCTTTTCGTCGGACCAAATTTCGTCTATTTGGTCCGGACCATGGTCCGAGGGAGGTTTAATACCTGTAATTTTGGTTCGTACCAAACTGAAAAGTCCGAAAATCCGGACCAAACTAGGTAGGTGTGAAAGCACCCTAAGACATCAACAGTCAAGTTCATTCACAATTTTTGTACATTTAACTATTACTTGAGCTCAGTGAAGGGCAGGGACACAATATTTTTTAAATCCAGGATATTTTATGTCCATGAATAGTTTATAAATAAGTCAAAAACCATGGCAAAATGCAACATATTTATCTTAACATTGTCAAACATCTTAAATTGGTTAAAAGTTAGTTTTGGCCAGAACATACACAACATAACTGTTTTTTTTTGTTTTTTGTTTTTTTGCAAAACGCTATATATCCACCATAGGCTATATTCTACTACTGTAATACCATTAAGAAAAGCTAGTGAATCAATGTTTGTGTGTGTGTTTTCTTGAGTGTCACATGGGCTTCAGATGCCAGTGTGTGTCTTTTAGTCTACTCTTCTCCCCTGTGGTCATCACTGGTTACAGCCAAATCGTGATTGTAGAAGGCCTCGACGTTTGCCGGGGCACCAATGGCTTTAAGCAGGCTGATGATGTCCTTCTTCTTCACAGCCTTCACTGTGGTCATCATGGGCAGGGGATCTGCTTTATACTGGCCCCAGTTGTTGCCTCTCTTCAGGAGAGTGTGCTGGTAGGTGGGACTGCTGAAGGTGGTTCTCACCCCCAACTCTTTTCCATCGATCTCCAGCACCCGGGCTTCGCTGATTTTGTAAGGCCGCGTGGACTGCATGAGAGCCTTGGCTGCAGCTTTGTAGTCAAAGCTTTCCCAGTCTTTCCCGTACACATACACAGAGCCATGCTTCTTCAGGATGTTGGTGTATTTGTCTGTTGGGTCCTGCGAGTCCCGCGCCGCACTCTATATGCGTTGGGTTCCGCGAGTCCCGCGGGAGTGCAATTCGCAAGCACATTTTTGCGCATGTGAAGAGAAGGATTTTTTTCCCCATCAATATTGGGACGCGAGTAGGGATGGGTATCGTTAAGGTTTTAACGGTATTACTACTCTTAACGATACTGCTTATCGGTCCGGTACTTTAACGGTATTCTTATCGGTACTTTTTGAGATTTTATATATATATATATATATATATATATATATATATATATATATATATATATATATATATATATATATATATATATATATATATATATATATATATATATATATATATATATATACACACACACACACATATATACACACATATATACACAATTAACAAAGATACACATTATATAGGCCTGCACAGTGCTTTAATTTCAGGAAGAATTCTAGTAGGCTAATCAAATGTAAAATAACACTGCATAGTTTATCATAGATAGGATAAATTAATGCTTATTAAAGCTGAAGTTATTCATTCAAGAGCTGCAAGTGATTTTATCTTTGCATTTGGTTGTTTAATTCGCAGTAATTGATCAGCATGTTTATTTACACCGCTGCCTCTTTAAGACAGACGTGCAGATCTATAGGCGACTGATAATAGGCAGATGCACTACATTTTCTCCCAACTATCCATAATAACTACGTCCATTTTAGACACAAACTGTGTTGTTTAAGAAACTCTCCAAGCCGGTCATTTTGACATAGATGTTTGTGTACATTTGATCGTTTAGACGCGAGTGTGAAACCGAAAGTGTAATTTGCTCGTCTCGTTGTGGGCTGTTTCGGAGCTCGCGCTGACTTGGGAACAATCTCTTGCACACATTTTTGTGCTTTTAATCGCTCTTTTTATTATTAAACGCGTCCCACAATTTACCAACAGTAGCTAGACTGTATTTTACAACAATCAACGATCGTGCTGATTCTGTCATTACGTTTGAGTTATATGGAGAAATGACAGCGTAGGCAACTGCTGCAAGGGGAATTAAGTTGCGCTAGATATAAATTATAAATACAAAAGTATAATCTTTGCCAAAGAAGCCAAAATCTAAAATAAAATCACATTATCACAATCTAGTGTAAAGTGAAACTAGGCTATATTTGAATGTTTAGTTCTGTCCTCCGTGGGCTGTTTTGCGCTCTCTCTCGCTCTCTCTCGCTCTCTCTCGCTCTCTCTCGCTCTCTCTCGCTCTCGCTCGCTCTCGCGCGCTCTCTCTCTCTCGCGCGCTCTCTCTCTCTCGCGCTCTCTCTCTCTCTCGTCACGTCACGTCACGTCACGTCACGTCACGTGCATTTTCAAAAGTACCGACAGCAGAACCGATAACGTCCGAGCTTATCGATACAACGGTCTTTCAAAATTCAGCCCCGGGGCCCGTTTAATACCGGGTTTCGGTACCCATCCCTAGACGCGAGTTAAGTAGCCAAAGCCTATAATAAATAAGGGTTTAGCACCAATGTATCACCAATATGGAAACATTTGGACTTGAATGAGGGAGTTAGGCTGCATGAGTAACGCTGGTTACTTTCAGTTCCTCATTAAATTATTTCGTTTTGATCAAGCCTGCAGTCTCCCTCTCATTTACTGAAGCTTTCGCACCTCGATCGCCCCCCGGTGACCGGTCCCAGTATAGCCGCCCCTCTGTGTTTTCTAATGGACGCGAGGCAAACTAAATAATAAAATTACACTTCAAATATTTTCCCCCCAAAGTTAGTTTATGTCATTGAAGGCAGTTATCATCACGATGATTTCATTTCAAGTGTTCGTTTTTAAAATAAGTTTAGTTTTAGTTAGTTATCTGACGCTTTAAAAACGGGGGGTGTGACGTCATGATTGACAGCTGAGACTGACGGCTTCTCTGAGTGAAGTTGTCACTGAGGCACTAACGGACTTTTTTCGGAAGTTTTGGGAGCAGATTGGTGCTTTAGCTTGAATTTCTACATTTCCATAACTGTTTATTTCACACCAACATTATTAATTGTTCTGCATCTGCGAGAGTGTGGGCGGGCTTTTGATATCGCGGCTGTACTTCCTGCTCTACTTCCTGCGCTCTACTGCGCAACTCCGGTCCCGAAATCGCTACTGCGCAGACTCGGTCCCAAGATGTCAGCGTCGTGCACCCCGCCTGAAAGCTTCAAATATGGCAAGCGGAAACGGATGATGTCGAGTCGTCCATATTTTTTTACGGCCTATGGTTTTGACTTTATATAGTTATAGCCTTCTTTTCTGAATACCGTTGTTTTTGAAGGATTTGTTGTGGAGTGAGCCAGTGGGGGGAACTAAAATGACCTATGTTTGTAGTACAATATTTTGCTTTATTTAGCCCACTGGTATTATTATGAATGCAATCAAATGCGACTTATACGTGACTTACCTGTTTTTCTCTCTCTTTCAAAAGTCTTGTTGGTTAACAGTTAACCAGTTAATTAGCGTCCCATAGATATGGCGTACCAAGCTACAAGGCTTGATTGAGCAATCTGTAAGCAACTAAACAGTAGTGAATGTAGTTAGTTTCTGAGTTATGTGTTAATAATGAAATATAGGCTAATTTAGATTTCAATCCGTCAAAAGGGATCGACATGACAACACTGGCAGGAAATAATATTAATCTTTGTCATTTGACAAACAGTTGTGTGTGCTACTTGGAGTTTCCAATTGTTACTTTAGCATCTTGCGTTAGATCTAGACAACACAGGGGATATTACCGTAATGTTGTCTTACTAAGAAACTTTCAGTTTAATCTGAAATGGGTTCGACAGTCAAGAAGTGGATAAAATCACTACTTACTGCTTGCAGGAATACGGTTAAAATCGGCCCTTTTTTCAATATCAGATGCTGAGCGAATCCTGCAATATTGCCCAAGGTTAAAAAAACTCTGTGGTGAAATGGGCCGAGCAAACAAACAACTTTGAATTACTTTTTTGCGGTATCCAATTGTAAATAAACATCAACCATAACTGTTGACATTGTTTATCTGTGGGAAGGCAGTTCTGCCTGAACATGGGCTGACATGTAAATGTTGGGGGCGTACATATTAAGGATCTCAGCGATTGTGTCACAGTTGCCGTTCTGTTGAAAATAGCCTGTTTTTCCGTGGTGTTTTTCACAAACAAGATTTACATACGAAGGAGCAGGCAATGATGTTTGAGACTCAATGTATGTGATGTCCATATACTGAACTCTTATTATTTAACTATGCTATGGTTAATTCAATTTTTCATTCTTGGGCACCTTTTAATATACGTTCGGATATTTAAAATGTAGTTTGGCCCCACTCTCATCTTTGTCTCCAGTTACATTTTAATGTTCTTTCATGTCTGTTGTGAGTGTGACGTAGGTCTATAGAGTCATTGGCCCTCATTTATCAATCTTGCGTAGAAACGGGTGTATATGTTGGTGTAAGATTATGCTTACACTCCTCTCAACGCCTGATTTATGAAGCTGTGCGCACCTCTGCAATTCAGGTGTACGCAATACTTGCCCTTGATAAATCCCACGGCTGAAAACGATCGTCATTAGAATAACACGCCCCTATATATTCAAGTCTCTGCCTCCCGCACGCCCTCATTTTACGCCATGGACAAACAGAAGACGGCAAAGAAGCGAAACTTCTCCGACGTGGAGATCGGGCCCGTCTCAATCATCTCTTTAGTCCACTTAGTCAGGGCACTGATTAGGACATAAGTCAATGGGCTGACTCCCTGATCAGTGCTCTGACTACTGAACTATTGAGATGATTGAGACGCGCCCATCGAGACCATCACCAGGGAAGTGGAAAAAAAAACCCGAAATTGTTTTATTTGGGAGTTTAAAGAGTGGGATTAAAGGCGCTCACAAAAACAAAATATGGACCCAAATTACGAGTACTGTTATAGTGTGGAGGTTGAGACGCGCACTCCAGCAGTTTAAATAGCTGTTTGGATGATAAATTACCATCACAATGCATTATTTTACAGCACGTTTTGAAACAATTAGCATTTAATTTCGTATCACGGCACATGTATTGGGGTGTACAATAGTGATGATGTATTGTGGAGTAAGATTCATTCACATTAATAATTACATGACAATTTGTAAGATTCTTCTTCTTATTATTATGATTATTATTCTTAATGACGCTTGTTATTTAGAAGAAGAATGCCGTTTTTATTGATTTTATTATTATTTAAAAGAAGAAGGCCATTTTTATTATTTTGTCAGTCTGAATTATTTTAGTCCCAGTGCTTGCGCAGCTGCTGAGCCAGGCGCGGGCCTGAAACGTCAGATAAAGCGCACAGGCTCGCGACTGGAGGAATACATATGCCTACAGATCAAACGCTTTGGTAAAGTCACACAAATCAAACATTGACGTTCATGTTGCACAAAAATAAACACTAAATGTTGTTGTTGTGGTTTTTAACAGTGGGTCATATAGCATATCTTGTCAGTGCGTTTTGTGGTGTTAGGAATTGTTTTTCTGCGCATTTTCCACTAACTCAAACGTGCGTACACCACCTCCTGAGCTGGCGTAGGATTTGAGCGTTCCGTACGCCAACGTCCATATTGATAAATCTCAAAGTCACCGTGGGTTTGGGTGTACGCAAGGTGTACGCTGGAAATTTGGTGTACGCACTTTTGATAAATGAGGGCCATTGTGCTTGAACTGAACCCCCGCCCCCCCCTCATACTGTCTCCTCCCCTCTTCCCACCCTTTACCCTGCCTCCTTACCACAACTTTCTACACCCATTTCTTGAGCCATCTTCAAATTTAAAGTAAAGGGAGGAAAGGCTATGAACCTATAAGCCTTACTTGAATAATTTTAACAATTACATTCAGTTCAATAACTAAAGTTACTAGAGTTTAAAAAAAAAAAGTTTCATTCTTACCATCATCTTATTTGCTGTCTCCAAGAATGTGGTTGCTTCTGGTGGCCATTTGTGGGTATCGCTTCTCGGCCTTTTGGCTAAGATCAAGTGTAGTATCTGTTCTTATCAGTTTAATATCTGATACGTGCCCTACCCGGGCACCATATATTAAATTGATTTTTGGAACAGGGAGATGGAATAGGGGCTTGCTCCGTCCACTCCACGCATCGACCCGGTATTGCAGTACTTCCGGGAACGGTGCACCCCCCTAAAGTGGTCAAAGTAAGAAATGAATTAATCTTGTGGTAGCAGAGGTTAATAGCAGTAGCGTTTATTGTTCCTTATGGGGTATGTAAAAGTTGTTATTGTTAGTGATCATATACTAGTAAAGGTAGAATGCTTAATTTTGTTTGGATTGGAAAACTAGTGTAATATTTACAAAATGCTGTGTTGTGATGCCACTAGAATTTTTTTGTGGACTGCATGTGACACCGTAGGCATTATTCAGTGATAAACGTTTGTGTGCAAAAGCGGTGGGTCATAGTTGTGTTTATTAGTCCTTTTTGCCCCTGCTGGTGGATGCTGTAACTGCACCATTTAACTTGCAAAACACGGTGTCACCGTGGCTGAGAAAGATGTTCCCTTCAGTGGGGCCACTACAGGGCGGATGGAGAACTCATACTTACCTGGCAGGGGAGACACCATGATCATGAAGGTGGTTCACCCAGGGCGAGGCTCAGCCATTGCACTCCGGCTGTGCTGACCCCTGCGAATTCCCCAAATGTGGGAATCTCGACTGCATAATTTCTGGTAGTGGGGGACTGCGTTCGCGCTCTCCCCTGATTTACTGGTCAAAAATTAGAACTGAAATATACATAGTGTATCTTTTATTTGGTAAAACAGTCCTTTGCTGACTCTCAGCACCTTTCTTGTCAATGTGTCTGTGAGGGGCAGAAACTCGTCAGCATTTTCCACGTGTAGTTCTTCCATTTTCCACCAAAATGAACTGGGTGCTAGTTCAGAGCCAGTGCTAGTGTCAGTTCTAAGTTGTTTCGACTTGCAGCTCTCCATGATTTGTATAGACAGAGATTACAATCGAGCAGCTGTTAGCTTGATTAGCTGCTATTTAAAAAATGGCGGTCACAAGTTTGTGTTTGTCTTGATCACGGTAACGCCTCCCCCAGCTGCTGACGCAAGCGGTTCTTACTTCTAGCCTAGCATAGTAGACAATTTTTTTTCTCGGGAGAAATCGTGTGGACATTGTGGATGCTCGTATGGTCATGGCTTGAAAAAGGATATGGAAAAGGGGTGTTCTTTATATACTACTGTAGAAAAGCAAATGGCGGCACGATCTTCACAAATGCTTGTCTGCATACCTCGGTTGTAATAAGTGGTTATTTCAGTCAAAGTTGCTCTTCTATCAGCTTGAATCAGTCGGCCCATTCTCCTCTGACCTCTAGCATCAACAAGGCATTTTCGCCCACAGGACTGCCGCATACTGGATGTTTTTCCCTTTTCACACCATTCTTTGTAAACCTTAGAAATGGTTGTGTCCAGTAACTGAGCAGATTGTGAAATACTCAGACTGGTCCGTCTGGCACCAACAACCATGCCACGCTCAAAATTGCTTAAATCACCTTTCTTTCCCATTCTGACATTCAGTTTGGAGTTCAGGAGATTGTCTTGACCAGGACCACACCCCTAAATGCATTGAAGCAACTGCCATGTGATTGGTTGATTAGATAATTGCATTAATGAGAAATTCAACAGGTGTTCCTTATAATCCTTTAGGTGTACATAGACACACACACACACACACACACACACACACACACACACACACACACACACACACACACACACACACACACACACACACACACACACACACACACACAGATAAGGCATAACATTGAACACCTTCCTAATATTGTGTTGGTCCTCTTTTTGCTGCCAAAACAGCCCTGACCTGCCGAGGCATGGACTCCACTAAACCCCTGAAGATGTGCTGTGCTGATGTTAGGATTCTTTAAATCCTGTAAGTTGCAGGGTGGGATCTCCATGGATCAGACTTGTTTGTTCAGCACATCCCACAGATGCTCAATTGGATTGAGATCTGGGGAATTTGAAGGCCAAGCCAACACTTCAAACTCGTTGTGCTTCTCAAACCATTTCTGAAGCATTTTTGCTTTCTGGCATGGTGCTCTATCCTGCTAAGAGCCACAGCCAGCAGGAAATGCAGTGTCCATGAAAGTGTGTACGTGGTCTGCAACAATGCTTAGGTAGGTGTTACGTGTCAAAGTAACATCCACATAGATGGCAGGACCCAAGGTTTCCCAGCAGAACATTGCCCAAAGCATCACACTGCCTCCGCCGGCTAGCCTTCTTCCCATAGTGCATCCTGGGGCCATATGTTCCTCGGGTAAGCGAGGAAGCATTAACTTTTTGAGTAATATGAGCTACAGTAGCTCATCCGTTTGATCGGACCACACGGGCCAGCCTTCGCTCTCCACGACAATGAGCCTTGGCCACCCATGACCCTGTGGCTTGTTCACCACTGTTCCCTCCTTGGAGCACATCAAATCTTTGACTAATTGGGGTCACCCCTAGTAATAAATATTAAAACACCTGGTGCTCTTCTGAAAATGGCCAGCTGGTGGCGCTTGAAAGCATTTTGCAAGGGCAGCGTTTTTCCAGCTGAGATACTGAGCGCTGCCTATTACCCAACGTTAAACAGTACAAACAAAACAACACAAAAAAGATGGGGCAAATTTAGCCCATCCTTAAAAATATTCTTGTTTGCCGTAACCCGACGACCCTGTCAATTTAGGGACGACTCAATTTTTTTTTTCCCTTTTAGTCCGACCGACTGGTCGGTTGTAAATTTGCTTTAAGACTGACCAATTTCTTTTTTTTCTCTTCAAACAACTAATACAAATGTAATAAAATATGAATTATATTTTAGTAAGCATTATAAATATATAAATTGCCTAGGCCTACATACAAACGAAGGCTACGTTCTTTCTTTTATAGAAAAACCCGTGACGCCATCTATGTTTACACTATGGTTAACGGATGTCACACTATGCCCTGTGCGTTCGTTTCGGCTCATTCTCTCATTCACTGTAACGTTAGACTATTAAAGCCCTGTCGGAGATTTCGCCGCATTTTGTGACAGGAGTCAGGACCATGGACACGTTACACACTCCAGGCAAGTGCACTGCAGAGGGGAGGGCTTTTGGGGTTTGAGCCCCTGCCCTTTTTGAAAATTAATCAAGTGCTCTTCTCAACATTACTCTTTACTATATTGTGGCCAATAAAACAGAATTTGAATTATAATTAATAAAACGTGTACAAAACAGTAACACATGGCGGAAAAGCCGTTTATCTTGTATCTGTCAGTCTGAAATGTCGTTGTCATAATGCGTTGCTATGGGTAGCGTGTGTTTTGCTCGACTACGCGCAGCGCGTGATTCACGTGGTGGAAGCGGCGGCACTGGTTGTAACTAGAAAATTAATGCTTTATGTATGGTTCTGTCGATGGATACACGTGCTGGCTCCTCAGTGATAGGCTACACTACAACAGCGATAATAAAAGAAAAACGTGGGCAAAACGGTCTATCTTTGTAAACTGTGTTCAATGCATGCGAGTGCTGCCGTATGACCAGTCATTCACCCGGGTATATTCGCCAGAAGACGCGAATGAGAACTCTGCAGTGAGAGAAGATCTGTCTCTGTGCTCGCCCAAAAACTTGCTCTACTCACAGCGCGCAAATATTGAGTTCTCTTTCAAGTCTTGCTCTTGAACGGACAAACTCACACAAAAAGTATGTCAAGATGTCCATCTTGATGTATCCAAGCAGACATAGTCTGATGCCTTAAGAGAACTGTATACTGTATACTGTAAACTGAGATTTCCCTGCACTATCCTCGGGTCGGGTTGGGCCGGGCCCGTGATCAAGCGTTTGTTTTTTTAATCATTAGCCTACTTTACTAGTCTAATTGGGTGGGCAGAAAGCTATGCTATAATCAGAAATTATATATATATATATTTAGCAAAGTAAGAACTAATACAACAACTAAGAAACAAATGTGTAGGCTACAAAGTTGCACAAGTCAGGATTAGTGTAAAAATGCGCGTTGAACACTGCCCTTTGCTTAATTAAATATATTCGAATCGTTTCGTTTAAAAGTGGTCATTTCAAGCTTTCTATACGCATATTTTTCATGTCTGTGAGGCGAGAAGCTGCTGAGTTTCGGTTTATTTATGAGACGCGCACTCCAGTTCGTGAGCAATGAAAGCAATCACTTCCACGACTTCACCTCACGATTATAGTCTGCTATTTTCTTTTTATTTATTAAATCCAGGCAATTGGCCTAAGAAACCTTTTTTAAAATTAAGATACAATTTAAACAAAACAAAATAAATGCTTTCTACAAAACAAAACTTAATATTAAACTAAATATAACCACCAAAATCATTTCTGACCCACTCGCATCTTTTCATTCATCATAATCAGATGAAATATGTAAAAATAATATTATAATATTTAAACATAAATATGAAGAAAAAAACACATTGTTTAATGGCTACAACAAAGTAAGCTACAGATAAATGTCTGAGCTGGATTTGAGCAAACATCAGTTAACCGGTGAGCGGATCATGAGAATCATATGAGTCGAGTCAACTTTATTTATAGCCTATAGCGCTTTTACAATGATGATTGTTTCAAAGCAGCTTCAAAGTGTTAAACATGAAAATATTGCAACAAAAATGTTATTTGGCTGTACAGTCGCTGTGGAGAACTGAAAACTAAATGAAGTTTTATCATGAGCCTCACCAGTCCGTTTCGCTGCGCTTTGCTCATTACAGGCTCGTTCTCGTCAAAACGCCCACGTATTGAACAATGGTCGGGTTTAAATCGGGCTCGGGCTCATAATTAAAGTTAAGGTGTCGGCCGGGCCGGGCTCGGACACAACGTGCACGGGCTCGGGTAGGGTCGGGCTTGATTTTTTGAGCCCAATCTCCAGTCTATATCACCAGATGCGTTGGTTTAGCAACAAGTGCAAGCCACTTCAGAGACACAGATAGTTGCATGTTCTGAGTTAACACAATTGAGCGTAAAAATAGGAATACATATACATATCATATACATTACATATCACGGGAAAATGCTAACCCGGGAAGATAGCGGGAAAAGAGCTAAAATACCTGAGAAACCCAGAAAAAAAGGGAGGGTTGACAGCTATGAGTCAATGACAGCTAGCAGTGGTTGGAACCTTTTCTTAATGAATGCACCTGAAATTTATGCAATATACATGTTTTTGACAAATATTTCAATTTGTTTGTGGTCTATATAGCCTGCAATTAGCCTATGAGCCCGAAGGCACGGTTTGAAGACCCAGTCAGTTTAAATTCATAGCTACGTAATCACCATCACCAAAAATGTACTTTTTTTTTTTTTACATTAAAATTTGGAGAGAAAAAAATTTGACCTACCTACCGACCCTTTTTTAATTTTTTTTTTTTTACTGTTACTGCAAACCAAAATATTTTTAAGGATGGCCTAATCACCACCACCAAAAATGTACTTTTTTTTTACATTTAAAATTAGAAGAAAAAATAGCCTACCTACTGACCCTTTAAAAAAAAAAAAAAAAAAATTTAACTGTTACTGCAAACCAAAATATTTTTAAGGATGGCCTCAACTCTTGAAACATTATTATGGTAGGCCTGCCCAACATAAGTGCATCAAAATGCAATGTCATAAGTTTGCCTAAATTAGAACACAGAACATTCAAATTTATGCACCATTTACTCGTGGTAGGGAGCAGGTGTAAATTTTTCGTACCAACTAACATTTTGAAAATACGCACTTTTTTCGTGAATGCGAAATTTTATGTCAGAGCGGCTTTGCGAAAGATTTCAAGAAGTCCTCGCTGCAGCCTGTAGCATGATGACGTACTGGATCAGATCCAACGCGTACTGGACGCGCATGCGCGGTGGTTTCATTCACAATTCGATGACGTCATATACGCATGCGCAGAAGAGTTTTGGGGACATTGAATGCACAGGAGAGTTTTGCTGGATAGATAAATACTCAAACCGCTCGCGCAAAAATAACGATTAATAACATGCTCACGCCATCAGGATACGTTTTGCATTTTTCCTTGAATGTGTAGGCTACTGGTATTTTAAAGTTCTTCACAGATCGTGTTGCATTGAGGATTAAAATTACAGATACAATTACTTGACTCATTTTTCCTTCCACTCAACAGCAAGAATGATCCGAATATATAAAAAATGAACTGTTTTGCATGCATGCACAATGAAACTAGGATAATTTAAGCATCACATTTATGAAAAGATGATTTATTAATCAATAATTACTTAATACTATTTATCAGTTCTACAACTACACAGTTTAGAACATCATCTATATACAATAATGATCATACATTATGACTAGCGCATACGCATTATAAATTAACTCAGAGATCTGTATGAATGACATTGCCATAACGATCCACCATCCAGTACGTATTGGATCTGATCCAGCAACGTCATTGTTCTACAAGCTGCAGCGAGGGGTGTCTCGAAGATTTACACACATTCATTCTGCTCGTTTCATGAATGAGGCCTCTTGTGCTTGAACTAGGGGTGGGCGATATCTCGATATTTAAAATATATCGAGATATTTTTTCAACTCGATATGGATTTGGACATATCGTATATATCGATATATTGTTTATATTAAATTCTGATTCCGCCACTTTGCTTCCCTGTGCTGTGCTCGGCTGCTCGCTCCCGCTCGCGCGCCTCCCGCCTCATTGCTTTTGTTCCCCCTCCCCTCGCGTGTCGTCTCAGTGCACACGGCGGAGTCCGCAACCAGGTGAGGATTAGTTATCATGTTGACAAGCGCGCGCGTTGTTCAGGACTCAGTTAAGAGATCACGTTTTCCTTCTAACACAACTGCTTGCTTAAATTTATAAAGAAATATTAATGTTCATCATAGTCCAAATCGCACGTTTCACCCACAGTCAGGTGATTGACACTGGTGCGAGACGCACTCTCAGTCACAATCATGCCAGTTTATGATTTGTGTCTAACTGATCGCATAGTTTTCGGTTAAAATGTCAAAATGATCGCATATCATTTGAAAACATTTAAAAAGTATTGCAATATCATTACTATGATTATTTTGTCAGCTTTATCACGGGATTATGATGAACAGGTCTATTCACGTTTTAACCAAGAGGGAAAAACGCGACATCCCGGGTGTCCTGAGACACAGTGCTCTTCTGTCAGTTGTACTGTATCATATTATCATATAGCCTACCTTCTGACATTCATATTTCGTTCTGTAACTGGAAAAGAAGTTAAATTCAGCTCATGTGTAGCCTACATGATCCGCATGATGAGTTTGAATTTTGATCAAAATTTAACAGGAAATGGTGTTATGACAAAATCAGTTTATTTATATCTCAGTCATGCCCCCATCTTTCTGCAAAATGCTTACTGTTTTACTGTTAAGTGTAAATAAGGGAGTCTTTGATTCATCTTTTGAAAGCATGAAATAAATGAAAAGAAGGCAATATTATTTATTTTCTTTTACAGTTAAATTATTATTATTTATGTAATCAGGGAGTTTTTTTTTTTTTAAATGTCGCAAAAGGACTTTGTTCCTACATGAACTGACTACCTCTTTGCACTTCAATAAAAAAAGAAAAGAATTTGTGGTATTTGGCATATTTGTTTTTGCTGTAGTTTTTAGGGGGTTATTTTTCCTGTAAAGATATCGAGATATATATCGTATATCGAGATATAGCAAAATATATCGAGATATATTTTTTGCTCCATATCGCCCAGCCCTAGCTTGAACCCCTCCCCCCCTCATACTGTCTCCTCCCCTCTTCCCACCCTTTACCCTGTCTCCTTACCACAGCTTTCTACACCCATTTCTTGAGCCATCTTCAAATCTAAAGTGAAGGGAGGAGAGGTTATTAACCTATAAGCCTTACTTGAGTAATGTTAACAATTACATTCAGTTCAATAACTAAAGTTACTAGAGTTTAAAAAAAAGATTCATTCTTACCATCATCTTATTTGCTGTCTCCAAGAATGTGGTTGCTTCTGGTGGCCATCTGTGGGTATCGCTTCTCGGCCTTTTGGCTAAGATCAAGTGTAGTATCTGTTCTTATCAGTTTAATATCTGATACGTGCCCTACCCGGGCACCATATATTAAATTGATTTTTGGAACAGGGAGATGGAATAGGGGCTTGCTCCGTCCACTCCACGCATCGACCCGGTATTGCAGTACTTCCGGGAACGGTGCACCCCCCTAAAGTGGTCAAAGTAAGAAATGAATTAATCTTGTGTGGTAGCAGAGGTTAATAACAGTAGCGTTTATTGTTCCTTATTGGGTATGTAAAAGTTGTTAGTGATCATATTAGGGCTGTCCTCGACTAAGGATTTAGACATTCGAATCAGAATTGTCGAATCTCTCTATGGTTGACCGATGGTCGAATCATCCGTGTGTGCGCGAATGGGTTGGGAGGGGCACGAGGGTAAAACTATTATTTTTATTTTCCTTTACACACTGCACACAGCAACAACTTTTAATAAAGTGACCAAAACTGCCTGTCAACTGACAGACAAACTGACAATGGCTTTCTTATTTAGGTTTAAATGAAAGGTAATGTGGTGGATAAACATTTGTAAACCGTTTTCTCATAACATGTTAAAGCCGCGATCGAAATACAGAACATCAAAAAAATATATAAAAGAACATTTTGATAAATAAACCTAAAAAAAAAAACCTGCCTAGAGAGGAAATGAGCACTGAGTGCGTTTACATGCACGTTCTTAAGCCGATTGTGCCTAAAGGGGGTCGCACACCGGACTGAAGCTCAGCGCGCAAGCTCAATTTTGAATCGAACTCTGACAGAAGAGCTGCACGATGAGTGTATCTTGTAGCACAGGGTGAAATCAGTACATTCATGATTTGAAGGAAATATAGGCTAATATAAATTTAATCGCCGCGGACAGCCGCCGAATGCCGCCGCCGGTGTGTGTTCAAATTTTAAAGGCGCGGCACATCTGGTGCGAAGCTCAGCGCCCTTAAAGGGATCGCTCAGCGCTGCGCCACATCTTTATAACACTGCCTGTGTCTCAATCAGCTCCCTAGTTCAGTAGTCAGGGCACTGATCAGGACATAAGTCAATGGGCTGACTCCCTGATCAGTGCCCTGACTACTGAACTAGGGAGCTGATTGAGACGCACCCCATTATTATTGAGCACCCTCATATTGCCAAAATGGTATGATCCTCGTTTCATTACACCCGCGAAGATTCCACCGTGAGATCGGTGGTCGAATCCGGTCCCGCATATCGATGCATCGAATCTTCGACTATTAGGGGTCACCCCTAGATCATATACTAGTAAAGGTAGAATGTTTGATTTTGTTTGGATTGGAAAACTAGTGTAATATTTACAAAATGCTGTGTTGTGATGCCACTAGAATTTTTTTGTGGACTGCATGTGAAACCGTAGGCATTATTCAGTGATAAACGTTTGTGTGCAAAAGCGGTGGGTCATAGTTGGGTTTATTAGTCCTTTTTGCCCCTGCTGGTGGATGCTGTAACTGCACCATTTAACTTGCAAAACATGGTGTCACCGTGGCTGAGAAAGATATTCCCTTCAGTGGCCACACTACAGGGCGGATGGAGAACTCATACTTACCTGGCAGGGGAGACACCATGATCATGAAGGTGGTTCACCCAGGGCGAGGCTCAGCCATTGCACTCCGGTTGTGCTGACCCCTGCGAATTCCCCAAATGTGGGAATCTCGACTGCATAATTTCTGGTAGTGGGGGACTGCGTTCGCGCTCTCCCCTGATTTACTTGTCAAAAAGTAGACCTGAAATGTATAGTGTGTATTTTTTATTTGGTAAAACCGCACTTTATTGGCTCTTAGCACATTTCTTGTCAATAGCCCCGTTTCCACCAAAATTACCCGGAACAATTTGTACCTGGAACTTTTCTTCCCCCCAGACCTTCAACTGTCTGCGTTTCTACCGCGATCTGAAGTTTCTGTGAAGATTAGGCAAGTTAGTCCGGTGATGTAGGACCATAGACAGTAAAAGAAATGGACCGAGCGACCCCATTGACGTCAACGGCGAAATAATGAAGTCAACCTAGGGGCACTCACTTCCTGATGGCTGAGCGAACTGCGCAGGCTCAGACTGAGCTTGACGACGTAGATGTGACGTGAGCCTCCTGTCTGACAGCTGTAGGTCTTCTAGTAGATGTGGAAAGTAAAAGCTGAATCACGTTGTTTAAATATTTTCTCCCATTGCTTTTGGTTCACTATGGGCTTCTCCCCATTCTTCCCGCTTGACTTTATCAGACTTTGTCTCCACGTCCCCCCGACTGTCTCATAAGCCCCGTTTCCACCAAAATTACCCGGAACAATTTGTACCAGGAACTTTTTTACAGGAACTTTTCTCCCCCCCAGACCTGCAGCTGTCTGCGTTTCGACCGCGATAAAGTTCCGAGAAGATTAGGCAGATTAGTCCGGTGATGTAGGACTGCGCGCGACTGCTCCTCCAAATCAGTGAAGGACATGTAATCATTTTTAAGTGTACCGATTGAAAGATTTAGTGAACTGTTTACATGAGACGTTATCTAAACCGATCTGGTGTTTACATGTGATGACTTTCAATCGCAATCATTTTGTCACATGCAGTTTGTCTGCCGCACCAAAAATGTCAACGCTGTTTTCTCCAGCAGCTGGAGTGTTAACTGTAGCCATAGCAACTCTTAACGGCCACCAGGACTAATACAGTTTTATTTATAGCTATTTGTTGTAAAGTGTAATAATCATCTCAGAAAAAAAATTCTTCTGTCAGGCGCAGTTAAAGTAAAAACTGCCTGGGGCAATATACGCTGTGTCATTACTCCAACATTATCTTCATAACTTACGAAATAAAAAGTTTACCCCTCAGAAAAATGTACTTTCCTCTCTTGTCAACATGAGCGCGGCGCGCGCCGTCACGTCATGTAAGGACACACACTTAAAAGTAATCGGTCAGGTCGTTTACATGGTGAAAAAAAATTAATAACGAGTATGGAAGAGATTCAAGCTGTGCTGCTTTTGCTGGTTATGTATAGGTTTACTAAGGTAATTAACAACGACAGAAAAGAGCACTAATATGCAGATTCAGCAGCATGCAGCATATTCAGAAAGCTTGTAAAGCTAGATTTAAAATGACAATGTATATTATTATCAGCTATTACGGACATTGAACGTGAGATGGCTGAGACGACTGCGCGCCACCAGACAGAGAGCAAGACTGATATTTACTGAACGCAGAACGAACCTCGCAAAAGACTTTTAAAGATGCCGGTTGAACTAAAATGCTGCCTGAGCTCAACCAATCAGCATGTTCAGCGCCCAAGTCCCGCCCTCGAAAGTTCCTGAACTTTGAAAAAGTACTACCTCGCGAGCAGGGCCGTTTGGAGGGGGAAATATTTACCCGGAACTTCATTTATACCCTGGTTCCTGCGGTCTAAACACACGAAGTACCACCCAAAGTTCCTAGTTCCTGGGTAAAGTTCCTGTGGTGGAAACGGGGCTATAGACAGTAAAAGATTGCCTGCGAGCGTCTCCTCAGGTCTATACGGTAATTTCTCAACTGTGCGACAGAGTCGCGTTGGTTATGACGCAATCGTTAGCCTATTTTTACAAAAACAGCTTCTGCGGGGCGATAGTGTAAGATACAAGGTAACGCAGCCTTTTATGCATTGTCGTGTTTCTTTAGAAATAAACAATGGACAAATGGAGTCTTTAAACGCCTCAGATGTAAAGTTATTCACTGTCAAAGTGATGCAAAAATGAATGGGAGTCAATGGGATGCTAACAGCAGGTGATGGCTTGGTTAGCAATGGCAGCCCCTAGGGGTGGAACGCTTTCCGAGTGCTAGATTACCCCCTTGTGTAGGACTGCACGCGACTGCACCTCCAAGTCAGTGACGGACAGTAATCATTTTTGCGCAACCGCAAAAATGAACAAAAAATTATGACATTTTTTTTGTACCGATTGAACGATTTAGTTATCTAAACCGATGACTGGGACGTTATCTAAACCGATCTGGTGTTTACATGTGATGACTTTCAATCGCAATCATTTTGTGACATGCAGTTTGTCTGCCGCATCAAAAATGTCAATGCTGTTTTCTCCAGCAGCTGGTATGTGTTTACTGTAGCCATAGCAACTCTTAACGGCCACCAGGACTAATACAGTATTATATAAGCTATTTATTTATTGTAAAGTGTGAAATCATCTCAGAAAAAAAAAAAATTCTTCTGTCAGGCGCAGTTAAATTAAAAACTGCCTGGGGCAATATACGCTGTCATTATTCCAACATTTACTTCATAACTTACGAAATAAAAAGTTTACCTTTGTAAGGTCGTTTACATGGTGAAAAATAGACTGTAAAAAAATTAATAACGAGTATGGAAGAGATTCAAGCTGTGCTGCTTTTGCTGGTTTGCTAAAGAGGTAATTAACAACGACAGAAAAGAGCACTAATATGCAGATTCAGCAGAATGCAGCATATTCAGAAAGCTTGTGAAGCTAGATTTAAAATGACCAATGTTTATTATTATCAACTGTTACGGATATTGAACGTGAGATGGCTGAGACGAACCCGCGCCATCAGACAGAGACCAAGACTGATATTTACTGAACGCAGGCCAAACCTCGCAAAAGACTTTTAAAAATGCTGGTTGAAATAAAATGCTAAACCAATCAGCATGTTCAGCGCCCAAGTCCCGCCCTCGAAAGTTCCTGAACTTTTAAAAGGTACTACCTCGCGAGCAGAGCCGTTTGGAGGGGGAAATATTTCACCGGAACTTCATTTAGACCCTGGTTCCTGCGGTCAAAACACAGAGTACCACCCAAAGGTCCTGGTTCCTGGGTAAAGTTCCTGCGGTGGAAACGCGGCTAATGTGTTTGTGAGGGGCTGAGCTTGTCACCATCTTCCACGTGTAGCTCTTCTGTGTGCCTTTAGCCGGTGGTTCTTGTTCTTTACCCTTTCGAGGACCGCCTGAAACACTGCAACACGAATGCTCTCTACCCCCGTTAGTCCCAGATGAACTGCAGTGCCTCTGCCTTTCGGTAGACTAATGCTAATGTAGAAAATCAAGTAATGGCACGATTTTAAAATATTTATACAGACTTGGTACGGTAGTATCGGTTCTCGTGACAACTCTAATATACACATACACAGATCAGGCATAACATTATTCCTAATAATGTACTTGTCCTCCTTTTACTGCCAAAACTGCCCTGACCCATCGATGCATGGACTCGACTAGACCCTTGAAGATGTGCTGTGCTGATGTTAGCAGCAGATCCTTTAAGTCCTCTAAGTTGCAAGGTGGGGCCTCCGTGGATCGGACTTGTTTGTTCAGCACATCCCACAGATGTTTGATTTGTTGAGATCTGAGGAAGTGTGCTCCTCAACCATTCCTGAAGCATTTTTACTTTGTGACAGGAGCATTATCCTGCTAAAAGAGGCCACAGCCACCAGGAAATACCATTTCAATGAAAGGATGTACAGTATTGTTCAAAATAATAGCAGTACAATGTGACTAACCAGAATAATCAAGGTTTTTCGTATATTTTTTATTGCTACGTGGCAAACAAGTTACCAGTAGGTTCAGTAGATTCTCAGAAAACAAATGAGACCCAGCATTCATGATATGCACGCTCTTAAGGCTGTGCAATTGGGCAATTAGTTGAATTAGTTGAAAGGGGTGTGTTCAAAAAAATAGCAGTGTGGCATTCAATCACTGAGGTCATCAATTTTGTGAAGAAACAGGTGTGAATCAGGTGGCCCCTATTTAAGGATGAAGCTTTCATGCATTTGAAAGCTGAGGAAAATGGGTCGTTCAAGACATTGTTCATAAGAACAGCGTACTTTGATTAAAAAGTTGATTAGAGAGGGGAAAACCTATAAAGAGGTGCAAAAAATGATAGGCTGTTCAGCTAAAATGATCTCCAATGCCTTAAAATGGAGAGCAAAACCAGAGAGACGTGGAAGAAAACGGAAGACAACCATCAAAATGGATAGAAGAATAACCAGAATGGCAAAGGCTCAGCCAATGATCACCTCCAGGATGATCAAAGACAGTCTGGAGTTACCTGTAAGTACTGTGACAGTTAGAAGACGGCAGTGTGAAGCTAATCTATTTTCAAGAATCCCCTGCAAAGTCCCTCTGTTAAAAAAAAGGTCATGTTGCCCTATGCTGAAGAGGACATGCCCTTGAAACGGTTGTTTCAACAAGACAATGACCCAAAACACACTAGTAAACGGGCAAAGTCTTGGTTCCAAACCAACAAAATTAATGTTATGGAGAGGCCAGCCCAATCTCCAGACCTTAATCCAATTGAGAACTTGTGGGGTGATATCAAAAATGCTGTTTCTGAAGCAAAACCAAGAAATGTGAATGAATTGTGGAATGTTGTTAAAGAATCATGGAGTGGAATAACAGCTGAGAGGTGCCACAAGTTGGTTGACTCCATGCCACACAGATGTCAAGCAGTTTTAAAAAACTGTGGTCATACAACTAAATATTAGTTTAGTGATTCACAGGATTGCTAAATCCCAGAAGAAAAAAAAAATGTTTGTACAAAATAGTTTTGAGTTTGTACAGTCAAAGGTAGACACTGCTATTTTTTTTAACACACCCCTTTCAACTAATTCAACTAATTGCCCAATTGCACAGCCTTAAGAGCGTGCATATCATGAATGCTGGGTCTTGTTTGTTTTCTGACAATCTACTGAACCTACTGGTAACTTGTTTGCCACGTAGCAATAAAAAATATACTAAAAACCTTGATTATTCTGGTTAGTCACATTGTACTGCTATTATTTTGAACAATACTGTACATGGTCTGCAACAATGCTTGGGTAGTTGGTATGTTTTAAAGTAACATCAACATGTTCTGCTGGGAAACCTTGGGTCCTGCCATCCATTTCCCAAATCATCACACTGCTTCCGCTGGCTAGCCTTCTTCCCATAGTGTATCCTGGTGCCATGTGTTCCTCGGGTATGCGGCGCACACGCACCTGGCCATCCATGTGATGTTAAAGAAAATTGATTCATAAGTCCAGGCCACTGTGGTCCAGTGTCCAGTGCTCCTGTGGCTCATGTGCTCATTGTTGGAGTTTTCGGCAGTGGACCGGGGTCAGCATTGGCACCCTGAGCTATTCAGCCCCATACGCAACAAACTGCGATGCACTGTGTATTCTGACACCTATTCATCAAAACCAGCATTAACTTTTTGAGTAATATATGAGCTACAGCAGTTTGTCGATTTGATCACAACACACGGGTCAGCCTTGGCTCTCCACGACAATGAGACAATGGTTTTGAGCCCATCAAAACCAGCATTAACTTTTTGAGTAATATATGAGCTACAGCAGTTTGTCGATTTGATCACAACACACGGGTCAGCCTTGGCTTGACCCTGGCCTTGGCCATGACCCTGTGGCCGGTTCTCCACTGTTCCTTCCTTGGAGCACTTGATAGATACTGACCACTGCAGACCGGGAACACCCCACAAGAGCTGCAGTTTTGGAGATGCTCTGACCCAGTCATCTAGCCATCACAATTTGTGGCTTGTCAAACTCATTCCAATCCTTATGCTTGCCTATTTTTCCTGCTTATAACACATCAACTTTGAGGACAAAATGTGCACTTGCTGCCTAATATATCCCACCCATTAACAGATGCTGTGATGACGAGATATTCACTGTTATTCACTTCACCTGTCAGTGGTCATATTATGCCTGATCGATGTATGTACTGTAACTGCATCATTTCACTAGCCAGATGTGATGTGGACAATTAACAGTTATTGACTTAGCTTTTTCTCACTTTTGTGTTCAATGTCTTTTCACAATATTTTTTTTTTTTCCATTTGTACACATAGAAACAAAGATTTATTCTCCAACTTTAACTTAAGTTTGCGCTCGTTAATTATAGAGGTAAATCACATCAGAAATGGTGGTTGGTTGCGGCCTGTAGTCTACAGTTCTGATCTACAATATTATTGGTAGTTTACAGTCGGAGTCTACGGTGACTCTCGGCCAATCAGAAATGTTAAAGTGGCTAAATTAGACAGCCCAGGATCTTCTGATCTCTGATTGGTAGTCTACAGGCGACCATTTGATTTTGCAGACTTCGGTGACTGTAGACTTTGCATGAATGCAGATCTCTGCTGCATAATTTCTGGTAGTGGGGAACTGCTTTCACACTGTCCCCTAATTTAATAGTCTAGAAATTAAATTGAAATTTGCTCAGTTTAAATTACTTAATTTGATCACTGCGGTGCTCTCAAAATAAAATGTTTCTTTTTAAATCCCAAATTGGTACGCAGTATCTATGATATGGATGTAATGACAGTGAATTATTCTATCAAAAAATACAAACCTGATTCCAAAAAAGTTGGCACACTACAAATTTTGAATTAAAAAAAGATTTCAATGATTTCAAATCTCATGATATTGAGTGATATTCAAATGTCAATATTTTATGTAGAATACAACATAGATGACATATCAAATATTTCAATGGAGAAAATTTATCATTTTTAAGGGAAAAATAAGTTGATTTTAAATTTCATGGCATCAACACATCTAAAATTTGGGACAAGGCCATGTTTACCACTGTGTGGCATCCCCTCTTTTTATAACAGTCTTCAAACATCTGGGGACTGAGGAGACAAGTTGCTCAAGTTTAGGAATAGGAATTTTGTCCCATTCTTGTCTAAAACAGGCTTCTAGTTGCTCAACTCTCTTGGATCTTCGTCACATCTTCCTCTTTATGATGCGCCAAATGTTTTCTATGGGTGAAAGATCTGGACTGCAGGCTGGCCATTTCAGTACCCGGATCCTTCTTAAACGCATCCATGATGTTGTAATTGATGCAGTATGTGGTCTGGCATTGTCATGTTGGAAAATGCAAGGTCTTCCCTGAAAGATACGACTTCTGGATGCGAGCATGTGTTGTTCTAGAACTTCGATATACCTTTCAGCATTGATGTCTTTACAGATGTGTAAGCTGCCCATGCCCCACACACACTCATGAACCCCCGTCAGAGATGCAGCTTCTGAACTGAGCGCTGATAACAACTTGGGTTTTCATTGTCATTGTCAATTTTAATTCGTCTGGCCACAGAATAGTTCAAGAAGTCCTCGCTGCAGCCTGTAGCACGATGACGTACTGGATCAGATCCAACACGTACTGGACACGCATGCGCGGTGGTTTCATTCACAATTCGATGACGTCATATACGCATGCGCAGTAGAGTTTGAATGCACAGTTCAGAGTTTTGCTGGATAGATAAATACTCAAACCGCTCGCGCAAAAATATTGATTAATAACATGCTCACGCCATCAGGATACGTTTTGCATTTTCCCTTGAATGTGTAGGCTACTGGTATTTTAAGTTCTTTACAGATCGTGTTGCATTGTACATTGAGGATAAATATTACAGAGACAATTACTTGACTCATGTTTCCTTCCACTAAACAGCAAGTATGATCAGAATATATTAAAATTGTAACTGTTTTGCATGCATGTACAGCGAAACTAGGATAATTTAAACATCACATTTATGAAAAGATGATTTATTCATCTATAATTACTTAATACTATTTATCAGTAATACAACTACACAGGTTAGATCATCTATATACAATATTGATCATACATGTCACTTAAGACCAGCGCATACACATTATAAGTTAACCCAGAGAGATCAGTATGACGTCGCCATAACGATCCACCATCCAGTACGTATTGGATCTGATCCAGCAACGTCATCGTGTTGCAGGCTGCAGCGAGGGGTGTCTCGAATAGTTTTCCACTTTGCCATTGTCCATTTTAAATTAACCTTGACCCAGAGAAAACACCTGCGCTTCTGGATCATGTTTAGATATGGCTTAGCCGGCAACTGCGAATTGCACGGTGGATTGTGTTCACCGACAATTTTTTCTAGAAGTATTACTGAGCCCATGTTGTGATTTCCATTACAATAGCATTCCTGTATGTGATGCAGTAGGGCTGTGCCGATGGACGATATCATCGTCCATCATGATGCCACGCCCCCGCCCCGCTGCGAGTCTTGCGAATCAACACACCAGAGTATGTGAGCGGAGTGGAGCGGCAGCAATTTCCCCTCCACGCTCTTTCTAAGCATTCAAGAATCCCTCCGCTCCGGGTTCACCATCTCCCGCTCCCTGCCTCGCTCACTGATATCAGAAACACCGCTCCGTCTTCACTCCGGGGAAATTTGCGGCTAATAACTGCTAAAATATTTTAATAAGCTCTGAAATATCACTATAAAGTTCGGTTTATAACCTGCATTAACTGAAAAAAATTATAAAAAATAAACAATAGGAGATTAAGAGCCTAGTTTTCAACGTGGTTTATTGGAACATTTATGTGCATTTTCCCCCCACTATGCCAAACTGGCTTTATCAAAAGTTAAATATCATTGATGCTTTTTGCAGTGCAAATTTGTTTGGAAGTTTGGAAAGATGAACGTTTTCATCAGTTATTTTATCTACGGATCAATACAGATGTCTGCTCATTCAAAATCATATAATAGAATATAATAACTGTATAGGCTACCTACTGGCTACTGATAACTGTAAGCAGGTAAGCACTACAAGATGTTTTTGAATGCTTTAGAGAGAACGATTAGTTTGTGTGTGAATAAGTGCTACCTGTTTAAAATGTGCTTTCACCCGAACATATTCAGTATGAGGTTAAAAAAAAATCCCTTAAACTTTAACATCCCGCTCATGCCCATCGCCGTGATCATCTGTATCAAGCTGGTTGTTTACCGTGTGAGTTCTGAACACTGCACTATGCTTATTTAAATCTTTTCGTTTCTACACATATTAGGCTACATATTTCTCATGTCTGTGAGGCAAGCCTGCTGAGTTTCAGTTTATTTGAGATGCGCTCCATTTCATGATCATTGAAAGCTAGGGGTGTAAGAAAATATCGATACACGTGAATATCGCGATATTATGTTTGGCGATACTGTATCGATTCTCAAAAACGCCGTATCGATATTTATATATTAACATCCAAGATTCGTGGCTTTGTGTTCGGTTTAAACCACAGACTGTATAACACCCAACCGCTAGATGGCAGTGTTATCTCAGAATGTATAACTGACGCGGAGCCGGAGAAGCGCAAGGTGAAAGTGCATCGCTAGTGTTTACATTAGCAAACCCAGCTCTCAAGAGGATAGAATTATTCCGCTCCTGCAGTATAGAGAGCTGAAGAGTGGATTCATGTTGGCTTCAGCTAAAAAGAAGCCACCAAGGAAATCGACAAGAATCATTTTTTTTGCAAAATAGGCGAAGTTATAATCTAATACTCGGGAAACACACTGAAACAGAGCTCGCTTAACATCCTGACGTCACCCGCGCTGCTGAGAAGCATTTCGATAGAACAGACTGCACGCTTTCTCTCAGTAACAAAATAAACACACTCCAAAACTGACAGCGGTGGCAGGAGAACGAAAGATAATAGCGATGTGGATATGGATGCACCAGCTCTGCAGTTCAGTGACGTTACTTGAAATAGCACTTTATACAATAAACTGCTTTATAGAAAACAGCTTTAGGCGCACTGCACTCCCTTTTTTGGTCGGCGTTTATTCATTCAAAAATGAGCAGTGCGCTTTAATGTTTCTAGGCAACCCCCGAATCACCTGTACTGTCAGTCAAATCAATGTAACGGTCAACACAACGGAAGGCCCGCCGCTTCATTCATTCGATTGGACAACAGAACATAAGCGTGATGATGTTGCGCGCTTTTCTGCTCAGAGTTGACTTTTTTTCAACTTCATGCGCTCGCAGCGCTCCTTCAAAAACGGGAGGGGCAGCAAGCGGTTTAAACGCGAGGCGCCCAGGGCGCATAAGCAGCGCGCAAAACGCTCTCTGCCAACCGAAATCCATTGAAAAAAGGCGCCTCTCGCTGCAAAAACGCATTCTGTGTGATCGGGGCTACTGTGTTAAATATAAAACAAACGGTCATTCAGTCATGAAATGGACTGCACTTTCTGTTGTTAAATAGCCACTGCTATACTGTGAACCTTTAAAACATATATACAAATAATCCTGCAGTCACTTTACATTCCTCTTAACTTAGATTGCACATTGCATATGATTAGTGATATAAATTATACTGTATTAATGAAATAAAATACTTTGTCTCGTGTTTTAGGCGTATGGTTGTGTTCTTTATTCTTTTAAATTATAAAAAACAAAAACACACAAAAAAGAAATATCGCAATATATTGCCTCTCTTACAATATCGCAATATATTGCAATATATCGTATTGTAACCCCTGTATCGTGATACGTATCGTATCGCCAGAGTCTTGGCAATACACAGCCCTATTGAAAGCGATCGCTTCCGCGACCTCATAGTCTAGGCTATACATATTTGCTTCTTATTAATTAAATACATGCAATTGGCCGAAGAAACCTTTATTAAAATTAAGATACAATTTGTACAAAACTAAAGAAAGGCTTTTTACAAAACTTAATATTAAACTTAATATATCCACCAAAATCAGCCATAATCATATCATAATCAGATGAAATTAAAAAATAATATTAGGCTATAATATTTAAACATAAATTAAAAACATTGTTTAATGGCTACAACAAGTATAGTAAGCTACAGATTTGTCATGTCTGAGCTGGATTTGAACGAACATCATTTTCCCGGCGGGTTCATGAGCGCGCGCCTGCGGATTATTGAGCTGATCACACCGGCTCCGCTCCGCTCATTAGTCATTACAGGCTCGTTCTCGACAGAACGCCCACGTATTCAAAAATGGTCGGGTTTAAATGGGGCTCGGGCTCATAATTACAGTTCATGTGTTGGGCAGGGCCGGTCTCTCGGGTGCATTGGCTTGGGTAGGGTCGGTCTCGATTTTTTTTAATTGATCTAAGCTCTAGTTCGAAAAAACGAAAACGAAACGAAAATATTCGTTTTTCATCCCCCCCGGACGATATCATCGTCCATCAGGATGTTTTACTGTACACATCGTCAGCTGCCGATTTAAGTGACATCGCCCAACCCTATGATACAGTGCTGTCTAAGGGGCCGAAGATCATGGGCATCCAGTATGGTTTTCTGGCCTTGACCCTTATGCAGATTGTTCCAGATTCTCGGAATCTTTGGATGATATTATGCACTGTAGATGATGATAACTTCAACCTCTTTGCAATTTTTCTCTGAGGACCTCCTTTCTGATATTCTCCACTACTTTTTGCCGCAGCATTGGGGGGATTGGTGATCCTCTGCCCATCTTGACTTCTGAGAGAAACTGCCACTTTGAGGTAGCCTGACAAGCCAGACCCACATCAAGATGTTTGGTCTGGAAACTCACCATAGACAGCTCAATCCGAGGGGCGGATAAACGGTTGTCTTTCAAACTCCCTCTGCACGCGATAGGATAGCGCTACACCAACCAGAGCAACAAAGGTGAAACAGAGCTCGCTGACTGATTAAACATTCGCCGTATCCGGTCGGCTAAACTCAGAACACATCTTCCCTTTTTAAGAATGACTTCAGTGCCGTTCTTTGTTCTTTTCTTAGAGAAAAGCTCAACTCCAAGTCTTCCAGAGTCGCGGTCAAAGCTGATTCGAAAGACCACCGCCGTTCGCCAGTTTCTGTGTTTACTAGAAGCACGCAAGCGCAACTCGGTTGTTGTCATTATGGCCCCGCCCGCCGACTCTATACACGACGTGATTGGGCCGTCCAGATTCTGAGGAATACAGCTCAGATGGGTATTGAGAGTTCCTAGACGACACTTGCGGGCAAATTAAATTTGCTGCCGCTAAGGTGCGTCTAGATTTCTAGGCTAACTTTGAAGCTCTTTTTTAGGGCTGCCCCCAAATAGTCGTTAGTCGATATGAAGAGGGCTTGGTCGAATACATTTTCATTAGGTGGTTAGTTGAAAAAAAAAAATCCCGTTAAAAGATGCAATCAGGAGCTGTGCAGTCACGCCCGTTTCACACATACTCCGTCTGCAGTGCGTGTGCGGTGCGTTTTTTTTCCCCGTACCCATGTTAAAGGGTTACAGCTTTCAAACTGCACGCGGATGTGGTCCTGCAGCAGTGCCGATCGTTTTCGTACCCAGTCTATTTTGTGATGCTGTTTTTGAATAGCCTATTGTAAGTTTCTAATTTAAAATGTTTGTGATTTTTGGCTATAACCTATGTTTGCCACTTGTGAGCTAAATCTAAAGTACTAGGCTATATAAATATGAATAAATGAATTTAATAAAATGTTGTTTAAATGAAGGCTAGTACGTTATCCTGACTTCTATGAAAGAGTAAACAAAGAGAATTGCAATTCTGACGAGCCATGTTCAGTAACAACATTTGGATTTTAAGTAACAAATAATGAATAAATGCTGTTTGTGGTATGCAACAGCGGATCAGTGGCGGACTACAAACGCAGTATAGGCCTATGTGAAAACTAGGGATGTCAGCGATTAATCGATGATCGATTAATTGTCAATAAGACATTTGATCGATAAGACTTATCGATCATCGATTAAGCAGGGTCATGCACGTGCGTGCGGCTCAACCGTGAAACAGGAGGAAAAATGATGCGAGCGTGCCCGAATTCTATTTGGGACAATTTTACAGCTGGAGTCACACCTTCATCATGACTGCAAGTTTGCATGTGCATTCGCAGCCTTTTGTTTTGTGCAAATGTAAGTAGTAATATTGTTTCTTTTGTGCAGGCCTATCTATAGCTGATTTATCTCATAAGGATGCATTTGGTTAATAATTAACGTTAGAGTGGAGCGGTAGTAAAAGCGTGTGGCGGTGATCAGCTTCAGCTCCAACAGCAATGTGCAGCTAATAATGACTATGATTGGGACTGTCATATTACACCACATTAATGAGAACACTATTGTAATAAAACATTGTGATTGTTAAGTATTTGGGTTTATTTGCCGTGTGTTTCATTGCGTTGATCCAGGAAGAGCGCATGCACAACATGGTTCTCGGTCACACACTCTCACTCACGCATGTAACTTAGTTCAAGTTCACTTGTGCATTCGCATCAGATTGTGCTGAAGTAATTTGTAATATTACATTTTTTTTGTAACGTTGTATATGTGATCAATCATAAGGATGCGTTTCTTTTAGTGAAATAAAACGCACTAGCAAATGGCTTCAGTCAGTGATGGCTACCGGTTTTCATTCAGTGCTTCGGCTTTAGCGCATACAGATGCATAATAACTATGATTGGGACTGTCATATTATATAACAGAAAGTCATTGGGTTTAGGTGCCGTGTTCAGAGCGTTGTTCCAGGAAGATCGTCTCCCATTCTGAATATGAATATCAGCAACTCAATTCAAGTTCACTTGTGCATTCGCATCTTTTTGTGAAGATATATAATTTGTAATATTTTATTAACTTTATATAAATCTGATTAATCTCATATAGGAAGCTTTTGTTGAGTTAAATAACGCGCTAGCAAAGAGCTTCAGTGTAACCACTGTTGATTCAGCGCATCGGCTTCAATTTGCGCAGTTCAAACAGCAACGCACGACTAATAATAACTATGACTGGGACTGTCACATTACATAACATTAATGAAAACAATATTTTAATAAATCGTTTTGAATTAATTGGGTTTAGGTGACGTTTCAGCACGTTGTTCTTGGAAGTGCGTCCACACATTCTGAATAACAGATCTGAGGCGGCGTTCGTGTTGTATTACAGGTTATATTTGGTTAATTAAGTTATAAATAACATCGACAAATTTTACAGTCCCATAGTCCTTTGTTTAGATAAAAAAAAAATCCTTCTCATTTATTTGGTGAAGAACATGGCGTTTTGAGCAGCATTGCACTGTAAGCTAGCTGTTGACGCATATTGCAGTATTATGGTTTACGATTAATCGATTAATTGATCGTTAATTTAAACGACGATCGATCATGGGAATTTGTGAAAATTGACATCCCTAGTGAAAGCACAACAGGGCGTGCGGATCCTGTACCGCATACGCAACGCAACACGCACTACACACACGCACTGCAGACGGAGTATGACATGACATCAAAGGAACGATTGGTCAACGAGACCTCGCGCCTTGTGGTACACCAAAGCGCACAGGTGTCTGGCTGATGCTAATAATTATGTCAGGAAAAAAGTCCAGGGATCATTTTGAAAAGTCGAAGGACGACCCAAAAGGCTGTTTGCAAACTCTGCAGGCAAACATTTGCCTATCACGCGTCAACATCGAATATGTCTTATCATTTAAAACATGTAAGTAGTAACATTTCCTTATAGTGTTTCTGTTTGCTATCTGTTAGGCTATATAAAAAAACGAGTATTTTTATAACGGGTAGGCTATAAAAATAAATAAATACATATTATTTTTATTTATTCGTTTTTATAAAATGCAGAAGTTGTTTTTTAATTCTGTAAGAAAAATTAGTCAGATGTTTACAACTTGTTGTTTGAGTTCAAGACTCATCCGTCGTCTTAATGGCAGTTTGCGGCTTTGCTGATATTTTTGATCTGTATTAGTGTTCTTTAAATTATTTGTTCTGCATTTTGTCTTAAATATTGTTGTTCTAAACAATTTAATCTAACACTTGTTGGCTGTTGATTTGTTTGCCGCCTTCTTTTTTTTTATTCTAAGTTTTGGCGTTGTGCGACATGCCATGTGCATTTATTAAATTGTTCGTTTTTGTTAATTTTCCTTTTGAACAATATAAAAAGTATATACATTTTCCACTGTATTTTTATACCAAACAGCGTTTTAGCTACAGTACTTGTTTTGTACTAGGCCTAAGTTATAATACGTTTATTTAATTTATTTTAAAGAACAAATTTTAGTTTATTTTATTCAAAACTGTTTTTTTTTTTTTGGACATGTAACTGTTACAGTTTGCATTTTTGATAATAAATTATTAAAATGCACAGGCAGTCTGATTGCTGTTTTTAATGTTATTTTTAGCCTATAACGGCCACTGATTTTTGTGTCCTCAAGCGCTGTAGGCTATACTTTAAACGCTTTACTATTCTGTTTTAAGCACTTCATTTTTATTTTGAACGCGCTAATATAATGCTTTAGCATTTTCTGTCGTCATGAAGTGTTAAACTTCAACTTGGACTATACCTTTCCTTGTATATACGCAAGTTTTCATAATAATATCATAAATGAATGATTAGGCTATTCGACTAATTGCTAAAATGCAGGAGTGTTAGTCGACTAGGAATATCTTTAGTCGGGGGCAGCCCTACTCTTTTTATATCCAATCATGATGCCAAATGACCTAACAAGTTGTAAATTGGGCCTCCAGCTATTCCTTATATGTACATTTAACTTTTCCGGCCTCTTATTTCTACCTGTCCCAACTTTTTTGGAATGTGTAGCTCTCATGAAATCCAAAATGAGTCAATACTTGGCATGACCTCTTAAAATATCTCACTTTTAACATTTGATATGTTCTCTATATTCTATTGTGAAATAAAATCTTAAGTTTGAGATTTGTACATTTTTGCATTCTTTTTTTATTCACAATTTGTAGTGTCCAACTTTGTTGGAATCGGTTTTGTAGATAGAAGAGAATGGGAACCAAAACTTCAATGTAGAATGGGCAGAAAAGTATGTTTCTCTGATAAATTATTTTAAGAGTTTCTTAATGTATGGTCAGATATTTCAAATGTAGTGTGCCCCAACTCTTATCTTTGTCTCCAGTTACATTTTAATGTTCTTTCATGTCTGTTGTGAGTGTGATGTAGGTCTTTAGAGTCATTGTGCTTGCACCCCTCCCCCCTCTTCCCACCCTTTATCCTACCTCCTTACCACAGCTTTGTTGTGCGAACACCCATTCTTGAGCCTTTTTTAAATCTAAAGTGAAGGGAGGAGAGGTTATGAACATATAAGCCTTACTTGAGTAATGTTAACAATTACATTCAGTTCAATAACTAAAGTTACTAGAGTAAAAAAAAAAAAAGTTTCATTCTTACCATCATCTTATTTGCTGTCTCCAAGAATGTGGTTGCTTCTGGTGGCCATTTGTGGGTATCGCTTCTCGGCCTTTTGGCTAAGATCAAGTGTAGTATCTGTTCTTATCAGTTTAATATCTGATACGTGCCCTACCCGGGCACCATATATTAAATTGATTTTTGGAACAGGGAGATGGAATAGGGGCTTGCTCCGTCCACTCCACGCATCGACCCGGTATTGCAGTACTTCCGGGAACGGTGCACCCCCCTAAAGTGGTCAAAGTAAGAAATGAATTAATCTTGTGTGGTAGCAGAGGTTAATAGAAGTAGAGGTTATTGTTCTTTATGGGATATCTAAAGTTTTTTTTTTTGATCGTATAATAGTTAAGGTAGAATATTTGATTATGTTTGGAGTAGAAAACTAGCATAAAATTAGTGAAATGCTGTGTTGTGACACCACAAGTTTTTTATTATTTGTTTTTAACTGCATGTGTAACCGTAGACCTTATTCAATGATAAACTTTTGTGTGCAAAAGCAGTGGGTCACAATTGGGTTTATTAGTCCTGTTTGCCCCTGCTGGTAGATGCGCTAACTGCACCTTTTTACATGCGAAGCACGTGTTTCTCTTGCCTGATTGGTGGAGTTGAGTCAGATCTTCGCCATTATTGGTAGAGAGATCTACAGTCGGCTGTACAGGAAATGTAGACTCTCGGCTAATCATAAGGTCTGTTTGTCAACAGTCAGCGTAGACTGAATGACTCTAAACTCTGGATCTTGTTCAGTCATCGGTCATGCTGTTTTTAGAGTATAGATTGAGGGGTTAGCTAGATTGTGGTGATGAACCGTGTGTAGTGAAGTGAGTGTCACCGTGGCTGAGAAAGATGTTCCCTTCAGTGGCCACACTACAGGGCGGATGGAGAACTCATACTTACCTGGCAGGGGAGACACCATGATCATGAAGGTGGTTCACCCAGGGCGAGGCTCAGCCATTGCACTCCGGTTGTGCTGACCCCTGCGAATTCCCCAAATGTGGGAATCTCGACTGCATAATTTCTGGTAGTGGGGGACTGCGTTCGCGCTCTCCCCTGATTTACTGGTCAAAAAGAAGAACTGAATTATACAGTGTGTGTATCTTTCATCTGATAAATGGTGCATTGCTTTAAATTTGTATGAAGGACAATGACATATTAGATGGTCTGTTATAGGAAACACACTGCTATTGTTTAAAAATGGCCTTTGCCATAATATAGTTTACATAATCTGAATAGTAATATAATCAATTGTGAATTTATTTAGTTACATAAAATAAGATTTGTGAACTTGAAAGAAGAATTACACAACAGTATTCCTAGTTTAAATTCACATTAACATGTCTCCATGACTGTGGTGAAATGTTCATAATTTGAGTGCACTGCCCAATCCTTTTGAGGTAGACATTATTTTCATTGGACATAAACTCTTTTGTACTTTGTTTACATGAGTTGTTTGGTTGCAGAGCATCCAAGAGAAGTAAGATTAACTGTGTGCTTTCTTTTGTACAGGGTCTCTCTGGACCAGGATCGAGCCTGAGACTGAGTCCTTGAATGACAGAACGGACACTGATGCCAGACCTTGATCCATCACATTTGTGGCTGACAAGCCCTCCTGATGAACTCACTAACACACTTGGAGTTGATTTTCAGGATCGGAGTTGCCTGTTTCCTGATCGCAGGATCATCCACAGTCACTCTCTGCTGAACACGCTGGTTACATTTCTTCCACAATCAGGATGAAGCCACAGCCGTTTGATTTATGCAGTACATCTGCTGGTTCTTTCTGGAGTCAACCAAGTGTGCAGCTGAGTAACGCTTGCTGAACTTCAGCTTTTGCACCAAAGACGACTCCAATGGATCTCCGTTTGTGTGGCTGAACCGAGCATTAGTCCAGTGTGCTGAGTAAATCTGTCGAACTGCTGGATGCTGCGATCATGGAGGTCAAGCTTGTTCCAGGCACTGATGACCCCTCTGTACCTCTCCATTAGGCCTTCAGGCATCGGCCACAGTTTGTCCAGGGATTCCTCACAGGTCAGGAAAAGTTTCTTGTAGAACTGATAATGAATACAAAACAAAAAGTCTGAAACATTCATGTTTTACACAGTGTTGACTTGGCTTAGTCAGGTGTTATTTCTATTACCACCATAAGTTACTATTTATTAATGATTTAAGATTTTCCATTATGCATACCAGTTAATGAGTACAGAAATCTTGCCCTGCTCTGGACAATAATCCTTTCTAAATTCAGTGACTGTGTGTTTACAATTAGACCTTTTTTGCATTTTGCAGGCTGTTAAATGTACTTTCTTGGAGTCATGTTTTAAGACTTTCCAAAACGTGGACATGATCTGTGTTCAGCAATAAGAAAGGCCTTCCTCAGCAGCTTTGGTGATGGCAGCTCTCTCCTTGGTCGTGGATGCTGAAATTGTTGGCACAAATTCCCTGAAAGCAGAGAAAATTAACATGCAGACTTCATTAACTGATGGTTAAAACAGAGCCTCAGAGAATGTATTATTTTTTTCCTATTACAGTGAAGGCTTCTGCAGTGAATGTGTCAAATGGAAATCATCCAGAGACCCGCCATAATGTTAAGACAGCAAGGGGAACAGCTCTGGTCGATGATGTACACATCTCATGACTCCTTGACAGCTTTTCTGCATTTCTGCCAGGACCTCAGTCAGCATTGAGTCAGACATGTAAACGGATCTGTCTGACTGTTTTGGAGTAGCCACACTAATACAGAAAAGCATTCAGACTGGAACGCTCTGGACAGCGAGGACTGTACCGCCACACTCTGGTCTCCGGAAAAAACAGCTGTGAAGAAAGTTTCTGTTTTGGGGACTTTCCCTTCCACCACTCCAGGAAATTCAGGAGGATTGAACCCATAGACCGTAAAAAAATATGGACGACTCGACATCATCCGTTTCCGCTTGCCATATTTGAAGCTTTCAGGCGGCCTTGCACGGCGCTGACATCTTGGGACCGAGTCTGCGCAGTAGCGATTTCGGGACCGGAGTTGCGCAGTAGAGCGCAGGAAGTAGAGCAGGAAGTACAGTCGCGATATCAAAAGCCCGCCCACACTCTCGCAGATGCAGAAAAATTAATTATGTTGGTGTGAAATAAACAGTTATGGAAATGTATAAATTAAAGCTAAAGCTCTAATCTGCTCCCAAAAATTTCGAAAAAAGTCCGTTAGTGCCTCAGTGACAACTTCACTCAGAGAAGCCGTCAGTCTCAGCTGTCAATCATGACGTCACACCCCCCGTTTTTATAGCATCAAATAACTAACTCAAACTAAACTTATTTTTAAAACGAACACCTGAAATGAAATCATCGTGACGATAACTGCCTTCAGTGACATAAACTAACTTTGGGGGGACATTTTTGAACTGTAATTTTATTATTTAGTTTGCCTCGCGTCCATTAGAAAACACAGAGGGGCGGCTATACTGGGACCGGTCACCGGGGGGCGATCGAGGCCCGAAAGCTTCAGTAAATGAGAGGGAGACTGCAGGCTTGATTGAACCACATATGCTGTCCTTCTTCAGAACCTTCCTCCACCTCGTGTTACCATGATTGTCTTGATAAGACATTGCCCTCCATCCTCCTTAAGCCACATGATGTCTGCTTTGGGGAGTCCTTTAGGACCAGCCACCACATTTGGGCCACCCCTCAAGTCCAAAGACAAAACCTTAAGTAACAACCATGGGGTACTTAAAGCTTTGACGTTTGTATTAGGTGTTGCACCGTGATTTTTACTAAAGGAACGAGCCGCCTGAATCGCTTTAGTGACACACGATGGTGACATCCTGTACGCCTCCTGTGCCATTTTCCTCCTGTGGTCCCAGCTTGCAGGCCAGCCTGAAGGATCTTGTACAGGCTGTGCCACTGCCACATCTCCAGTAACATGAATGACCTGAAGCGGCTCTGTCCAGGTTGATCTCGAGGAGAGATCCTTCACCCAATCCCCTGAAAAAAGCTGCCAGTTGGATGGGACAGAGCCTGATTATCCCGAACATTTGCGGCCTCTGCCTATTTAAGAGCTGCTGGTAGCTCTTCACCTCGGCCTTCCTTAGGAAACCTGTTTGTGGTGGTTTTGGAGTTTTTTATTTTCTTTTGACAAGGATGGTGAGGTTTTGTTTGTTTAGTTATATTAGAATAGATGGAAAGAGTAGGTAAGTAAGCGGACCCGGAAGATTATTTTGTGTTTGTTATTTTTCTCGGGAGTTAGGAAAGTTTGAGCTCCTGAGTTTTAGTTTATATCAGTTAGCTCACCAGTCCTTATTTTCTTATTTTTTTTTGTGCTGTTTTCTGAACAGCTTTTATGTTTGCGGGTCAGCCTGAAGGGTCTTGTGCAGGCTGTACCACTGCCACATTTCCAAGAATGTGAACGACCTAAAGCGGCCCAGTCCGTATTCATCTCAAGGTGGCAGGACACCTGTGGAAGCTGTTTTGCATACCGTAGCTGGAGATCCTTCACTTAGTCCCCTTGGCTTGCTTTTTTGTCGGCATTGGTGGCTTTTTTTGATGTGGAGATCAAGGAGACTAAAGAATGAGATAATTAGTTTATAAAATAGCAAATTATGAAAGTTTTTATTCTGTTAAGTGAAACATGCATACTAAATGTAGCCAACATTGTTCTCCATCATTCGTTTAAAACTTTGGCTGTTGTATTTGCCAAAGTTTAAATGTAGCTGGCCAAGGTACTGCACCTCTGATGGCGTCGAGGTAACGGCTCAACATCTCTTTGGCTGAAGACAAAAATTGTAATGACTTTAATGACGAGCACAAAAAAAGTCTATGCTGCTGTGTAATCAAAGGGTGGAAATGCATCAAAAGCTCAAGTGCAAAGATATTCCTCACAAGCCGTCCTTTTATCCAGGACCCTGTTTTTCAGAACAGGTGTTATGTGAAGCCAGAAGCCTTAAGGAGGCAATGTTGCCTGTTTTGTGGCACACTTGCGTCTTAAATTTGCACGGTTGACAACATTGGGTCCATGTTAAACACACCTGTAGAAAACAGTCTGTTATAATCATGATGATACACAAAGGGAAAACAATATACTGACTATTCTAAAACAATATTCAGTTATACAGTGGGGGAAACTGAACATGTCCACAAACAAAGGTTTATCTGCTTAGTATTTAAATACATTTCAGTTAGTCTGTTCAATACATTGTCCTTTTCACTTTATTACATATAACTTACACATTTATAGACTAATGTTTTGATTTCTTTATATGTGTATTTCTTAAGTAAATATCAAAGTGAAATTTGGAAATATATTTATTGAAGAGACAATTATTCTACACAAGGTGATTGAGGAGTAAGTGCACATTACTGACAGGCCTCCCTAATGAAAATGATCCATAGTTTTATCGTAAAAGTGCAGAAATTTGTTTTATTATAGTAAAAGTGCAGTAATCACAGTTTTATTGTAAAAGTGCAGAAGCTATTGTTTTATTATAGTAAAAGTGCAGTAAGCACGTTTTTTTTTGTTATAGTTAAAGTGCAAAAAAAACATGGTTTATTATAGTAAAAATGCAGTTAGCACAGTTTTATTGTAAAAGTGTTTGTTTTATTATAGTAAAAGTGCAGAAACCTTGGTTTTATTATATTAAGTATATTTTAATTAAAAGTATGGTTAATTTTCATAAGGCCCATCGATGAATGCAACTTGCGGGCATTACATTAGTAACGCTACCATTAGCTGATGCTTTGACTTACAGAATAAAATCAATGAAAATAAATCTATTTCTTTATTTTCTAACATTATGTGAATATTGTAATACATAATTCTTACCACAAACACTGAATAAAAGGTAGTTAAACTAGGTATATTTGCGTGCAAAAGATGATCTTCTGACAGGATCGTAGTATGTTTGTGTAGCCGCTTTCTGGTGCACCCAATTGGCTGAAAGTCTGTAGACTATCGGCCAATCAGAAGGCCGAACTGTCTACAGTTTACATCATTGCATGTTGCTAGGGCAGACGTCTGCGAATGGATTTAATCTATATATTAGCACCACGTAGTTCCTTTACAATGATGATGAAAGTTTGAGTTGATTTAATTTTCAAAAGTTGCCTCATTCGTATAATTAAAAGGCCACTTTTTAACAATAAAATAAATGATCACTTTATTTAGTTACATAAAACAACATATTACGTAAGAATATATATTACAATAATCAATAAAAACATTTTTCAATAAAGCAATGTAAAACTTTTAAATAAACATTGTGAATATATACACAAGTTACATAACTTGTACACGTGACACTTTTTAATAATGAAACAAATGTTCACCATAGAATAGAACGTATTAAAGGGACAGAAAGGACTTTTATTTATTTACTCAACCAAGCCTCGTTCCTAACCTATGCGAGTTTCTTTTTTCTGTTGAACACAAAAGATATTTTGAAGAATGTTGGCAATCAAACAGTTGATGACTCCATTGATTTCCATAGTAGGAAAAAAAACAATATGGAAGTCAATGGCTATTGTCAACTGTTTGATTGCCCCTCATAAAGTGCATGAAATGGGGCAACAGAGGAGTGAACCAAAGATGCCTTGTTAAAGGGCACTTGTAAGACCAGAGAACATAAAACGTAGAGTAGTAAAACTTGTACACAAGAACTATATACTCTATTTACAAAGGGCCAGTCGTTTACTCCTCCAATCCGTCCACAACAGACAAAATGTTCATAGTTTTTAAATGTTCTGTTCTCCAGTCTCTTGGAGGCAGAACGGTTGATCGCAGGGCAAAATGTCTTTTTTTTTGTTTTTTGTTTTTTTGTGTGTGTTCTTTGATTGTTTGCCCACATGCCTTGCAGGTCGGAAGATGCTACACCCTCGTCAGCTTAATGCCCAGCCCTGTGGGTTGGCAGCCCTGACAGCATGGGCCTGGAGATGGTGGAGGTGGTGGGGATTTGGCAGTGGTGGCTGTTGGTCCATCCCTTAAACACCTTTGTGCCGGCTGTGCTGGGTGTGGGGATGTACTCCATCACGGGGTAGTCAGGTGGAGGGAGGCAGCTATTAGATGACATAAAGGTGCGCTTGGAGATGACGACTGGTTCACCAGCGTCTCCTTCTGGCGGATGAAGTCCCTCATAGTTTTAGTGTTTATTTTTGGGAAAGGAATAACTGCCTTGCACAGGAATAGGTCATCCATCAAGACCCGGTTGTGGATCCTGTCATAGGCCTTAAGGATGCTGGAGCAAGAGGCCTTAGGGGAGCACAGCCACAGCAGCTTGACCAGGACATACATAAGGCGTCTGTGCTGCGGGTTGATGTCCTGCTGTGCTGGCGTGTACCTTTTGGCCATCTTTACCTTCTGGACAACGGCAGCGTCTGCAAGGTCATCCCTCTTTGTACGGCAGTACAACGCGTTGCCCCAGTGTGTGCGGTACAGCTGGTGGTATTTCTGTGGCTGCTTATCTTGCTCCTCCACTGCATTCCAGGCATCGAGGACCTTGTTCCTTCGTACAATGTCGAGGAAGAGCTTCTGATCTGTCAAGCACTCCTACACAGCGCAGTACAGAAGGCCTCAAGCTTCTGAAACCTGGGCAGAGGATTTTCACTGCAGACATCCTCCTGTAAAACATGCACAGAAAGAGACCCCCACACACAGAAAAAATAGGTAAGTCCCAATGCATACAATGTCTTGTTTTTTTAACGGCCACATTTATAACTGTATTCTCTTCTTTCAGACAAGTAGGTACTCTACTCACAAAGGCAGGAGGGTTGACTGTAGCAGTCTCACTGCTGGTTAACGTGACGCGGGGCTCAACAGCAGGATGGTCCTCATCATTCTGGTCTGCTTTGGCGTCTGGGTCGGCCTGGCCAGACTGAATGACCTCTTCCTCCAGCCCAGGACCATCGTTGATGAGGCCCTCTAGAGAAAAGGACTCCCTGTGCTCTGGCTGAACAGATATTCGAGCCCAAGCAGCTCGTCTGTCTAGACTTTGGCCAGAACCCTGAAGTTCTCTTCCAAAGTCTCGCCAAACAGTTGCTGGCAGAAGGAGTTGAGTTACTGCCCCCAAACACGGCGTCCAGGCTGCGGTCAGAGTCCCACCCGGCGATTCCTCTGATGAGGTAGACCTGATAAGGCCGTGCCACACAGTGGGGACCTGAACAACAATAGGTATTATCGTGAGTCAACCTCCTCTAACTAAGCTACAGCCTCAAAAGATAGCATGACAACTGCAGATGCAGGAGACAGAAGTTGAACCCCCTCCTCTTTCGCTGAAGCAGTGTTAATTTCGTTGACGAATAATTTTCCCCTAGATTTTCTTTAATAAAATTGTTACGAGGCCCTGCTCTTTCTCTTATTTTTCTGAGAATAGTCACCAGTTGGTTGGGGCGGAGCCCTAACACTTGCGACCTCTGCCTATTTAAGAGCTGCGGGTGGCTCTTTACCTCGGCCTACCTCAGGAAACCTATTGTTGGTGGTTTTGGAAGTTGTTTTTTTTTTTTTTTTTAACAGGATGGTGAGGTTTTGTTTGTTTAGTTATATTAGAATAGAGGGAAAGAGTAGGTAAGTAAGCGGACCCGGAAGATTCTTTTGTGTTTGTTATTTTTCTCGGGAGTTAGGAAAGTTTGAGCTCTGAGTTTTAGTTTATATCCGTTAGCTCACCAGTCCTTATGTTTTGTATGTTCATATTTTCTTTGTTTTTGTTTTTTTACTTTTTGCTGCTGATAAATTTGCTCTTTCTTTCCCTGACCATTGTGTTTTAGTTTTGCTATTTTTCTGAACGTCTTTTTATGTTTCTCCCTAATCTGAATTGTAACAGAAATGCTTCCTGATATGTATTTTTATCAAGAGAGAATATGATGTAATTTGAAGAACATTCAATCAACATTTTATTTTATTATGTATTAGACAATTTATGACAAGTAAACCTTGGTGGTACTTGTCATAAATGTACTACTTAAACCTTTTCGTCTGCACACTGGTCATGTGGGTTACAGGTGTATGCAGACACAGCTGTGTGTCTTCTGGATAAAATCCCTCTGACTACTGCTGAAATCATCTGGCCTGTCCTTCTGCACACAATACTGGATGTAGAGATGCCACATCTCCTGAAAGGTATGCTCCTCAAATCCTTTCTGTCCACAGATACACTGGTGATGGAAAACCGATAATTAAGGGACACTCTGCATACTCTGATGTTTTGATTGTCTGATGTTTGCTGCCATTGCTTGTCAAAGCTAACCTGTATTATAGAAAAGTAACAGTAAGCTAGGCTGATTTTTAGACTGAGTTTACTTTTTTCCCAGATAAGGGAAGGGGATAAAAAGGGCCAAAGTTCAAGAGTCACAGTTCGCTACTGATTATTGTAGATTCAACATTCTGATGTTTGCGCTCGTTGACGGTTTGTCATTTGACCTTTATGCTCCACATGCAGCCATCATTTGAACTTCTGTATAAAGTAATACGTTTATTTGAATGAATGAATTATAGCATTTATTTGAATTAGTTATAGAGAGAGCGACTCATACATGCGTGACTGCATCTTTTCAGCGTCTCTTTTAACAGTGAATATGTGTGTTTATTACTAAAAAAAATACTGTTGTAACCCCATCATTGATGAGAAAATATAATGTAGTGATCCAGTAGCTTAGCTATTTTATCGCTAAAAGTTGCTGTGCGACCTTGATAACAAGTTTCTGTGCTCCTGAATCTGCAGCGCGAACTCTGTTCTCTGTGTGTGTGTGTGTGTGTGTGTGTGTGTGTGTGTGTGTGTGTGTGTGTGTGTGTGTGTGCTTCATAATCTAAGCAGTGCATTAATACAGAACGATGATTCATCTGACTTGGAACTACCTGTGCATTAAACGATTTTATTGCACATCTTCCAGCCAATCTGAATCAAATATTCAGACAGACTATGGCATAAATTACTTTAGTTACTGTTAAACTAAAATGTTATAGTTTTACTTAATATTTTCAGTGAAAACATTAATGACTTGTACCACGGCTACTTTGCTTTCATTTGACTCGTGCTGTGTGTGACTATAAAGCTGCTGCTGCCACCTTATGACAATAGATTTATTAATTAAATATTCTCTTATCAATGACAGTAGCTCATTGGAAAAGGATGGACAATGCTCTTCATTTTGTTTGCACTAATAAATGTTGCTGCCTACCAGCTGCAATAACCAATAAAACTGTGCCATATATATTTTTTTATATCGTCATAAATATCGTTATCACAAATATTCTTGAAATATCGTGAAATCATTTTGAGGCTATATCGCCCACTCCTAATTGTGACTGTGACAAAGCCTTTGAAACTGGTAGAGCAATGTCTTTTCTTTCTTTTTAAACCTTTGTTATAGGGATGCACGATATTATCGTCACGACATCGGCACGGCACGGAATCGGCCGATAAACGCTTAAAATATAAAAATCGGCATCGGTCGATATTAAAACATTATGCCGATATGCCTTGCCGATATGATAACGTGTTGATATGCGCCTGCAATAACTCACGTGTGCAAGGAGTGCTACAGATGAGACCATGTCAGCACTGCGGTCATTCTTCAAGTGAAAACAAGAAAATACATTGCATGTACAGTGATTTATATTGACTGTTTTTAAATGCTGCCTTGAATTTCTGAATGCACGTACAGAAGGACGTGACCGTCAGCAGCAGATTTGCCACGTTTTCACAACAAAACGAACCCAAAACAAGCCCAATCGCGTCTCCCCACTCTCTAGCGCGTGTGGCAGCCTCCACAGCAGCAGAAGCTCCTCCAGGTCCTAGTGCCCTCCAGCTAGACCGCTATATATTTATACATGTAGTGGGTGCGCTGTTGTTACACTAATACAATGAAAAGTAGAATACACAAATAAATTGAAGTTACTTCTTGTTCAGAATAAACAAATCAGTAATGATGT
Organism: Pseudorasbora parva; assembly: GCF_024679245.1. NCBI lineage: Eukaryota > Metazoa > Chordata > Actinopteri > Cypriniformes > Gobionidae > Pseudorasbora > Pseudorasbora parva. The sequence continues at coordinate 58,739,215 of NC_090172.1, read as the reverse complement.
CATAAATCACAAGCATGACACTTGTAAATTAAATACTTTTATATACAGTGTATTAATCTGTAATAAAATTTTATGAAATGGATGATGAAAAATAATCCAAGGAGCTCTACAATAATTGTAGAATTAAAAGACAGCATCAATGGATGTCATGCCACCCCCACTTCATGTGCACAAACGTTAAATCCAAAAATACAATACTAGGTTACAGCTGCATCTGGGGTGAAAAATTACTGACTTTATTATTGTTATTTTCAGAGCTTTTAATATACTCTTATCATAAAAAGAACTTTATTAAAATTTATTTATCTTCAACAAGAATCCTTTTATTAAGGAGACCTCAGAAATCTGAAACCAGAATGAAAAAAAATTGTTTTTGCTCAAAATGGTGCTGTTTCCAAACAAAGGGAAAAAATAAACATATATCGGCATCGGTATCGGCATCGGCCAAAATGAGCTGAAAAATATCGGCATATCGGATATTGGCAAAAATCCAATATTGTGCATCCCTACTTTGTTACCTGCATTGCTTGGACTGTGCTCATACTCGATCTGTGGGTAGAGGGAGGACCGACGGCTGGCACAGTGCTGGAGAAAGATGCAGTCTTTAGTGTTATGGCAGATGGCATTCTTGTTGACTGCAGGTTGATGAGCCTTCTCCTGTTGACGGATAGTTTTAGTGTTCATTTTTAGAAGAGGAATACCCAGTTTGCTCAGAACAGGGTCCTCTGCCAATATGCAGTACTGAACTCTCTCATCAGTTCAGTTAAGTTTATTTAATCCGTTTAAGAAATTTAGTTTTCACAGGTGCCACACACATAATTCATACAATCACACAAAAAAATTCATATAAAATTGACACCATATTATACATGATTACAATTGATTTAACATAGAAATAGCTCATAGGCTTCAGTGATGGTTTTCTTCTCAGGGCTTGCCTGAGTACTGCAAACTTCTTCTCAGGGCTTGCCTGAGTACTGCAAACTAACCTCAGCCACAGAAGTTTCAGGGTGTACACAGAGTGAGCACTGATGTCTTGTTGAGCTGTTGCGTATCGTCTTGACTCGCTGATTTAAGGCAGCCTAAATAAGATCATCCCTCTTGGTTGGTGTTACCCAGTGAGTTTTGATCAGTTGGTGAAGCTTCTGTGGCTGTTTGTCGAGTTCCTCCACAGCTGTCCAGGCATCAATGAGCTTTTTCCTCTGTTCTGTCGTTAAGCTCAGCTTGTCCTCAGTCAGGCCAATCTGGAACCCAGGCAGAGGGTTGGAGCTACAAGCATCCTCCCTTTGAAGAGCACAGTAATTGCACTTTATGTTAAGATGCTTAGACTTTGCATAGACCGGCTGCATTTTAAAACAACACTAACCGCTAATATATTTAATTCTAGTAGAGGTAAACTTTATTACTCACAAAGGCTGGAGAGGGAGCTGCAGGGGTCTCTTCTGTTAGAGTTATGTGGGCTGGGGTGGCAGTCACTATGTTGTCAACCCATCTCTGGATCACTTTGATATGTCCTCTTCTGGATCAGCCTGGCCAGGCTGGTCCAACTCTTCCCTCATACTGGGTCAATACTTTGAGATGTCAGAGAGGGATAAGGTACCAGATTCACCCGTGCTTTGGCTGAATAATTATTCTAAGCCAACTAACTCATTCGAGTTCACTTGAGCAGGTGCACAGGAATTCTGTTGTGCGCATCTTTTTAGTGGAGTCTATTTTTAATACCGTGCTGAAAGTGGAGAGAATCTGGCTCCTGTAATCTTCCACATTGCTGGCTTTTGACAGCAGGAAGGTGTGATGAAGGAGATGAGCTGAAGGCAGCTCTTGTGGAGGAGGTGGAGCTTCAAACTCGTGTCCAAGAGCAGACACAATCCACTCCAGGCTTCACAAGTGTCATGAGGAGTGTGGTGTACAGATCTTTGCGGTGCAGGTACTCCTCATAATGATTCTCCTGAACCTGCCGCCACACCTTTACCATGGTGTTCCTCTCAGTCCGGTCACGCAGAAACGGCACAATGCTTTTGTCTACTCCACACCTTGTAAAGAGTGATTAATCAATATAACAGTGGCTTGTGCAACTAATCCAATCCATGTTAGGTTTATTCTAATGTTCAGTGTACTCACTTTTCTGTAAGGACAGCCGGGAACATGGCTTGGTGAGCCTCACTGAATTGGCACAATCCCATGTCAGCCCCTGCCACCACCCCTGGCTGCTTTAGTGCATGGTCCACAGCACAGGACCGCAGTCAGCATACAGTACCAGCTGGATGCATCACAAGTGTGATAAACCTGCAATGTCAAAAAAACAGTAGTAGTTTTTTCCACCTGTAGGTGTATTTACGCAACAGTTACAGAAAAAAAACCCATTATTTTTACCCCATTATTTCACCCCAAACAATTATTTTTGTCCCTTAATTCCTCACTCTCATGTCGTTCCAAACCCGGAAAACCTTCGTTCATCTTCAGAACACAAATAAAGATTTGATGAAATCCATAAACGGCAATATAATTACCACTTTCATGGTCCAGAAAGGTACTGAAGACTACGTTAAAATTCTTGTTGCTTTATAACATTAATGTTGAACCACTGCACGTCACTGTCACGTCTGATGTTTTAATGATGTCTTTTAGTACCTTCTGGACCTTGAACGTGTCAGTTAAATTGCTTTCTATGGACGAGTCATATACCACTCAGATTTCATCAAAAATATCTTAATTTGTGCTCTGAATATGAACGAAGGTTTTACGGGTTTGGAACGACATGAGGGTAAGGAATTAATAACAGAATTTTCATTTTAGGTGAACTAACCATTTACTTAACCTAATTAAAGATAATGTAATACCCTGGGGTGTGGTAGCCTGATTTGTAGAGGTAAACATCCTTTCCTTGACCCACACTCCAATGGGTCGCCACACAAAGACATGACTCCGAAAGAAGAGATGTGGAGTTGGCATGGTACCACTGGTGTATCCTTTTCTGGTGGGTAAATCCACATCCGGTCTGATCGTATTACCTGCCGCCTCTTCAGTACACCAGTGATATCACGGTACACCTGAAGAGGGCCAAATAGTCCTCGCTCTGTGTCCTCCTTCACCCAGGAGAGGTCAGCTGGCGAAAATTCATTCTGGAAAGCTCTCTGCATAGTTGCCCAGTCTTTTAGCCAATGATTTTGTGTGCTTCCCTTTGCAAGTTTTTTTTTTTAGAGAATTCTTCTGTGCTTGTCAACCCAACTGCAATGACATACATTTATTGCAAAATTAGCACTGAAACTTAACAAAGATAAAAGGATTAAGGGCTACACACTTAGCAACCACATCGTTCTGTAAATAAATAAATATAAAAAAAGAAATTTGTGTTAAAAAAAGTGCAAACCTATCTGTTCATCACAGCAGGAGCTGGAGGCCTGTAGTTTGCCTCCTCCACCTCCCCAAACAGTTCCTGACACCTTTGGTTCAGTCGACGTACCAGAGGAGACTCGTACCCCATGTGCCTTCTCCCTTTCTGACCTTTGACACTGGCTGACTCCCGGTCTGAATTCCAGTGTCCCGTTCCAGACCATGGGCAGAAAAGAGTGAAAGCCATCCAGACTGTTGCTCCCTCTCACTGTGCTGTACTGTAAAAGGCGCACACCATTATGGGTCACATACTTTGTGATTGCATCCAGGATCCACTGGGTAGGAACATGTATGCCGTCAAGGTGCTGTTGATATGTGACAAGGTGTACAAAACACAAGCTAAAAAGGCAGTACATAAGGCGGTTCTTCCTTGAGTCCAGCAGGTGGGCAGCTGAGTACCTTTTGCTAAACTTCAGCTTCTGCACTAAGGAAGACTGTGCCGGATCTCCATTCGTGCGGCTAAAGAGAGCATTGCCTCATCGTGCCGAGTAGAGACTGTCAAACTGCTGGATGTTACGGTCGTGGAGGTCAAGGTTGCTCCAGGCGCTGATGACCCTCTGCCTTGTATGGTCACTGAGAGCAAGCTTTCCCTCCTCCAACGCAATCTACAAGGACTTTGCTCAGCTCCTCTACGTGTTGGTACCCAGACAGATGATTTGGACCACACACATCCTCCTCACAGGGATCAAACTCAGTAGCCACTACTTGGTCAGTGAGGCGCAGGCTATTCCTTAGTGGTGTCAGGTTGTCACTGTCAGAGTTGTAGCTCACATCCTCCTCTTCCTCCTCTGTCCCGCCAGTAGAAACCTCATCATGTTCATCGCCATCTGCTTGAAGTGTCTCTCTGGTCCGAGCGTAATGTTCAGGAGCACTGAAAGGCTCTGATGACTGAGAGAACAGATACTCCAAACCTATCCGCTCATCACCAGCAGGAGCTGGAGGCCTGTAGTTTGCCTCCTCCACCTCCCCAAACAGCTCCTGGCACCTTTGGTTTACTCGATGAACCAGAGGAGATGCATAGACCATGTTTTTTCTCCCTTTTTGGCCTTTGACACTGGCTGACTCCCTGTCTGAATTCCAGCGTGCAATGCCAGCCAGGATATACACCTGCAAGGGGACAGCAGCGTAGTGGGGCCCCGGGATCATGTTCGGCAGAAAGGAGTGTGAGCCTTCCAGGCTGTTGCTCCCTCTCACCATGCTGTATCGTGGAAGTCGCACACCATTACGCGTCACAACCTTTGTGATGGTGTACATGTTCCTCCCCGGTGGATCATGGATGCACTCAAGGTGCTTCTGCTGGTTCTCCCACACGTGGTCGATTGTCGCAGAGTCCTTGAACAGATGCAGCTGGTTCTCATCCATCCCAGCTGCTCCCTTCAGGATCTCAATGGCACTCTGGACACGTCTGCAGGTTTCCTGAGCACCGCCTGTGATCCTCCTGACATGATGGCTCAGATCTAACTTGCTGACATGCAATTCGATCAGCTGGCTATCAGTCAGGGAAGCATAGTTGGTTGGATGACCTGCGCGTTTCGCTTGCACCAGAAGAGCAATGTCGTCCTTGTTGTGGGCAAAGACCGCGGTAGAGAGGGCAGACTTAAACAGGGTGTATTTAGGGTGGTGATCCGTCCGCATGGCTGCATCGAAGCAATGGATCCAGTGTAAGCTGTCAAGCCGCACCAGCATACCCCTGTCTGTCCACTCACCGAAGAGCTGTTCCAGTGAAGACACGCCATGGACACGACAGCAGCCACGGTCCACGTACATGACTTCCGGAGGTGCCTCACCAGCTCTTCTGTACCTCTCCATCAGGCCCTCTGCCATTGGACGTAGTTTCTCCAGGGATTCCTCACAGGTCAGGACCGATATGAGGATCTAACCCAGCTCATTTGCCACGTTGGTGCACCATTCTGCTGTTCCTTTTCCATCCCCGGAAAGTTTCTTGCAGATCTGATAATGAATTCAAAACAAAGAGATTCAAACATTTTATACAAGTTTACAAGTTTTTTTTCACAGTGTCGGCTTTTTCGTTTAGTCAAGTGTTATTACTATTTGTTAATGAGTACAGAAATTGTGCTCTGCTGAGGACACTAATTCCTGCTAAATTCAGTGTTTCTTTTGCATTTTGCAGACTGTGATTTACTAAATAAATGTACCTTCTTGGTGGAGTCGTATTTTAAGACTTTGCTGAAAGTGGACATGATCTGCGTCTGGTAGTCCTCAATATTTTCAGCCTCTGCAAGAAAAGCCTTCCTGAGCAACTTTGGGGAGGGCAGTTCTCTCCTTGGTGGCGGAAGCTGAAACTGTTGGCTTAAATTTCCTGAAAGCAGAAAAAAAAAAAACGACATACGGACGCAGACAGACTTCATTAGTGATGCTAAAAAAAAAATGTATTTTTATTTTTTTAAATGACAAGAGAAAATGTATGCACATCCACAGAAACTTTAGACAGGTGCTCAACCAGATAAAGCACTGTATAAATAAGCCAAATTCAGCACACACCCAAAGATACAATGTTTTGACCCAAAAGGTCTTTGTCAGGCAAAGCAACATCAAATAAAATAAATAAAAAACAAAATTGAGATTTAGTTTTTTAAAATAACTATTAGGTAATCATCATTTAGTTTACTTATGAGGCATTGTGTGTTTTGATCATATTTATATAAATTGTATCTTTCTGTGCTTTTTGCTTTGCCTAATGAAGACCTTTTCAGTCAAAGTGTTTATTGTCTATTACAGTCCATTTTAATAAATTGAGCTTTGTGATTTGGTATCTAGAGTAGTGGCAGTGTTCTGATTTTTTGTTTATTTATTTTGTAAAAGCCTTACTTTTTGTCCCTATTAAAGTTAGGCTCCTGCTGTGGTGGTGTTCGATGGAAATCTGCACTCATGTGTATGTTAATCTGCCTAAACACTTAACTAAACCAGGGGTTTTCAAACCTGTCCTGGAGGACCCCCAACCCTGCTCATTTTGTATGTCGCCCTTATTTGACTTCAGGTCTTGCAGTCTCCACTAATAAGCTGATGTGTTGAATCGTGTATGTGTGTTAGATGAGTGACAAGAGCAAAATGCAGTGCTGGGGGTCCTCCAGGACAGGGTTGAAAAACCCTGAACTAAACGGTTAACTCTGACTTACTTGTGATTTTGCCAGGTTTTCTGTTCTGGCTGAGGAGGGTGGTGAACAAGTCCTTTCTGTGCAGGTACTCCTCGCAGTTGCTCTCCAGGACCTGTCTCCACACCTTGGCCATGGTGTGGCCCTCGGTGCAATCCCTTTGTAGGCGGATCACCTGCTTGTCCACACCGCGCCTAAAACGAAAGCACTTACATTAGATGCCTGTGAATCTTAGGTATTTTTCCCCCCTAGTGCAATCATTTAGAATTCCAATTATTGTGAAATTATGCAGAAACTCACCGTAATGTTAAGACGGCTGGGAACATGGCTCTGTGAGCTGAACTGAGCTGGTCTATAATACATGCATCCCATGAGGAAACGGCCAATGGCTCGTTCCTCTGACTGCTTTGCAGCATCTCTGCATGCGAGAACAAGTGGCAGATCTGTCTGACCATCTTTTCGAGTAGCCACAACGGTACAGAAAGGTGTTCGGATTGGAACGGGCAGGGCAGTCAGACCTTGGACAGCGCAGACTGTACTGCCACACTCTGGTCTCCAAAAAAATAACGCTGTGGAAAAAGGAGTCTGTAGATGGGGCTTTCCCGTCCACCACTCCAGAAAACTGGAGAATCAAACCACATCCTGTCATCCTTCAGGACTTTCCTCCACCTCGTGTTGCCGTACTTGTCTTTATATGAAGCTGCCCTCTGGAAAAGTCTCTTTTCTCCAACCTCATTTAGCCACCCGATATCTGCTGTGGGGAGCCCGTAAGGAGCAGCCTCCCACATCTTGTGCCAACCTTCGAAAGTCACCTGGTGGAATAACAAAGACAAAACATTATATAACAGCCACTGAGCACATGCACCTAAACGTTTTTCTTATCTAGCAACCGTTTTGACTTACAACCCCTGAACAATTACCTCAGAATGTGCAGTGTCTGCTGAGGATGTTGCCATGCCCAGGCATGGCTGAAGTGCTGCATCAGCCACATCAGCATCTGCAGCAGCCACATCTGCATCAGCCACATCAGCATCTGCAACAGCCACATCTGATGTCCTCTCATGTCAACATCAGAAGCTGATGCAGGAGCCTGTGTGTTAGTAAAAACATTTTTAATTTACCTAAGCATATTTTTGAGGGCACCCCCATTTACTCTGCCCCACCAGGAACCAGGGAGGATGTAACGGGTAATTGTAATCTATAAACTATGGACTTACTGCTAAGGGTGGAGTAGCAGTTTCTGTGCGTGGCTTGTGTTTCGCATCTGGATGGCCCTTTTTTTCTGGAGACTTATTTTTTGTTTTATTTTTACCCCTTGCATCCTCTGCCGCTAAATGAGGACAAACATACAGGTTTGTAAAAGTCAGTGTCAAACCAGCAAGACAACACTTTCATCCTGAAGTGGACATCAGTCATCATCAGCACACAGCATCTTTATAATGTCTTATTAGATACAGATTGTGCATTACTTGGTGGTGATGTCCTCCTCCTTCATCATCAGCCACTGACGCGCAGAGAAGTACGCCTCCTGTCCCATCCTCCTTTCGTGGTCCATCCCTGCTTGTGGGTCAGCCTAAAGGGTCTAGTGCAGGCTGTACCACTGCCACATCTTCAGGGATGTGAAAGACCCTGTCCATAAATGGCCCTGTCCACATTCATTTCGAGGTGGCAAGACACCTGTGGCAGCAGCTGCACATACCGCAGCAGGAGATCCTTGTGCCCTTGGCTTGCTTTTTTGCTTGGCGGCTTTCTTTGATGTGGAGATCAAGGAGACTTAAATATTAAAAGATAATTTGTTTATAAAAAAAAAAAAAGAGCAAATCCTGAACATTTTGATTTTGTTTAGTGCAACATACTTACTACTTAATGTAGCCGACATGGTTCTCCACCAGCCATTTAAAACTTTGGCCGTTGTATTTGCCAAAGTTCAAATGTAGCTGGCCATTGTACTAATTAGCAATGCATTCCCTTTCAGCCAATTAGTTAAGCCACCTTAACTTCAAATATCAGTGGTGTCTAATGTTCTATCAAATGTACTTTATATTCAGCTTATGTACATGTCCTTATTGTAAAATGATCGTAAAACCTAAACTTTGACCGTCTCCTTAAATGTTTTATTTAGAAGCACAATCTAATAGGATTAGTACTATCATAGTACTAATTTGATAGTATTTCAAATGTCTCCCGTTTTCATTTCACCTTAAACATCAAAAGACAAACTAGCATGTAGCGTACTGTAACTGCGTCATCAATTTACTAGCCAGATGTGATGTGAGAAGTAAGTAACTTTTTCTCACTTAAGTTTAATGTCTTTTCACAAAAGATTTTTCTGTTTGTTAGCGTAGAAAAAAGAAATTACACTGTAGACTTTGGATGATCATAGATCTCAACTGAAAAATTTCTAGTAGTGGGGAACTGCGTTCACACTCTTCCCTAATTTAATGGTCTAGAAATAGAATTGAAACGTGCTGAGTTTGTTACTTCTTTTGAACATGCCGTGGTGCTCTCCATTCATCTTTTTAAATCACAAATTGGTACTGCAGTATATTAGCCTGACAAGCCAGACCCACAGCAAGATGTTTGGTCTGGAAAGTCACCATAGACAGGGCTCAATCCGAGGGGCGGATAAACGGTTGTCTTTCAAACTCCCTCTGCACGCGAAAGGATAGCGCTACACCAACCAGAGCAACGAAGGTGAAACAGAGCTCGCTGACAGATTAAACATTCGCCGTATCCGGTCGGCTAAACTCCGAAGACATCTTCCCTTCTTAAGAATGACTTCAGTGCCGTTCTTTGTTCTTTTCTCAGAGAAAAGCTCAACTCCAAGTCTTCCAGAATCGCAGTCAAAGCTGATTCGAAAGACCGCCGCCGTTTGCCAGTTTCTGTGTTTACTAGAAGCACGCAAACGCAACTCGGCCGTCGTCATTATGGCCCCGCCCACAGACTCTATACATGATGTGATTGGCCCGTCCAGATTGTGAGGAACACAGCTCAGAAGGGTATTGAGGGTTCCTAGACGACACTTGCGGGCAGATTAAATTTGCTGCCGCTAGGGTGCGTCTAGATTTCTAGGCTAGCAGTATATCTGATATGACTTAAATTGAACAGAACCAAATATCAAGTAGAATGGGCAGAAAAGTGAATGTTCTTTATCAGAGCAAGGAACTTCTAAAATGTTCTTAGTATATGGTCAGATATTTAAAATGTAGTGTGCCCCCACTCTTACCTTTGTCTCCACTCACATTTTAATGTTCTTTCATCTCCGTAGTGAGCTATAGCTGTAGGTCTATTTATTGAACCCCTCCCCCCTCATACTGTCTCCTCTTCTCTTCCAAACCTTTACCCTCCCCCCTTTCCACAGCTTTCTACACCCATTTCTCGAGCCTTTGAGCCTTTTTCTAAATCTGCGTTGTGAACGACCAGTGCTCAAGTAATGGGGCTTAATGAACCTACAAGCCTTACCTAAGTGACTTAACTTTGAGTAAAAAAAAAATTAAGCTTACCATCATCTCCAAGAATGTGGTTGCTTCTGGTGGCCATTTGTGGGTATCGCTTCTCGGCCTTTTGGCTAAGATCAAGTGTAGTATCTGTTCTTATCAGTTTAATATCTGATACGTGCCCTACCCGGGCACCATATATTAAATTTATTTTTGGAACAGGGAGATGGAATAGGGGCTTGCTCCGTCCACTCCACGCATCGACCCGGTATTGCAGTACTTCCGGGAACGGTGCACCCCCTAAAGTGGTCAAAGTAAGAAATGAATTAATCTTGTGTGGTAGCAGAGGTTAATAGTAGTACAGTTTATTGTTCTTTATGAGGCATGTAAAATTGTTGTTAGTGATCAAAAACTAGTAAAGGTAGAACGTCTATGTTTGGAATAGAAAACAAACATAATAGTTACTAAATGCTGTGTAGTGATGCTGCATGTGAAACTCAATGATAAACCTTTGTGTGCAAAAGCAGTGGGTCACAATTGGGTTTATTAGTCCTGTTTGCCCCTGCTGGTAGATGCACTAACTGCATCTTTTTGCATGCGAACCACGTGTCTCTTGCCTGATTGGTGGAGTTGAGTCAGATCTTCACTATGATTGTTACTGAGATCTACAGTAGGCTGTACAGGAAATGTAGACTCTCGGCTAATCATAAGGTCTGTTTGTCAACAGTCAGCGTAGACTGAATGACTCTAAACTCTGGATCTTGTTCAGTCATCGGTCATGCTGTTTTTAGAGTATAGATTGAGGGTTTAGAATAGATTGTGGTGATGAACCGTGTGTAGTGAAGTGAGTGTCACCGTGGCTGAGAAAGATGTTCCCTTCAGTGGCCACACTACAGGCCGGATGGAGAACTCATACTTACCTGGCAGGGGAGACACCATGATCATGAAGGTGGTTCACCCAGGGCGAGGCTCAGCCATTGCACTCCGGTTGTGCTGACCCCTGCGAATTCCCCAAATGTGGGAATCTCGACTGCATAATTTCTGGTAGTGGGGGACTGCGTTCGCGCTCTCCCCTGATTTACTGGTCAAAAAACAGAACTGAATTATACATGGAGTGTATCTTTTATCTGGTCTGAGCATGATCAGGAGCACTTACAGATACTCTAAACCTATCCGCTCATCACAGCAGGAGCCGGAGGTCTGTAGTTTGACTCCTCCAGCTCTCCAAACAGTTCCTGGCATCTTTGGTTAATTCGATGAACCAGAGATGCGTAGACCATGTGCTTTAGCCCTTTCTGGCCTTTGACACTGACTGAATTCCAGCGTGCTATGCCAGCCAGGAGAAAAAATATTATATTATTTATTATAGTAAATTGTAGTATACTTTATATATTATGGTATTTACAACACTTTGTTAATGCATGATACAGCATACTGTAGTATTAACTATACTGAACTGATAAACTACAGTAAACTGTAATATTTTGTAGTATGTTACCATTTAGTTTTAGAAAACTTAGTACAGTAGCCTATTTGAATAAAGTAATATTACTATATTTGTTATTACTATAACGAGAATTATCACAAGTTCTGTTTATTTATAAAGCACCCAAAGTTCTGTACAATGGATCAGATTGGATCAGACAGGTTGAGGCTCAGCCATTGCACTCCGGTTGTGCTGACCCTGTGTGTACGGTACAGCTGGTGATATTTCTGTGGCTGCTTGTCTTGCTCCTCCACTGCATTCCAGGCATCGAGGACGAGCTTCTGATCTGTCAAGCTATCTCCACCAGTGCAGTACAGAAAGCCTCCAGCTTCTGAATTCCACTGTTCTGAGGTGCCACTGTTCTCTTCTATCAGACAACTAGGTACTCTACTCACAAAGGCAGGAGGGTTGACTGTAGCAGTCTCACTGCTGGTTAACGTGATGCGGGGTTCAACAGCAGGATGGTCCTCATCATTCTGGTCTGCTTTGGCGTCTAGGTCGGCCTGGCCAGACTGAATGACCTCTTCCTCCAGCCCAGGACCATCGTTGATGAGGCCCTCAAGAGAAAAGGACTCCCCTGTGCTCTGGCTGAACAGATATTCGAGCCCAAGCAGCTTGTCTGTCTAGACGTTGGCCAGAACCCTGAAGTTCTCTTCCACCGTCTCGCCAAACAGCTGCTGGCAGAAGGAGTTGAGTTACTGCCCCCAAACACGGCGTCCAGGCTGCGGTCAGAGTCCCACCCGGCGATTCCTCTGATGAGGTAGACCTGATAAGGCCGTGCCACACAGTGGGGACCTGAACATCACAACAATAGGTATTATCGTGAGTCAACCTCCTCTAACTAAGCTACAGCCTCAAAAGATAGCATGACAACTGCAGATGCAGGAGACAGAAGTTGAACCCCCTCCTCTTTCGCTGAAGCAGTGTTAATTTCGTTGACGAATAATTTTCCCCTAGATTTTCTTTAATAAAATTGTTACGAGGCTAATTGTTACGTTTAATAAAATTGAATCTGGAACCCAGGCAAAGGGTTGGAGCTACAAGCATCCTCCCTTTGAAGAGCACAGTAATTGCACTTTAAATTAAGATGCTTAGACTTTGCATAGACTGGCTGCATTTTAAAATAACACTAACAGCTAATATATTTAATTCTAGTAGAGGTAAACTTTATTACTCACAAAGGCTGGAGAGGGAGCTGCAGGGGTCTCTTCTGTTGTCAGAGTTATGTGGGCTGGGGTGGCAGTCACTATGTTGTCAACCCATCTCTGGATCACTTTGATATGTCCTCTTCTGGATCAGCCTGGCCAGGCTGGTCCAACTCTTTCCTCATACTGGGTCAATACTTTGAGATGTCAGAGAGGGATAAGGTACCAGATTCACCCGTGCTTTGGCTGAATAATTATTCTAAGCCAACTAACTCATTTGAGTTCACTTGAGCAGGTGCACAGGAATTCTGTTGTGCGCATCTTTTTAGTGGAGTCTATTTTTAATACCGTGCTGAAAGTGGAGAGAATCTGGCTCCTGTAATCTTCCACATTGCTGGCTTTTGACAGCAGGAAGGTGTGATGAAGGAGATGAGCTGAAGGCAGCTCTTGTGGAGGAGGTGGAGCTTCAAACTTGTGTCCAAGGGCAGACACAATCCACTCCAGGCTTCACAAGTGTCATGAGGAGTGTGGTGTACAGATCTTTGCGGTGCAGGTACTCCTCATAATGATTCTCCTGAACCTGCCGCCACACCTTTACCATGGTGTTCCTCTCAGAAACGGCACAATGCTTTTGTCTACTCCACACCTTGTAAAGAGTGATTAATCAATATAACAGTGGCTTGTGCAACTAATTCAATCCATGTTAGGTTTATTCCAATGTTCAGTGTACTCACTTTTCTGTAAGGACAGCCGGGAACATGGCTTGGTGAGCCTCACTGAATTGGCACATTATGGTAGAATCCCATGCCATCCCCTGCCACCACCCCTGGCTGCTTTAGTGCATGGTCCACAGCACAGGACCGCAGTCAGCATACAGTACCAGCTGGATGCATCACAAGTGTGATAAACCTGCAATGTCAAAAAAACAGTAGTAGTTTTTTCCACCTGTAGGTGTATTTACGCAACAGTTACAGAAAAAAAAAACATTATTTTTACCCCATTATTTCACCCCAAACAATTATTTCTGTCCCTTAATTGCTCACTCTCATGTCGTTCCAAACCCGGAAAACCTTCGTTCATCTTCAGAACACAAATTAAGATTTGATGAAATCCATAAACGGCAATATAATTACCACTTTCATGGTCCAGAAAGGTACTGAAGACGACGTTAAAATTCTTGTTGCTTTATAACAATGTTGAACCACTGCACGTCACTGTCACGTCTGATGTTTTAATGATGTCTTTTAGTACCTTCTGGACCTTGAACGTGTCAGTTAAATTGCTTTCTATGGACGAGTTATATACCACTCAGATTTCATCAAAAATATCTTAATTTGTGCTCTGAATATGAACGAAGGTTTTACGGGTTTGGAACGACATGAGGGTAAGGAATTAATAACAGAATTTTCATTTTAGGTGAACTAACCGTTAACTTGGTTTACTTGGTTAGATAATGTAATACCCTGGGGTGTGGTAGCCTGATTTGTAGAGGTAAACATCCTTTCCTTGACCCACACTCCAATGGGTCGCCACACAAAGACATGACTCCGAAAGAAAAGATGTGGAGTTGGCATGGTACCACTGGTGTATCCTTTTCTGGTGGGTAAATCCACATCCGGTCTGATCGTATTACCTGCCGCCTCTTCAGTACACCAGTGATATCACGGTACACCTGAAGAGGGCCAAATAGTCCTCGCTCTGTGTCCTCCTTCACCCAGGAGAGGTCAGCTGGTGAAAATTCATTCTGGAAAGCTCTCTGCATAGTTGCCCGGTCTTTTAGCCAATGATTTTGTGTGCTTCCCTTTGCAAGTTTTTTTTTTAGAGAATTCTTCTGTGCTTGTCAACCCAACTGCAATGACATACATTTATTGCAAAATTAGCACTGAAACTTAACAAAGATAAAAGGATTAAGGGCTACACACTTAGCAACCACATCGTTCTGTAAATAAATAAATATAAAAAAAGAAATTTGTGTTAAAAAAAGTGCAAACCTATCTGTTCATCACAGCAGGAGCTGGAGGCCTGTAGTTTGCCTCCTCCACCTCCCCAAACAGTTCCTGACACCTTTGGTTCAGTCGACGTACCAGAGGAGACTCGTACCCCATGTGCCTTCTCCCTTTCTGACCTTTGACACTGGCTGACTCCCGGTCTGAATTCCAGTGTCCCGTTCCAGACCATGGGCAGAAAAGAGTGAAAGCCATCCAGACTGTTGCTCCCTCTCACTGTGCTGTACTGTAAAAGGCGCACACCATTATGGGTCACATACTTTGTGATTGCATCCAGGATCCACTGGGTAGGAACATGTATGCCGTCAAGGTGCTGTTGATATGTGACAAGGTGTACAAAACACAAGCTAAAAAGGCAGTACATAAGGCGGTTCTTCCTTGAGTCCAGCAGGTGGGCAGCTGAGTACCTTTTGCTAAACTTCAGCTTCTGCACTAAGGAAGACTGTGCCGGATCTCCATTCGTGCGGCTAAAGAGAGCATTGCCCCATCGTGCCGAGTAGAGACTGTCAAACTGCTGGATGTTACGGTCGTGGAGGTCAAGCTTGCTCCAGGCGCTGATGACCCTCTGCCTTGTATGGTCACTGAGAGCAAGCTTTCCCTCCTCCAACGCAATCTCTACAAGGAATTTGCTCAGCTCCTCTACGTGTTGGTACCCAGACAGATGATTTGGACCACACACATCCTCCTCACAGGGATCAAACTCAGTAGCCACTACTTGGTCAGTGAGGCGCAGGCTATTCCTTAGTGGTGTCAGGTTGTCACTGTCAGAGTTGTAGCCCACATCCTCCTCTTCCTCCTCTGTCCCACCAGTAGAAACCTCATCATGTTCATCACCATCTGCTTGAAGTGTCTCTCTGGTCTGAGCGTAATGTTCAGGAGCACTGAAAGGCTCTGATGACTGAGAGAACAGATACTCCAAACCTATCCGCTCATCACCAGCAGGAGCTGGAGGCCTGTAGTTTGCCTCCTCCACCTCCCCAAACAGCTCCTGGCACCTTTGGTTTACTCGATGAACCAGAGGAGAAGCGTAGACCATGTGTTTTCTCCCTTTTTGGCCTTTGACACTGGCTGACTCCCTGTCTGAATTCCAGCGTGCAATGCCAGCCAGGATATACACCTGCAAGGGGACAGCAGCGCAGTGGGGCCCCGGGATCATGTTCGGCAGAAAGGAGTGAAAGCCTTCCAGGCTGTTGCTCCCTCTCACCATGCTGTATCGTGGAAGTCGCACACCATTACGCGTCACAACCTTTGTGATGGTGTACATGTTCCTCCCCGGTGGATCATGGATGCACTCAAGGTGCTTCTGCTGGTTCTCCCACACGTGGTCGATTGTCGCAGAGTCCTTGAACAGATGCAGCTGGTTCTCATCCATCCCAGCTGCTCCCTTCAGGATGTCAATGGCACTCTGGACACGTCCGCAGGTTTCCTGAGCACCGACTGTGATCCTCCTGACATGATGGCTCAGATCTGACTTGCTGACATGCAATTCGATCAGCTGGCTATCAGTCAGGGAAGCATAGTTGGTTGGATGACCTGCGCGTTTCGCTTGCACCAGAAGAGCAATGTCGTCCTTGTTGTAGGCAAAGACCGCGGCAGAGAGGGCAGACTTAAACAGGGTGTATTTAGGGTGGTGATCCGTCCGCACGGCTGCATCGAAGCGATGGATCCAGTGTAAGCTGTCAAGCCGCACCAGCATACCCCTGTCTGTCCACTCACCGAAGAGCTATTCCAGTAAAGACACGCCATGGACACGACAGCAGCCACGGTCCACGTACATGACTTCCGGAGGTGCCTCACCAGCTCTTCTGTACCTCTCCATCAGGCCCTCCGCCATTGGACGTAGTTTCTCCAGGGATTCCTCACAGGTCAGGACCGATATGAGTATCTGACCCAGCTCATTTTCCACGTTGGTGCACCATTCTGCTGTTCCTTTTCCATCCCCGGAAAGTTTCTTGCAGATCTGATAATGAATTCAAAACAAAGAGATTCAAACATTTTATACAAGTTTACTAGTTTTTTTTCACAGTGTCGGCTTATTCGTTTAGTCAAGTGTTATTTCTATTATTTTCATAAGTTATTACTATTTGTTAATGAGTACAGAAATTGTGCTCTGCTGAGGACACTAATTCCTGCTAAATTCAGTGTTTCTTTTGCATTTTGCAGACTGTGATTTACTAAATAAATGTACCTTCTTGGTGGAGTCGTATTTTAAGACATTGCCAAAAGTGGACATGATCTGCGTCCGGTAGTCCTCAATATTTTCAGCCTCTGCAAGAAAAGCCTTCCTGAGCAGCTTTGGGGAGGGCAGTTCTCTCCTTGGTGGCGGAAGCTGAAACTGTTGGCTTAAATTTCCTGAAAGCAGAAAAAAAAAAAAGACATACGGACGCAGACAGACTTCATTAGTGATGCTAAAAAAAATGTATTTTTATTTTTTTAAATGACAAAAGAAAATGTATGCACATCCACAGAAACTTTAGACAGGTGCTCAACCAGATAAAGCACGGTATAAATAAGCCAAATTCAGCACACACCCAAAGATACAATGTTTTGACCCAAAAGGTCTTTGTCAGGCAAAGCAACATCAAATAAAATAAATAAAAAACAAAATTATTGAGATTTAGTTTTTTAAAATTACTATTAGGTAATCATCATTTAGTTTACTAATGAGGCATTGTGCGTTTTGATCATATTTATATAAATTGTATCTTCAGGGTATATGCAGGAATCCTGAAGTTAATTTCAAGACCTTTTTAAGACTTTTTTAAGACCTTCTCAAAATATTTTAAGACCTCATCGCACCAAGTTCTAATCGGCAACAAACCTTTAATAAACAGTTGTAGTCGAATGTAGACTTAAAATCTCTATCGTAGGCCAATTTTGTATCGTTTATATTGCATATCTGTTTCGCAACGTATGGAGGGCGACACATTATCTAAATGCGCATTTCGCAAAATACATGACGTCACTCGTAGACAGTGCTCGCCAGGGATGGAAATGAACTTTTTTCAAAATCTACCACTCAATGTTTTTACCAGACACTTTTTTGTTTTTAACTGACAATGTGTAACTGCATGTGAAAATTAATACTACAAGCTCTACAATACTTAAGCAGTTTATTTAATCTCAAGTCTCAATGAAATACTGACATTTTCACGATGATTTGTGGTCTTTTATGGCTTCCAGTTTTATGGTTTTTAGTCCCAACAATGAAACTATTCATTCTGGCATCTTTGAAGCGTGTTGACAACATACTGAGCAGAACATTGTCAGTAGGGATGCACCGAAAACAAAATTCTTGGCTGAAACCAAAAAAGAAGAAACCAAAGCCGAAAACCGGAAAAAAAAATTAAAACTAAAATGTTTAACTCGACCTCACTCATGTGTAGGCTACATTAAATAATAATGTTCATGCCTACTGGCCTGCAGAAAGGATTGAATAAAGTAATCAAATGTAAAATAACTGCATATTTAACTGTTTAAATGAAAGATTAATGCTTATTAAACTTACAAAAGCTATTCAATCAAGAGCATTGTTTAATGTCAAACTAAATATAAGGACATCACTCAGGCAGCAGTAAAGGCTACTGCGCCTTTAAGACCTGAGGCAGGGATATGCTCGTCTTTCACTTAAGGCATATTTAGACTATGTCTGCTAGGATCATGGGCGTAGATTACGCGGGGGACGCGGGGGACGTGTCCCCCTCACTTTTAATAAAATGTATTTTCGTCCCCCGCACTTTTACTGGGTCTCACCGATCCTAGTCGACCCGCTCCGAGCGGGATTCGAACCGGCGTTACCCTGTGCGGGGGCGGACAAGTTAAAAGGAACGCTAACGACAGCCTTCTCTAAACTCGGTTGATAGCGCGCTTCTTGAGGTCAGGGGCAAGTGTATTTATACATAGAAACCAATGTGAATACATCAAGATTTAAACTCAGAGACAAAAAATTATCTATGCATGACCTGTAATTTTTTCCGAATCTTAATATGAGGAGGGCGCTCTCACAGAAAGTCCAAAAGTGGATTCGTAATACCCTGTCAAGCTGGAGCTGCAGCTGAAGGAAAACAATCGTTATGATGATGAAACGTGACGACGACAATCAGACGATTGCGACAATATATGCTTTATGTGTGTTTTTTAAGTCATCTCAATGTAGGCTATTTATTGAAAATAAAGTATCATATGAATAATGCAGCTTTTTTAATGTTTAGTATTCTGCTCACCACGGCTGCATTTATGTAATCGAAAATAGTTAAAACAGTAATATTTTGAACATTATTACACATTAAAACCGCTTTTTTCCTATGAGAATATATAGTAATTTATTCCTGTGATCAAAGCTGAATTTATCATCATTACTCCAGTCCTCAGTGTCACATGATCCTTCATCATTCTCAGATGAGGATTTCATAATCAAGAAACATTTATGATTATTATCTGTGTTGAAAACAGTTCCCAAAATGTTGTGGAAACCATGATAGCCTACATGTTATTTTTCAGGATTCTTTAATGAATAGAAAGTTCAATGGACAGCATTTATTTGCATTTATTAAATAAATTATCTAATTTGTAATATTAAAAATATCACTTGTGATCAATTTAATGCATGTCTGATCAATAAAAGTATTAATTTCTCTCTTTTTTAATTTTACCACAAATGTTTAGAAAATTAAGCATCACCATGAGCAGCACAACTGATAATAATCCTAAATGTGTGTTGATCATCAGATCCTCATATGGGAATGATTAGTGAAGGATCATGTGACACTGAAGACTGGAGTAATGATGATAAATTCAGCTTTGATCACAGGAATAAATTACATTTTACTATATATTTACATAGAGAACAGATGAGTTACATCAGAATATATATATATATTTTTTTTACATTGCATAAAATCTATGGAGTCTTAATGCAGAAGTGTTTGTAGTATATAAACCAATCATAAAATTGGCAAAACAAATAGGAGAATAGGAGAATAATATTATAGATATTAATTATTGGTTATTTTTCAGCAGTGTATTTGATATCTTGCCCAATTAAAAGCAAGAGATGCGATAAATTATATTGGTCCAAAAAAAAAAAAAATGGTATTACGACATTTATGTCCCCCTCACTTCTGAAAAGATGGCTACGCCCCTGGCTAGGATACTCATCAAGATGGACATGTTGACATACTTCTTGTGTGAGTTTGTCCGTTTAAGCACAAGACTTGAAAGAGAACTTAATATTTGCGCGCTGTGAGACGAGTGCGCGCTCTCGGATGATGCACAGCGTAAGATTTTCTCTCAGCGCGCGCGAGTCTCACAGCGCGTCTTCACGCGAGTGATGACGGAGAAAACGGCTGGTCATATGCGCACATACGGCAGCACTCGCATGCATTGAACAAAGTTTACAAAGAGGTAAACAGCTCGGTAGGTGAAGCAAGTTTACCCGCCACAACTCAAAATCAGCCGCATTTGGCTGGTGGCGGTGCTAATTTCCATCCCTGCCGCGCGCGCTCCGAGCCGATCTCAGACTGAGCGCCCCGTTGTTTTTTAATACTTATGGGGATCAAAATAAATATATCCATAAATACTTTTTGGAGTCAAACTCTTTTGACAAAGCTTGAACAAAATACTTTCAAAATTTAAGACTTTATAAAGCCGTTGTAAGACTTTTTAATACTTTATAAGGGTCTTAATTTTCCCAAAATTGATTTATCACCTTTTAAGACTTTTCAAGACCCCGCGGATACCCTGATCTTTCTGTGCTTTTTGCTTTGCCTAATGAAGACCTTTTCAGTCAAAGTGTTTATTGTCTATTACAGTCCATTTTAATAAATTGAGCTTTGTGATTTGGTATCTAGAGTAGTGGCAGTGTTCTGATTTTTTGTTTATTTATTTTGTAAAAGCCTTACTTTTTGTCCCTATTAAAGTTAGGCTCCTGCTGTGGTGGTGTTCGATGGAAATCTGCACTCGTGTATGTTAATCTGCCTAAACACTTAACTAAACCAGGGGTTTTCAAACCTGTCCTGGAGGACCCCCAACCCTGCTCATTTTGTATTTCGCCCTTATTTGACTTCAGGTCTTGCAGTCTCCACTAATAAGCTGATGTGTTGAATCGTGTATGTGTGTTAGATGAGTGACGAGCAAAATGCAGTGCTGGGGGTCCTCCAGGACAGGGTTGAAAAACCCTGAACTAAACGGTTAACTCTGACTTACTTGTGATTTTGCCAGGTTTTCTGTACTGGCTGAGGAGGGTGGTGAACAAGTCCTTTCTGTGCAGGTACTCCTCGCAGTGGCTCTCCAGGACCTGTCTCCACACCTTGGCCATGGTGTGGCCCTCAGTGCGATCCCTTTGTAGGCGGACCACCTGCTTGTCCACACCGCGCCTAAAACGAAAGCACTTACATTAGATGCCTGTGAATCTTAGGTATTTTTCCCCCTAGTGCAATCATTTAGAATTCCAATTATTGTGAAATTATGCAGAAACTCACCGTAATGTTAAGACGGCTGGGAACATGGCTCTGTGAGCTGAACTGAGCTGGTCTATAATGCATGCATCCCATGAGGAAACGGCCAATGGCTCATTCCTCTGACTCCTTTGCAGCATCTCTGCATGCGAGAACCAGCCGAACAAGTGGCAGATCTGTCTGACCATCTTTTCGAGTAGCCACAACGGTACAGAAAGTGTTCGGATTGGAACGGGCAGGGCAGTCAGACCTTGGACAGCCCAGACTGTACTGCCACACTCTGGACTCCAAAAAAAACAGCGCTATGGAAAAAGAAGTCTGCAGATGGGGCTTTCCCTTCCACCACTCCAGGAAACTGGAGAATCAAACCACATCCTGTCATCCTTCAGGACTTTCCTCCACCTCGTGTTGCCGTACTTGTCTTTGTATGACACTGCCCTCTGGAAAAGTCCCTTTTCTCCATCCTCATTTAGCCACCCGATATCTGCTGTGGGGAGCCCGTAAGGAGCAGCCTCCCACATCTTGTGCCAACCTTCGAAAGTCACCTGGTGGTATAACAAAGACAAAACATCATGTAACAGCCACTGAGTACATGCACCTAAACATTTCTTATCTAGCAACCGTTTTGACTTACAACCCCTGAACAATTACCTCAGAATGTGCAGTGTCTGCTGAGGATGTTGCCATGCCCAGGCATGGCTGAAGTGCTGCATCAGCCACATCAGCATCTGCAGCAGCCACATCTGCATCAGCCACATCAGCATCTGCAACAGCCACATCTGATGTCCTCTCATGTCAACATCAGGAGCTGATGCAGGAGCCTGTGTGTTAGTAAAAACATTTTTAATTTACCTAAGCATATTTTTGAGGGCAGCCCCATTTACTCTGCTCCACCAGGAACCAGGGAGGATGTAACGCGTAATTGTAATCTATAAACTATGGACTTACTGCTGAGGGTGGAGTAGCAGTTTCTGTGCGTGGCTTGTGTTTCGCATCTGGATGGCCCTTTTTTTTCTGGAGACTTTTTTTGTTGTTTTATTTTTACCCCTTCCATCCTCTGCCGCTAAATGAGGACAAACATACAGGTGTGTAAAAGTCAGTGTCAAACCAGCAAGACAACACTTTCATCCTGAAGTGGACATCAGCCATCATCAGCACAGCGTCTTTATAATGTCTTATTAGATACAGATTGTGCATTACTTGGTGGTGATGTCCTCCTCCTTCATCATCAGCCACTGACGCGCAGAGAAGTACGCCTCCTGTCCCATCCTCCTTTTGTGATCTATCCCTGCTTGTGGGTCAGCCTAAAGGGTCTTGTGCAGGCTGTACCACTGCCACATCTTCAGGGATGTGAAAGACCTGAAGCGGCCCTGTCCATAAATGGCCCTGTCCACATTCATTTCGAGGTGGCAAGACACCTGTGGCAGCAGCTGCACATACCGCAGCAGGAGATCCTTGTGCCCTTGGCTTGCTTTTTTGCTTGGCGGCTTTCTTTGATGTGGAGATCAAGGAGACTAAAATATGAAAAGATAATTTGTTTATAAAAAAAAAAGAACAAATCCTGAACATTTTGATTCTGTTTAGTGCAACATACTTACTACTTAATGTAGCCGACATGGTTCTCCACCAGCCATTTAAAACTTTGGCCGTTGTATTTGCCAAAGTTCAAATGTAGCTGGCCATTGTACTAATTAGCAATGCATTCCCTTTCAGCCAATTAGTTAAGCCTCCTTAACTTCAAATATCAGTGGTGTCTAATGTTCTATCAAATGTACTTTGTATTCAGCTTATGTACATGTGTAAAGTGATCGTAAAACCTAAACTTTGACCGTCTCCTTAAATGTTTTATTTAGAAGCACAATCTAATAGGATTAGTACTTATCGTACTATTTCAAATGTCTCCCGTTTTCATTTCACCTTAAACATCAAAAGACAAACTAGCATGTAGCGTACTGTAACTGCGTCATCAATTTACTAGCCAGATGTGATGTGAGAAGTAAGTAACTTTTTCTCACTGTAGTTTAATGTCTTTTCACAAAAGATTTTTCTGTTTGTTAGCGTAGAAAAAAGAAATTACACTGTAGACTTTGGATGATCGTAGATCTCGACTGAAAAATTTCTAGTAGTGGGGAACTGCGTTCACACTCTTCCCTAATTTAATGGTCTAGAAATAGAATTGAAATGTGCTGAGTTTGTTACTTCATTTGAACATGCCGTGGTGCTCTCCATTCATCTTTTTAAATCACAAATTGATACTGCAGTGCAGTATATCTGATGTGACTTAAATTGAACAGAACCAAAAAAAATTAAGTATAATGGACAAAAAAGTAAATGTTCTTTATCAGAGCAAGTTTTTCTTAGTATATGGTCAGATATTTAAAATGTAGTGTGCCCCCACTCTTATCTTTGTCTCCACTCACATTTTAATGTTCTTTCATCTCCGTAGTGAGCTATAGCTGTAGGTCTATTTATTGAACCCCTCCCCCCTCATACTGTCTCCTCCCCTCTTCCCAACCTTTACCCTCCCCCCTTTCCACAGCTTTCTACACCCATTTCTTGAGCCTTTTTCTAAATCTGTGTTGTGAATTACCAGTGCTCAAGTAATGGGGCTTAATGAACCTACAAGCCTTACCTAAGTGACTTAACTTTGAGTAAAAAAAAAAAAAAAATTAAGCTTACCATCATCTTATTTGCTGTCTCCAAGAATGTGGTTGCTTCTGGTGGCCATCTGTGGGTATCGCTTCTCGGCCTTTTGGCTAAGATCAAGTGTAGTATCTGTTCTTATCAGTTTAATATCTGATACGTGCCCTACCCGGGCACCATATATTAAATTGATTTTTGGAACAGGGAGATGGAATAGGGGCTTGCTCCGTCCACTCCACGCATCGACCCGGTATTGCAGTACTTCCGGGAACGGTGCACCCCCCTAAAGTGGTCAAAGTAAGAAATGAATTAATCTTGTGTGGT
This sequence comes from Pseudorasbora parva, assembly GCF_024679245.1. NCBI lineage: Eukaryota > Metazoa > Chordata > Actinopteri > Cypriniformes > Gobionidae > Pseudorasbora > Pseudorasbora parva. Next base: position 58,715,213 of record NC_090172.1, on the reverse strand, counting down.
AGCAGAGGTTAATAGTAGTACAGTTTATTGTTTTTTATGAGGCATGTAAAGTTGTTGTTAGTGATCTAAAACTTGTAACGGTAGAATGTCTATGTTTGGAATAGAAAACAAACATAATATTTACTAAATGCTGTGTAGTGATGCTGCATGTGAAACCTTACGCATTATTCAATGATAAACTTTTGTGTGCAAAAGCAGTGGGTCACAATTGGGTTTATTAGTCCAACGGGCTGCTGGTAGTTGCGCATTGGAACGGGCAGGGCAGTCAGTCCTTGGACAGCGCAGACTGTACTGCCACACTCTGGTCTCCAAAAAAAACAGCGCTGTGGAAAAAGGAGTCTGTAGATGGGGCTTTCCCTTTCACCACTCCAGGAAACTGGAGAATCAAACCACATCCTGTCATCCTTCAGGACTTTCCTCCACCTCGTGTTGCCGTACTTGTCTTTGTATGACACTGCCCTCTGGAAAAGTCCCTTTTCTCCATCCTCCTTTAGCCACCCGATATCTGCTGTGGGGAGCCCGTAAGGAGCAGCCTCCAACATCTTGTGCCAACCTTCAAAAGTGACCTGGTGGTATAACAAAGACAAAACATTATGTAACAGCCACTGAGTACATGCACCTAAACGTTTTTCTTATCTAGCAATCATTTTGACGTACAACCCCTGAACAGTTACCTCAGAATGTGCAGTGTCTGCTGAGGATGTGATTTTTGCCCCTGCTGGTAGATGCACTAACTGCATCTTTTTGCATGGGAAGCACGTGTCTCTTGCCTGATTGGTGGAGTTGAGTCAGATCTTCGCCATGATTGGTAGAGAGATCTACAGTCAGCTGTACAGGAAATGTAGACTCTCGGCTAATCATAAGGTCTGTTTGTCAACAGCGTAGACTGATTGACTCTAAACTCTGGATCTTGTTCAGTCATCGATCATGCTGTTTTTAGAGGATAGATTGAGGGGTTAGCATAGATTGTGGTGATGAACCGTTTGTAATGAAGTGAGTGTCACCGGGGCTGAGAAAGATGTTCCCTTCAGTGGCCACACTACAGGGCGGATGGAGAACTCATACTTACCTGGCAGGGGAGACACCATGATCATGAAGGTGGTTCACCCAGGGCGAGGCTCAGCCATTGCACTCCGGTTGTGCTGACCCCTGCGAATTCCCCAAATGTGGGAATCTCGACTGCATAATTTCTGGTAGTGGGGGACTGCGTTCGCGCTCTCCCCTGATTTACTGGTCAAAAAATAGAGCTGAATTAGACATGGAGTGTATCTTTTATCTGGTCTGAGCATGGTCAGGAGCACTTACAGATACTCTAAACCTATCCGCTCATTACAGCAGGAGCCGGAGGTCTGTAGTTTGACTCCTCCAGCTCTCCAAACAGTTCCTGGCATCTTTGGTTAATTCGATGAACCAGAGGAAATGCGTAGATCATGTGCCAGCGTGCTATGCCAGCCAGAAAAAATATTATAGGATTTATTATAGTAAATTGTAGTATACTTTATATATTATGGTATTTACAACACTTTGTTAATGCATGATACAGCATACTGTAGTATTAACTATACTGAACTGATAAACTGTAAGACATACTGTAGAACTTTAGTTTTTACTACAGTAAACTGTAATGTTTTGTAGTATGTTACCATTAGTTGTAGAAAACTTAGTACAGTAGCCTATTTGAATAAAGTAATATTACTATATTCGTTATTACTATAACGAGAATTATCACAAGTTCTGTTTATTTATAAAGCACCCAAAGTTCTGTACATTGGATCAGACAGGTTGAGGCTCAGCCATTGCACTCCGGTTGTGCTGACCCTGTGTGTACGGTACAGCTGGTGATATTTCTGTGGCTGCTTGTCTTGCTCCTCCACTGCATTCCAGGCATCGAGGACCCTGTTCCTTTGTGCAGTGTCGAGGAAGAGCTTCTGATCTGTCAAGCAGACCTCCACCAGCGCAGTACAGAAAGCCTCCAGCTTCTGAATTCCACTGTTCTGAAGAGCCACTGTATTCTCTTCTATCAGACAAGTAGGTACTCTACTCACAAAGGCAGGAGGGTTGACTGTAGCAGTCTCACTGCTGGTTAACATGATGCGGGTCTCAACAGCAGGATGGTCCTGACCATTCTGGTCTGATTTGGTGTCTGGGTCGGCCTTGCCAGACTGAATGACCTCTTCCTCCGGCCCAGGACCGTCGTTAACGAGGCCCTCAAGAGAAAAGGACTCCCCTGTACTCTGGCTGAACAGATTTTCGAGCCCAAGCAGCTCGTCTGACTGGACGTTGGCCGGGACCCTGAAGTTCTCTTCCACCATCTCGCCAAACAGCTGCTGGCAGCGGGAGTTGAGTTACTGCCCCCAAACACGGCGTCCGGGCTGCGGTCAGAGTCTCACCTGGCGATTCCTCTGATGAGGTAGACCTGATAAGGCTGTGGGGACCTGAACATCACAACAATAGGTATCATCAGAATGATACAAAAGGGACAAAGTTGCCTGTTTTGCTGTTAAACAAGTATTTTTTTCCCCCTTGGATTACCTGGAATCATATGGGGCAGCGACTTGTGGAACCCCTCTAGGCTGTTGCTCCCACGCAGGTCCTTGTAATATGGCAGGTCCACACCATTGATGGTCGTGGTGCGGGCAAACCGGTACATGGCCATGCCTGCCTGGCCCACATCTCATCAATGGCTGCTGTAAACGCAAAAACACACAAACATGCATGGTGAGCTGTTGTGGTTTTGCACATATTGACACTGTGTGTAGGTGTGTATACGTATGTATGCATGCGTGTGCTTTTATTCTTACCAGGGGACTTGAATAGGCTGACACTGCTCTCGTCGAGCCCTACTGGAGCCTTGAGCTCTTCAAGGATCAGGTGGACAAGACGAAATGTCTCCTGGACACCGAGGGTGAGACGCCGGACATGATGTTGGAGCTGGTCCCGGGAGATGTAATGCTGGACCACGTCCTTGTCCGCCACCACCTCCATTGTGGCCAGGTCTCTGCCCCTGACAGCCGTGATGAGGAGCTGAAGGTCCTCACGGTTATAGGCCAGCACTGCCCCGTCCATCACAGACTTGAAGGTGGCGTACTTTGAGTGGGCCTCGGTCCGTAGAGCAACATCAAATCGGTGTATCCAATGGAAAATATCCAGCCTCACCACCATACAGTCATCCACCCAAGACTGGAAGAGCATCTCGACAGCTGTCGAACCCTGTGCCTGGCAACATCCCCGATCGATGTACAGGATCTGGGATACGGGTTGATTGGCGAGCCAGAACCGCTCAACCACGCCACGGCACATGGGCCCCAGCTTCTCGACAGACTCCTCGCAGGTGAGGACAAAGGAAACAATCTGGGACAACTCGTTGCCGATGCTGGTGAACCACTCGGCCGAGCCCTTACCCTCTCCAGACAATTTCTTTATCACCTTTTTAAACAAACAAACAAATACAAAACAGTTTAGTTTTGCATAATGTGGTGTTTCCCTTTAAGTACTTGTATGTCAACACACTTGCCTTCTTTGTGGAGTCCATTTACAGGACGGTGCCAAATGTAGACTTTTGCACTTCGCTAGAGAGAACGTCTGAGAATTCCCCAAATGTGGGAATCTCGACTGCATAATTTCTGGTAGTGGGGGACTGCGTTCAGGCTCTCCCCTGATTTACTGGTCAAAAAGTAGAACTGAAATATACATTGAGTGTATCTTTTATCTGGTCCAAACGTAATGGTCAGGAGCACTGAAAGGCTCTGATGACTGAGAGAACAGATACTCTAAACCTATCCGCTAATCACCAGCAGGAGCCAGAGGCTTGTAGTTTGATTCCTCCACCTCCCCAAACAGTTCCTGGCACCTTTGGTTAATTCGATGAACCAGAGGAGATGCGTAGACCATGTATTTTCGCCCTTTCCAGGTTTCCTGGGTGCCAACTGTCATCCTCCTGTCATGATGTGCAATTCGATCAGCTGGCTATCAGTCAGGGAAGCACAGTTGGTTGGTGACCTGCGCTTATCGCCTGCACCAGAAGAGCAATGTCATCCTTGTTGTAGGCAAAGACCGCGGCAGAGAGGGCAGACATATTTTGGGTGGTGATCCGTCCACACGCCCGCATCAAATCCAGTGGATCCAGTGGAAGATGTCAAGCCGCATCAGCATACCCCTGTCTGTCCACTCACCGAAGAGCTGTTTAAGGTGGACACGACAGCAGCCACGGTCCACATACATGACTTTCAGAGGTGCCTCACTAGCTCTTCTGTACCTCTCCATCAGGCCCTCCGCCATTGGATGCAGTTTCTCCAGGGATTCCTCACAGATCAGGACTGATATGAGGATCTGACCCAGCTCATTAGCCACATTGGTGCACCATTCTGCAGTTCCTTTTCCATCGCCAGAAAGTTTCTTGCAGATCTGATAATGAATGCAACATTGATATAGGTTTTTTCTTCTTCTCAGTGTCGACTTAATACTTTAGGCAAGTGTTATTTCTATTATTTTCATAAGTTATTATACTATTCGTTTACATACTATTCGCTAATGAGTTCAGAAATTGTGCTCTGCTGAGGACACTGATTCCTGCTAAATTCAGTGTTTCTTTTGCATTTTGCAGACTGTGATTTACTAAATAAATTTACCTTCTTGGTGGAGTCGTATTTTAAGATATTGCCAAAAGTGGACATGATCTGCGTCCGGTAGTCCTCAATATTTTCTCTGCAAGAAAAGTTCCTTAGCAGCTTTGGGGAGGGCAGTTCTCTCCTTGGTGGCGGAAGCTGAAACTGTTGGCTCAAATTTCCTGGAAGCAGACAAATAATCGACACATGGACGCAGACAGACTTCATTAGTGATGCTAAAGTGTTTTTTTTTTATGACAAAAGAAAATGTATGCACATCCATAGAAACTTTAGCCAGGTGCTCAATCAGATAAAGCACTGTTTCGACCCAAAAGGTCTTTGTCAGACAAGGCAACATCAAATAAAATAAAATAAAATAAACTCAATTATTATTAATACTCAATACTTATTTTTTTTGTCCCTATTACAGTGGAAATCTGATGGAAATCTGCACTAATGTGTATGTTAATCTCCCTAAACTAAACCGGGGGTTTTCAAACCTGTCCTGGAGGAAACACAAAATGTGCAGTGCTGGGGGTCCTACAGGACAGGGTTGAAAACCCCTGAACTAAATGATTAACTCTGACTTACTTGTGATTTTGCCAGGTTTTCTGTTCTGGTTGAGGAGGTTGTTGTACAAGTCCTTTCTGTGCAGGTGGCAGGACCTGTCTCCACACCTTGGCCATGGTGTGGCCCTCAGTGCGATCCCTTTGTAGGCGGACCACCTGCTTGTCCACACAGTGCCTAAAACGAAAGCACTTACATTAGATGCCTGTGAATCTTAGGTATTTTTCCCCCTAATGCAATCATTTAGAATTCCAATTATTGTGAAATTATGCAGAAACTCACCGTAATGTTAAGACGGCTGGGAACATGGCTCTGTGAGCTGAACTGAGCTGGTCTATAATACATGCATCCCATGAGGAAACGGCCAATGGCTCGTTCCTCTGACTCCTTTGCAGCCTCTCTGCATGCGAGAACCAGCCGAACAAGTGGCAGATCTGTCTGACCATCTTTTCGAGTAGCCACAATGGTACAGAAAGGTGTTCAGATTGGAACGGGCAGGGCAGTCAGACCTTGGACAGCGCAGACTGTACTGCCACACTCTGGTCTCCAAAAAAAACCAGCGCTGTGGAAAAAGAAGTCTGCAGATGGGGCTTTCCCTTTCACCACTCCAGGAAACTCTGGAGGATGAAACCACATCCTGTCATCCTTCAGGACTTTCCTCCACCTTGTGTTGCCGTACTTGTCTTTGTATGACACTGCCCTCTGGAAAAGTCCCTTTTCTCCATCCTCCTTTAGCCACCCGATATCTGCTGTGGGGAGCCTTTAAGGAGCAGCCTCCCACATCTTGTGCCAACCTTCGAAAGTCACCTGGTGGTATAACAAAGACAAAACATTATATAACAGCCACTGAGTACATGCACCTAAACATTTTTCTTATCTGGCAACCATTGGGACTTACAACCCCTGAACAGTTACCTCAGAATGCGCAGTGTCTGCTGAGGATGTTGCCATGCCCAGGCATGGCTGAAGTGCTGCAGCAGCCACATTAGCACCAGCCACTTAAGCATCTGCAGCAGCCACATCTGATGTCCTCTCATGTCAACATCAGGAGCTGATGCAGGAGCCTGTGTGTTAGTAAAAACATTTTTAATTTACCTAAGCATATTTTTGAGGGCACCCCCATTTACTCTGCCCCACCAGGAACCAGGGAGGATGTAACGGGTAATTGTAATCTATAAACTATGGACTTACTGCTGAGGGTGGAGTAGCAGTTTCTGTGCGTGGCTTGTGTTACGGAGCTGGATGGCCCTTTTTTTTCTGGAGACTGTTTTATTTTTACCCCTTGCATCCTCTTCCGCTAAATGAGGACAAACATACAGGTTTGTAAAAGTCAGTGTCAAACCAGCAAGACAACACTTTCATCCTGAAGTGGACATCAGCACACAGCGTCTTTATAATGTCTTATTAGATACAGATTGTGCATTACTTGGTGGTGATGTCCTCCTCCTTCATCAGCCACTGACACGCAGAGAAGTACGCCTCCTGTCCCATCCTCCTTTCGTGGTCCATCCCTGCTTGTGGGTCAGCCTAAAGGGTCTTGTGCAGGCTGTACCACTGCCACATCTTCAGGGATGTGAACGACCTGAAGCGGCCCTGTCCATAAATGGCCCTGTCCACATTCATTTCGAAGTGGCAAGACACCTGTGGCAGCAGCTGCACATACCGCAGCAGGAGATCCTTCACCCAGTGCCCTTGGCTTGCTTTTTTTGCTTGGTGGCTTTCTTTGATGTGGAGATCAAGGAGACTAAAATATCAAATAAGAATTTGTTTATAAAAAAAAGAACAAATCCTGAACATTTTGATTCTGTTTAGTGCAACATACTTACTACTTAATGTAGCCGACATGGTTCTCCACCAGCCATTTAAGACTTTGGCCTTTGCATTTGCCAAAGTTCAAATGTAGCTGGCCACGGTACTGCACCTCTGGTGTCGAGGTAACGGCCCAACATCTCTTTTTGGCTGAAGACAAAAATTGTATTTGACTTTAATGACAAGTACAAAAAAATCTATCCTGCTGTGTAAACAAAGGGTGGAAACGCATCAACAGCTCAAGTGCCAAGATATTCCTCACACAAACCTTCCTTACAAGCCGTCCTTTTATCCAGGACTGTGTTTTGCTCGTGGCAGGTGTTATGAGAAGCCAGTGACTTGGTCTCCTTAGAAGCCTTAGGGCCCGATCACACAGAACCGCAGCAGAAGCACTTTTTTTTTAAATGGATTTTGGTTGACAGAGAGCGTTATGCGCCGGCTGCCCCTTGCGTTTTTGAAGGAGCGTTTCAAGACCATGAAGTTGAAAGAAAATCAACTCTGAAAAGTCTCGACGTCATCGCATTTATTTTCTGTTGTCCAATCAAATTAATGGAGAAGCGGGCCTTCTGTTGTGTTGACCGTTACCTTGATTTGAGATTTGACTGACAGGACGGCTGATTCGGGGGTTGCCTAGAATTTTTTTTTTTTTTTTTTAACGCAGCACACTGCTCTTTTCTAAATTAAAAAACGTCAACCAAAAAAAGGCAGTGCAGTGCGCCTCGCATTTTTGAACATGAAAAACTGGTTCTGTGTGATCGGGGCCTTATGGAGGCATTGTTGCCTGTTTTGAGATGAGGGAACAGCTGGAGGGAACAGCTGCACATATTTTATGAGGTGATTCTTTACCCTCTCGTAATTGATGGCTCTTCTCTCTTTGACGTGGCGATCAAGGACACTAATATATGAGAGAGCATAATTAGTTCATTAAAAACTAGTTTAAGTCTATTAAGTGCTTTCTATTTAAAGGGGAGGGGGGGGGGGTGGAGCACTCAGTTTCAGTCAATCTCATGTCAATCTTGAGCATTACCTACCTACAGAGTAGTATTGCATCCTTCATATCTCCAAAAAGTCTTTAGTTTTGTTATATTTATAAAAGAAATATAGGCTGTACCGAGTCTTTCCGGAAAAAAACGAGCGCCTGGAGGCGTATCGAGTGGGCGGAGCTAAAGAATGACGATCGCGAACAAAGCGGTGACGTTCTCAAGCGTGGAGAAGAAAACGGCTATCGATCTCAGCTAATAGATAATGATCCAGAATCAGATCTGGAGGCTGAAATAAATTGAACATGAGAAGCAACAACAGCAGGACGTCCGTCTCTGTGGTATGTACTGTATTTAGTGGCCTGTCAACATTAGTTTAGGAGGACATGATTTGGTTTATGGACTATTGTATACGACTTAACATTAGCCGTAGCAAGCAAAACGGTTTTGCACGTCAGACTAGTGTAACGTTATACATAGAACAACAATGGAGTAACCGTTTGAATGACGAAGCACGCTTTGTGAGAACGCTAGGTTTATGTTTGGGTGGTTTTACAATAACGTTAAACAAACTGACACCTATAGTGATCAGCTAAACAAATGTATTTAAACAAACACCATAGATCGCATGCTCCATTGATAAATTAACTATTGTTATACACGATCGTGTCGTTTACTGATGTTTACTCACGCGACGATAGCCAACAGCACAGACATTTGAAGCAGTTTTACTCACCAGCTGCTTCCAAAGCAGGACCGTGAACCTTTATCGTCACCGCTCCATCAAAAACACACTTCTTTGGTAACTGTTGATTTCGTGAAGTCCTGTGACAGCAGTAACCGTGGAGATCCACTTTTGTGACACGATTAAAGTGTGATGATGTGCCGCTTCCCGTCATTTCTGCGTTCAAATCGGTTCAAATGCAGCGCTGCCTTCCCGGAATGCTGTGCTGAAGCGTTGAAGTCGCTCAACGTCACCCATAGGAATAAAGTGAAGCGCGGTGGGACAAGTGTTGCACGGACGACGGGATCTGCACCTGAGAGCTGTGTTTATGGGCGTGTATTTCCTCTCTCGCTCTAGTAACGCGCGTGCGCACCCTACCGGGAGAAGAGCCCGTACGGCCCATACAAGGACCTTCCGCTCTATTGACGTCAAGCCGACCCATACTCAAAAAAACCTCTCCGAAACTTGTGAGAAACCGGAAGGAGTATTTTTGACACAAATACTCCATCAAACGTCTAACATTAGTTTTTGAAACTTTGTCTATGTTTAGGATGGGAATCCAAGTCTTTAAAGGTGTAAAAAGCTCAGTATGCATGAAACAGCATTTCACCCCCCCTTTAATGTGTCCAACATCATTTTCCACCAGCCATTTGAAACTTTTGCCATTGTACTTCCCAAACATGATCAGTTGACCCTGACAATGCACCTCCATTGGAGTTGACGTGATCAACCGGCATCTCTTTTTAGCTGAAGACAGAATTTTTTTAGAACTTTGATAACACGCAAGCACAGAAGCTCTAGTGCACAACAGTAGGTTATCATGACTGCGGTGGAAATATAAGGTGGAAAAAACATCTATGACCCTAATGCCAAAGTATTACCTTTGTTATAAGCAGCCTTCTTGTCACTCAGCTCGCTGTCGTCTTCTGTGGTTTGGGATACGCCTTGGCCTTCTTTGTTGCCTTATGAAGGCATTGTTGCCTATTCTGTAGCACTCTTGTCTTCAATGGGCAAGGAGGGCAACAATGGATCCATGAGACATGAGGAGTCTCTCCTGATGACGAATAAAATCACACAGTTTTGGTGTTAATTTTGGGTAGAGGAACACCCAGTTTGCTCATAACTAGATCCTCTGCCAAAATGCAATGCTGGACTCTCATAGGCATTTGTGATTTTTCTTTTTTCAGGGGATGTTTCAGAACTGTGAGGTGATCCCAGCCACAGAAGTTTCACAGGGGTGTACATCAGCCTGTTGCGTCTGGCCATCTTAAATCGCTAAATCAAGGCGGCCTCAATAAAATCAGAGTTTTGTACAGTTTGTGTAACTTCTGTGGCTGTTGCATCAATGAGCTTATTCCTGTTCTGTTGTTTAGCTTAGCTTGTCCTTAGTCAGGCCAATCTCCACCAGAAGAGAACAAAACTTTTACAACTTTTGGAACCTAGGAAGTGGGTTGGGACTACAAGCGTCCTCGTGTGGAAAAGTAAAATAATTGCATATTAAGGTAAAATGCTTTCTTTGCATAGATTGGCTACATTTGAAAATAATAGCCAGGCTAAAAAGATGTTATTTCATTCTAGTAAAGGGCAAAGACAAAACTACTTGCAAAGGCTGGAGAGTGAGCTGCAGTGGTCTTGTCGGTGGTTAGGGTTATGTGGGCTGGGATGGTAGTCACAATGCCGTTATCCGTGTCACTGTGGTACGCCTCATCTGGTTCAAGCTGGCCAGGCTGGACCGCCTCTTCCTCTGGACTGGGTCTGTCCTTTGAGAGGTCACCGAGGGAGAAGGTACCAGATTCACCTTGCTTTTGGATGAAATTCTCCTCTACAGTCTAATCAAATTGTTGAGGCGCTTAATGAGAGGTGCTGAGTATGTTGTTGCGTCAGCCTTTGCCACCATACACTGCATCAGAACTGCGGTCTGAATTCCAGCGAGCGATTCCACTAATCAGGTAAGCCTGGAATCATGTTGGGCAGAACTTTGTCTAATACCTCCAGGCAGTTTCTTCCACAGAGACACTTTTAATAATAGCTATCTGTCCCATTGATGGTAGTGGATTGAGCCACTCTACATACTCATGTACGGAGGATCCTGTGTCGCTGCTGGGCTTACCACACAACGTCTATGGCCTCTGCAAATAAACCATAATGAACAGGTAAAAATAATATACACTGCTTTTTTTTAATATGTTTGCATCACATTATAAACTGTACCTGATGACTTGAAGCAGACTCCACTTTCTCAAGCCTGGCAGGATCTTTGAGCTCATTAACAGCTATCTGGATGTGGTGCTTCAGTTGTGCCCTTGACACAAAGTGTAGATAAGGAGTTCTTTGATGTCTCTGTGGATGAGGAGGATGCTGTTGACTCAGATTTGATCACTTTTAGTAAGTGTCATCCAACCATGAGAGGTCATTCATGGAAAAGCTTGTTTTCTGTGTAACAAATGTCATAACATTCTGATTAACATATCCATGACATGGTGAAATTGTAATAATTTAAAACATTTGTGATTCAGACAACTTATTTGATTCTTGTCATAAATTAACTTTCTAAATCTGTTCATTTGCAGACTGGCGATATGGGTGATGGTGATTTGATATGACGGGTGTATTTAACCACCAGCTGACAGAGCTGAAAGCCTTCTGAATTGAATCACTCTGACTCCAACTAAAATCATCTGGCCTGGCCCCACATCTCCTGAAAGGTATAATTCTCAAACCCTTTCTGTTTCATAAACACATTGGTGGATGTTGGCCTCCAGGAAAATTGATAATTGTGCAAAGCTTTCTGCATACTCGGCCTTTTATCTGGTAATTTGATATGTTCCCCTTTCCATCTTTATTAGAGCGTTCTTCTCTGTGCTTGTCATCCAAACTACAATTACAGGCATCAAATGCTAAATTATCATTGAAACTTTGCAAAGATGGAAAGATTATAGGCTACAAACACTCAGTTTCAGTCAATCTCATGTCAATCTTGAGTACCTATAGAGTAGTATTGCATCCTTCATATCTCTGAAAAGTCTTTAGTTTTATTATATTTAAAAAGAAATATAGGCTGTACCGAGTCTTTCCGGAAAAAAACGAGCGGCTGGAGGCGCATCGTGTGGGCGGAGCTAAAGAATGACGAGCACACAGCTTCAGCACGAGACCTTCTGAAAGCTGACATCCTCAAGCGTGGAGATGAAACTCTACTCTAATAAATGGATCCACCAATCCTTGCAAAAGATCCAGTGTGTATCTGTATTTGCACTCGTCAAATGATTACATTTCCAACGTGTTTTCGCCTCGGTGAGTAACGTAGCCAATCACAGACATGTTTGTAGACTTCTACAACGGAATTGGCCAATCACAGGTGTTCAATTTGGAATCACTCACCGCTCGAGCGTTCGTCCAGGCACTGAGTTCAGTTAAACACGCGCAGCAATCCTCTTTAAGTGCAGACATTGTGAAAATAAGAGATTCATTGTATACCAACGTCACTGCGGAACTTTATGAGATTGCGTTTATTGAATGAGTGACAGCTTTTAGTAAATATAAAGTATATTACCACCACTACACGCTTCAAAACACTGACCCATCCACATATACATGCGGGATTCACTTGAAAAATGTGATGAATGATAGTTATAAACATTCTTGTCGAAATGAGGCTCCTAAAAATGTCAGGAAAACACGATTCCTGGCTGCATATCATTATCGATGGATCACTGAATCTTTGGTAAGTTGTAAGGATCGTTTGCTCTACTCGTGTTTTCCTCCATTAACTCCAGTCACGCAGCAGCTCTTCTGCCTCTCAGTTCCGGCTGAGGGGGGCGTGTTACGGCAGGAAAGTGACGTTGATGCATTCCCTCTATGGCTGTAGGTCTATTTATTGAACCCCTCCCCCCTCATACTGTCTCCTCCCCTCTTCCCACCCTTTACCCTCCCCCCTTTCCACAGCTTTCTACACCCATTTCTCGAGCCTTTTTCTATATCTGCGTTGTGAACGACCAGTGCTCAAGTAATGGGGCTTAATTAACTTACAAGCCTTACCTAAGTGACTTAACTTTGAGTAAAAAAAAATAAAAAATTAAGCTTACCATCATCTTATTTGCTGTCTCCAAGAATGTGGTTGCTTCTGGTGGCCATTTGTGGGTATCGCTTCTCGGCCTTTTGGCTAAGATCAAGTGTAGTATCTGTTCTTATCAGTTTAATATCTGATACGTGCCCTACCCGGGCACCATATATTAAATTGATTTTTGGAACAGGGAGATGGAATAGGGGCTTGCTTCGTCCACTCCACGCATCGACCTGGTATTGCAGTACTTCCGGGAACGGTGCACCCCCCTAAAGTGGTCAAAGTAAGAAATGAATTAATCTTGTATGGTAGCAGAGGTTAATAGCAGTAGAGGTTATTGTTATTTTTATGGTGTGTGTTAAAGCTGTTGTTGTTGTTGTTAGTGGTCATATACCAGTAAAGGTAAATTATGTTTGGAATGGAAAACCAACGTAATATTTACAGAATGCTGTGTTGTGATGCCACTAGATTATTTATTTTTTTAAACTGCATCTGATACCGTAGGCATTATTCAATAAACTTGTGTGTGCAAAAGCAGTGGGTCACAATTGGGTTTATTAGTCCAGTTTGCCCCTGCTGGTAGATGCGCTAACTGCACCTTTTTGCATGCGAAGCACGTGTTTCTCTTGCCTGATTGGTGGAGTTGAGTCAGATCTTCACTATGATTGGTAGAGAGATCTACAGTAGGCTGTACAGGAAATGTAGACTCTCGGCTAATCATAAGGTCTGTTTGTCAACAGTCAGCGTAGACTGATTGACTCTAAACTCTGGATCTTGTTCAGTCATCGGTCATGCTGTTTTTAGAGTATAGATATAGGGGTTAGCATAGATTGTGGTGATGAACCGTGTGTAGTGAAGTGAGTGTCACCGTGGCTGAGAAAGATGTTCCCTTCAGTGGCCACACTACAGGCCGGATGGAGAACTCATACTTACCTGGCAGGGGAGACACCATGATCATGAAGGTGGTTCACCCAGGGCGAGGCTCAGCCATTGCACTCCGGTTGTGCTGACCCCTGCGAATTCCCCAAATGTGGGAATCTCGACTGCATAATTTCTGGTAGTGGGGGACTGCGTTCGCGCTCTCCCCTGATTTACTGGTCAAAAGACAGAACTGAAATACATTAGGGCATAAAAGTATTTAATCAACCACCCATTTTTATAAGTATCCCCATTAAAAATATGAGAGACTGGTAATTTTCATCATAGGTAATTATCACTTCAACTATATGCAATCACTGTCTGCAGGGTTCGTACACCTTTTCTAAGGTCAAATTTAAGCACTTTTCAAGCACTTTCAAGGTCAATTTTAATGATTTTTCCAGCACCTAACACCGCTGTAAATTACATACCAATACATTGTCAAAATTATTATTTAGTACACTTTATCATCACATTAAAAAGATAATAATACTATAAACAGCCAAAATCGTGTTTCGTAAAGCAGCAGGATCAGATATTTAACCAAATCAAGTTTTATTTCTTTTAAATGTATCACTGTCTAAGTAGATTTTGCTTACTATCTGACCTGCCTTTACCCTAAACAAAATCACTCGACGGGTTCACTTCACTTTCAATTCATTTATTGAACATTTTAAAAATGAAAACATTCGTCTTTGAGTTAGACAGTCAGTCACATGTACCTCATTGACCTTTTCTATTTTTAATTAAAAAAAATTTGTGTGTGTATGTCTATTAAAAGTCTAGGCAATCAAGTATTTCTTCTGAAGAGATCACTTTATATGATCAGTAAAGAGCAGCAGGTGATCTTTTGTCTTTTTGTAGTTTGAATAACTGCTGCCCCTTTAAGACCTGACGCGAGTGTGGAATCAAAACACTGTTCCTGTTACTCATTCTTCTGAATCGTTTACGGCTGTATTTAGGTTAATACACACCCAGATGAACAGTGTAACATTTTTTGTGTGTATTTGACCATTAATTAGCTGGGAAAAGGAGCTATTTTTTATTTTATTTACTTGTATGTCAGAGGTCGGCTTTATAACGGTATGTGCCCACTTCAGATATGAGCGCAAAATCTGCAGGAATTTGTAGAATTATGTGTCTAATCCCGTGTGAAATTCAGAAAAGCCATCTTTTCAGAAGTGAGTGGGACAGAATTTTTTTTTTTTTTTTTGGACCAATATAATTTATTGCATCTCTTGCTTTTAATTGGGCAAGATATCAAATACACTGCTGAACAATAACCACTAATTAATATCTATAATATTATTCTCTTATTATTTTTTGTGCCAATTTTATAATTGGTTTATATACTAGCCTACAAACACTTGTGCATTAACATTCCATAGATTTTATGCAATGTAAAAATATATATTCTAATGTAAACCAGCTGTTCTCTGTGTGAATATATAGTAAAGTGTGATTTATTCCTGTGATCAAAGCTGAATTTATCATCATTACTCCAGTCTTCAGTGTCCCATGATCCTTCACTAATCACTCTCAGATGAGGATCTGATGATCAACACACATTTATGATTATTATCAGTTGTGCTGCTCATGGTGATGCTTAATTTTTGTGGAAACCATCTAAACATTTGTGGTAAAATTAAAAAAAGAGATAAATTAATAGTTTTGTTGATCAGACATGCATTAAATTGATCACAAGTGATATTTTTTATATTACAAAAGATGATCATTTTTAATGAATGCAAATAAATGCTATCCTTTGAACTTTCTATTCATTCAAGAATCCTGAAAAATAACATGTAGGCTATCATGGTTTCCACAACATTTTTAAGCAGCACAACTGTTTTCAACACAGATAATAATCATAAATGTTTCTTGATTATTAAATCCTGATATGAGAATAATTAGTGAAGGATCATGTGACACTGAAGACTGGAGTAATGATAAATTCAGCTTTGATCACAGGAATAAATTACTATATATTCACATAGGAAAAAAGCTGTTTTAATTTGTAATAATATTTCAAAATATTACTGTTTGAACTATTTTTGATTACATAAATGCAGCCTTGGTGAGCAGAAGATACTAAACATTAAAAGCTGCATTATTCATATGATAGCCTATACTTTATTGTCATCAATAGCCTACATTGAGATGGCTTGAAAAACACACATAAAGCATATATATTGTCGCAATCGTCTGATTGTCGTCGTCACGTTTCATCTCTCATAACGATTGTTTTCCTTCAGCTGCAGCTCCAGCGTGACTGGATATTACGAATCCACTTTTGGACTTTCCAAAAGTGGATGAAGCGCCTCCTCATATTTAGATGCGAATAAAATGACAGGTCATGCATAGATTATTTTTTGTCTCTGAATTTAAATCTTGATATATTCACATTGGTTTCTATGTAAATACATTTGACCGTGACCTCAAGAAGCGCGCAATCAACCGAGTTTAGAGAGAGCTGTTTTTAGCGTCCCTGTTAACTTGCCCGCCCCCGCGCAGGTAACGCCGGTTCGGATCCCGCTCGGAGCGGGTCGACTAGCATCGGTGAGACCCAGTAAAAGTGCGGGGGACGAAAATACATTTTATTAAAAGTGAGGGGGACACGTCCCCCGCGTAATCTACGCCCATGGTTACTTGTATGATCATCTGACACTATTTTTATGCACTGAGCTAATGTTTGTAGGTTTAAATTTGTGGCTACGTTCACTGCCTATTCCACAAATGAACATGCCATAACGGACATGCTAATCTTACATTATCACATTATACATATACTCTGTCACTAATGCGAATTCCTAGCTAGCAGTTAATAGCGCAAGTTAAACAAATAGGCGCTAATGTGTAGGCTACAGTAACGTTAAACTACTTTAGTTAGCTTACTTGAAAGTCTATGACTTAGCCTACCTTTCATGTGACTCGAAAGAGCAGACTCGCCCATATAGTGAAAAGCTGCATGTATTTTTGCAAACTTTACAGGAGGCACTTCGTGGGGTTTGTGCCAGTTTGATCCAAAATTCGTATTTAGCATCTTTCAGCCAACGTTCAATGAAACGAAAACATGGGGGCGGAGTCACACGGAAATAGAGAGGCAGATCGCGAGCACAGCAGGTTTCATTTTAGGCTCTCCAACATTTTATTTCTACATTTAATAAACGAACTATTTAGTCAGATAGGTATTTGTTGTAAAAGAAATAGTTACAATTTCAAGCATTTTTAAGCACCTTATCCAAAATTCAAGCACTTTTCAAACCTTGAAAACACAACATCAAAATTCAAGCACTTTCAAGGATTTCAAGCACCCGTACGAACCCTGTGTCTGATTTTTAATGAATGTATTTGCAAAATATGGTGGAAAATAAGTAATTGGTCACCTACAAAATAAGCAAGATTTCTGGCTCTCACAGACCTGTATCTTCTTCTTTAAGGGTCTCCTCTGTCCTCCACTCGTTACCTGTATTAATGACACCTGTTTGAACTCGTTATCAGTATAAAAGACACCTGTCCACAACCTCAAACAGTCAGACTCCAAACTCCACTATGGCCAAGACCAAAGAGCTGTCAAAAGACACCAGAAACAAAATTGTAGACATGCTCCAGGCTGGGAAGACTCAATCTGCAATAGGTAAGCAGCTTGGTGTGAAGAAATCAACTATAGGAGCAATTATTAGAAAATGGAAGACATACAAGACCAATTATAATCTCCTTCGATCTGGGGCTCCAGGCAAGATCTCGCCCCGTGGGGTCAAAATGATCACAAGAATGGTGAGCAAAAATCCCAGAACCACACGAGGGACCGAGTGAATGACCTACAGAGAGCTGGGACCAAAGTCCGGAAGAGGATTGGGAGAATGCCACATGGTCAAATGAAACCAAAATAGAACTTTTTGGTAAAAACTCAACTTGTTGTGTTTAGAGGAGAAATAGTGCTGAGTTGCACCATACCTAATGTGAAGCGTGGGTGTGGAAACATCATGCTTTGGGGCTGTTTTTCTGCAAAGGGACCAGGACGAGTGATCCGTGTAAAGGAAAGAATCAATGGGCCATGTATTGAGATTTTGAGGAAAAACCACCTTCCATCAGCAAGGGCATTATACGATAAACCGTGGCTGGGTCTTTCAACATGACAATGATCTCAAACACACTGCCCGGGCAATGAAGGAGTGGCTTCATAAGAAGCATTTCAAGGTCCTAGAGTCTCAACCCCATAGAAAATCTGTGTTTCCCAGCGACAGCCCCAAAACATCACTGCTGTAGAGGAGATCTGCTTGGGGGAATGGGCCAAAACTACCAGCAACAGTGTGTAAAAACCTTGTGGTGACTTACAGAAAACGGTGGACCTCTGTCATTGCCAACAAAGGGTATATAGCAAAGTATTGAGATTAACTTATTTTCCACCATCATTTGCAATGTGATTTTCTGGATTTGTTTTTTCTTTCTGTCTCTCATAGTTGAAGTGTACCTTTGATGAAAATGACAGGCCTCTCATCTTTTTAAGTGGGAGAACTTGCGCAACTGGTGGCTGACTAGATAGTTTATGGAGAATGAAAGTCATTCATCTATGCTCAAATGCATTTGTATTTATAGTTTTTTGCTAAATCTTTTAAATGGCATTTATAAAACAGTTTTTTAGAATATTAGACACTGAATTTAATATTACGTTTGTCTATCTATAAAAAACTTGGTCAATTTATGTTTGGAGCTGCTGAATGACTCAATCCCTTTAAGTAAAGTAAGGGAAATAGGAGACTTCTATGGAATGCAAATGTTTAATACATTAATGAATGTGAAGAATATAAACTTAACTTGACAGTGATTTCGAAATATGTGTGTGAGACAGAATTGGGGTGATTTAAAGTATCCCCAGCAACAAAAATATTTGGTGAAGCTGAGGCACCAGACTCTGAGCTGTGATTGTGCCTGATTATATGAAGAAACATGTTGCTGCATGACTGTCATTGTTATTGATGTCATTATGTACTATATTATATTATTATACATAAAAATTATATAATCTTGTTCATTACTTAAGATAATGTATTGATCTCTACCAGGGACAAGATAGTGTGTTATAGAAAAAGCCCTAATGTTATCGGATATCTTGGTGGAGACATACTTCAAGACTTTCCCAAACGTAGGGCTGGACGATATGGCCAAAATTTATATCACGATATATTTCTTAATTTTGGTCGATACGATATAATTTCGATATCGATATGAACTATATAAAAGCTTTAGAAAAACTACCAAGAACTGCCACAAGGGATTTCTGTATACCTCCAAACTTTTGAAAAATTAATTTGCCAAGTCTATGAAACCTCCTCCTATAAAACTTTATAATATTTTAGAAATAAAAACGGTACAAATAAATTAATGTTCACCTTTTATTTGTATTTAGCCTTTATACGAACAAGAAATGTGAAATCACCGTCAAATAAACATAAGACTCTCACTTCGCAGACGCAGTTTATTGAGCATTTTCTTTTAAGTTTTAAATTTCAGTGAAGAACGATTCATAGCGCTATATTCTCCTTTTATGCAAAACTATACCTTTATCTACTGATGCACAAAAAATAAATAAAAGAAGACTCAATTCAGTGGCCTATTTGTGCTCTGCTTGAGATGAGTGCACGCTGCTTTTTGCAAGGCTTTAAACACGAGCAAATGATACATTATCGTGAAGCCATGTCTGACCGTCTTTCACAAGCTTTGAAAGGTAATTTAAACGAGAATGAATGCATTGGTGTTAATACATGACATTGTGTGCAAATGTGGAAAGTATTAAAACAAATGTGCCACTTGCCTCTTACATAAAAATAGTCTACATGGATTATTTTTAACGCTTGTCATCGTATTTTTAGACATTAGATTGATGCAGCTATGTCGATTGTTACACCCACCTCTCCGGCACATTTTGCAGCACACTGAAACCTGAAGTTTAATATCGATTTGTAATAATTGCAGAGAATGTCTGTGATCTTAATCCCGTGCGAATCGGCCATCTGTAATTTGTAAAGTAAAAATTCCCCCGCAAATGACCCATATTTCGCCGAACACCGAGGTCCTGTGATAATATTAGTCCCGTGCGAATCGACATCTCTGTGATTTGGCCAGGATTAGGCGGATTGTATATCATTTTTGCAAGCTTTTTTTCTTCCTGTGAGCATTTCTATCTTTATCTTTCACGAAGAATAAAGTCTGCATTCGTAATGCGCACAGTTACGAATTCCCGTGCAGCCGCGCCCGCACGGATTATACTTTCACTTTAGAATGATAATCAATTTGGGAGTAATCTGATTGAATGGTGTGTTTAATATTAACATCAATACTGTTCTTAATGAAAAACAGAACAGAACAGTATAGTAGGCTACAATGACAATCTTGTTTAAATAGGCGCTTTTACATTTAGTTTTGAAACTGAATCTTCCGCCGTATATCGTCTTCTCACTCGTGATAAATTAAATCTGATTCCTGCCGCCGGTCTGAGCTCAGTTTATGGCGTCTGTTCACTAACTGAACGAAATTATATTTATTTATAGGCTACTGTAAAATAATCAAAACGATATCGATGCCTGTTTATGATTTCATACAGCTAACGAAGTCTTGACATCATATCCGGGAGAAGTCAGTAAATTCGATGGATCTATCAGCCTACTACTGCTGCTGAGCACTGGCTGCGTGTCCGTGGTGTACGTCATCACGCAAGAAGCCAATCGTGTTCTGCTCTTTCTGATGGCTGCGCCCTGAACGTCAGTCATATCGAAATATCGGAAATGTGTTTAAAAATCATATCACCGTTATTGAAAAAAATTATATCGCGATATATATTGATATTGAATTATTGTCCAGCCCTACCCAAACGTGAACATGATCTGTGTTCAGCAAAAAAGGCCTTCCTCAGCAGCTTTAGTGATGGCAGCTCTTTCTTTGGTTGCTAAAATCCCCTGAAAGCAGAGAAAATAGGCAAGGATACAGTCTACATTATTGATAGTATTATTCGAGTACTGAAAGCCATTATTAAACCACAACAAATTATAAACATAAATATATTTCACTGCAATCAATCATTTAGTTTGTAAAGTTCTCAAAAGTCTGTCCAGCAAGGTCTTTGGAAATGGATGATTTTTCACAATAGATCTTTTTTTCCTGTACTTTTTATTGGGTTGGCCACAATGTGCCCAGATTTAACCCTTGAGCCTTTCCTCCACAATCAGGATGAAGCCACGAATTGCTGGATCCTGCGATCATGGAGGTCAAGCTTGTTCCAGGCACTGATGACCCGTCTGTACCTTCAGGCCGCAGTTTGTCCGTGGATTCCTCAGAGGTCAGAAAAAGTTTCTTGTAGATCTGATAATAAATACAAAACAAAGAGATTCAAACCTTTATATTGGGGTTTATTTCAGAGTTGAATTATTATTGATGGTTAAAAAAAAACACCTCAGAGATTGAATGGAGGTTATTTGTTCCTGTTACAGTGAGGACTTCTGCTGTGTTTGTCAGATGGAAATCTGCACTCATGTATGTTAAGCCGGGTGCACACTGTACGATTTTGGCCACGATTTAGCCGTCTGAGACAAATTTAGGAAATCCTAAAAGATTCCTCAGATCCTAGGCTAAAATCTGACATCTTTGGTCGTTAGTTTGACATGTTCACCAGCAGCCGATTAATGAGCGCTGCGATCAAATTTGACCTCAGACGAAATTCTGGCAGTGTCAGAAGATTTGGCACAGAATCCTGCAGTGTGACTTCTCCTACAACGACAGTCAAATATCTCGGTTTTTCAAGACAAACTATGACCAAAACGAGAGCTAGAGATTTCTTTGTAGCCAGCATTTCAGTCCCGCATGTAATGCAGCTCACTGTCACCCAACGCGTCATTCATTGATGATATAAAACTCCGGTCGAGTTTTCTTGCGCGCGTCCGTTTTTAGCGCGCCTTAACTATCGTGCAGTCTGACATTAATGACAACTGAGATCTTACAGTGTGACACGGCTTACATCGGGGATCATGTTCGTACAGTCTGACAAGGGAAATTCGCAAAGGATTTTGAAAAATCGCAGTGTGCTATTAGTCTTTGCCTAAACACTTAAGAAAACAATTAACTCCGACTTACTTGTGATCTTCCCAGGTTTTTGTATTGGCTGAGGAGGGTGGTGTATAAATAAGTCCTTCTTTTGCAGGTACTCCTTTATCCAGGACCCGTCTCCACACCTTGGCCATGGTGTTGCCCTCAGTGCAAGCCCTCATCAGGCGAAACCTTCCTCTTTGTTGAGAATGAGCCGTCTAAATCACTTTAGTGACGCGATGATGTCCTCAGCGTTCATCACCAGCCACTGCTGCACTGAGCTGTACACCTTCTACGCCATTTTCCTCTCGTGGTCCCAGCTTGCGGGTCAGCCTGAAGGATCATTAATTTATGGAAAAACTAATTATTTTAGTGGATACTTACTGCTTAATGTAGCCAACATCATCCTCCACCATCAACGTTGGCCGCTGTATTTGCCAAAGGTCAGATTAAGCTGGTGAAGGTACTGCACCTCTGGAGTCGAGGTAATGGGCTGACATCTTTGATGTGGCAGGGGATACAGATGTGGAGTCTGGGACGCTACAGAGAACATGTCAATAGTCATGGCAGTGGATGTGGCTGTGCATGTGAAAGTCTTTGACGTAAATAAGTAAGACTTTGATTACCGTAGACTCCATCACCTCTAATAAATGAGTATCGTCCAGACAAGAAGGATCATTGATGGAAGAGCTATATATTTTTAAAAAATAAATAAAACAAGTAATGTACCTAGATTTTCTATAATGAAATGAGCCTTTTGATTAAAAAAATGCAGATGACTGCTGTGGCCTTCTTAAGGTACAATGACATTAAATGCCATACTGAGGATTAGTATATAGTTGACCCATAATAATAGGGTTTAGTTGTTTACCAGTTGATTAGTAATCCATTTATTTCCGCTAGTAAGTAGGTTATGGGTGAATGTAGCATAATTTATATTTGAGAAAAGTCTTTTATAAATGACTGCATGCAAACTCCAGTTATACATGTGAGGAAATTTAGGAGTCGTAATACGTTTATAGTAAATACATTAATGTACAGAGCCCCTAAAGGGACCTTTTCAACAACAACAATAATGGTTACCTGTGCAGTTTCTGGTGTAGGTATTTTAGCATTATTATAACTGTGCACTGTACCTTTTATTTAATTCAATATATCTTGCAAGCTTTACTTTTACAACTTATTGTAATGCAGAAAAAAACAATGTCAGTTTGAGTAGCTATGTTTGCAAACATTATTAGATGTCAGCAGTACATTGTCTGTGTTAAAAGGGGGTGAAGCACTCAGTTTCAGTCAATCTCATGTCAATCTTGAGTACCTATAGAGTAGGCAAGGCAAGTTTATTTATATAGCACATTTCATACACAATGGCAATTCACTTGTGCAAGTACAATTAGTATTGCATCCTTCATATCTCCAAAAAGTCTTTAGTTTTATTATATTTATAAAAGAAAGATAGGCTGTACCGAGTCTTTCTGAAAAAAACGAGCGGCTGGGGGCATATCGTGTGGGCGGAGCTAAAGAATGACGAGCGCGCAGCTACTGCTCGAGAGCGTTAAGCGTGGAAAAGAAAGCGCTACCCTAAATAAACCATGGCTATCAATCAGATTCGACTTATAGATACAGAATCCGATCCGGAGGCTAAAATAAATTGAACCGGAGAAGCAACAACATCAGGACGTCCGTCTCTGTGGTATGTAACGTTACTGTATTTAGTGGCTTGTCAACATTTGCGTTTGTTTACTTGTGGATTGTGAGGACATGATTTGGTTTATGGACTATTGTATGTGACTAAACCTTAGCAATCGCAAGCAAAGCGGTTTTGCATGTCAGACTACTAGTGTTACATAGAAAAACAATGGAGTAGCGCATTTGAATGTGCTTTGCGTGAACAAAGTAACTAAGTTTAACGTTATGTTTAGGTGGTTTTACAATAAACAAACTGACACCTATAGTGGTCAGCTAAACAAATGTATTTAAACACACACCATAGATCGCATGCTCCATTGATAAATTAACTATACAATCATGTTGTTTACTGATTTTTACTCACGCGACGATATCCAACTACACTCAGACATTTGAAGCAGTTTTACTCACCGCCTGCTTCCAAAGCACGATCGTGAACCTTTATCCCGTTGACATCAAGTCGACCCATACTCAAAAAAAAACTCTCCGAAACTTGTGAGAGACCGGAAGGAGTATTTGTGACACAGAAATACTCTATCAAACGTCCAACTTAGTTTTTTGAAACTTTGTCTATGTTTAGGATGGGAATCCAAGTCTTTAACAGTGTAAAAAGCTCAGTATGCATGAAACAGCATTTCACCCCCCCTATAAAGTATAATAATCAATAAAATGACCCCAAACTGTGTTCTAAACCCCTTACGATTTTGCATTTGATGCTTATTGCATTGCCTACATCCAGGGAAATTTTAGCATACAAGTCTAAAGAGATTGTTCACAAGAAAATATTCACCCTTCACACAGAGAAATTGTGTAAAATACTGTACCTTTAGGGGTACAACAGCTTGTCACTGGGGCAGTACCCTTAAAAGTATATCTTTGTACCTTTTTTTTAGCACAAAAAAGTTCAAAGTAGTATCTTAAAGGACAACTCCGGTGAGAAATGAACCTAGGGATAATTAACAGATGGTTACAGAGTAGATTGTTCTCTGCGATGCGTTTTCATGAAAATCGAATGTAAAGAGTTTTATCTCTAAAGACAGATTAGCTTTTAACGCTAGTTTATGGGGCACAGGGTAAGTGAAATTAAATCACTAGTTAATACCACTAACAAGGCTCAAAATAGCCTCACACTAACACAGTAGCATAATGAGGGTCCCTACATTTAAACCAAAGCATTGAGAACTTAGTAAGTGTACAAACAGTTTAATAAGAAGATACTTTATAAAGACGCGTTCACGGACAGGCGCCATCTTGGAAAACAGTCTCGACTCGTCGAGTCACGAACGCTCTGCTAAGTGATGAACTGTGACTTGGAATCTCATATGGTCCGTTGTTTCCGGAAGAAAACACTGAACGCAGCAGAGAAAATAAATAAATAAAAATAAAAATGTCCGTTATTACATTTCACAAACTTAATTCCTATCGACCAGCTCACTTAGAACAGCGCTCGTGGATCGATTCGTCGAGACTGTTCAAGACGGCGCCTGTCCGTGAACGCGTAATGCAACTGTTTGTATAAAGTATCTTCTTATTAAACTGTTTGTACTCTTACAAAGTTCTCAATAGTGATGGGACATCTGAAGCGAGGCCCCGGAGCTTGTGTCGAGCAAAAAGGGGCGTTCCAGATGAAGCCCCGATTCGAGGCTTGTATCGTTTCCGTGAAAATCACGTGACGATGACAAACGAGGCCTCGTTTTCTGTTGATTACGTCATTGCTTCATTCTGAGTATCGCTTTCAGATAAAAGTGGTTCGAAACCTCGCGGCTCTTGTGGGGTTTGCAGTAGGCATTTGCATTGGTGTTGAGGTGTTGGTTGTATGTAGTAGCGATATCATTATATATCATAGCTGTATTATATATTATTTTACATTATACTTAGTTTAGTAGATTATTAGAGTAAATTAGCCTAGTTGTAATACCTATACGACGTAATTATAATATATATATATATATATATATATATATATATATATATATATATATATATATATATATATATATATATATATATATATATATATATATATATATATATATAGCCTATTGTATGTGTGTGAGAGCAGACTATATGCTATTCTAATCAACAATGGATTGTAAAAAATACGACAGATGGAGCGTCAGCGAGTTTCAGGCTCATACAGAGGATAAAAACAGCAAGAACTGGAATTTTTATATATATATATATAGGGCTGGGCGATATGGAGCAAAAAATATATCTCGATATATTTTGCTATATCTCGATATACGATATATATCTCGATATCTTTACAGGAAAAATAACCCCCTAAAAACTACAGCAAAAACAAATATGCCAAATACCACAAAAACTTTTTTTTTTTTTTTTGAAGTGCAAAGAGGTAGTCAAGTGCTTTTGCGACATTTAAAAAAAACTCCCTGATTACATAAATAATAATAATTTAACTGTAAAAGAAAATAAATAATATTGCCTTCTTTTCATTTATTTCATGCTTTCAAACAATGAATCAAAGACTCCCTTTTTTACAGTTAAAGTAAACAGTAAGCATTTTGCAGAAAGATGGGGGCATGACTGAGATATAAATAAACTGATTTTGTCATAACACCATTCCCTGTTAAATTTGTATCAAAATTCACACAGTGATGCTTGTCATGAGTTTGACAAAATTCAAACTCATCATGCAGATCATGTAGGCTACACATGAGCTGAACTTCCCTTCTTTTCCAGTTACAGAACGAAATATGAATGTCAGAAGGTAGGCTATATGATAATATGATACAGTACAACTTACAGAAGAGCACCGCGTGTCAGGACACCCGGGATGTCGTGTTTTTCCCTCTTGGTTAAAACGTGAATAGACCTATTCATCATAATCCCGTGATAAAGCTGACAAAATAATAATAGCAATGATATTGCAATACTTTTTAAATGTTATCAAATGATATGCGATCATTTTGACATTTTAACCGAAAACTATGCGATCAGTTAGACACTGATCATAAACTGGCATGATTGCGACCGCGTCTCGCACCAGTGTCAATCACCTGACTGTGGGTGAAACGTGCGATTTGAACTATGATGAACATTAATATTTCTTTATGAATTTTAGCAAGCAGTTGTGCTAGAAGGAAAACATGGTCTCTAAGCTGAGTCCTGAACAACGTGCGCGCTTGTCAACATGATAACTAATCCTCACCTGGTTGCAGGGACGTGCACAGGATTTTTGAGGGGCAGTTGCTCTGACCTAAAAAAGGGACCCCCCCACCCCTCATGATCTGTCCAATTACATATTATTGTTATTGCCATTATCATTATTATTTCAATGCCCCCTAGTGGTATTTATGTTCTGCTCAGGAAAAATATTATAGGTGGGGCTATTTTTTTGCAGGGGGGTCTGGGGGTTTCTTCGACAAGAATTTCTTTTATTTCGTAGATGTGATTTCCTGCATTTTGGTGCGTTTGAGGCCATTTCCCTTGCCTATACCAATAAAGAACTCAAACCAGTCAATATCAATAGTCTAATAAAAAAAGACAATATTAATTTAACTGCCATCAACAGTTTATGATCGTCCATTTGTTATACCTTTCCGACAACGTTAAGTCTCACCCGACAACGGCGACAATCTCCTTCTAGTGCCGCTCATGCAGGCTCAGCCAAGGCGGTTAGAAGGATTTTGGGGGCCCCAAGCAAAATGGACATGGCTAACTTTCTACAGATAAACGGGTAATGATTAAAAAATGTTTGTAAAACTTTAAGAAACCATTTTTAAAACATCTATAAACATTACATAGATAGACAGACCAAATATTCCTAACACTTTGTTAAGGGTTACTAGTTGGTTTGTAAACTGTCTATAAACATTATCTGGATGGTTATTATGAAGTTGCAATAGATGACTATAATACCTTGTTAAATAGTTAATAAACAGTAACAGTAAAACATGTGGGTTGTCCTGATACTGTACTTCAAAATGCAACAGTGTAAAAATTGCCACACCGAATAAAGTAACTGTTCAAGATCCATTGGTAACTTATAAAAATAATATCATATTTGCATAAACTGTTACTACCAAATATCCCGACACTAGCACATTAAGATAAGCTATGAAAAAAATCATGTTCCTCTGCCTCTTTCTGGTTAAATAAAGTTTATAATAATAGTTAATGCTATATTAACTATTCCAGGTTATTTATGCATAGCATAAAAATAGTTAGTATAGCATGCTATGCCACTTTCATCAAAACCTATTACAAAGCTATAGCAATTTTATGTCATTAAATACGATAAACAGTTATTCTGGAACAGATCTGCGTCTTCCTTATCCCGTTAAAAAACATCTTACAGTAGCTATGTAACCGTATTCCATCCGTTTGAAAAAAAAAAGTTGCACTAACTGTTACAAGCAGCATTTGCCAGGCAGGTAACGTTAGCTAACATAAACATATTTTTGCTAGCCTACCTGCTGCAAAATTACACCATTTTTGTACAAATAAAGCTATTTTATATAGTGTAATTTATCACTTACCACTATCTTGTTTTTTCTCTTTTTTCTTTTCTGGCTTCCTAAAGCATAATTCCGCTTCATGATCGCCGAGGAGGTTTTGTATTGCCGGCAGCAGAGATTGCGTAGTTGGGTGGCTGTTGTCAGCGACGACTGAGAGGGCCCCCTTGAGGGGGATTCCGATAACAGTGTCATTGCACTTTACTGCATTGACTATCAAAGGGGCGCTCAAGCAGTTTGTCGTTGCATTTTATTCTTAACCTGTCGCTGTCTTGAGGCCCCAGGCCAGCTCGGTGCCCCAAGCAATTGCTTGACTTTCACTTTCGGACGGGTACCCGAATATGGAAGTGAACGAGGCTTTGCGATTTTTTTTTTTTTTTTGTATCTAGGCCTACGTGAAATTCTGCATCCATTGTACGATTTTTTTATTTATTTTTTTCCACCTCGGAAGGGCAACGTGAGTCGAGAAGGGCATATGGGCAGTTGCCCGGGCAACCTGAGCAACCCCCCTGTGCACGTCCCTGCCTGGTTGTGGAAGCAGCCGTGTTCAATGAGACAACACGCGAGGGGAGGGGGAACAAAAGCAAGAGGCGGGAGGCGCGCGAGGCTCCGCGAGCACAACACAGAGAAGGCAAACAAGCAAAGTGGCGGAATCAGAATTAAATATAAACAATATATCGATATATACGATATGTCGAAATCCATATCGAGCTGAAAAAATATCTCGATATATTTTAAATATCGAGATATCGCCCAACCCTATATATATATGTATGTATGTGAAATGAGAGTGTATGTGTGTGAGAGTACCAGAATGAATTATGGCTTGTACAGCCCCTCATATTTTAGTAGTAGGCCTAGTGTTATTATTATATATATTATTGCTATTATTATTATTAATAATATTATGATAATACTAGACTGTATTAGGGAAAGCTTTTTCTCATCCCTGTTGCAGTTTGCTGTTCCACAATTCCAGTCCCATAAGCACTGCACTATTGCACTCCCAATCAGCACTGCACTCACAATAATTTATTTACGATCATTCTGGGCATTCACTGTCATCACTAACCCAAAGAACTACTGAATAGTTGAACACAAAGCTGTGTGTTTGTGTGAGTTGTGTGTGCATAGGTTAATACAGGCAGAGTAAAATACTTTATTAATACACAGGCAATAGAAAAAGGGTATTCCCACACTATGACAATTTGGTTGCTCAGGATGAATAGATTTGTGTGCGATGCATTGCTTTGCACAGCAGGTGTCACTAGGGAGCACACTTTTTCATGAGGCTTCAGGTAAATGAACCTTTTGGTGAAGCAATGGGCTGGAAAGCCTCAGTGGTCCAGGAAGCCTCATTTGGCCATCACTAGTTCTCAATGCTTTGGTTTGCTTGTAGGGACCCTCATTATGCTACGGTGTTAGTGTGAGGCTATTTTGAGCCTTGTTAGTGGTATTAACTAGCAATTTAATTTCACTACCCTGTGCCCCATAAACTAGCGTTATAAGCTAATCTGTCTTTAGAGATAAAACTCTTTACATTCGATTTTCATGAAAACGCATCGCAGAGAACGATCTACTCTCTAACCATCTTTTAATTACACCTAAGTTCATTTCTCACCGGAGTTGTCCTTATTTGTACTCTAAAAAGGTACAAAGATGCCCTTCTGGTCACTGTTTGTGGTGTATGCATTCAGCCAAACGATCTTTCTTGAAAAGTCGTCAATACAGCCATTTATGCAAATACCATATGGCTTTAGTTTGTTATAAGAATCAAAGTGCAAAATGTAATTCGGTACTTTTTCTAAATTGGCTTTCCTGCGTTTTGCACCAATGGGATCTAGCGAGCTCGAAATTAAGCAAACATGTTATTTTCTAAAATGCAATCCGTTTTCTTTACACGTTGCATCCACCTGTATTCATGGAGCTGGCTTGAAGTTGAGTTGATGCTGAATAATGGCGTATTCAATACTTGAATATTATTTTCGTCGAAACGGGCTTCTAGACCTCAAAATGATGTACCTGTGTCGAAATGGAAGAACAGAAACCATGTCTTTGTACTGAAGTCCAGGGTTCAATTAAATAGGTCTATTAATTAATGCGCATCCACATCCATGCTCTTGTTTCCAGTGGCAGTAAAATTGTACACAAACCGGACATCATAAGGCAAATAAGGCGAAAGTCTATATATTTTAGCAAAGGTCCCTTTAGGGGCTCCGTACATTAATGTAGGTTAAAAAAAAAATCAGTTGATATGCCATCAAATCATATTGTATGAATGGAGTTACATATTTAAATCTAAGAGTTATTATAACTGCTATCAATATGTCAAGGGCTTATTTAATGCCGTCTGTCCGGTTTAATTGCAGTTAACACGATCAGCAGTCTTTATAAAACCAAACGTTTGTGTTTTTAATTATTTAGGGGTAACTTAGTGTGATTTAGAATGAGTTTCCAATAGACCTTGTGATAATTGTGTTTGCAGCACTTACGGTTTCGCAGTAGCTCTGTATATTTCTGTTATCGCTGTCAAAGTAGCCGGTGAAGTGGATTCAATTATTGAAAAGTTAACGAAAGTCAACATGAGCTTGTAATGTTTTAAGCTGGTGCATGCCATTACACGAGCGGTTCAGTAATAAATCCGTAAAATGCGGTGGAGATTCAAACCGGAAGACAGAACACAGAACGACGCGGGCAATTTGTAACGTCTCTGTTCTGCGATTGGTAGTCTTCAGTTCAGCATAGACATAATATACGTACACGCCCCATAGACTGACGCTGCCTATTAGAGCGGACGTATCAGCGCGGCGCCATCTTGGATGGGTCCCCAATGCGCCGCCCCCCGCATTTATTTCTACTGAGGAAGAAGTATTCTCAACTACAATGATCATAACTCCCCGAGTTTTTACCGGATTTTCACACGGTTTGCTTTGTTACAAACTGCAGAGACTTAGTTATGATACAAGATGCTGTCACACATTGAAAAATTCTGCTTTCATGTAGAAAGACTTTGTATTACGAGCTTTAACAAATACATACGGTAGACTATGACATATTGATAAATGTATAAATTAATTTGATATTTTAATAAAGAAACCAGTTTGATTGTTCATTTGAATTTATTTCTCTCACACACTCACACAGGCATATTGATAAATGTATACATTTATGAATTTTATATTTTAATAAAGAAAAAAGTTTGATTTTTCACTTAGATTTATTTCTCTCTCACACACACACAAACACTCACTCACCTTCTGTAACACATACAAGTTCCCATATATACTGTTCCAGCTCAGAATTATTTATTTTTTTAAAGGCCTAAAGTAAACGTTATAATTCCAGGTCATTCCAGCATCTTACATTACCCTGTCAGGCTTGCAACTGGGACTGGGTAGCTAAAATCCTTTAAAAAGAACCGTTCTTGCGTATGCTTGCACTCTGTAACTCCAGGGTAGTTAATTTTGCGATGTGTTGCAGCCTTACTTTGTGAAATAGGCCTACAGACACCACAAATGACACAAGCATGAAATGATAATGATGTATAAGTTGTAAAATAACCTAAATTATTGTTCAATCTTACTTGTGAAATGTAATCCCATGCGATCTGGTAGAAATATTGCGTTATTGCAACCGTAAGCTGCATAAAATACAGGCATAATTGCTCGCTCACCATTGACTCTGAATGCTAGCGTTGAGTGGTGAGACCCAACCAATATGGCGGCGACGCTGGATCACGCTGCAGCACATCATGGGGCGTCTACGTATATGATCTACAGTCTGAGCCCACGGTGACTGTAGACTGCCAGAAATTCGGAGTAACCCCAGAGTGCAGTCTGGACGATGGGGCGGGGCGACACATTAAGGCGGGGCGACACGTGTCGCTCCGCCTACACCCAATTTCATTGGTTTATAATATAGCGAATCTTATTGGCGTAGACGCTTGCGCATGCGCATTCCTTTATGTACGTCTTTAGAAATGATCTACCTACGAGCTACCTGCATCTATGTGGGGAAACGACAAACATGCAGTAAAACTTCGGCTCTCGCTGTTGTTTTCGCCGCTTTTAAGGTGAGTTTAGTCCATAAAATCACACAAGTAATACACATTACTGTTCCTGACACTTTTCTTACCTTTAATTGAAACGATTCTGTTATATTTACTTGATAGAAATGTAACGTTAGTGTCTTTGAAGAAGTAGATATGCAAAACAGAACTAACATTTTTTAAAAGAGGTAATTTAGGCTAACTATTGTTTTTGAACGTTTAATCACATTTTATGTTTAGATGAGAGGTTTTGATAGTTATGTAAAGGTTTTGCTGATAAATTTGTCAATGGATGATAGTAATAAGCACATGTATTTAACCTAACGGACCTCGCAGAGTGCGAAAATCCTAGTAGTTGAAACCTGTTCTGGTCTCTCATGGTAAACAAATGGATCAAATGTTCTGTGATTTCAGGAGCGACAGAAAAAACCTCTACAACAAAGGAAAGCTTTAATACATTTAATAATATGAATGTGCATTATTGAAAGCCACTAAACTACGAATACAGTTTGTACACAAACACAGTAGATAATGCTGTACATTTAGCATTTATATAGCATCTATCCATAAACTGTAAGGTTTAGCCTTACAGAAATACAGGCGGTGAACTGAAAAGCTAATTAAATAAGTTAATATAATTTTTTTTCACAACATTTACCTGTATCACTTTGCATCTGTAAATTTCTTATGAAAATGATATATATATCTTATTACTCATTTTAAGACGGCTTTGACATCCAAATGTCAAACAATATGTACAGTGAGACTGAATGAACAATACTAAATTAGTAAACCTAAAAAAAAAATATAAAAAAAAACATGCATTTTTTTCTTTTAAAACTGACATTTTAAACAATATTTTTTTGGCACTTTGACAAATTGTTCATTTTTATTTTTCTAGATTTTTCCATGCTGATGGACTGCAGGTCCAATCTCAGAGGTCCTATATACCGGTACGTATGTAAAATCTCAAACATGCACTAGTACAATTCAAAAGTTTGGGGTTATGTTTTTTTTAATAGTTATTTATATAGCGCTTTACTGGGTACTCAAAGCGCTTTACATATGGAAGGGGGGAATCTCCTCCACCACTAATGTGCATCATCCACCTTGATGACACGACAACAGCCACATTGAACCAGAACACCCCAGCTTATTGTTGGAGAGGAGACAATCAGTTCTATTTGTCAAAATAGTATTTATTGATGTCTTGCTCTGGAAGCAGTCTCGTGCTAATATAATTACAGATCCTGCAACATCCATTTTTGGATTAAATCAATGCTTTGTTTATAATGAGGAGGATGTTTTAAGCTATGAAACTTGCAGAATGCAACAAATAACTTAATCACAACTACCTCAAGTGGCCACTGACTAATCCAACATTTTTTTATCTTCTTTCTTGTTTCAGATGCTGCCATAGAACGGCATGAGAAGGCAACAGTTTGGTAGAACTGAGGATCCAATATAAGAGTGTGCACATGATGTCCCAGTAAACGCCATGTAACTGTATTACACCAACTGAGTGGCAAAAACACTGAGTGGCAGGATTGGTGTTCAGCGTGAATGCTGCAAAAACAGCGCAACACCCAAAACACATCTGGGAAAGGGTTAGGTACAAATAGATACAGTTGACTGCACATTCAACAATAAATCAGAGCAATCTTTGTACAACCTTCCGAAAGCTACAGAAAGACAAACAAATAGATTGCTGCTATTCTCATAAACAACCTGAATCCAGACATCAGAACATTTTATGGTAGATATGTAAAATTTTGGGCTAAAATCATATACTAGGTCATATACTGTATTGACAACTCGTAATATGACGATTATATAATCATCTGGATTTAGAGGTACCTAAACTGTATTTATAGTATTTGTTTAGCAGATAAGGTGTTCACAGGCTTTGCTTTATATATTTCCCCGGCATTGGAATCAGGTACATATAAATGTCTGAAAGTCCAATTCCTGGCCAAACACTGGTTCTTTGGCGAGTTGTAATAATCACTGTTGAATCCAAATACATTTAATTAATTTCAGGAAAAAAAGAAGCTTGTTTTGCTCCCATTTCTGCAATTTCTCTTAATTAAAGTCAGCCCTGCTCCAGAATGTTTTGCCACTCAGTCCAGCTGAGGGTCGTGTCCCAACGGGAAAGTGACATCAGCGCACACCCTCTATTAAAGAAAAGAGACTGGCCTATTGCAAATCCAAGTTTACATTAAAGCTTTGTATTTTGAGTTAAAGTCTATTTGTGTCTGGATTTGCAAAATTTTATTTTTTGTGCAGTTAAGTTTATATATGCTCTCTGTACTTTTACTTTTTGTTAACATCAATAAAAATCACAAACTATTGTTGTTTAGCGTGTGTTCTCTGCAGACAAATTTTGATTTTATCCATTGGGTCAACATTTTTGCATTGTCTGGAAAATTTCGAAATTTTGACGTTTTCATTACAAATTTAGTTTATAAAATGAAAATATTTACATATATGGAGGCACACTTATGTAAAATATATTAAACTGCTGCATTAATATATAATTCAAAAGATTTACATATATAGAAAACTAATATATTAACATATATCAGAAATTAAAATATGCATATATATTGCAAATTATTGTATTAACATATGTATAGCTAAACTTATTCACACGTAAAGAAAATAAAAATATTAAGGTGCCAATCTATTTTGATTTAAGTAATTTTAATATATGAAAATCTATTATTAATATATTCCACGCGGTGTAACTTCTTTGTGGGTATTTATGTGCTCAAATGCGTACTGCAATAAATATTTCTATCACTTCTATTCTTGGTATTTACTGCAAGTCCTCGGGTAGTGTTGCACAGATTTACAGGAGTGAAAATTATTTTCATCCCGTTTGTACACAGATTATAGCATGCACAATGCGAGGGTAGATAAATAAATGGATTTTTAATATCTAATTTGTCACATGTTAACCCGTTGACACTTAGCTATTTAGTCCTACAATAAAATATGGACCTTTAAAACTATAAATTAGACATACATAGCCCCACATATTTTATTAACAGGGAAAGACTTTATACCGCTTTAGCACTTTATACAATTGGACAACAATCTTGTTTAAACGATTGGTCATGCTTTAAACTAAAATTAGCCGTTTGTGTTCCGAGGTGTCCAATACTACAGTTAATAATTAATTATCATTTGCGTAAAATCCGGGTTTGTGCCGATCCACCGAACCTGATGAAGAAGCCAAATGTTAAACAGCTTTATTAGCCTTAATTATGCCGGAGGTACCGTCAACAAGCGCTCGTTTTTGCGTTTTGTTTCATTTAAAACAATATGTGAATCTATTCCCGTGTGGTTCATTCATAAAATCGCACATTAAGGAATGCGCATGCGCAGGCTTGAAGCGTCTATGCCAATAAGATTTGTTGTATTGTAAACCAATGAAATTGCATGTGGGCGGAGCGACACGTGTCACCCCGCCCCAATGTGTCGCCCCGCCCCATCGTCCAGACTGCACTCTGGGGTACTTGGAAATTCGCGTGTAGCGTCTCTGGTCTGTGATTGGCAGTCTACGGTTAGCGACTGTAGACTCTCGGCCAATAACAATGCCTTATCATCTACGGTCATTGTATACATTATTGACTGTATAATTTCTGGATTTATTGTTCAAAAGTAAGAACTGAAATGTAATTTGCCATACTTAGTATTCGATATAGTGTGTCTAAAATGTATCATGTTGAAATTTGTGTTTCAAAGAATCTCAAGTGCAAACTACAAACGCAAATAGTGTCAAAAACTACAAACATGGCGGACGTGCGAGTCCATGGCGAGTCCAACGGTTAATTAGAGATGTTTAGGTAAAGGGGTTTGAGTGATTAATAATCAGTGAATACTCATAATTACATCACGTTAGATAATGTTATCCACATATTTAATCTACTACAACATTGTGAACGTTTGCAAAGATACGTTTGGTCATTAACTTTAAATTCATCATTATACAAACTGAAAACTCACGACAGTTTTCCGCATGAGACCCGCGACTAGCAGATAAAATATGCTAAACTACATTTCTCTTCGAAACGACAAGGAATTAAATTGCCCTGTTAATCATCCTATCAGTTAAAAACCTTCACATTTAGTTTAAATGGTGACTGATTCACGTAACTAAGGCTGTCCTAAACTTGCTTATTTACGAGTATAACTAAGATTAGACTTGCTTAGTATACTCTTCTGCTACACACTTTTTTGACTTCTGTCAAGGTACTTTAAGGTACATAAATTCGTGCAGTCATTCGTGTCTTGTGTGGGGACCCCTGCTGGTCGGAATGGTGTAAATAAATGCATCAAAAACTCATGCATAAAACACCTTTTACACATTGCAAATCTATTAATTGCAGTTCACTAATCAGAGATGAGATAACCCGTCGATACTTGTTTAATTTCAAAGATTTAGCATGAAGTGAAGTCTGCATGATGTTTCATTTCAACTCGTCTTCAACCTTTAAGATATTATATCAAATGTAATGGTGCAAAATATCATTTATTAATTACATGTATTGTATTAATTACATTAAATAAAGAAGATTAGCTAAATATATAACACAATAGCAATTTATTATTCTAAATATGAAATCTTTAATGATAAAACAATGGCGTTCATAACTTTTATCTTTTGTTTTTCTTTTTTGAGTCCAGTATGATTTTTATTTTCACAAATTCCTTTTTTAATGCTCTGTAAACTTGCATCATTTTGGAGAAGGGTATAGCTGCATCATGGAGATCTCCAAATTAGGGTGGGAGCTCCAAAAAATAGGGGTTGAAATCTCCCCTGCAAAAGACACTTTATTCAGATTTGCGCTAAATAAAGTGCTAAAAAAAAGTCAGTTCAGGAGATACATGGAGCATATTTATTTATATAGCTAGGCATATTTTATATATATTTCGTTCTAATATCAAATAGAAACAATGTTTAATTTACAAACATTTATTTTGAAATGCAATCAATTTGGATGTATCCAGACCATCCAGACCTATGATCAGCCTATGATCCAGACCGTCTTGATCACTTAAATCCACTATGAGTTGATTTAATTATTATTTTTTTCATTTACGAAATTGTTTAATGCTGCATCCTATATGTATATGGATGTGTTTGGGTTGTTTTAAATGTTTTTTTTTTTTTTAAATACCATAGAGTTGTGGTGGAGTAAATCAAACGCGATATGCGGTGACGTCACAAAAGCGTTGCATTGTGGTATATGAAGCTGTCTGAAGTGAAGTGTACAAATGAAGATGACTCGCTCCCTCGGTCAAAATCGAGGGCGCAAGGGTCTGTCCAAATGAACTTCCCTTGTCCACTTCACGAAGTGGAACGCACTTCAAAATGGCCGTAATTTCTACGGTCTATGCCTGCGTCTCAATCAAGCCTGCAGTCTCCCTCTCATTTACTGAAGCTTTCGCGCCTCGATCGCCCCCCGGTGACCGGTCCCAGTATAGCCGCCCCTCTGTGTTTTCTAATGGACGCGAGGCAAACTAAATAATAATATTACACTTCAAAAATGTTTCCCCAAAGTTAGTTTATGTCACTGAAGGCAGTTATCATCACGATGATTTCATTTCAGGTGTTCGTTTTAAAAATAAGTTTAGTTTGAGTTAGTTATTTGATGCTATAAAAACGGGGGTGTGACGTCATGATTGACAGCTGAGACTGACGGCTTCTCTGAGTGAAGTTGTCACTGAGGCACTAACGGACTTTTTTCGAAATTTTTGGGAGCAGATTAGAGCTTTAGCTTTAATTTCTACATTTCCATAACTGTTTATTTCACACCAACATAATTAATTGTTCTGCATCTGTGAGAGTGTGGGCGGGCTTTTGATATCGCGGCTGTACTTCCTGCTCTACTTCCTGCGCGCTACTGCGCAACTCCGGTCCCGAAATCGCTACTGCGCAGACTCGGTCCCAAGATGTCAGCGCCGTGCAAGGCTGCCTGAAAGCTTCAAATATGGCAAGCGGAAACGGATGATGTCGAGTCGTCCATATTTTTTTACGGTCTATGGTCTCAATCAGCTCCCTAGTTCACTATTCATGATCAGGACATAAGTCAATGGGCTGACTCCCTAAACAGTGTCCTGACAACTGAACTAGGGAGCTGATTGAGACGCACCCTATGATTCCGGCCAGGGGAAGTGCTTATGGAAGTTTGCAAGTGCGTGGAGTGGAACCCACGAGTGGAACGCAGCATTGGAGATTTGCATGTATTTGTCATCCTGTTTTCAACACTTAGAGGGCGCTATCCATAGTTGTATCCATAGACTGTAAAAAAATAACAAAACGTCTTTCTTAATCGGACATGGAGAATAAAATATGATGTCAAACGACACTGCAAAAAATGCTTTTCTTTCTTAGTAGTTTTGTCTTGTTTCTTGTCAAAATATCTAAAAATTCTTAAAACAAGTATTTACTAGACAAGCAAAAGTAATTGTTGGGATGGGGAACTTCTATGTTAGTAAAGTCTGCACTGCAAAGAAAAAAAAAAGCATTCTTACTTAGTATTTTTGTCTTGTTTCAAGTCTAAATATCTAAAGATTCTAGCATTAAGAAACATTTACTAGACATGTAAAAAAATGTCTTGTTTTGGGGACAAATAACTCAAAACTAAGACAGTTTTTGCTTAAAATAAGACAAATAATCTGCCAATGGGGTAAGAAAAATAATCTTAATTCAAACAGAAAACAAGATTATTTTTCTTACCCCATTGGCAGATTATTTTGCTTAATTTTGAGTAATTTTTCCCCAATGTTTCTTAATGTAAGAATTTTTAGATATTTAGACTTGAAACAAGACAAAAATACTAAGTAAGAAAGAATTTTTTTTTTTTTTGCAGTGCAGACTTTACTAACATGGAAGTTCCCCATCCTTCCTCCCCTTCTCGTTCCATGAACCTCTGCAGAGTTAACTTTACTTTTAGTTTAACTTTAACTTAACAATTTTTTTTTACTGTTCCTGTGGTGTTGAGCAACTGCAATTACTGTCAATCCTATAATTTTATATTATAATTTATTTAAAGTGAATAAATTGTAATGAAAAATAAATAAAGTAAAATAGGCTAGCTAAAGTAAATCGTAAGTGGAAGTGGAATCGTAATCTGTCAGTTCATTGAATATTTAAAATATTATGTTAAAAATACACATTGGTTGGCCAATTCATGAGCATACATCAGCATTTGCACATTTAGGGAAATAAGGCATTATTAATATACCATGTAAGCTGCTATGTGCTAGAAATGGGTAAACCACTATCTGTCCGTCTGCCCGTGGGGTGGGCCGCACCGCCGCGCCAGGCAGTGTCCCACATTGTCCCCCCGAAACATACTCTTTGTCCTCCCTTGGGCTTATTAGCAGGTGGTCACCCTAGTAGCAGCTCGTTGTTTTTGCCCTCAATCAACATTTACATCAGGGGCGTAGCCATCTTTTCAGAAGTGAGGGGGACAGAAATGTTGTAATACCATTTTTTTTTTTTTTTGGACCAATATAATTTATCGCATCTCTTGCTTTTAATTGGGCAAGATATCAAATACACTGCTGAAAAATAACCAATAATTAATATCTATAATATTATTATCCTATTCTCCTATTTTTTTTTTTTTTTTTTGCCAATTTTATGATTGGTTTATATACTACAAACACTTCTGCATTAAGAGTCCATAGATTTTATGCAATGTAAAACAATATATATATTCTGATGTAACTCATCTGTTCTCTATGTCAATATATAGTAAAGTGTGATTTATTCCTGTGATCAAAGCTGAATTTATCATCATTACTCCAGTCTTCAGTGACACATGATCCTTCACTAATCATTCTCAGATGAGGATCTGATGATCAACACACACTTAGGATTATTATCAGTTGTGCTGCTCATGGTGATGCTTAATTTTCTAAACATTTGTGGTAAAATTAAAAAAAGAGAGAAATTAATACTTTTATTGATCAGACATGCATTAAATTGATCACAAGTGATATTTTTAATATTACAAATTAGATAATTTATTTAATAAATGCAAATAAATGCTGTCCATTGAACTTTCTATTCATTAAAGAATCCTGAAAAATAACATGTAGGCTATCATGGTTTCCACAACATTTTGGGAACTGTTTTCAACACAGATAATAATCATAAATGTTTCTTGATTATGAAATCCTCATCTGAGAATGATTAGTGAAGGATCATGTGTCACTGAAGACTGGAGTAATGATGATAAATTCAGCTTTGATCACAGGAATAAATTACTATATATTCACATAGGAAAAAAAGCGGTTTTAATTTGTTTTAACTATTTTTGATTACATAAATGCAGCCGTGGTGAGCAGAATACTAAACATTAAAAAAGCTGCATCATTCATATGATACTTTATTGTCAATAAATAGCCTACATTGAGATGACTTGAAAAACACACATAAAGCATATATTGTCGCACTCGTCTGATTGTCGTCGTCACGTTTCATCACTCATAACGATTGTTTTCCTTCAGCTGCAGCCAGGGGTGCCGCCAGAAATTCTGGGCCCTATGGAAAACAAAATTTCTGGGCCCCCTACAATTTTTACAGATAAAATTTAACCCAATAAACATGCCCTGTATACTTTTAAAAAGATATTTAGCACATTGCATAGTTAAAATGTCTAAAGATGAGTACAAAGCCTACAAAAACAAGAAACAAATATAGAAAGATGTACTTGTTTACATAAAAGGGAGAACATTAATTATCTCAATTGCAATTGCAAGCACAACAGAACATATTGTACACATATTGACATATATTTTACATGAACAAGCTTTAGCTGGGTCAAACTGCTCTATCAGGAAACACCAGCTAGAACTAACTCATAATTAAATCAGTCAAGGAATAAAACTAGCTAGGGCAAAAGGGCTCAAAATCAAGACACACCAGGAGTAATGCCAGGTGTGTCTTGGCATTACTCATTCAACCTATTGCAAGTCGATTTATCATCACAAGAGTCTTGAAAATATATTATGAAGGTTGAAAAGTTACCTAGTGCTGCTTTAAGAACATCAAGTAAGACAGCATTGATCGTAGCAGCAGCACTGTCACGTGACAGAACATGGCAAACTGATTTTGTAATTTTTGAAGCGTGTAGATTACTTTTTGTTTCGCGCTCAGGCTCACCTTGTTCGTTTGAGACGGGGACGGGGGGCGTGGGAGAAGGGTGTGCAGCAGCCACTGAATCTGTGTCTACGAGACATGATAACCCGGAGACAGCACAGCAGAGATGTATTGTTGGATGTAAATTATAATTCAGTAATTATTTTAGCTAGATAAAAGCAGGTCATGTAGCAACAAAAATAAGTAGGCTAACTCTGAAAGTTTTGGAATAACGTTAGAGGAATAGGGCAAGCTGCCTTTCTTTTTGAAAAACTGTGTGACATACTGTAGACTTCGGCGTTCTCTGTCTTCTCTTTCCTTCTTTCCGTTTTTGATGCCCCGACTTTTGATGTGACATACCTGCGTGTGTGACTGTCTGCGCTTCATCATAGCAAGTGCAATAACCAAGAGCTCACGCTAGCGCGGACCGCGCAGGTGGAATGAACCATTGTGAGGGAGGGGGGAGAAGGTTGTGACTGACATTTTGAAATTAGTTTTTTAAATATAAAATCTATGGTCAAAACGGACAAAATACACATTTACTACATGAGGGGCCCAAGCACATTTAATGTATGTATAAAAAAGAGAAAATAAATAAGAAAAGAAATAGGGGGTCTGCTCTTCTGGGCCCTAAATCAGTCTGGGCCCTTAGAATCGTCCTAACCTTCCACCCCTTTACGGCGCCCTTGGCTGCAGCTCCAGCTTGACAGGGTATTACGAATCCACTTTTGGACTTTCTGTGAGAGCGCCCTCCTCATATTAAGATTCGGAAAAAATTACAGGTCATGCATAGAAAATCTTGATGTATTCACATTGGTTTCTATGTAAATACACTTGCCCCTGACCTCAAGAAGCGCGCAATCAACCGATATTAGAGAAGGCTGTCGTTAGCGTCCCTGTTAACTTGTCCGCCCCTGCGCAGGGTAACGCTGGTTCGAATCCCGCTCGGAGTGGGTCGACTAGGATTGGTGAGACCCAGTAAAAGTGCGGGGGACGAAAATACATTTTATTAAAAGTGAGGGGGACACGTCCCCCGCGTCCCCCGCGTAATCTACGCCCATGATTTACATAACATACTAGGCTATCTATTTCGATCCCCTGGCTTTGACGAATTTGTATCTTGTGGAAATACATCTTGTGGAAAAAAATAAAAATTTTTGCAGATGAGCCTGACAATTTTGTGAAATGGCATTATTTGATATTTTAATATAGCATATTTAGGGAAAAGAGAAAAAATACAACACTGTACATGTTATAAGAAAATATATAACAAAATATGTTTGACAATGCCTTAATAGATGTGCGTATAGTATGAGGGGAATAGTGTTTGTTATACATAGAATACATACACAATATTTTTGGATAATTTAATTTGATTATCCAATAAATGTCAAGCACAGAAATGTAAAGTTTTAATTGATTGTGTCATGTAACAAGTTGACGAACAAGCAGTGTGTGGGTATAAAACATGTTCATCAGTGAGTACGAATGCCTTATATTAAAATATTTTTATG
The DNA here is from genome assembly GCF_024679245.1 of Pseudorasbora parva. Lineage (NCBI taxonomy): Eukaryota > Metazoa > Chordata > Actinopteri > Cypriniformes > Gobionidae > Pseudorasbora > Pseudorasbora parva. The sequence continues at coordinate 58,672,583 of NC_090172.1, read as the reverse complement.
TAGGGATTTTTTTTTAGGTCTGCTATTTGTTTTTACAACTTTCCATATGTCCAGTACTAGTCTTTTTTTCCTTCTACACTCATACCGTTCCCTTTCCGTGTCATTAAAAACAAAATATCCCCTCCGACCATCACTTTTGGTCACTATATAGTGCAGAATATATTCACTATATTACATAAGCATTATATTTTTGGTTTAGAGATGTTTTTGAAATTCGCTTCTGCAGCACATATTTGTGAATGAATGAATAGTAAAACGTGGAGTAGTAAATAGAGAACGGAATCGGGAATGCCGTGCCAAAAGACCAGAGGTGAACAAAGTACACAACTTAATAACTTGAGTAAAAGTACAACTGGTCAAATATTACTCTATTACAAGTGAAAGTTGTAAAAACAGATTTTTACTTAAGTAAAAGTACAGAAGTATTTGTTTTCAAAAGTAGTTAAGTATTAAAATGCGTTGACATAAAGGAACTTTACTTATTTTATTATTATTGTATAAATGCAAACTATGCCATCATGTTTTAAGCCAGTCAGTGATGCTCCAATCTGACGTGCTAGCATACGACTAACTTAAACTCATTTAAATACTTGTATAAAAGTTACAAAGTTCTTTACAAAGCTGCTGTCACTTTAAGGCCGCATGCACGGATCCTATACACTCTATGTGAATACTCACCAAAATGAACATTTTGACATCCGTCTTCTTCCATTTTGCTATAAACTGATCAGTGTTAAAAAAAATGCTGTGACCCTACAAGAGTGGGTTTTTGCAGGAAGCCTTTCAGGAATCAAACACCTTTTAAAGAAGAAAAAAAATGAATTTCAAAGTTGCTACAGAAACGACTTTCAACTTTGAGGACCTTGATAGAAATGTAGTGGAGTAAAAAGTACGATATTTGTCTTTTAAATGTAGTGAAGTTAGTCATAAGTTTCCAGAAAGAAATAATACTCAAGTAAAGTACAGATACTCAAAAGGTGTACTTAAGTACGGTACTCAAGTAAATGTACTTAGTTACTGTCCACCTCTGCAAAAGACATGGATGTTTTCCACAAGTCTCAGGTGAAGTCTTGAATCGAGTCAAGTTTTTAGGTCTTTTCATATCTCCAGTACTAGAGTCTTTTTATTTTTCCTTCTACACCCACACCTTTCCCTTCCCGTGTCTATTCCCAGATTGCCGTCCGCAGCAGCCTCCAGCCAGGCCGCGGTGCTGTGTAGCCGGAAGGTTCTTGTAGACGGCTCGGCTGTAAGGGATGAAGCACAGACCCAGCTGCAGGTGACGAGCGAGCCGACAGTACGCAGCCAAGGCCAGAACCAGCAGCGGAGTGACGAGCAGGAAGCCCACGACCAGCAGAGCCACGCAGCCGCCGTCATTCAGCAGGTCCGAGCAGTACGGGGTCGAGCCGTGCGGACGCACCTGGAACACACATTTGACAGGTGAGGTTTGGGATAAATATGGGGATGTGTGCAGGTATTGCTGAGGAATTATTCTCTGAGGTATGGACAGACAACAGATACACTGCGCAACAATGTTTGCCGAAAGCACAATATACTCATTTTCTTTAGGAAGTCGATCTTTGTTACTTCCAAGGTTGGGAGGTTTGTCTTTCTAATATATTTTTTTATTTTTTATTTTTTTGGGGACAATCTGATTCATTAAAACCTCTGAAAATCACAATTTTGCGTTGTGAAAGTGTTGCTAAAATTTAAAAACATTTTAGAAGGATATGATTACAAGGAAGGTTGCGTGACATGGTTTGGAGCCCCATGATATAGTTAAAGCTCTGACTTAATCTGAAAAATGTAGGATCAATACAGTAAGGACGACAGAGCAAATCGACATATAGTGAACACACACATCAACATATACCACTTAATCCGAATAACTTGACAAAGACTGTTGACAAGGACAAATGTTATTTTTTGCACAAATGGAACCCAACATCCCGTAGTTTCTGTTGAAGCCAATACGGAAGTGACTTAAACTGCAATTCCTCGACTGGCCACTAAGGCTCCAGAAAGAAGCAGAATCTCATTGAGCCCCATGTTAAAATGCCCAACTTTACAGCAGAAAAAGACATGTTTACAGCCTGGTACAAATTGTGGTTTTGGTCTATACGGCTAATTTTGCCCTTCATGATGACTGTGAGTGGTGGGATGTGTGCAGGCATTGCTGAGGAGGGTCTTCCTGGAGGATTATTTCTCTGCAAGAATGTTTGCAGACTCAGCATGCTCATTTTCTTTGGTGAGTCGATCTTTGTTATTTCCAAGGATGGGAGTTTTTTCATTCTGACAATTTTTTTGACAAGACCACTGTTAATCTGATTCATTAAAACCTCTGCGTTGTAATAATGTCACTTTCACAAGGACGGTTGTGTAACATGGTTTGGAACTTATTGAAAACTCTTAAAGTGCCTCTATTATGCTTTTTTTAAAGACTCTCACTTTTGTTTCGGAGATCTCCTATGGGTTTACATGCATCCGATGTCAAAAACACTTCAGGCAGAATAGCCAGAACCGCCCAGTCTGTTGTAATTGGTCTACAGTAGCTGCGTTTACAGCATAATGCAACTTAGAGGGGCGTCTTCCGGCACCGAATGGAGTCAACGTGTTGAGTCAACATGAGTCTTTAGTATTTTCTGTTAATATATATATATTATCTGTTAATATGTTATATATCTTGTAGCCGCCTAATAATGCAACTAATGCTGATTTGTTTCATTGTCATGTATGTTTGTAACTGGAATTACTGATGAGGCGTTTCAGTCGTTCTTTCTTTTAAGAGACAATAACTTTATTCGTCATACATTTTAATCTTTAAAACTGCAGACTGTTTTACATTCACAAACAGTGATATATTACACTCTGCATGAAAGGAAATGTTTGAAAAAGCATAATAGAGGCGCTTTTTTGTTATCTTTTGTCATGAGTTGCATATTTATCCTTGTATGATGCATCAACCTTCCTGAAGCTGCAACAGTAATGTATGTTCAGACGGATATCACATTTTCAATTATGATTCTTTGGTTGAATAACATTGCATGGGAGGAAGGGGATTGAGGGGTGAAACTGACCCTCACATTCTTTATCTATCCCCCTGTGAGATTAAGGGAAGCAGAGTTAAAAAAGAGCGACTGAGTAAACAGAGTAGGAGGGTGAAAACACTGATAAAGCCCATCTGTGTTCGGAGCTGCACTTTCTCACTCTGACAGGTTTCTTCACTCCAGGAGATGCTTGTAAAAATCACAGCTGAATACAGTCGTACTTAAAGGAACTGTATGTAAGAAATGTATTTCAATTAATTATAAAATGGCCCTGATATGTCACTAGACATTAAGAAATCATGTTAATTTCAAATACTTATATATCACTGACAACTGTAGTCCGCCTGGATATTGTAAGTAAAAAGTTTTTGTTGCAGCCCTCAACTGATGTTGATGTTGACATGTTGTGTTTTGGCCTAAAGCTCCGCCCTCCACCTATCGACCAATCATGAAGACAGTAATGTTTGGGCATCTGGGTTGCCAGCTCTGCTCTAGTTACCACAGCTGAAGATCTACAAACGTTCCTGCTGATCCTGCAGCCAATCTGGCAACCTCGAGTCAGGGGGAGGGGGAGAGGGGGGGATACAACACTGCAGTACCAGTTTTGGCCACAGTCTTACTTAAGCCCCGTTTCCACCAAAACTACCGGGAACAATTTGTACCATGAACTTTTTGTTACAGGAACTTTTCTCCCCCCCAGACCTGCAACTGTCTGCGTTTCGACCGCGATCTAAAGTTTCGTGAAGATTAGGCAGATTAGTCCGGTGATGTAGGACTGCGCGCGACTGCTCCTCCAAGTCAGTGACGGACAGTAGGCTAATCATTTTTGCGCGATACTATATCCGCGTTTACAAGCACACTTTTTTTTTCATTCCGATTGAAAGATTTAGTGGACTGTTTACATGAGACGTTATCTAAACCGATCTGGTGTTTACATGTGATGACTTTCAATCGCAATCATTTTGTCACATGCAGTTTGTCTGCCACATCAAAAATGTCAACGCTGTTTTCTCCAGCAGCTGGACTGTGTTTACTGTAGCCATAGCAACTCTTAACAGCCACCAGGACTAATACAGTATTATATAAGCTATTTATTTGTTGTAAAGTGTAATAATCATCTCAGAAAAAAAAAAATTCTTCTGTCGGCGCAGTTAAAGTAAAAACTGCCTGGGGCAATACGCTGTCATCATTCCAACATTATCTTCATAACTTACGAAATCAAAAGTTTACCCCTCAGAAAAATCTACTTTCCTCTCTTGTCAACATGAGCGCGGCGCGCCCTGTCACGTCATGTAAGGACACACACTTAAAAGTAATCGGTCAGGTCGTTTACATGGTGAAAAATAGACTGTAAAAAAATTAATAACGAGTATGGAAGAGATTCAAGCTGTGCTGCTTTTGCTGGTTATGTATAGGTTTACGAGGTAATTAACAACGACAGAAAAGAGCACTAGCATATTCAGAAAGCTTGTAAAGCTAGATTTAAAATTACAATGTATACAGTATTATTATCAACTATTACGGATATTGAACGTGAGATGGCTGAGACGAACGCGCGCCATCAGACAGAGACCAAGACTGATATTTACTGAACGTAGACCGAACCTCACAAAAGACTTTTAAAAATGCCGGTTTGAAATAAAAAGCTGCGTGAGCTCAACCAATCAGTATGTTCAGCACCCAAGTCCCGCCCTCGAAAGTTCCTGAACTTTGAAAAAGTACTACCTCGCGAGCAGGGCCGTTTGGAGGGGGAAATATTTAACCAGAACTTCATTTAGACCCTGGTTCCTGCGGTCAAAACACACGAAGTACCACCCCAAAGTTCCTTGTTCCTGGATAAAATTCCTGCGGTGGAAATGCGGCTATTCACTTCCTTTAAAGGTGCAGTACGCAATTTAGGTGTAGCAATGAAGGTGGCGGTGGTGGTGGTGGGGGGGGGGTTATCGATTTCATGCAACAACTGGGTTTCCTGTTAGTTTCCTGCACCTTAACTCGTGTTGATTTCTAAAGCGCTCTTCACAATACAAGTAGTCTTAATTTTCCTATTATGTGTCTTTGACAGACTTTGACTGAGAAGTTGACTGCTTATGTGAATTGGCAAACTATTCTCTCCACGGTGGTCTGCTGTTCCTTACAGACCTTTGAAATTGACCTCTCGTTCATATGTGTCACATGGGGACTAATTGGTCCGGTGGGCCATTGATCTTTGATCCTAAGGTCTGGTAATTGGAGAGGTTGGAAGAATTCAGCCTTTATTTACACACATTGACCCTTTCTGACCCATGGGCGCTTTGTCACGATAGCTTAAGCTGTTTTTTTTTTTCTATCAAGAGACCACATGTGATATCTCACAGAATCTTGTCTGCTAATTCTGTAGTAATGTTTGAGTGATTGCATTTGATACGACTTTAAAATAAGTCAAATGTTTCAAAAATGAATAGAGCTGAGATTATAATAGTAGGTCTATTCTTCTGTGGGTCAAAGTGCAAGAATGCTTAGGGTAGTCACTGTACAACTGTGAGAGGAGAATTTTTTTATTTATCAAACTCCAGTAATCCACTCCTGTCCTGAAACGCTTCTCTTCCGACGTCATCCTCCCAACTCCTGACCTGCCCCTGCTAATACTCCTGCACTCAAACTGCTGAGAAATGCCCAAGATTAAGAGATTACTTGGCGAATCAAAGAGAAACCATGGCCAAACTCCCAAAAATCCCTAGAAGAATATCTCTGAATCATGATTAGCTTTTATTCTGAGTCTTTTTCCCAGATTATGAAGGACATTCCTTAAGTGCAGCCACGTTTGTCTCAGAATATAAAATCATTTTCAATATGATTGTTGTTAAATGGCTCTTACTTTGATTAATACAATGTCATGTTTTCAACTTTAAATCAACATACTTTCTCAGTTAGTTTACACACATAGGTATTTTAATTAGCGCAACTAAAACTTAAATTATTACTTGCATAATAAGCGCACTGCATTGTTTGGCCTCTATTTGCAGAAAGTTTAAGATCCTATGAAACTGTTTGATCTTTTCATGAACTGTTTTCATAAATCTAAAGTTAAAGCGCTCCATAATAACGCAATAGTCTTCACTTTGATGTTAGACTGGAAAAAAAAGTGTTGGATTTACATAATTTAATTGTGTACATCGGTCCCACATGAAAAATTAAGTTAAACAAACATAATTTGTTCATGTAACTTCAAAATCATGAAATGAATTTATTTTAAGTGACTCAATTAAGAAGTATCGAAGTGAATTTTACATGGCAAAGCACTTCAATTTGATTTATATTTAAGTGGATTGAACACAATCAAATCAAGTTAGGACAAAATGATTAGCAATTGTGTTGTTTTTTTATTTATATATATATATATATATATATATATATATATATATATATATATATATATATATATATATATATATATATATATATATTTAAATGTCCCATTTTTTTTTGCAAGTACATGATTTGTCCAATTTTTATTTTGACAGTTTTCAGGTTGTTTTTTGCACCTGTGTCTACACGTAAATGTCCTCATCACGTGAAATGAGCAACTTTGAGCTGCCGTGTCAAATCATATTCCATCACATCCATCAAAAAGAGCCTTTTCATATATTTTGTATGTTTGATAATATCATGACCAGTTTAATGCACTTCTCCCAACTCTTACCGTAGAATGACAGAGAAAGCCGAACACCACCATGACAATAGCAGGAGTGAGGATGAGGCCGAAAACCAGCCCAGCCAGGCAGGCGTTGATGGCTGCGATCACCAGGTTCTGCGCGGTCACCAGAACTGAACAAGCCCAGCAGTCCAGCGAGCCCCGGAGCTCCAGCGGCCCTTCAGCCTCTGCAGCCGAATACGGTGGAGGCACGACCACGCCTGACCCTCCTGCTGGGGTCCCGGCAGGCACAGTGGAGGCCAAAGAGTGTGTGTGCTGGAAACTGGGCTGATGGTGATGATGGCTGTTGGTTGGGAGCTCTTCAGAGAGGTCGAGGGTCTGGTGATGAGCCCCCTTCTCCAGTGTGCCGTTCATGCTCATCCTGATCTGACAATAGAGAACAAACGTGTAATGGAAAAATTGTAATCACTGATGAAGAATATTGATTATTTAGTGTGTTGGTATTCATACAGGAGCTAAAGCCCTATTCGGACAGGATTTATTTAAAGGGTTAGTTCAACCAAAAATGAAATGTATTGTCATTAATGACTCCCCCTAATGTCGCTCCACACCTGTAAGACCTCCGTTCATCTTCAGCCTCAGGACACAGTTTAAGAATGAGAATCTCTTGAAGCATCGAAAATACATTTTGGTCCAAAAATCACAAAAACTATGACTTTATTCAGCATTGTCTTCTCTTCCGGCTTTGTATTGGTTCATGATTCAGATCGCCAATGCCACGTGATTTTGGCAGTTTGACACACGATCCGAATCATGAATCAATACCCTGATTCATAACCATTCAAATCTTTATTTGAGGAGTGAAAACAAACACGTTTTCAACATGGGGACATGGGGGTAAAGTGATTATTATCAGAGGTTCTCTGTGATTTTAGTCCCGTCCGAATGTCCCATTTCGGTAATCATTACGAACAATATCAGTAAAGATTACCGAGACTTTTACCTTCTGGAAAAAGGTCTGTTAAAATGACCTTGGGTATACTAATCCCGTACGAATAGTTCCGCTATAAAAATATATGGTAAAATGCCGTCATTTCCTGTTTAAATGTTCTATGGTATTTATTCACAAGTTTTGTGAGAATGGAGGTGCTTGAAGCATTCGGTTGTGTAATGTTAGCAACACATTATGAGCTGTTTGATAACGTTATCATGCAAAAGGCTAATCAATTACCCTTATGTGTTCGACGTTGTAAAGAGCATTGTGCAGCGTTTACTACAGCAAAGTTGAGCGAGTGGCTCGCTGAGCTGGTGTAAGTGAGCGGAGGCGGGACTAATTTGCATATTCATGAATCTTTAGATAGCCTACTAAAGGAAGCAAGAATGAAGAGTTACATTCAAGTTGTTTTAAGGCATGAAGACATTTTCACAGGGGGAAAAATGCATTTAAATGTCATTTTGGTGGAGTTTGAAGGGATACAATTATTGGGGGGACTTTATTAAGCAGCTGAAGACACGGCTATTCCGCGAGCACTAGTGGGTCTCATTCATTAATAATTGCTGGATTCTTTCATATTTGTACGCACAGGAGAATTTCTTACGAAAATTTCCGCCTGATTCACAAAACATTAGACACATGAATTTGTTCTTAACCTCGTTTTGATTTGAGTGAATTTGGGAGTAGCTTATTCTAAATGAGTGCCAAGTGCACAAGGTTAGTCATTTGCATAAAACACACCCTAACATCTCCATATAAGGGCTTTCCACACACTTTCCTTACAGCCTTGCCAAGTGTGCTGTTCTCACTTGTTATCACAATAAACACCTTTTATACAGACCCAGATTACAGAGCTCACATTACCCGGCTGTACATATGCGTATATCTGCGTTATTCAGAGAAACTGAAGCAATAATGCAGCTTTTCTTCCTCTTTAACTTTATATGATTGAATGTATGTAGGATTAAATTAAGTTATAATATTTAATAATTTCAAATGGATTATTTTATATAATTAGTGCAATATACTTCAATGTAATTATAGTCTTGTTAGGATATAACTTCTTAACACGATTATAAAGCCAGAGTAGGCTGTTATTTTTGCATACTGTTGGTTTCTGTTGTTCCTATATTTCTTATCGTAAATTAAGAAAAAAATAAAATAAATGCCACTTTGTCTCAATATGAAAACTTTGGTGTATTGTGATTTGTTATGCAAATCGTTCGTACGCACATTTCACGCCCAAACGTGTGCATACGCGCATTCACACGGGGCCTAACGTTAGTTTGATTAGTCGCGTTGTGCACGGAAAACTTCCGCGAGGCTCGTCAAAATACAGCTCTGAATAATACATTTTTGTGGACAAACTGCATCTAATAATAGCGGAGAAACGGAGTGAGCTGGTGCTAGGAAGGTAATAAGTGATCCAAGCCGCCCAAAACATGACCATTCTTTATTTCAAACTTCAAGCTAATTTGTTAGCACAACGTTACTGTTTAACAGCAGGGCTTGACCTGTCAGGCGTTTTGGCAGATGCGTGTGCTGTATAATGTGTGGCGTGCTTCCGTTAAACTTTCATTTTATGGTTATAACATTTTCCTTATCTGTAAGTGTTACAAATTTACGCAAGGATTTCCATTTTGCATGATAAAGGCTTGTCCTGACGTTTTGTTGAAACTTCAGACTTTACTAAATGCGCATGCGCGTCAAACAGAAGAGACAAAAATATTAATTTAGCTGTTGTTGTTGGACGTTAATTTTAAGTTTAAATGTCAACATGTAATTCAAATATTTTATGACTGGTAACTCTAAAGGGGTAACAGCGTGTAATTGGATATATATGTAAGACGTTTCTTACATTTAAAGGGTAAAGAAATCACAGTAAGAGTGAATGTGCTTTCCTGCAGAACATTCCTCTTATTTGTTAAGTTTGTGTTTTTCTTTCTTTTTCTTTCTTATCTTAATTTTTAATGTAGGGATTTTTGCTTTACAGCTCTTTTGCATATCGATTCACTATATTTATTCATTTGGCAGGTTTGTTTGAAGGACAGCATTGTGCAGGATGTGGAATAGTGTGTTTTGTTTTGTGTTTTTAGAAAACTGATTTTTTTTTAATCCGATTAATTTAAATTTAAAAAAGGTAAATTAATTGATAAGATATAGTTGCAGCCCTACTCTGTTGTTCTATTGTAAGTCGCTTTAGATAAAAGGAGAAAACAGACATGCTTTTATAATTTTTTTCTTATGTTCTTTTTTGACAAATAGCTTGAGGAATACTAAGAAGTTAAATGTCTAACTTTATTTTCAAAAATGAGAGGGAGGCTTTTGAATGATGTCCCGGGTCGATAAAGACCCAAAGCATGTGTTTAAGGTAGGTGGATATGCACTGGATAGGTTTTATATTTTTAAGCTTGAACCACATTATCATGCAATAGAGCTACAAAATACTTGAAAGCAGTTTTAAAACATTCAGCCATTAGTTGGTTAATTTGAACATTTCTTGTTCATTATATTTTTTGCTATTTAATCATGCAAGCCTCATTTTAAATGAACTTGCTCATATTTGACACTAATGTGGCCCTGACATCTTCAAATCTGAGATTAAACTGCTGTCAAATCCTGGACATAATCTGTGATCGTGATCTGTGTTTGCTGACTACAGCGGCTGCAGGAAACTGTAGGTTATTTCACTCCGAGTCCTCAGCAGGCGTTTAAAAATTTAAAAAGGTTGTTACATAAAGTATTGCCAGTGGTGTTGACTTTGACATCGGTTTGGCACTGTTTACTAACCACTAAAGTTCAGAGCAAGGTTAAATCACTTATCGCCAGGAAACTAGGTTTGTATGATCTTTTAATTAGGTCTTTAATCAGAGACTGATTGTTATCTGAAAGCCAATTGGCCCTTTGCGGCGGAAACTAATTGGTATTTCAGTGTTTTTGGAAAAACACAGGCGATGTGATGATGAGTGAGAGGCCTTGACATCGCAGTAACACACACACACACACGTCTTTTATCGTGTATGGCTATGTGTAATTTTATTCCAAAATAAAATGAAATCGTCACTAAAGAAAATAAAGCCCAACTATAGGGTCATTACAATTAATTCATAACTATGCACCCAATCACTGTTTCACTTTTAATCTCTTTATATCCCAGTTTGCACCAAACCCATCTTGAGAGTTTGCTGCCAAAAACAATTTTTGTTTTAGTTTTATCCGATTACTGGCGCTAGTCCCGTTTGAATTTCCAGTTGTCGCTAAATAACTTAATATGTTGGAGTTTGTCTTTGGGTGAGCGAGGAGGATTTTTCTTCAAACCCTCCCAAACAGCATGTGGTGATGTAGGGGTTGTTTGCTCAATTTCTTTAGTCTTTCTGACCCCAAGACTCAACTAAACTCTGCGATTCTCCATCTGTGATCTTTGGAGAATCTTTTTCCACTCAAAACTCTCCTCGCCGTGCATTAGGATGATATAGACACATCCTCTTTCAGGCAGATTCGTAAAATCTTTAGTTGAATCTTAAATATTGCCCTGATGATGAAATGGGGATTTTCAATGCTTAAGCTATTATTTTCTCGCAGCCACTTTCTATTTTGTGAAGCTCAACAATCTTTTGCTGCACGTCAGAACTATATTCTTTGGTTTTACTCATTGTGATGAAGGATTAAGGGAATTTGACCTTTGTTTCCTCATATTCATACTCCTGTGGAACAGGAAGTCATAGCTGGACAATTTTATGCTCCTAGTCACCCTGGTGTGCTAAAAAAAAATCTATGAATTAATGGGAATGTACTTCAGATATATTTTACTCAACAATTTGAGGGGTGCCAATTATTTTCCAATGTGTTTTGGAGAAAAAAACTTATTTCATAATGTAATCCCCAATCTCTCGCTCTCTCGCTCTCTCACTCACTCACTCAATTGTGCTTTATTGGCATGACATACATGGGTACATATTGCCAAAGCATTTCACAAAGCAAAACAGAAACCTACATCAAACATATTCACATTTACTTTATCATACTCACTCACTCACTCACTCACTCACTCACTCACTCACTCACTCACTCACTCACTCACTCACTCACACGCACACACATTCAATTATTTTACTATTATTTTAGCTTGACTGTATATGTAACCCTGGACCACAAAATCAGTCATACAGGTACTTATTTAAAAAAAAAAATTGGGCTTGATTATTGATTTTATTGAATTTTAAGATTTGTACATCATCTGAAAGCTGAATAAATAAGCTTTCCATTGATGTATGGTTTATTAGGATATGACAGTATTTGGCAACTGATTGAAAATCTTTAATCTGATGGAAAAAAATCTAAATATTGGGAAAATCCCCTTTAAAGTTGTCCACATGAAGCAATGAATACTACTACTAATAATACATTTTTAAATAGGACATTTACTATATATACGATCATTATGACCACAAATTGCCACAAATATACCTGTACAACTGGTTTTGTGGTCCAGGGTCACATATTTGTTTAAACCTGAGGTTAAATCCAGGCTCCAGTACCATCCAGATAGGACTCCAGAACAATAGACCGAGGTCATGCTACATAAATACATTACACACCAGACAGCTGTGGCCTCAATGTCATACGATAATCATCTAAATATGGATACAGGATGGTCTACGACTCTCTCTCACATACACACACACACACACACGCATACACTCTCACCCTTAAACACTAGATCCTGAATATGCCATCAGTGATGCATGATGAGGGTGACATGCACACGTTTGTGTGTTGCTGACCGTTGTGTTTGTCTTCCTGCCTTTGTATTCTGTTTGTTAGCGTCTATACAGCAGGTGACTCCGCGTGTAACAAACACTCGATCGCCACTCGCAGGAAACGTGAACACAAGCGCACACCATGCCAAACCTGGAGAACACCGTTTCCACTTTTCTGGGAATCGCACAATTGAGAATTAATCTGGAGCAAATATTACTCGCAAGCAACCAGATTTTATGCATATACAAGAAATGAGCTACCAATATGTAGCAACTTAAAAATCTGTTTAGGTTCATATTGGTGTACTTTGCTATTTATATTAGAAGCATTCATAACATTTTATTTTATCTATGCCCTTTTCTTCTTGATGGGGTATTTTAATTGATTAAACCGTAATTCACTGTTTACATACATTGCATGAAACACAAAGTCTACTGGCCAATCTAACTGTTTAATTTCTAAACATTTCTCACCTTTCTCACCAAAGTTTGCTTTGTATCTTGCTAGTGAATTTTTCTCACTATTAGTCCATTTTATCATGCTCGCTGGGTTCGTAGAGCAGAATTCTTAATGCGGTACACAATCTACATACATTTATTGTAAAAGTTACTTATACAAGTAATTTTTAATTGAACACCTTCGTCAGGTTTATACATCCAACATTAAGTATATCCAATTTAAATTTGGAAGCAATGTTGTATTTAAAATGTCACACTGTAAAAAAATATTTAGAAAAAAAGTAACCTGGTTGCCTTAAAATTTTGAGTTCATTGAAATTAAAATTTTGAGTTAATACAATGAACATTTTTTGAGATTCGACAACCTTTATTAAAAGATTATTAAAATATTTTGTAAGCATATTGGGAAATTATGTGTGTGTTATTTCTGATGACGCAGTGAAACATGCCAAATTGTGCTATTTTCATGATTTATCACATTTTTTATGTGGTTCAGATACAAAAATATTTTGAGTTTCTATTTATTAAACTAATTTCCTTCATTGTATCAACTAAATTTTTTAATTTCAATAAACTCAAAATTTTAAGGCAACCAGGTTACTTACTTTTTTAAGTTAAACCAACAAAAAACACCACAAATTTTTTACAGTGCATACTTACTATCTATCTAACAGTTTAAATGTTTTTTCATACATAAAAATATATCGATGGATTTAAGAGGGTCCCCCATAAAGGTGCATCCTATATGGGGGTCCTTGGCATCGTAAAGTTTAAAAACCCCTGCTCTAACGCCATAAAATTAGCCAACCAGACGTACTTCCATATATTCATAACTTAGCCTGCGATTGCTGTGTGATTTATAAAAACACCTGTTTCCCCCTCCTCCTCCCCAGCACCACTTGTAGACTCTGCTATGGGGGTTTTAATATATTCTAGCAGCAGCATTTCTGTTGAGTGTTGCAAGTGCATACCTGCTACCTTTCACTGAAAGACTATTTTTAAATAATGACAACTCTTGGGAATTAATTATTTAAAGGGATACTCCACCGTTTTTTCGTATTAAACTGTTATTCCCTTAACTAAGACGAGTTGATACATACCTCTCTCGTCTCAGTGCGTGCTCTTAATCTCTCTGATGCGCGGTGACGATCTGATCGCGTTTAGCTTAGCCCACTAAGACCAGTTCATTTACTATGGTACCAAACAGAGATCAAGTTAGAAGTGACCAAACACCTCCACGTTTCCCCTATTTAAATACAGTCACAGGAATAGCTGAACGATCAAGTATGGTGACACAAAATAAAACGTGGCGCTTTTCTAAGCAGATTAAAAAGGAGAACTATAATGTATGGCGGAATAGCACTTCTGAGAGTACTTCGATTTTTCAGGCGTGACTTTTTACTGCGCCGAGCCGAAGTACTCTCAGAAGTGCTATTCCGCCACACATTATAGTTCTCCTTTTTAATCCGCTTAGAAAAGCGCCACGTTTTATTTTCTGTCACCATACTTCGGATCGTTCAGCTATTTGTGTAACTGTATTTAAATAGGGGAATCGTGGAGGTGTTTGGTCACTTCTAACTTGATCTCTGTTTGGTACCATAGTGAATGAACTGGGCTTAGTGGGCTAAGCTAAATGCGATCAGATCATCACCGCGCGTCAGAGAGATTAAGAGCACGCACTGAGACGAGAGAGGGATGGATCAACTCGGCTTAGTTAAGGGAATAACATAGTTTAATATGATAAAATCAGTAGAGTATCCCTTTAAATAATTAACTCCCAAGAGTTGTCAGGATTGAAATAGTCTTTCAGTGAAAGGTAGCAGGTATGCACATGCAACACTTAACACAATGCAGAAATGCACATGCATAGTTATTGTTGATCTAACGGTTATGTGAATTAACATTTAAAAAGCGATCAAACAGATAGATGATAGATAGATAGATGAATTCCAAACATTCCTCCACTGTGGCCTCTGATAGGTCAGTCTCACGTGCACCTTATCAAGCCCCAACACACACACACACACACACACACACACACACACACTCTCACCTGATGGTGTGAGTCCAGTAGTCCTCTTCTTCTTCTTGTTGCCTTTGTCTAACTCAACATGCAGTCCTTGTTGTTTTTCTCGTCCTGTTGTTGTTGGGTTTTTTTGTTTTTTTTTTGGAATTCCTTGTTCAAGAAGTTCTAGAATCTTTAAAATTCTAAAACCGTTTCCCTTTGGTGCACTCCTGGCTGATCCTTGCTCTCATTTCTCGTGTTCTCTGATGTGTAGCTGGTTTTTGTCTCAGATTGTCTGTATGTTAGTCCCCCCTCTCTCTCTCGTAGTGAGGCAGACTGAGATATGGATGTATCCTGCCTGGCAGTTATAGCGGTGCCTTTCTCTGTGCCTCCCTCATGCCCCCTCCCCCCTTTTCCTCACCCTTCTCTTCTCCTCTCACTCCCTTTCTTTACTTTTTTTGTGTGTGGGGGAAGGAATGTTTATTTAAAGAGCCGAAGTGAAGACTTTAATTACTGCTGATGGATAGAGAGGACATAAAACCACCTCAGATTTACACCACATCTTCCACACCTCCTTTCTCCTCTGCTCAAACTTCAGCTGCTCTGACCACATGGTGCCAAGTGTTGTTTTTCCTGTAATCTTGTGGTGGTTTGGTTGATATTGCCCAAGCGATCTGTGTTTAAGCTCATGCTATCCATCATCCTCCACCCATAATGCAGTTGTTATTCAACAATCAGTCCTTTAGGGGACTTTTCAGGGCCATTTTTGTTTATTTTTATGTATTGTGTCAAAAAAAAAAAAAAAAAATATATATATATATATATATGTTTGTGTGTGTGTGTGTGTGTATGTATATACGTTTTAATATTTTTAAATATTAGTTCAGGCTAATGAAATTGTTCAACCAACAAACTACCACCTAAGAGAAACTTAAAGGCATGCGAGGTCATTTGTTCTAGAAACATTTTGTTTTGTAGGTTGGAAGTCTCTTCTCATCCTATTGTATTTATACAATGTCCTACTTATGGTTTTCAACATATGCATTTCCTTTTACAGTTGAACAAAACCAACGAGCTTGTGCTGCGTTCACGCCATATCTACTGTCATTTGGAAGAGATGGAAACCCGTGGCGTTATTCTTGGAGCGGTTTGTGACTCTGCAGCAGTCATGTGGTACAGGTCAGTGCTCTTTAAGTTATTGAGGTTCATTATTATCGTAATGTTATGCGCTTTGAGACGTGAGGTAGTTTAACGCCGTCTCTCCTGACGCTTTTGTTTGCTCCCTGCTGTACACGTTACTGATGTCCGAATCGTTCTTTTGAGCTGTTTTTTTAGGGTGCTTTCACATTTGGTTCGATTGCTTGGACCGAACCCGAGTTCGATTGCTCCACCCTGCCCCCGCTGGACTGTGTCCAGATTATATTATTTGGGTCAAAACTATGGAGGACCAAATGACTCAAAATTAAATAATTAAATAAATAATGAATAAAATAAAATTAAATTAAATGTACCAGTTTATTCTGAAATAATTTAGAAAATATGTATTTAATAATTAAATAATTACTTTAATTAAATAATAATTAATTAAATAAATGTATCTATTTATTTTTTAAATAACATGAAATTGTTTAATATATTTCACAATTACCTCTTCCACACACACACTATTGTTATGTTTAAAAAATCTATTTTATCATTATTTAATGTGCTTTTTCAAAAAGATGTTTTTCATAATAATGTGCTGCACTTACGAATGACGGCTATTTGACAAATCATGCATTTCCAAAAGCACGATTTTCCCAAAGATTTTTTTCATAATAATAGAGGACATTTCACAAATGCCAACCAACAGGCAGTGGGCGGAGCTTGGCGCTGATTGGTTTGAAGTTGAAGAGTGGACGGACATGACAGATCGATCTTTGTGTGGTGTGGTGACATCAAGCCTGCAGTCTCCCTCTCATTTACTGAAGCTTTCGCGCCTCGATCGCCCCCCGGTGACCGGTCCCAGTATAGCCGCCCCTCTGTGTTTTCTAATGGACGCGAGGCAAACTAAATAATAAAATTACACTTCAAAAATGTTTCCCCAAAGTGAGTTTATGTCACTGAAGGCAGTTATCATCACGATGATTTCATTTCAGGTGTTCGTTTTAAAAATAATTGTTTGAGTTAGTTATTTGATGCTATAAAAACGGGGGGTGTGACGTCATGATTGACAGCTGAGACTGACGTCTTCTCTGAGTGAAGTTGTCACTGAGGCACTAACGGACTTTTTTCGAAATTTTTGGGAACAGATTAGAGCTTTAGCTTTAATTTCTACATTTCCATAACTGTTTATTTCACACCAACATAATTAATTGTTCTGCATCTGCGAGAGTGTGGGCGGGCTTTTGATATCGCAGCTGTACTTCCTGCTCTACTTCCTGCGCTCTACTGCGCAACTCCGGTCCCGAAATCGCTACTGCGCAGACTCGGTCCCAAGATGTCCGCGCCGTGCAAGGCCTCCTGAAAGCTTCAAATATGGCAAGCGGAAACGGATGATGTCGAGTCGTCCATATTTTTTTACGGTCTATGGGTGACATCATCACGGAACACCAAGGGTGCTTCTCTTTTCTTATTTGTGACTGAAAATGTATTTTGACTATTGAATTTTCGAAAGACTTGAAAAAGTGTGTAAGTGTTTAAGTTTTAAGTAAGTGTGTTTTTATCTTGATCAATTACCGCCATGTTAATTTACAATCAATTCCCCGATTTCCCCTTGCCACCTGCCAAAACCAGACAGAAAAAAGTAATCAATCTGAAAGAATTATCCAATCAGCGCCAAGCACCACCCCACTACCTGTTGATTGGCATTTGTGAAATGTCCTCTATTATTATGAAAAAAATCTTTGGGAAAATGTTGCTTTGGAAATGGAAAATTCGTCAAATAGGCATCATTCGTAAGTGCAGCATATTATTGTGAAAAATGTATTTTTGAAAAAGCACATTAAATAATGAAAAAATAGATTTTTTAATTAATAGGTAATTGTGAATTATATTAAACAATTTCATGTAATTTTACAAAATAAATAGATACATTTATTTATTTAATTAATATTTAATTAAATTAATTATTAAATTATTAAAATAATTATTTAATTATTTCAGAAAAAACTGGTACATTTAATTGTTGTTTAGTTGAATTAATTATTTACTTAATTATTTCATTTTGAGTAATTTGGTCCTCCATACAAAACTGGGGTTCGTTTGCATCATCAAAGCAGCAGCTGATTACCCGGGTTGCTTAGTAAAGAAAGCGAGCAACAATGCGGCGAAATGCATAGCGTTGCTCACCTCACTTTTATATTTTTGTTTTTGAACCATTGGTTTGGTTTCCAAAGCTTCAGTACTGGCACTTCATGGCACTTGTGTCTTATCTGCTGGGAATGTACAGCAACTGCTCTAAAGAATGCAAGATTTACAGCTCTCTGCTCGCTGTACGTCATTGACGCTCGCCAGGAAAACACTGAAAAAAATGACTTTGTGGTATGGTAAGATCTATTACATTAATTCATGTAATTATTACATTGTAAAATCAAGATTCTGTTGGAACTATATATCTTAAGTAAAAGTTACACAGTCTATTTATGTAATAAATTAACTGAGAAAAGAGTACATTTTATCATGTATTTACAAATAATATTAAAGGGGGGGTGAAATGCTGTTTCATGCATACTGAGCTTTTTACACTGTTAAAGACTTGGATTCCCATCCTAAACATAGACAAAGTTTCAAAAACTAATGTTGGACGTTTGATGGAGTATTTCTGTGTCAAAAATACTCCTTCCGGTTTCTCACAAGTTTCGGAGAGTTTTTTTCGAGTATGGGTCGACTTGACGTTAATAGATCGGAAGGTCCTTGTATGGGCCGTACGGGCTCTTCTCCCGGTAGGGTGCGCGCGCGCGAGAGAGGAAATGCACGCCTATAAACACTCCGCGCCGCGCTTCACTTTATTCCTATGGGTGACGTCGAGCGACTTCAACGCTTCAGCACAGCATTCCGGGAAGGCAGCGCTGCATTTGACCCGATTTGAACGCAGAAATGACCGGAAGCTTCACTTCTAAGGTTTAGTAGCATACAATAGTCCATAAACCGAATCATGTCCTCAATAA
Source organism: Pseudorasbora parva (assembly GCF_024679245.1). Taxonomy (NCBI): domain Eukaryota; kingdom Metazoa; phylum Chordata; class Actinopteri; order Cypriniformes; family Gobionidae; genus Pseudorasbora; species Pseudorasbora parva. The sequence goes on along the minus strand of NC_090172.1, from coordinate 58,653,542 downwards.
ACTGCGAGTAAAGACACACAAATGTTGAGAGGCCCCTAAATACAGTACATACCACAGAGATGGACGTCCTGATGTTGCTGTTTCTCCTGTTCAATTTATTTCAGCCTCAGATTTGATTCTGGATCATTATCTGTATTAGCTGAGATAGCCATGGGTTTCTCCACGCTTGAGGACGTCACCGCTTTGCGCGCTCGTCATTCTTTAGCTCCGCCCACACGATACGCCTCCAGGTGCTCAGTTTTTTCCGGAAAGACTCGAGACAGCCTATATTTCTATATACAAACACTTTTTAAAAAACTTTTTTTTTAATCAAATCATACATCATTAAGAGTGGTTCACTTTTGCAATTCAGTGCGATTGCATTCACATCAGCAGCGAGCTGTACCGGAGTTCACTTGAAACAAACCCCAGACCACCTTTTTATGTGGACTCGGGATACGGTTTGCACCCGAGTTCAGAAGACCGCGTTCACATCATCCAAAACGAACCGAACTCTGACGTCAATCGAACCCGGGTGCGCATCAAAAGTGCCAGTGTGGCTTTTCTGTAGCTCAACCAGTAGAGCGAGCAACGCCAAGGTCATGGGTTTGATTCCCAGGGAAAGCAAGAACTGACAATAATGTTTAAAAAAAAAGTACCTTGAATTAGAGATGTCAACTAATACTCTAAATCCTAATGTATATTTGAATAGTTTAAAAAAAAAGAATTTCGAAGGTGAAAATTTATATTCGAATAAATAATTAAATAAAAAAGTGGGGAAAAACGTCCGCGGTAGTAGAGGCGTGGCTGTCTGCTTTGCGAGTGGGCGTGCTAGCGCACCTCAGGGTTCTATTACTAAAGTGTAGGCTACTGTACTGACTGAAGAGATATTGCCTGAATAAAGGATAAATGCACTGCTTTCACTGGTTTGATTATTTATTGTTTTGTGTAAAGAAAAAGTGCCATGTTTACCACAGAACAGCTCACTCGGAGCGTTCAATATGCTGTAAAACTTCAATTAAGATGAATAATATTTGTTTCAATCACTGAATGAAGCCTGCTGTATTTGGGACAAGAGTCACGACCCTAAATTGCTTCCACAAAACTCTTAATGAGCAGCACTCAAAGTTTGTTCATTTAAAACGTTATGCACAGAGAGCGTGAGCTGAGGGCGAGAGAGTGAGGTCTGCGGTCTTGGCCATTAGTTAATTAACTTGTTTCTGTGTAAGTAATGCGTTGTCAAATATGTTTAAACTTAAATAGACTAGCTATACAATTAGTTATGTCTCTTTGTATTCATTTGTCCTGTTATTGACATAATGTACGTCATTGACAAAATGCACACCCAGATGTTCGAATAGTTTGAATATTCTTGTTTTTTTTTTTAGAGGGAATATACAAACGTCATTTTTGAGCAATTTTGACAGCCCTACCTTGAATGAAATGTAAGTCGCTTTGGTTAAAACCATCTGCCAAATGTAAATGTGTGAAAGCACCCTCAGTGAATCGGTCGAACCAGTTCGCCAAATCGGACTGAATCATTCTAAACCGTTTGCATCACGAGGCAGCGCTGATCCACAAGTTACTAAAGTTACTAACTTTCTGACATGAGTGACAGTTCCTTCGACAAGAAATAAACGAATATTTAGTTTGCTCCCTGCTGTGTGCGTTCATGCGTTTTGGAGGAGGCGTGGCTTTGGAGATGCTCTGAAGATCTCATTGCTTTCAAAGTTTCTCAAAGTTTTTCCTTTGTGTTTTTTGCAAACAGACAACAACTTTGTCAAAATTATCCCCTTTCACACGGATCTGTGACTAATAGCGCTGTATTATTCGCTGTATTCTGCTGTCAGGCCAGTAGTTGGCGATGTCACAGAATCAGTCTATATAGCAGCGGTCTTCAACTAAAATTGCTTGGGGTCCAGTAAATTAATCCTCCTCACCAGCCAAGGTCCGGACGGTTATATACCTTAAAACATGAATTGATGTTTTTGTGCCACACTAAAGAAATTAGTGTAGATTAAAAAAAAAAAAAAATCTTTATTGAACAAAATATAATAAGATCTCGTATAGATAAACATGTGTTTTCATATTGTTAAAGCAAACATACACTGTAAAAAATACTTAGAAAAAGAAAAAGTTACCTGGTTGCCTTAAAATTGAGTTAATTGAAATTAAAATTTTGAGTTAATAAAATGAACATTTTTTGAGATTCGACAACCTTTATTAAAATATTATTAAAAGATTGTGTGAGCATATTGGGTAATTGTGTGCGTTTTATTTCTGATGACGCAGTGAAACATGCCAAATTGTGCTATTTTCATGATTTATCACATTTTTTATGTGGTTCAGATACAATAATATTTTGAGTTTCTATTTATTAAACAAATTTCCTTCATTGTATCAACTCCAATTTTTTATTTCAATAAACTCAACATTTTAAGGCAATCAGGTTACTTTAAGGGGGGGGGGGACACTCAGTTTCAGTCAATCTCAAGTCAATCTTGAGTACCTATAGAGTAGTATTGCATCCTTCATATCTCCGAAAAGTCTTTAGTTTTACCACAGTCTCTGTGGTATGGACTGTATTTAGTGGCCTGTCAACATTTGTGTGTCTTCACTCGCAGTTTATGAGGACATGATTCGGTTTATGGACTATTGTATGCGACTAAACCTTAGCAGTAGCAAGCAAAACGGTTTTGCACGTCAGACTAGTGTAACGTTATACAAAGAACAACAATGGAGTAACCGTCAGCGCATTTGAATGACGAAGCACGCGATCGTGTCGTTTACTGATGTTTACTTACGCGACGATAGCCTGAATGTGCTTAATGCGCAGTTATTGTTAGTCATTTCAGATGGTAACAGTTATTGTTTTCAAAAGCCAGTTTGGCCAGTTAAATACCAAATAAACATCTCGTTTCATTCTTACTTCCATTCGTTCTTGTTTATTGCTTAAAGAAAATAAAACTGGAACTCGGCCATGAAAAGTTCTGAACACTAATTTAATGATCAACATTATTACTTCAACAGATCTCCTCAAACTAATGTTCGCAACTCACAAAAATGACCTGTGTACTAAAAAACACTGGCTTATTCATCAAACCGATAACATGTTTCATAACATTTATAATGTGTTTTGCTATTAGAAATTACGAAAAATTTGGACTTAAATCTCTTTGGCCTCAATTATCGCTCGTCTTTGGCCAAAAGTGACGTCTGGAGGGGAGATTTGTTTTTAATAAGCTTACAAGTTTGATTAATATTTGATTATTTATTTTAAAAAACAAAACATGTTTAAATGCGTTAACACAAAACCTGGTTACAGTACTAATCTGACAAAATTATTTGGCAAAAAAAAGGAAAACACTACAGCTAAAGATGCATTTTAAAAATGCATAGAAACAACAATACATTGACTAGAACATAATTAGTTAGTTATTAATATTTTGTTTTTGCATGTTCATAATTTCTTTGTATAACAGCCTGGCCAAAATTGTTTCAAACAATTGACTCAAAGTACAACTAATATGCTACAAAATCTTTGACAAATGCAAACATTTATTGTTTTTTTAAATTACAATTTTCCTAGGCCGGACATCACTTTTGTCCACTACTGTAGAGCAATATATTTAAAGAATATTTAAAAGCATTTAAGAGCAAGACCAGCTCTCCAGTTAACAGTCCTCATCCAGACCAAGGATATCTTTTAAAGGTTAGCTTGGTTTAAAACTTTGATGTGAGTGAGGCCGATCCAGACTGCAGTTTAATAGGCCACATGGGGAAAGAACAGAAAGGATCACAATCAACTGATGGCAAGGACAGATTGAGAGATCTGAAAGAAGGATGGAGTCGAGCAGCTCTCCTTCATGATGAAAAGAGGAGGGAGTGGTTGTACATGGGAGGAATGGTGTAAACGATAAGAGCCCATCTGTGGGAGAAATCACAGACAGATCAGATCGATTCATGTCCGTCAGATGTAATGTTGTTTACTCTGGGTGCTGACCTCTGACCTCACGCAAGAGGCCGGCGGTGATGACGGTTAAAAAGATAAAACCTGTGCAAATATGCAATGCTTAGAAGCACTGAACAGGACTTAAAGGGTTAGTTCCCCCCAAAATGAAATGTCATTAACTCCTCCCCCTAATGTCGTTCCACACCCGTAAGAGCTCCGTTCATCTTCAGAACACAGTTTAAGATATTTTATATTTAGTCTGAAAGCGTATGCAAGTGTATGCACACTATACTGTCCATGTCCAGAAAGGGAATAAAAACATCATCAGAGTAGTCCATATGAGACATCAGTGGGTTAATTAGAATCTCTTGAAGCATCGAAAATACATTTTGGTCCAAAAATAACAAAAACTATGACTTTATTCAGCATTGTCTTCTCTTCCGGGTTTGTTTTTTAGTCCTCAAATAAAGATTCAAACGGTTACGAATCAGTGAATTGATTCATGATTTGGATCATGCCGAATCGTTCGAAACTTTATTTGAGATTACCTTTCTGGACATGGACAGTATAGTAGTAGAAGAGAAGACTATGCTGAATAAAGTCGTAGTTTTTGTTTTTTTTGGACCAAAATGTATTTTCGATGCTTCAAGAGATTCTCATGAACTAACTGATGTCTCATATGGACTACTCTGATGATGTTTTTATTCCCTATCTGGACATGGACAGTATAGTGTGCATACACTTGCATAAGCTCTCAGACTAAATATAAAATATCTTCATCTGTGTCTGAAGATGAACGGAGGTCTTACGGGTGTGGACCGACATTAGGGGGAGGAGTTAATGACATCAATTTCATTTTTGGGTGAACTACCCCTTTAAGTGAAGGGATTTTTGTTAGTAAAAGTGGGATTGAGATTGACTGAAATTTAGCAGCATTTACCGAAATGCTGTTGGGGAAAAATATAACTTGCTGCATTTGCCGTGCATACACCGGCCGGTTTGTGGCCAGCCCACTTTTGAGTTGACTACAGCCAGCGCCGTGACTTCAGACTAGCGTGCTTCAATTAAACAAGCTTTACATTTGCAGTTCAGAATGGAGAAAAACTGAGCAATGTGTTAAAGGAGTGGTGGGAAGAGCTTCCTGTACTGACAGGAAGTAGGAAATCCGCGAGCTTAACCTCTGCATGACTGATATCCTTTTCGAACTCCTGACTAGTTTGTGTTGACACGGCAAAGTCCGTTTGGATACGTGTCGGCTTACATATTTGCATGGGAGTATATTTCTGCAATACCTGACTACACTGTAAAATAAAATATTGTTGGTTTAACTAAAAAATTTAAGTAACCTGGTTGCCCTAAAAATGTTAGTTGATACAATGAAAGAAAATTAGTTTAATAAATAGAAACTCAAACTATTATTGTATCTGAACCACATAAAAAATGTGATAAATCATGAAAATAGCACAATTTGGCATGTTTCACTGCGTCATCAGAAATAAAACACACACAATTACCCAATATGCTCACACAATCTTTTAATAATCTTTTAATAAAGGTTGTCAATTCTCAAAGATGTTCATTGTATCAACTCAAATTTTTTATTTCAATGAACTCAGGTAACTTGTTTTGTGTATATATATATATATATATATATATATATATATATATATATATATATATATATATATATGTATATATGTATGTATATATGTATGTATAATTTTTTATTTTATTTTTTTACAGTGTATGAATTGTAATGTATTTACAAATTAATTTATATATTAATTTGTTGGCAGTTGAAATGCACTCCTGGTGGCTGATGCTTGTCGGCTGTAAGCGGCTTGATGTATCTGACCATCGTTTCAACTCTTGCGGACTCGTCCAGCCCACTCCTACACAGATAATTTGACATTTTGCCAAAGCTCTATCAGAGTTTAGTGATGGGACGTGTTTCTGGAAGCTGATCACTAAAGTAAACAGGCTCTGGTTCCTCTGAACCCACGTCAGTAAAAAAGTACAGGAAGGAACTTTGATAGGGATGACATACAAACATGAGATGAATAAACAAGGATAAATATTCGCCTGCAGATAACAGCGTGCCTGGTGTGGGCTGATGAAATCGCAATATGATGACGAACAATATATTAACAGTTTGTAGGGGAAAAATGGCAAAGATTAATACCAAAAAAACCCAAAAAAACTACCCGACTTAAAGCTACACTGTGTAACTTTTTTAGGTTATTCTTAGCTAAAAACACTTAGTTCTTTCAAAAATATGTGCTCATTAATGTATATTTTCTTCTTTCAAGTAATAAAGTATTCTCGTAAGTTTATAATATGCCATTGAAAATACATACGGGTGAGGGGTTCGAATGCCGGTCGCCATGTTGCCCCTCCATCTTTAAAGTACATCAGCCAAAGAGGGACATACCCGTAAATTCAAGCTTCGCCTTTCGTGTTTTAACACTCGATGGCACCGTGTCGAATGTGAAGAGGGGGATTGCCATGTTAATCTTGGACTAAATCGGCCACTGTAGGAGTTAAAACGAAATCAGAATTGAGAGGAACAGAAACTATTATTCACTGGATGGTCATACACCTTTACACCGCTAGATGGAGGAAAATATCACAGTGTAGCTTCAAAAGAAACATTAAATAAAGGTACACTATATAACTGTTGACATTTTTTCGAAATAGTTTAAATAGTCTAATCAATCAATACATCATAACGTGTTTTTTTCCCTTTACCCCAAGTCACTATGGTAAACCTATTACTGTGTTTATATTATTTCAGATCTGCCTAAAATCTGAATTTGCGTAGATATACGTCACTTGTGTAAGAGACTGACAGGGAAGAAGAGGCATTGATAAATAAAGTAGTTTTTTTTTTTAGCACAAAAAGTATTTTTGAAGCATCACAAGAGGTTCTGTCTGTTTCTGGTCTTTGCTAGGGTTGAGTACATTTACATTTAATCATTTAGCAGACGCTTTTATTCAAAACGACTTACAAAAAAGAGGAGAGCAATAGAAGCAACGAAACAAACAAGGCCAACAACCTGTAAGAGCTGTAAGAAGTCTCAATTAATTAGCACACTACACTTTTTTTATTATTTTTTTATAGCCATCTACAATAGCCACCTACAACAACAACTCACGTACGCAAAAAACAGAACACTAGATTTTGATAGCGATGATAACAACCCATTAGGACTAAGGCTGTTGCCCCAGCTGTTGTCGTTAATGCGGATTCAGTGGCCCAATGGGTTGGTTTTGTATGGCATTCTAGCTAAACGCGCAGCAATAGCCATCTACAACAAAAACTCACGTACGCAAAATACAGAACACTGGATTTTGATAGCTATGATAACTATGTAACATACCCGCCTGAAGGCACAAATCCGGATGAGAGACGTAGATATGATCCAGGAGTGTGCGCTTTTGGTCGTTGCTGTGGTGATCAGTAAGTGCTATTCTGTATTGGTCAGGTGCAAATGGAAAAGATGTGTCTTAAGATGTTTTTTAAAAATGGCTACAGACTCGGCAGCACGAATTGAGATCGGCAGGTCACCACCAGGTGGGAACGGTCCAGGAAAATGTCCGTGAGAGCGATTTCATGCCTCTTTGGGATGGAACTACGAGGCGCCGCTCACTCGCAGAACGCAAGCTTCTGGAGGGTGTGTAAGTCTGAGCAAGTGAATTTAGGTTAGGGCTGGACGATATGTCCAAAATTTATATCACGATATATTTCTTAATTTCGGTCGATACGATATAATTTCGATATCGATATGAACTATATAAAAGCTTTAGAAAAACTACCAAGAACTGCCACAAAGGATTTCTGTACCTACAAACTTCTGACAAATTAATTTGCCAAGTCTATGAAACCTCCTCCTATAAAACTATATAATATTTTAGAAATAAAAACGGTACAAATAAATTAATGTTCACCTTTTATTTGTATTTAGCCTTTATACGAACAAGAAATGTGAAATCACCTTCAAATAAACAAGACTCTCACTTCGCAGACGCAGTTTATTGAGCATTTTCTTTTAAGTTTTTAAGTAAGAACGATTCATAGCGCTATATTCTCCTTTTATGCAAAACTAAACCTTTATCTACTGATGCACAAAAAAATAAATAAAATAAGACTCAATTCAGTGGCCTATTTGTGCTTTGCTTGAGATGAGTGCACGCTGCTTTTTGCAAGGCTTTAAACAGGAGAAAATGATACATTTTCGTGAAGCCATGTCTGACCGTCTTTCACAAGCTTTGAAAGGTAATTTAAACGAGAATGAACGCATTGGTGTTAATACATGACATTGTGTGCAAATGTGGAAAGTATTAAAACAAATGTGCCACTTGCCTCTTACATAAATAGTCTACATGGATTATTTGTAACGCTTGGCATGGTATTGTTAGACATTAGATTGATGCATCTATGTCGATGTATTGTTACACCCCTAGTCGGCACCTCTCCGGCACAAGTTTAATATCAGCCCCATTCGCACGGGATTCGTATTATCTGGGGACCTCTGGTGATTTGTAATAATTGCAGAGAATGTCTGTGATCTTAATCCCGTGCGAATCGGCCATGTCTGTAATTTGTAAAGTAAAAATTCCCCCGCAAATTAGCCTACCTACCATATTTCGCCGAACACCGAGGTCCTGTGATAACATTAGTCCCGTGCGAATCGACATCTCTGTGATTTGGCCAGGATTAGGCGGATTGTATACTTTTTGCAAGCTTTTTTTCTCCCTGTGAGCATTTCTATCTTTATCTTTCACGAAGAATAAAGTCTGCATTCATAATGCGCACCGTTAATTCCCGTGCAGCCGCGCCCGCACGGATTATACTTTCACTTTAGAATGAGTATCAATTTGGGAGTAATCTGATTGAATGGTGTGTTTAATATTAACATCAATACTGTTCTGAATGAAAAACATAACAGAACAGTATAGTACAATGACAATCTTGTTTAAATAGGCGCTTTTACATTTAGTTTTGAAACTGAATCTTCCGCCGTAGGCTATTGTCAGCTTCCTACTCGTGATAAATGAAATCTGATTCCTGCCGCTGGTCTGAGCTCAGTTCATGGCGTCTGTTCGCTAACTGAACGAAATTATATTTATTTATTAGGCTACTGTAAAATAATCAAAACGATATCGATGCCTGTTTATGATTTCATACAGCTATCTATAACGAACATCATATCCGGGAGAAGTCAGTAAATTCGAGTAAAATCACAGGCTTTGCTTATCCCGTGCGAATGCGCCACGCAAAACTCAGATGTGGAGGAGTCATTTCTAAATCACAGAGGTTCCCTAGATAATACTAATCCCGTGCGAATAGTGCTTTAGACGAACCACTTCCACGCCACTAAAGAAAGTTAGTCTTTCTTCTCTTATCAACTATTTATTTCTCCTTACTTGTGGAAGCTCATTCAGTCACATTTGTGTTGCGGTCAGGGAAACTCTCTTTGTAGCTAAAACGTGCCGCGTTGGATCTATCAGCCTACTACTGCTGAGCACTGGCTGCGTGTCCGTGGTGTACGTCATCACGCAAGAAGCCAATCGTGTTCTGCTCTTTCTGATGGCATGTGCCCTGAACGTCAGTCATATCGAAATATCGGAAATGTGTTTAAAAATCATATCACCGTTATTGAAAAAAATTATATCGCGATATATATTGATATTGAATTATTGTCCAGCCCTAGTTTAGGTATATTGGTGCAGAGCCAGAGGTTGTTTTGTAGGCGATAACTAGTGCCTTGAATTTGATGCGAGCAGCCATTGGCAACCAGTGCAGTTTGATGAAGAGAGGCGTAACATGCGCTCTCTTCGGCTCATTAAAGACCACTCTCGCCGCTGCATTCTGGATCAGCTGCAAGGGTTTGATAGTGCATGCTGGAAGCCCAGCCAGAAGAGCATTACAATAGTCCAGTCTGGAGAGAACAAGAGCTTGAACCAGGAGTTCTGATAGGAAGGGTCTAATCTTTCTAATGTTGTATAAAGCAAATCTGCAGGACCCCGGGCTGTTGCAGTAATGTGGTCAGTGAAGTTTAAATGGAGTATCGTTTGGGGTTTTTGCGATACTGGTGCCAAACCGATACTTTTAATAAAAAAAAGAGCCACAAAACGACAGTGGATGACCGTAAATAATGGCTCTTATTTGAAAAAAATATTAATAAAATCTTTAAATTGATTAGTTTATTAACGTTAAAGTATACTTAAATATATAAATAAATACAACAAATATTTACTTAAATTCACAGTAAAAACCTAACCAAATTACAATAGGCCTAATTTAGGGATGACACAAAAACATGAGATTTGATAATCATTCTGAATCTGATCCAGCTGTAGTCTTTCACAAAAATGTGATTTTACAGAAATGTGTATACACTGAAAAAAATATGTTCAATAAGTTATGGCAACATGTTTTTACATTGTTTTAACTCATCAAAATAAGTTAAGAAACGTTAAACTTGTTTTTATTAGTTATACAAGATCTCATTTTTTAAAGTCAGTTTAACATAATTTAAGTTGAAATAACTTAAACATCCAAGTCGATTGTACTGCAAAAGTTCAAAATTTGCCTTCGTTTTTTTTTTTTTTTTTTTTACAGTGTACCCATATTCAAGTGTTGATAAAAAAGGAATGCATGAAGCTAGTGGCTAACAAATTCCCTTTATCGTGTTCCTGGGATTGGAAAGGGTAAAACATTCATGATGATACAGCACTGACCCATCAACTGTATAGAGCGTCCTTCAGGTTTGTTCATGTTGACTCGTTGCATTGTTAGAATTAAAAAAATTGTTACAGGTAACTGAGTTTCATAATCTTGCCAACAAGATTTATTACTGGTGCTTGGTGACTGTTAATTTAAGTCTTTTACTGTAATGTCTTCAGCTTGAGACCCTTTTCATCTTAACTGGTTATAGCTCTTAAGATTAGGAGTGAATGTGATAACACTTTACAATAAGGTCGTATTAGTTAAGTAAGGGATAATGTACACCCAGCCGGTTGTTATCGCAGAATAAACCCCGACAGAGTGATCAGGACCCCGACGCGAAGCGGAGCATCACGTCTGAAGGGCTTTATTCTGCGATAACAACCGGCTGGGTGGACATTATCCCGCTTATTACACGGCTACTAGTCTCAAATAAATTAGACACAAAATATTGTCTTGAGATTAAATATTTTACTAGCACTTATGCAAAGCTTCCACGAAGAAAAACAGTTCCAACCTGCTTTAAGCCTTTATCTATCGCTGCTAAATGTTGAAAATGAATGCTGAAAGGGTTAGTTCACCCAAAAATCAAACCAAGCCTATGATTTACTCACCCTCAAGTCATTATAGGTGTATATGACATTCTTCTTTCAGACAAATACAATCGAGTTATATTTAAAAAGTCCAGGCTAACGTTAATCCCAGCAGTAGTTGTAGCGTTAGCTGTGTTTGAAGTCCATAAAACATGCAGCTGTCCGTCAAATAACGTGCTCCACACGACTCTGATGGGTTAATAGAGCCTTCTGATTCGAATCGATGCGTTTGTGTAAGAAAAATATCCATATTAAAAACTTTATTAAGGAAACCTGCCTTGAAGTCTTCCAACATAGTTGTTTAAGTATTTAACAGCCACAAGATGGCACCAGCATTAAGCATAGAAGAGTCAAGATAACTCGTAGTACCCCGATGAGCGGTTGTTATCTGGAAATAACACCGCTGGAATGCGCGATTGACCAATCAGAATCAAGTATTTCATGTAATAACATTAGTTAATGCAATAGTTAAAATTAACTAACCATGAGCAGTTCATTTGTTACTGTATTTGTTCATCTTTGTTAATGTTGGTTAATAAAAATCCAGCCGTTGATGTTAGTTCAGTGTATTAACTAATGTTAACAAGATTTTAATACATTAGTACATATTTAACAAAGATAAATAAGTGCAGTTCATTATTAGTTCGTTAACTAATAAACCTTATATTTAAGTTTTATAAGCAGTGTGATAATGAGAACCATATTCATCCGCAGAGCCAAATTACAACCAAACCAAAGTCCCTCTACATGCATTTTGTCCTAACTGCTAGAGGGCCAAAAGTTATATTGGCCCTTTTAATCACCATGGGTTTGTTTAAATATCTTATTATTGATACCCTTTTTTTTAAAGTTATATTTTCAGATGTAGCAAATCATTATTTTTGCATCTGTAGCAGGAAGATCTATGAGACAGTGCTTCATTTGTATGTTTGTGGCTGAAACGTTAATTCAATACACAATCAAGGTTTCTGAAATCAATACAGAGAGACAGGGCACAGATCAAAGTTTATCAAAAGCATTTAATATTATTCAGAGTAATCATATCAATGTCACACGAATTCACAAAGTGTTTAAGACATGTCTGGCTCAGGTCGCTTCGTGTGTGAATTCCAAAACAGTGCAGATTTTAAATAACCACAAAAATAAAATAATAATGAGGGAAAAAAGGAAAGTGTGTGTATATTGCAACAGGAAAAATATTTCTTAAAAAATTGAGAGTAGCTCAAGAAGAACTCAGCACCATCTATTATCATCATAAAAACCATTTTCCTGATAATACATGAATCATTTCACTGCTAACGCCTCTATTGTTGTAAAAAAAAAAATGTACAGTATATATTTCAAAACAATAATGCGTAAAATCCCCGTTCACACTGTTACAAATTCCAGTAAAATGCCACAATTTACAGTTCAATGTGATTTTTCTCTAAGCCTCAGTTTAGGCGTATGACAACCCACTGAAGCCAATAACTGTGTGTATTGAAAGTTTATGCCTGCCGTCCTCAAGTGAACAGCATTTACAATAGAAGCACCACTAAATGTGTACGATAGGTATCAAAAAACTGTTCTTAGCCCCGATTCGTGAATCACCTGAATTCAGAGTAGCTGCTAATCTCGGCTCAGGATTACTGACATCAGTCCAAGTCACCATCGTAGTACAAAAACAAGCAGAAAGATTCAGAGTCTGAGAACTCGTGTGAACATCGCCCCTGGGTTTAAGCTCTTCTTTCGGCTCTTTAAAATAAACTGGCAAGTGTTCGAATATATAACAGTGATCACATTTAAGTCTTGTTGTTGTCAAAAATGTGTTTTTAAAACGTTTGTGTATAACAAGTCAAATCCTACACGCTGTGCTCTACCATCTAGAAGGACAAGGAGTCAGTTATGAGAGATTTAATTCATATAGACAAGATATTTAAAGGGGCAAGCACCAAAATAAAAACAAAACAAAAATCAGCACCCTTAAAATATTACAGAATAACAATAGAAACCCTTAATACATCTATGATAACCATGTTGAGGCAGGGAGAGCATTTTATATCCAATAAATAGAAGAACATTTTAAATAAAATAAAAAATGTACAATAAAAAAAAAGAATAGATCTGTATAGAGGTGAGAAACAATTCACTGACTGAAACTAAACAAGTATACTCGCAGGAAAAGAGATTGATTAAAAAAATGCAATCCTCAAATGCTTGTCCTGATGATATAAACACAACATTTCCACACTAAAACTGAAAAAGTCTTTTAAAACCCGTATGTTTTGAAGCATTCTGAACAACTATTTCTTTTAATTCTTAATGCTTTAGAAAAATGTCCATAGCTCTATTATTAGTATTATTAATTTTTTTATCTCTTCACTAAATACAAGTCACAAGGCCAATGTGGTATATATCTAGGCTGTTCTAGGTTTAAAAATAATAAATTATTGGAGAAAAATAAGCACCCACGAAAAGAACAAAGAGCATTTAGACATTTCAGTATTCAAGACGACCAAAAAGAAAACTAAGAACAAAAACCTAAACGGACAGGATCTTGCCAACTCCGCCGCTGTAAGCCGTGACAGCACCAAACTGCAGTCCGTGTGACAGAGCCATTCAGAGGTTGATACACCAGACCGACGGAAGTCTTATTGGCTGATTGGTTCTGTAAACAATGCTGAGTAAACTGGTTCTGGATTGGCTGTTCAACAAATATTAACAGTAGTAGTTTTTTGTTTGTTTTTTCCCAACGGTAAATGGTTTTAAGTCTTGGACTAAAATAGAAGATCTTGTCCTGCGAGCAGGAGTTTTGGTTATGGCTGTGTGAGGGAAAGTGATGAGACCGTCTCATCGGGAGCTGGAACTGATGGCCTGAGAAAGCAGACAGACAAATGATCGACGTTAGCTCTTTCTGATGCTTTGTCAGGGATGCAAACAGGTGAGGGGTAAAAAAGGTTCATTATTCATTGCATGGCTAGAGAAAACATTCTCTGAGATTTTTTAAAGATATATTTACTTTTCATACTCATTTCTAGACACTCAAGTATCTTTGCATCTGGCTGAAAACTAATTCTAACAGGCAGTGTTTTATGCAAGGCAAAACACAAAAGGATTCAATAGAGATGGGAGCTGAATATGACTTGCACGACTTCAACTTGTCCAAAGTGCTGCTGCCAGATTTCTTTTAAAGTGTCGTAAATATGAGCACGTCACTCCGATTCTTAGATCCCTTCATTGGTTTCCGAATTGTCAGAGAATAGACTTTAAAATTCTCCTCTTTGTCTAAGAATCCGTTCATAACAAAGCTCCTGTCTATCTATCTGAACTCCTTCACTCCACCCAGAAGCCTCCGTTCTTGTGATCAGGCTTTGTTGGTCTAGACTAAAGCGTAGAGGTGAGCGTGCTTCTGCGGTAGCAGGGCCATGACTTTGGAATACCCTGCCTTTAGAGATAAGGCTGGCCCCTTCCTTGTCTATCTTTAGTGTACTGATTACCCTGATATGTTACACTTTTAAATAGGTGGACTTTTTGTTTTTTACTCTTTTCTGATTTTATTTCTATGTATGTGTGCTAGTCTTGCTCTTCTGTAAAGCACTTTGGTCAGCCTGGGTGCTGTTGGAAATGTGCTATACAAATTAAAATTGAACTTGAATAGATAAACAAAAACAAGAGGACAACAACCAGATAAAATGTATGATGGAAATCATCTTAACTTCATTAACTCTCGAAACTGAAATTCTAATTCTAACCCTAATTCTGTCTTACCTTGTAATGTCTCTCGCTCTCTCTCTCAAAAAAGGACCAGCCTGAACCCCCTCCCCCAAAACACTCTCATTGGATATACGTAAATCTCATAGGTGACCTATTTTGATCTCATAAGGGTGAATTCTCACCTAAAGGTAAGGAGTTTGCATCTGTTTGTTCATGTTTGTGCACTTTGACGAAGCTTGCGGTTGAACTCACCAGGGTGAAAGCGTCGTACACGTTCATGAGCTCCTCCATGCGGTATTGCTCCAATACCACAACATTGGAGAGGTTTGGGCTGCGTTGTCGTGCACAGTCCTCACAGTGCACCACATACGTCTTCCGACTGCCACTCTCACTGGTCACGAACAGCAGGTTAAACACCTCCACCTGCTCAATAACAAAAAAACAAACCTCAAACTCTTAAAGGAACCCTATTATTTCATTCATGGGTTCATAATTAAATCATGTAAACGTATTCTGGTAGATCCCTCTTTGATACTATTGACCACAACATTATTTTGAAAAGACTCAAATTGCATTGGCATGGTTCAAATCATACTTCTGGCCGTTATCATTCTGTAGCAGTAAATGACAAGATGTCACACCGATCAGTATGGAGTACCACAAGGCTCAGGGCTAGGACCGTTGCTTTTCACCCTGTACATGCTACCCTTTGAGAGATATAACTAGGAAGATACTCTATATTTCTTCATGCTCTGAACAAACATCCAGTTAATATCAAATTACGTGACTTTTGTGAATTGGTATGCCTAGTAAATTCCTACTACTAATTGTGACAAACCCCCTGAGAAACAGATTTGAATTATTGGACAAAAAAAACTCGTAATAACCTAGTAAACTGTCAGACATTTGATGGCTGTTCTGTCAAGTCTTTGTCGTTGTCAGTTAAGAAACTGGGTGTGCTCTTTAACTGCGTTTCCACAAATTACCCGGAACAATTTGTTCCAGAACCCCCCCCCCAGACCTGTTGCTGTCTGCATTTCCATCAAGGTCTAAAGTATAGTGAAGGTTAGGCAAATTAGTCCTGTGATGTATGACTGAACGCAAGATTCCAGTTCCCACTGGATTTCGTATACAAGTTTAAAGGTCCACTGAAATCAAAATTTAAGTTTTTTAGCTTTTAGTATGACTGTGTTAGCCTTAAAGTTATGAATAAGCTGGTGTGTTCCAGAACTAAAACTATTTGCATTTAGGAGATAAGCATTCAAAATTTACAGTCTCCCACTTCCGCTAAAACGAATCTCAGATTTTGGTGACATCATCGCAGACTTTACCTTCTCGTCAAAACTTCTGTCCAATCAGAATGCTCTCTAGAATGTAAAGCCCGCCCCCCTACACTGCTGAAGCTGAAATCGGTCAGTTGTTAACACACATTTACTAATTTCTACATGGTGAAAGGCACATAGCACACTATATATGTGATAGGAAACGATTCAGTGTAAATATGCTTTCATTTGAGGCGAATGAAGTCTGTTTTCACGTTAGTTTCACGCACCGCAGCAACGCACACACCTCAATGGCTCTGGTCTAAATTTAGACTAAAGACACGAGAGCGCAGCGTGGATCATGTGCGTGAGTCCACGCAGACAACAAACATATCGACCCATTTGAATTCTGCACAGAATGCTGCATTTCAAAGCAATATGGAGGCGATTATGATGGTAAACAGTGTTAGAGGAAACTGGCTTTACCAAACAGAGAGAGAAGGTCCGCTCTTGCGCTCTAGTCAAACTGTATATTAAAGAAACGCTATTGGCTGTTTCAAAAAAGGGGAGGAGCTGCTAACAGCTGGAGCCGTTTCAGGGGAAATTACATCAACACATTGAATAATGCGGCACGTTTCAAAGCACTTCAGTGGACCTTTAATAAAGCCTGAATCTCATTGTCAGTCCATCATTGTATTACTATAGTACTACCTCACAAGCAGAGACTTTGAAGGTGATTTTTTTTTTTTTTACCAGAACTTCATTTAGACCCTGTCTCTTTGGTCAAAAGTTGGTGAGTACCACCCCAAAGTTAATAGCTCCTGGGGAAAGTTCCTGCGGTGGAAACACGGCATTGATACAAATCTTTAAATTGAAGCCACATTTCTAGCAACTGTAAAACCCCATTTTTGACAAATTAGTTAATGTGTTCATAACCTCAATGCTAGATTATTGTAATGCTCTACTGGGTGGTAGCACTGCACGCTTAATAAACAAACTTTGCTGGTCCAAAACGCAGCATCTCGAGTTCTTACAAGAACCAGGAAGTATGACATTATTAGCCCAGTTCTGTTAAAACTGCACTGGCTCCATATTAAACATCGCATACATTTTAAAATCTTGCTGATGACTTACAAAGCACTAAATGGTTTAACACTCCCAATACTTGAGTGAGCTCTTAACACATTATAGTCTTTCACGTCTATAGTGATCAAGACCAGTTGATAATCCCTAGAATATCAAAATGAACTGCAGGCGGTAAATCCTTTTCCTATTTAGTACCTAAATTCTGGACCAGTCTTCCTAGCACTGTTTGGGAAGCAGACACACTCAGTCAGTTTAAATCTAGACTAAAAGTGCATCTCTTTAACCTGGCATACACAGAACATTATTAATTTCTATTATTCGAATCAGATAATGATTGTAAGGCTGCATAAATTAAGTTAACCAGAACTGGGAAGGCTTCCTATAAGACCCGATGTACTTTTTACATCGTAAAAAGAATGTCATCTACGCTAATATTAACCTATCTGTCTCATCCTTATCCCAAGGTTACCGTAGTCAGCCGTATCCGGTCCATATCCAGATCAGATGGTGGACCTGCACCTAGGCACGACCACAACGTAGCCCTGAATGTCAGCAGGGACCTGTTTCTACTAGACAATCCCCTGTGAAGGCCTCATCGACATGACAGTCATTGGCACAGATCCTCAGCAAAGACCACAAGAACCAGGCAGGTCCTCCGCAGACCCTAAGGCCAGCTTTGGCTCCATACCGGCATGAAGAATCGAATCTTCAAACAAAAGGAACTGGATGAATATTTAAATGCTACCCATCCCGATCTGAATTGTGACTCGTGATGCAGTCTGACTCATCATGACACCGTGTGTTTGTTTTATGGCCAGAGGAGAACTGGCTCCCCGAGTGAGCTTGGTTTCTCCCAAGGAACCCAAACTCCATCAGGTGACAAATGTTGCCCCTCGCTTGCATAGTTGGGGAAACTTAATAATCAACAGTATTATTGATCTGACTGTACTGACGCTGTTGTGTGAGACTTGGCTGGATGACATTTTTTGCCGAACTGCCTTATAGGCGAAATTAACTTGTTTAATAAATGATGATCTTGTAACAATCTGCCTTATCGGTCAGAGTTAAAAGTGGGGGTCATATTAAACTCTGCGAGCTTGGAAGTGGATCTTTATGACTTCAGCTGAAATGCATAATTTTCCTGTCATCACTGTAAAGCTATCACAGGAAGTGCACCCCTGCACGGTTCAGCAGAAATCACTATTAAAATGGTGAGAACAAAAATGTTTTGCCCTTGATGTGATATTAAAAAAAAACTGTGACAGTGATAAATTCCTCCTGGGCTTACAACTGCCTTTGTTTGAGGGCGATCCAAAATAGCAAGTAGGCGGGTATTTTGAAAAATGTCTTCCATGGTGACATTGGTGCGTCACAATGGCAGGACTACAAAAAAAAAGCATTTAGGTTTGTTTTCTGTTGTAGAGATTCAGTCCTGTTGGACTTGCATGGACTGCGTGCTTTGGAGATTGTTTACATGCACACACTACAAAAAAATGCTTTTCTTACTTAGTATTTTTGAAACTCAAAATTTCTAAAACAAAAAAAATCTTACATTAAGAAACATTTACCAGACAAGTAAAAAGAATTGTCTTGTTTTGTGAAAAATAACTCAACTAAGAGTTTTTGCCCAAAATAAGCATAATCTGCCAGTGGGATAAGCTAAATGTTTTAAGATTATTTTACTTAATCCACTGGCAGATTGTTTTGCTTATTTTAAGCAAAAACTCTGTCTTGTTTTGGGGGAAAATTAACTTAAAACTATTACTTTTGCTTTTCCAGTAAATACTTCTTGTTTTAAGAATTTTTAGATGTTTGGACTAGAAACAAGACAAAAATACCAAAACAAAGAAAAGAAAAAAAGCATTTTTTTTGCAGTGCAGACAGCTATATTACACACTAAATGAAATGTATAATAAAACAAGCATCAAAGAGCCCCATTCCTGGGCCTCTAGTGACACCAAAAGGAACTGCAAAAATAATGATTGCTAGCGGTACAGAAATTACACCTTTTGGTTGTGCCAAATTCTAATGCAGAATAACTCAAAGTTGCATTATTTCATAACCCGAGAGAAGACCGCTGCATAATAAATATTCTTTTTTTTGTAATATAATTCTGCAGGTCTAGTGGGGTTTTGCATACCAATAGCATCCTTTTTTCTACATAGAACCTGCCAATATATTTGGCAAATTATGAAGCTCAACAATCGACTCACATCACACTCATTACAGTAGTAGGCCGGCTCATCTTTCACTCTGCTCTGGTAGGAGATCTTCTTTCCTGCTGCCACCAGCTGGTCCCTCAGGATCTGAATGTGCTTAATAGACTGAAGGAGACAGTGTCTGAAAAGGAGGACAATTTTTTTTAATGAAATGTCCATGCTACTTAATTGTGGTGTAACTTGGTAAGAAAGAGTCCTTAATGCTGCTGCATACTCACTTGATCATCTTGTAAGTGTCTGGATCGGAGACTTTGACGTTGCGTGCCACGTTCCAGGACACGTGAATCATGGGAACGATAGATTTCACTTTCTTCACTTCGTTCCACTCAAATCTCTCTAAAGCCAGCTGGTACTGATATGCTACAAATGCAAAGATGAAGTTAAAGCAAAAACAGCTTTTTAAAGTTCTGTGCCCTATCTAAGAAAGTTTAGTTTTACACATTTGTTGTTTATGTAACCATAATGACTGATACAATTTTTCATTGATAAAAAGAAAAGGTTAAAAGTTTAGGTGTGTGGGTTACTCACAGTTAACAGGTCCCACATTCCAAGCAATGTTGTTGCACCAGCCCACAGCTTGAACCCAGTGTACAGTGCCTGCGTTGATCCATACCAGATCTCCAGGCCTTTGGATGAACCGGTACACAGGGATATTAGAGCGGTACAAGTCATCTAGAACCGGCCACCATGATCCAGTTAGGTAGTCCACTCCATGCCTGAGAGAAAAGGAGTTCAAAAACTTTAACAGCCAAACAATATTTGATTCCTGATTAGTGTTATTTTGACACATTTTGTGTACCACAGTTTTTGGTACATTGACTAACTCTACTGTTGCTTACAAAGACGGATTTGTAATATTTCAAGCAGCACAGTTTCTTACTTTTCACAGAAATCACTGATAGCCTCCCAGTAGTCGTCATGGACAGCAAACCACTCACAGTCTCCAGGGCCAATATTGATGTTTACGGAACAGAAGTTATTGTTCTCCTGGTGTCCTGATGACAAGCATTAAACATGACATTTAGCATCGATAAAGAACTACTTTCCAAAGCAGACTAATCCATCCTTGATTGACTACAAATCAAGAACATTATTTGAGATCGAGTCAAACCTGGTGTGCGGCAGCCAGGGACCTTCATGTAGAGTTGTACTGTATTCATTCCCAAAATGGTGTGGCCAACATGGCTCAGCATATTACCACTGGAGGAAACGCGCATAAACGCCGGCAGCTTCTGCAGTTCTTGCAGCTGTGGCTTCCATCTAAAGCACAAGACACAACACCATTAGGTTCATGCGGATTGCTTGTACATTACAAAGGCAGCATTCAATTTCCACAACACATTCATGGTGGCGATTTTCATTCGACTCAAAAGAAACAGGAAAAGTTGCTGCACACATTTAAATAATTATGGTCTTACCTTTTGGGATCGGAGAGATCAATGTTGGTGCCAAATTTAATTATCTTCCCCTGTGATTTCTGCTCTGAACTGTAAAAATAATGAAACCATTAATAACAGCAGATATTTATTCATACACACACAGGGAGTGTGATTAATAATAGTTAATTAAAATCTTAATTCTTGAATTGATCCAAAAAATGTCCTTTAAAAAAAAAAAAAAAGTTAAATTGATTTGCTTTAAGTGCTAAGGTAATTGCTATAAATTACCTAGAGCTGGGAGCTGAGGGGTTACTGGTCATATTCTCAGAGTTAGTCGCTGATTTCTCTTCCTCCTCCTCTTCCTCATCACTGCCTTTCTCTTCCTGCAAGATCAAACAATGGTATAGTGAGTGCATGATGTGTATTATTCTGCATGCAATTTTAGAGTTTATATCTGACGGAAATGTACAAACAAGAATTTGAAAGTATTTGCAAAATGACCTGTACACCTCTGGAAATTAATTATTAGAAATTAGCCTCTCTTCATTAGTTTGCACTAGCTGTCAATGGCTGCCCGCATCAAATTCAAGGTACTGGTGCTCGCCTACAAAGCAACCACTGGCTCTGAACCAATATACCTAAAACTCGCTTGGTTAGACTTATACACCCTCCAAAAGCTTGCGTTCTGCAAATGAACAACGCCTTGGGGTGCCATCCCAAAGAGGCATAAAAATCACTCACAGACCTTTTCCTGGACCGTTCCCACCTGGTGGAATGACCTGCCTAACTCTATTCGAGCAGCCGAGTCTGTAGCCATTTTCATGACACATCTTAGCCAACTGCACCTGACCAAAAAGACTAGCACTTAACTATCCAATTACATTTTCTGTTTGTTATATTACAACAACAAAAAAAGTTTTGTGTACTGTGCTCCATTAACTGGGACTTCTTACAGCACTTGCAGGCTGTTGCCCTTGTTTTTTTAGTTGCTTCTATTCCTCTCCTCTTTTGTAAGTTCACTTTGGATAAAAGTGTCTGCTAAATGATTAAATGTAAATAACAAGCATTGTGTTCAAACTTTTATGGTGTAGGAGTGTGTGTTCACACCTGTAAGCTCTCTTGGAAACTGGAGGCCTGGTACTGGGCATACTTGGCAATCGTTGTATGTGACCTGCTGCTCTCACAGGGCCAGGTCTGTCCAGTGCCACTGGGATCCCAGTTCTCGTCTGCTGGCTGCTGAACCTGGGTCCGGACTTCTACTGCATGCTCCGCATTTGCCTCCACCAAAGACTTAGTGGAAAACAGACCAAGATCTATAAAGGAGGGGGATTGGAAAAAAAGGGCAACTTAGTTTCCACAACAGCAACTGTTTGGACAACTGTACAGTTACAAAATGATACGGTCCATCCACCATCTATCCAAAAGATATGCAGAAACTTACTTAATCTAAGGGAGCCAGCTAGTCCTCGGATGACAGTAATGGGGTTTTTCGAATCTGTGCAGAACTGCAGCAGGACCGGAGAGAATGCATCTCGTTTACTTTCCAACTGCAGAGAAACACCAACATCGAATCATTAAGAAATGCTTTTAAAGGGGTGGTTGCATGTGTTTTTACTTGTTTAACTTAAGTGTGTAATGTTGCTGCTTGAGCATAAACAGTATCTGCAAAGTTACAGCACTGAAAGTTCAATGCAAACGCAGATATTGCCTTTTAAAGTTATGGTAGTTTATTGACTACAAAAACAGCCGGTTTGGACTACAACAAGCTTCTTCCTGGGTTGGTGACATCATAAACCCTTGCTAGTCACCGCAGATGTGTCTTCTGCCCGTAATGGTAAGGGGTGTGGTGTTTCCGGCAACCTGTGCTTGGCACATCAGCCAATAAAAATACATCAAACTACATTTGGCCATCTAACCAATCTAAGACCATTTTTGGTCGGATTATTTTTTTCGACCGTTTTTCGGAGGGATGGAAGCATGAAGCAAACGAGCCGTTCAAAGGACAGTGGAGACAGCGGTGTGGAATAGAGGTAAAATAAGAAAAATACAGTGTTTAAAAAAAAATATATATAAAAAAAAAAAAAATATATATATATATATATATATATATTTTTTTTTTTTTTTAATATATTTTTTATAAAGAAATGTTACACTGCGCCACATAAACACAACCAAGCCTAGAAAGTAAAAAACACGGAAAGTCTTTAAGTCTTTCCCCACCATTGATGGAATTTTCCATAATTTATGAGACAACTCTTCCCCAGCATTGACAGAATAGTAGAGGTTGTGCATGCAATACAAAAAATGACCACAAGGGGGCAGGAGATGCCAACAATGCTACAGCAGTGCTTACATAGATACTAGGTGTGGGGGGGTTGAGTTTCTCTCGCGGGATGGGCAGCTCTGTGGTCATTATTGGTTTGACAGAGAAGGCAGGTAGGAGGTACGATTCCTTGAATTTCTCCTTCATACGAGCTCCCCTGAAACAAGAAGACATTAAGTATTAGATATGGTCATAATGACATCAAACTGCCACTGGGATGTCCTGCATGGAAATATCACTTACTTGCAGGCTCTGATGATTTCACTAGCTGTGTTTTTTATGGTGATTTGCTCCAGAGGAATCCTCCTCTCCTCCACCTCCGAAGCAATAAAAGTCTCCCTGTCCCCACTCTCCACCTTTATGAGGCGTATCTTCAGTTCTTTGGGTGGTCCATCTGTCAGTGCCTTTAGTTTCTGAAAGTCGTCCGAACATAATGCTGTTGAAGCTGATGGGAGCTCTGAGGAACGTCCTGAGCTGCTGCCATTGTCTTTACTTTGTGCCCACTCTTCCCCTTCGCTCTGAGGTTGGTGACATTCCTCTTTCCTTCTCTTCTTGTCTCCATCACGCTCTTGTTCCTTCTCCCTAAACTCCTTACTCTGAATGTCCAGGTCAGCCAGCACCTGCCTACTCTTCTTTTCCTTGTGTGACTTCCCGTCCCTGTGCCGTCGACTGAAGCTGGAAGATGAGGACGAGGAAAGAGACGCATCGTCGTGTCTTTCTCTGTGCTTTTTCTTTCTCTCTTTCCTGTCCTCATGTTTTTTGCTACTGTGTTTGTGTTTCCTCTCTCGTTCTCGGTCTCTGTGGCGGTCCTTTTCTTTATCGGGTTTGCATATCTGCGAATCTGCCTTTGAGTGGTCTTTATAAAGGACTATGTGTTTGTTCAACTCATAGCTATGACCAAGCTCTGCTAGCGAAGACTCGGAGATGGTGGTCAGTTTTGGTCGTCGATCTAACAAGTCTTTCAGAGATCCTGAATCCTTCTCTCCAGTGGCTTCTTCTGAAATCTCCTCCTCATCATCATTACTCAAAAGATCTGACTGGCTTATTTTATCCCCTCGTGTCCTCTCGGATGCCCAATTTGTAGGCGAGAGAGGAGAGGGCTGATCTGAGTTACTAATGGCAGGGGTTTGGGTTGGACTGCTAAAACCTGGGTGATTGGCTGTACCTGATGTGGGAGAAGTGCTTTGTTGTTGCCTGCAAATGTCAGGCCCCAAAGAGAGAGACGAAGAGTACTTAACTCCCACAAATGCAGAGGGAGGAGGACGACCAAAGGGTCCACCCCGGTAGGTGTATTTCTGGCTCTCAAGGACAGACGCAAGGTTTTTAAACATGCTGTTCACACCTGTCTGGTGGAGATGTGGCCGCTGAGGTGGTGGTGAACAGGATGGAGTATCATCTTCCCGATCAGCTTCTTCTTCATCATCCTCACACTCACTTTTCTCTACCTCTGGAAGGCCATACAGCTTGGCCAAGTCACTATGGCGATAGTTGGTTCCTGTTGTGGCAAGAATGCTTTTTTGGGACTGCATGCTAGTGGAATTGGCAGACTTGGAAATAACCTTGAGAACCTCCTCTTCTTCCTCAAGTGAAGAAGTGCGACTGCAAGGCGATGCCAAGGAACCTTGCCGACTTAACACAGGAGGGCTTGCATGGCTATCTGCCTGATAATCCTCAGTTGGAGATTGCTTTAATGCAGGAACGAGGTCTGGTGCACATAAATAACTCTTCATCGGCACCACATTTGCAGAAAATGGAGGTTCCAGAACTGCCTGTTCTCCCCTCTGAACAGAATACAACTCCTCCTCTTTCTTGATGGATTCATCCAGCATCTTCATAATGTTAGCCAATCCATCAGGCAAGAGCTCTGAAGTTTCCTCCTCAAATTGGGCACCATCAGAGTCACCACTGCAACTACTAGCGCTGCTACCCAGACTACCAAGTCCCGTACTGGACATGTGTTTCTGCAGGCTATTTGTGTGCGTGCTGATTTGTGTGCATGAAGAGCGAACATCCTTGGGGAAAGCCTGGTACAGTTTGGGTGGCTCTCGCAGGGGCGGGGGGTTGGGTATAGCATCCATAATCCTAGGAATAGGAGAGGATTTCAACATGGTGACATCTTTGGATGGATCAGGTTTCAATTGCATTGTGTGGTTGTGGGAAGGGCTTATGAGACCTGACTCTGAGGGGTATGTGGTAATCCCAGTAGAATTTTGTGATGGTGCTCCACTCTTCCATTTTTCTCTCTGTCTTTGCTTCTCACGAGCATATTCGGTCTGGGGCGTGAGAGGGGGTGGTCGTGGTCTTTCTATAATGGTTGTTCCAGTTACAGAAGGACGTGGGGGCACTCCTCCTCGACTCAACCAGGGATAAGGTGGTGAATTCTGGCTAGGAGGTGAGACGGAAGAGGGTGCATTGGCTGGAGACAAACGAAGAGGTGGAGGCTCAGCTGCACTCCCTGACAGCAAACGTTCCAGACTCTTGATTGCAGACTCACTGTGTGGCTTTGTCTCCACTTCTTGTCGCTCTACATTTCGTTTCCTCTCTTCCTCCTGTTCTCTCATTCTCTCTTCTGCTTGCATGTGGCCTCGCAACTCTGCATCGAGTTTATTTAAAGCATCAGCAATGGATTGAGAGCTTAGCGCAGAAGTTTGCAAACAAGACCTTGGATAGACTGGGGCTGGAACAGTAGTAGTTGCCTGAGAAATTGAGGAGGAAGCTTGAATGGGCACTGAGTTGTATGAACTGTTAGATATTGACTGGAGGGCTGAATTGACTTTTATGTGTGCTGGAGGTTGAGGGAGGTGTAAAGGTGAGCTGACGGCTTGGGGGAGAGTGTTACAGGACTTGCTGGTGATGACGCTCTCCCCTGATCTCTGAAGCCCTGAGTTTAGGGTGGAGAAAGTAGAGGACACTGGGGTGTAGTTAGGTCTACCTTGTCCTATGTGAGGAAGAGTGGACTGCTGAATCTGAGATTGCGTCCCTCTATATGGGTGTGGAAGGGTTCCAACACCAGGGTGGACACCCTGATACCCTAGATGTGGCCGATTTTGACCAATCATGGATACATGGTTTGGGTTTGAGATTAGCACTGAAGAATCCGTTCCTCTCCAGCTGCTCGGGGTGCTGGGGGTAGAGGTGTTAGGGGGTGCAGAGCTCATAGTAGGGATGCTTCCAACATTGGTGTATTGTTCCAGGGAGCGAGGTGGATGAGGAGTTTCCAGGTTTGGGGTAATGACAGGTTTTCGAGCAGGGGCCTGAGAAGGGCTCACACGTTTGGGCGTCCCTGGACCCTGGTCGCCCCCAACAACCTTATTCTGTGCCTGAGAAAGGCGTGCGACAACCTGAGAATCCCCTGTTGCTGAAATGTCATGTGATTCCTAAAGGGAAATGAATATTAGAGTCAGCAAAACAACAAAATTGACACTATTGATAACATTTATATGTTGCGTATCAGCTATTGACTAATAATAAACAGGCAGTCATTTTCAAATTTTAATCAGGAAAATATTTTTCTGTGCATCAGTCAGGTTTTAATTAATACAAGTTGAATCTGAGTGATTCACTTCATTATATTCTCTGTGTGCGTTACCTGGTTCTTCCAGGGTTTGTTGGAGTTGTGCTGAGGTACTGTGGCCTTGGCCTGGTTGCTGGCTGGTGGGCTGGTGGAATGGATCAGCCCTGGGTGAGGCTGGAACTGGGAGTGACTGTAAGGCACAGTGGTGTGGTTTGCTGGTGAGGGTGCAGGGCGCTCCCTATCTGCCCGCAGTGATGAGGATGTAGGTGGTGGTGGAGCCTGACTATCCAAAGAATTCACTCCAGAATCATGTCTTCTTTGTGGAGTAGTACCCTGTGGTAGCCCTTGGGTCTGATCTGAAGGTTTGTTGTTGGGGTAGGAGTATGTTGAATGGTGGATGTGAGGGCTCTGTGAAGGTGGCCCCAGAGACTGGGATGACGGAATGGTCTTCTGGGACTGTGGTAGAGGACCTCTGCTTTGTCCATAACCTCTTGTGGGGGGAATGGTGGGTGATGGATTCAAAGGAGGCGGTTTATATGGGAAACTTCCAATTCCTGGTGTAGCTGAATCCTGGGAATTGACAGTTAGAAGAATTAGCCATTAAAGAAAGTGTATTGTCAGTAATAATGCCCATACACTACAAGAAAATGGGTTGCTGTGCTTTTCACACTACACTACAAAGTCAGTCAATGTTAGTTCAAAACATTGGTAACACTTAATTTTAATCCTACTCAATCCCTAAACTTAAATGCTACAAAAACTACCTTACTAACTAATAATAAGCAGTAAATTAGGAATTTATTGAGGCAAAAGTAATAGTTAATAGTGAATGTGTTCCCCATACTAAAGTGTTACCAAAACATTTTACACTACAGTACTTGGATTGCAGACAAGTCCAAATATTTAACCTGCTAAATAGTTGTCTACAATTTCTGCTCTTCGACAAGATCTCCATTAACAGCCGGCAAGTGAAAATCAGGGCAAAATAGTGTAATATGTTGGTAAATGTGAAGGGTAATAAAGTGGCAGGGACAGATGACGCTATTAAAGTGATACAATACAAGAAAATATCACCTAATATTAATATTACGATCAGCGGTGACTGACCTGGAAATCGATTTGCCCGCTTTTGCGTTCATTTGGGTTCCAGGGTGCTCCCCCTTTGTGCACTGGGTTCCAAAATCCAGATTTGGGAGAGGGGTATTGAGAGGATGGCTGCTGATTCAAATTTACAGGTTGTCCAGGTATGCGCTGCATGGCTGAATGATGAGCCTGACATAAGAAACAGAAAAAGAGAGGGCTTTTTACAACATTTGTTAAAGGAGTGTTATGACAGAAAATGCATGGGTGAGGCCATAAAGACATGACCAACCTGGTCAGACAAAGAACTCTTCTTTCTCTTGCTTGGATTGGGGCACTCTTCCATGGGCCGGTGTAGAGATGGAGCAGGCGTATGCTGAATGACAGAATGCTCTCCCAGAGGGGGCCCAGGCCGTTTTAACTGTCCAGAATGAGAGTGAGGTCCTCTGGGTTGCTGCTGAGTCTGAGGTTGAGTCCATATATCAGGTATTGGAGGCATGGGCCGTGAGCCATGGGCTGTGAACTGAGGATGAGGAGCACCATACTTGTGGAGAAAGAGAAACAAAGTTTAGTGAGAGTACTCTTAACCCTAATATTCAGTTAAGTAAGCTACAGTGCTACACATTCAATTGAATTCTTAAGCTGATGATACATGGGGTACCTTTTGAGCGATGTTGCTGAAAGATGTTGTTTGGAAACTTTCCCATTGAGAATGGGCAAGACATTTCTATCTGGATATCCAAAAAGAAATGTGATGCCCATTCTCAATGGCAAAATGCCCACAGCAACATCACTTAGCAAAATTGCCCAGCAACATTGCTCAAAAAGTTGCCCTGTGTATCATCAGCTCTAAAAGTTTAAATTAATGCTGGTAATTCACTTATTACATAATTTACATGCTTATGAAATGTAATTAAATATATGGTCAATATTCACCTTCAGTAGCTGATTGGCTCGAGCTGTAAGGTGTGCAGGAGGCCCTGCATTGTAGCCATTGTGTAGTCGGTTGTGGTTATCCCCAGGCAATGGATCATAACCCTGGCCAGTTCTGGTTGGTTCCCAAGGCCTTGGAGGAGCAGGGGGTATCCTTTGTAATCCTGGCAACAAAGCCTGAGACAGGTCTTGCTTATCCCCTCGATGTAAAGGGCTGGAAATACAAAGGCACATTAGCAAACTTACACTTCTGGCAAAAACGTACAGCGTTGCGTTGTTTGTAAAACAACCATAAAGCTTAAAAGACACTCACCCATTGTTTAAAAATTTACTAGGCTGGTTTAGGCCAGTCATGTGACTAGGTGGCATATGTGAGAGGAACTGATGCTGACTGACACCAGGTAAGCACCTATCAAGAGAATATTTTTTGCTTTAATCATTCCTTTTGATTGCTCTGTTAACACAACTTAATCAGTGAAGTCCCTAAAAGCATAATGCAGCCCTGATAATGAGGTATAATTACCTGGAGGGAGTTGGCCAGGCGCGGCTGCCCACGGGAGCCCATGGTCCCCGGTTGAGTCCGTCCAGAGGAAAAGGGTCCCGTGTGCTGCACCCGGTG
This sequence comes from Pseudorasbora parva, assembly GCF_024679245.1. Taxonomy (NCBI): domain Eukaryota; kingdom Metazoa; phylum Chordata; class Actinopteri; order Cypriniformes; family Gobionidae; genus Pseudorasbora; species Pseudorasbora parva. The sequence continues at coordinate 58,624,180 of NC_090172.1, read as the reverse complement.
AACTGTTCTGGTGTGTGATGCATCCAGCCTAGACTATAAACAAAGACTACTTAATAATGTAATTACGCACACATCTTCAATAGTCAATATTTTAGCCAATACACCTGTCACTGCCAGGAAAATACTGCACTACATGCTGGAAAGATTGCAAGAAGTTAAGTGGTTGTGACACTGAACCATCGAACTACTAAGCCATGATGCCGCCCTAAATGTCTTCGGTTAAATCTGATCTAGTCAGATGGCAGAGCAGACATCTCTTTGGCCCCATTTACACGGCATGGTTCAAGTGACCCAATTCAGAGTTTTTTCCTCTCATGTGGCATAGATCGAATATGACATGTAAACGTGTAAGCAGGAAAAAAAAACGCATGGATTCTGATATCCCCAGATCGAATTCAGGCCTCACTCATATGTGGTAATCAATCCATTTGCATCTGCCATGTAAGCGGTCAAAACGGATATTCCCCAATAAATGAAAAAAGGACGGAGATGAATGACGTCAACTCAGGGAGACACAAACTGCAATCAAGGGCTCTCCTCTTTTTCACCGCCTTACGAGAGAAATGTTTTGCTGACCTTTAAAGATGTGTGGAAAAGTGCGGAAAGAAAAACATTGAATAATCATGTTGTCGGCGTCCATTGAATATCGCACCATTTACTTCCTTTTCCGGTTAAGAACGTCTTGGGCCAGTGTACAGTGTAAATGCAAATATCGGATACGGGTCGCTTTTAAAAGATGTAAGAGGGTCATCAAAAATCGGATATAACCACCAAATCGGAATTGTGCAACAAGCCCTGCAGTGTAAATGCAGCCTTTATTTAGTGGCTACACTACAGCGTTAATATTACAAAATGTTATGCTAAGAGGCACCAAATAATCATATCTAAATTATTGTTCAATAATTTCTACTCACCACACTAGCTGTGAGTGTGAAGCCCTCCACTGCAAAACAGAGAGGGCCACTCACCAACACGAAGGAGAAGCTGTTTACTGCTACTCCTGCCAACTGGAAAAAGAAAGAAAAGAGGAGAGATGGGACATAAGGGGGTGAGGCACAAATATACAGCCAAATCCATTAAACACAGGGGGAAAACACACCCTTTGTAGTCTGTATGAGTGTTTGGCCCGGAGGCAGCTATTAACAAAGGAACCCTCCAGAACTTCAGTACTACTTGTAACCTCTAGGGGGCAGTGCTCTTCTGTCTTCTAATGTGAGAAAGGGTGCACAGATGGGCTTGTGGGAGTTCACCTATAGGGTGAGTACACTGAGGTCATTATAACCCTTCCTGAGGCCTCTTGGCAGAGGGTGAGAGTGATGGGAGGGAGGGGACGAGCAGAGCAAAGTCCTGGAGTCAAGCCAGCGGTGTCTGTGTGCATGTGTACATAAAGGAGTGTGTGTACTTGTGTTGTGTTGCTTGAGTTTGATTATTTGCATGTGTATGAGTGTGTGTGTGTGACAAGTGAGGCAGTGAGGTTAATCTCATTAGGCCAGGCGTGATGGAGAGAGGAAAGGATAGAAAGAAAGAGAGCAAGGGGTGGAGGGAGGAAAGGAACAGCAGAAGGCTTGAGCAGGATGGATGGACAGATTAGGGGAAAAAGACGGGTCTAAAATTAAAGTGTTCTTTAGGGAGACTCCAAAGTGAGAAGACCGGCTGTGCTGCCATGAAACACCCACGCAGGCAAACACACTGAGCTTCCCACGCATTCTGAACACACATGGCACACCGAGCGCAAGCTGGATGCACAAATATTGGCAAGCGCGTGTGCACACACTCGTTTGAGATTGCTTGGCACACGCACACATATGCCCATACAGCAAAAGACGCCTAGCACACACTAATTATGCACTTGGCAAAAGCGTTTCAAGTGTGACAGACACAGGCTCTCTTTCTATAGCACAAAACACACACACTTATTATACAATAAAACAGGCCACAGATGCAAAACTTGCCACCCATAAAATGCTGTATAACCTGACAGGTTAGTCCTGGGCTAGTTACTCAACAGGCAGAGTAACACTTTCAGTTGAAATTCACAAGCCTTTAACACTACTATATAGTCTTTAAGCTGTCATTTTGGTGTTGAGACATAATTAGTCCAAATATAAATATGTATGTGGCACAGTATTCTGAGATTGTTTGGATACAGTAAGAGTGTGTGTGTGAGCTATTGCTCAGCAGGTTTAGTCAGTCAGTGTGTATGTGTATTTTGAGCCGACAGTGCATACGAGCCCTCCCACTCCTCTCTGGCTCATGGTGTCGGACTATTAAAAGGCTTCTCGGATATTTCAGGAAGTCTGGATTTAGCTGCTAGCGGGGACTGGATTAATCATGGCCCTGTAATACACTGCAATCTTAGAGTTTCTGCGTACTCTCCCTCACACACACACACACACACACACACACACACACACACACACACACATACCTGTCAAATAAGCATTTAGCACCACTTCTCAAATGTCTGAAGAGTTCGGGTTTAGCACCAACACTCGATCATCTCTGCCGACTTGGTGGTCGTTGATCGCTGTAGAGAGAGAGAGAGAGATAAAGAGATAAACGTCAGTGGATTGAGTTTGATTTCACTCTTATTTGTTTTCCAGGTCTATTACATTGGCTTTATTCCATCCAATCAGCACCACAAAACAAAAACAGCCAGTTTAGTGCATTATATAATAAGTGCATTGTATCAAATGATTAATTACAATGTTAGTACATAGTAGTTAAGGCCACCTAATATAAAGTGGGTCCTTATATTATCATAATTATTAATATTTTAGAATAAAAATGTTAAACAAATGAATTAATAAAACTAAAATATTTTAGCTTCTTTAGGCCTTAGAACAAATGATATGTGAAACATTGACAATCCAGGCGAGAAGTGGATGTTTTTTAAGAAACTAAAAGGAAATCTGTCTGCATGGGAGCTCTTGGGTGGTGAGCAGGACAACAGTGAGAGGAAATCGTGATACCGTCTCTCACACACAATGGTGAGAGTTATTGTGGGGAGGTGTCCGAATAAACACAGGCCTGGCTCTCATAGAGATGTATTGGAGTGGAAAGCCAACTATCACATGTGAAAACTTTAGCTCGGGAAAAACACTCATGAGAAATACAGGGTGGATAAAGTGTTTTCAGGGGATTGGTATGTCTGCAGGGTTTTAGCACAAGAGCAATATATACATTTGTATGAAATAGGCATGTGCACAGACTACACCAAGGGACTCTTAAACTATGGAGCATTTTCACATTTCCAAAGATCTCAGAAGGGGAAGTCGTTGTTTACTGACGAGGTAATATAACACAATACAGGCCACATACACACTTCATTCATTATTTTGTCAATTCACCTTTAAGTGCTTAATCCTGTTCTGTATACAAACAGTTCGGGAATTTATGGGAGTGACAATCACATTACGCAACCGAATTATCTGTCAAAATTTGCAGGTAATGTCAACTGCATTTACAAAATTTCTAAATAAATCGAAATGCTTTATGCAAAACAATATGGAAATATTGCAAACCCCACTGGCTCACTTTAATAACTCCGTAAACTTGATCACTTTATAAGCCATGCTTAGACAACAGGCCCAAAAATGCTTATAAGTGGACATGGCAACACTTTAAGAGCACGCTCTGTGAAGCAGCTTATACAAGCATGAGCAAAACTGCTTTAGTTACAATTATTGATATGATACTTTATCTAGGTTCGACATACACTTTGGTCAGAATAGCGGATACACACCAACACATGCAAGGTTAATGCAAAGAGACAGTTGTGCGTAGTGGTTTGAATCATATTTTTTCAGTGTACATTCACACACACATGCCGAATCACACGCACACAAATGCAAAACGAAACTTCTCAGTACTACATATTCACATCTCGCATATCATTCTGCTACAGCTTTGCTTTTACGAGAACATGTTTTTCATTATTAGTAATATCGATTTCAAGTAACATTACAGCACACCGAAACTGATTATTAAACTTACTGTAAGGAAGAGAAAAATCGAAACACGCATACACACACCAGGTCTGATAACAGCTAGGCGTCTGCTTTCTAACAGGGGAACTACCGTGACTCAACCATGGAAAGGGCTTACCCCACAAACCAGACTCTTCCCCCTTTCTCTTGCGTAGTCTTTATGGTCAGGTGATCGGGGATGCCCACCTCCGTCACAGCGTCGGGAATTTCTGAAAGTGTGCCGTCATTGATAAACATATGCACAAACATACGAACTGTAAAATTAGTGTTTTTCTTTTTTTTAAACTAAACTCATGACGTCGATCAGAAAGGAGAAAACCGTTGGCTTGCGGTTCAATTAATGGTTGCACTTTTTTCACTTACAGTGTACTGACCTAAGTGTAATATGAGGTAATTACATGGGTATTATACTTTAAGGTGTCATTGTAACAGTAGTTAAATATTTAATTACTGAGTAATACTAATTAACATGCGCTTAGAATAGAGTTTGGTTGAAGGTTAGTTGCATTTAATAATGCATAATTTACTGTTAATACTATGGTAAGTATATGTAACAAGGACACTTTAAAATAAAGTGTTACCAGGTTTTGTTTAGGGGTAGGTTCAAGGTAAGTACCAAGTTATTGCAATTACTATAATAAGTACCTAGTATGTACATGGGGAACAGGGCTGTAAAATAAAGTGCTACCCAATTATAATAGTAAACGTGGTTGTGTGGTTATTGGTTTATTGTAATTCACATTCACTTTCATGCTACAGCCAACCAGATCTGTTTTCTAAAAATGCCATGTGTACTCATATTCGGGTTCAAAAACTCTTTGGAATTATTTTCAAATCCCTTTTGATTAGTAAATGTTACAAGGATGATGACATAATTAGAAAATTCCCCATTTTTGCCCCCCACGTCGACCCTCAGCTTGATAAAATCCCCATAACAACAAACATCTAAACAACTATTCCAGTCACTGAATTGTCGTCACACTTACCACATCAGCACCTAAAAACACCAACCAATTGAGGGCTATGTGGGCGTCTCCAACCAACCTGTCCATTCAAACAAACAACAAAAAAACCCTTCAGGAAATAACCGTGTCAACTAACCAACCATACAGCTGGACTAAAAAAAAAAAAAAAAAAAAAAAACATTTTGAAAGAATAAAGGGGCTGACGTCACAGCAATGTGAAAAAATATATCAAAAGGAGGACTTTATTTTAAAAATAGTGCTATGGGTCGTGTGAATGTCGTCATTCCCAGCATGACGACACCATCCTTGCTTCCTGCCAGAAAACTACCACAGAGCTACTCAGAGAGCCAAAACAGCTGAGTGCGCAAGCAAGCATAAAAGATCGACATGGAGTTGAGTCAAGGGATTTGTGGTGTAAGCCTGCAAAGGGAAAACGTATTGGAGATAAGGATAGGAAGAGGAGAGAAATATTAGGAGGTGGAACATTCCTCAGTGAGCAAGAGAGACAGCGGAAGAGCCCGTGGGGGAGTGCTCAAATTTGGCCATTATATAACCCACATCAGATAGAGACCACACTCAGAGGCACAAGGAAACACAACGTCACAGTAGGCTTGCGTCTGTTCCCTTCCCTCTGTGTGTGTGTGTATGCCTCTGCCAGTGATGCAAGGCTGAGTCGTCACAATGGCGTCTCTGCCTCATGCGCATGTGTGTGTGGAGGCTGTGAGTGTGGGCTTGGAAGGCAGAGTGTACACGCTGATCCAGAAAGGGAGTTCAGCTGAGGACACACACACACACACACACACACAGCACGCTTCATAATGACACTCTGGCCAAGAACTCCCCCACATGTAACATCGTGACAACCTTCCCTCGACCTTGCACCACCTTTCCAAAAACACCACCACAATAAAAACTTTCACAACTGGCTCCATTTATGCTTTCAGAACGTCACAACTGCATTCAAACGCGGAGCCCACAATAGTTTCACCCTGCTCTCGTTTTCATGTCATCACCCTTGAACTAGTTCCTGATTTATGGTTGCTAGCCGGACAATAAATCCATCGGGATTGAGCGTTTAATGACGAGCTCTGACAGCACAGCCAGGCATTGATATGATATTGATGCACTAAAATGTTCATATCCACATTCACCGCATATGCAAAGAGCATGTATAAATGAAAGTGCTGATGTCCATCTGGTTAACAAATAAATATGTATGCTAATATATAAACCAGGGCAGATTAGTAGTTTAAACAAATGTTGAGAAAACTAGTATCTTATTACTCAAGTTGATCCTACTCTAAATTCTCACCTTCAGTCCTGACGTGACACCAAAATAATCAATGTTACTCAGAGAATTGAGTTCTTAAATTCAGGTGTCAGTCACAGTATGAGTCGTCTCAAAGTGAAACATGATGCTTTTCTTAGTAACTTGAGTGGTCATGTCCTGTTAGGAGAGTAAACATCCATGCTGTCACTGTGGTGAGCACTGCTGAGAAAACACCCTTAGTCATTACCTTGAAAGAGGTGATTACTGACACTGATGCTACTCATGAAAGATGTCAATATGAAACGAGCATTTTTACAAACCATTTTACTTCCATGATGTGTCAGTTTTCCTGAATGAAAAAATACATTCAATGAAAAACACTGCTTGATCACTGACTAAAGGACCAGAGGTGGAGTGAGCTGTGCTTAATGAACACTAATATGTAAACTTCCACACACATTTAACAACTTATTTCATGCTGTCTTCAAAGTTGTGATGAAATGGAAGTGGCAACAGATGTTTTCTTCCATCACAGATTTTCATAAAAATAAGTGTTTGTATCTATCTGTCATTGAATAGATGGAGGCAGGTCTGAATGCAAACTTGCAGTCGATTGTAACAATAGGGGTGGAGTTTAAACAAACCAATTAATTGGAGAAGTGTGGCGTAACTCAGAGAGAAGTCAGACGGTCGCTGAAATAATCAGTTATGACATTCATGACCTGCGTTATGAAACATGCTCCTTTACCCTTGAAACAATTTAAGAGATTAGATCTAAAAGGCCTGTTCACACCAAGGACAAGAACCATAACAATAAAGATATCGTTATAAAATTTTTTTTCAAATATTAAAGAACGGCAGAGACCACAGCACAGCTATAACAATGACTCAGAGATAAAATATCAGTGGAACCATGCAAAATGCCATCCCCCCTCCCCCCCCCCCCCCCAGCTGATGAACGATAAAAACATCATCAGTCAATCAGAATCCACCCTGCTTTAAAGAGCTTGAACATTTGAAGCGACAGATGACAAAGCGCTTAATAAACAGAACGATATCATCCGCTAGTGTGGACGCTGACATAGTAATCATTCTTGGTGTTAATAGGAATTTAAAGGAATAGTGCACTGAAAAATTATCCCATAATTTACCCACCCACAAGTCCTCCTAGGTGTATATAGCTTTCTTCTTTCAGGCGAATACAATCTGGGTTATATTAAATAATATCCTGGCTTTTCCAAGCTTTATAATGCCACCGAATAGTGCCCGAGTTTTTTTGAAGCTCCAAAAAGCAGATCCATCCATCATAAAAAATAATACGACTCCAGTGGGTTAATAAATGTCTTCTGAAGAGAGGTTACGGGTTCTCCCCCCCCAAAACAATTCATATTTAAAACTTTGGCCAGAACTCGACTCTCTCAAACGCGTGTACAGCCGTTGCTGGAAGTCAGTGATTATAGTTTATTGGGTTTTAAATCTGGATATATGATGTAGAAGCACTGTAAGCTTAAGTGAGAGCTGAAAAAAGAAAGTCACACACATCTAGGATCGCTTGAGGGCGAGTAAAT